>NC_135643.1:38515991-39185614 GCF_053574225.1 Canis aureus
TGAGTCACCCAGGCACCCCAACCAACTCTTCTAGTGATTAGTAGAATTCACCATGAAATTATCTGATCCTGGACTTTTGTTTGAGGAAATTTTTAAGTTACTGATTCAATTTCATTACTTGTAATCATTCTGTTCAGATTTCCTATTTCTTTGTGGTTTGGTCTTAGAAGGTTGTGTTTTTTTAGGAATTTATCTGTTCCTTCTAGGTTTTTCAGTTTGTTGGCCTATTATCATCTATAGTAGTCTCTTAACGGTCCTTTGTATTTCTGTGGTGTCAGGTGTAACTTCTCCTGCATTTCTGATTTTGTTTATTTGGGTCTTCTCTTTTTTTGTGATGAGTCTGGTGAGAGGTTTATTGATTTTTATCTTTTCAAAGAACCAGCTTTTAATTTCATTGGTCTCTTCTAATTTTCCCTTTTAAGTCTCTCATTTATTTCTACACTGATCTTTATTATTTCCTTCCTTCTACTAACTTTGGGCTTTGCTCTTTTTCTAGAGTCTTTGCATGTAAAGTTAATTTATTTGGACTTTTCTTATTTCTTGAGGTAGAACCTGTATTGCCATGAACTTCTTTCTTAGAACTACTTTTGTTGTATCCCATAGATTTCAAAAAGTTGTGTTTCCATTTTCATTTGTCCTAGGGTTGTTTTTTTTTACCCCCTTCACATTTCTAAGCACTTCTCCTCAACCCTACCCGAGTCTTTTTATTATTCAAGTGTAAATAATATGCAGTGTTATTTTAGTTTCAGACGTACTATGAGTGATTCAACAGTTCTCTACATTTCTCAGTGCTCATCAAAATAAGTGTACTCTTAATCCCTTTTAACTATTTAATCCATCCCCAAACTCTTCAAGAGTCTCTTGTTTAGTTGGATTCCTTTTTTCCTTGTTTGTTCATTTGTTTCCTAAATTCCATACGTAAGTGAAATCATAATGGTATTTATCTTTCTTTGACTTATTTCACTTAGCATTATGCCTTCCAGTTCCTTCCATGTTGTTGCAAATAGCAAGATTTCTTTGTTTACCTATTGGTTGTTTATAATCAACATTTTAAAATGAAGTAGGATAAGGGTTAACTACAATTAGAATAACTTTTGATACAGATTTTTTAAAAATAGGGGTTAAATGATTATACTGAATTATGTATAGAGAAGTCACATAAAATATTTTTTCTGTAGTTTGGATCTAGTGTAACTTAAACATTTTGCTAATCCAGAAAACATTCCAGTTATATTTGAAAGAGTTTTACTTCATTAGTCTTATAAACATTATGGAGGGTATTCTTTTTTGGCTGAATATTTTAGGATTTTATCTGATGACATGACTACAATTAAGTAGTTATGACATATGGTGTGGTTTTAAATTCTCTAAGTTAAAAGCAAAGTCATAATCTTTAATAACTAATATTTATTGTGTTCTTACTTGTGTTGGTATTTCCTGAACACTATATGTTCTCTATACTCCAATTCTTAAAACAATGCTAAGAGGTAGGTACTGCTTTTATCTTCATTTTACTGATAAGAAAATTGAGTTTCAGAAAATATTTGCTGAAGTCAGCCCAAGAGGTGGTAATTAGTAAATCCAGAATTAATACCCAGGCAGCCTGCCTTCAGATGTTGTATTATTAAGCCTACTTTCCAAGTTTGTGCTGTCCTGGTCTTCATCTTGACAGATGAATGAATTCCAATGTCGTGTATTTTATGTTATGATCAGAGGTGTGCGCTTTACAAGAAAATTATTAAACATTTTCAAGTGCTTTGCAAAAACACTGAATTATTTGTGATCCTTAAGGAAAAAAAAAACTGTCAAAGGGAAATTCTGAAATGGCCTTTAGTTATTGAGGCCGTTTTCAATTATTGAGTAATTGAAAATATAGGATATGTATTAAAATTATTTGTTTTTCTTAATCTTTGTTTCTAGTTGGGGGAAATGAGACGACACAAATGGATTTTCTAAGTTATATTATTTAGGAAATGATGGAAAGGGATCCCTGGGTGGCACAGTGGTTTGGCGCCTGCCTTTGGCCCAGGGCGCGATCCTGGAGACCGAGGATCGAATCCCACGTCGGGCTCCTGGTGCATGGAGCCTGCTTCTCCCTATGCCTGTGTCTCTGCCTCTCTCTCTCTCTCTCTCTGTGACTATCATAAATAAATAAAGAAAAAAAATATTAAAAAAAAAAAGGAAATGATGGAAAGATATAGGGAAACTTGGCGATCTGTTCCTTATAGTAGTAATTACAGCAACAAATTGCAGCTGGCGTTCATTGCATGCCAGTTATGTACTGGGCACTCCTCTAAGCACTTTATATATTAATACATGTTATTTAATCCTTATAAGAATGCCATGAAAAAAAAAAAAAAAAAGAATGCCATGAGCCAGGCAAAATTATCCCCACTGTATAGTTTTCAAATTTTTTTAGAATGATTTTAAATACTGGACTGATTTATTTAAACTATTACGATGTTATTTGTTTTTGTCTTTCAGCAGCGAATGATGAATGGATAATTGCAGCAAATACATTCATATTATTCCTTAACTGATGCTTTTTACCATACTGTCCCTCTGTTACCACACAGCTGGGCACTTTGTCATTCAATATACAGAGACCACAGGCCTCTGCTCACTTTTTCTGGCTGTTACCTACTGACCCTTATTTGATACACCCTGGCTTTCAACTCCAATTATATTTCCTTCCTAAAGTTCAGTCTGTTCCAAGTATTATAATCACTTCCTCTTTCATGTCACTGCCAAGTCCTCTATTCAGTGTCCCATGTTTCCTCTTCATATAAAATCCTTAGCTGAGGAATTAGTTTTTTCTTATTCCATGTCTGTCAGTTTTTACATGTGAATCAATAGGAATATCTTCTAAATCCATCTTTCATATATTCACTAGATGTATATAGCAGTTTAATAATTGCTGTTAGTTTCAGTAGTTACATATGTCTGATTGTGCACAAGAGATTAAAAGAAGTTATTAGCCCTCTGCAATTTAAAAAATACTCAAATCTATCTTTTATTATAGGGAGAAACACTTTACTGTATTTCCTTTTTCATTGTTTTTTTCTTATAATTTCTTAGGTTTTATGGCAATTGGATATATTTCGAAGAAGCTTGCGGGTTCTAACTGGGCATGTTTGTCAGGGAGATGCCTGCATATTTTGTGCATTAAAGGTAACCTTTTAATAGTACTGGAAAATTACTATTAATTGTTTTGCCAAAAATTTCACTTTACTTGATTGTTTGGTTTGACATATTTGGCCACTTTATTTGAAAATAAAGTTCATTGTCAAGTGACTTAGAGCTTTGAATGTGAATTCTTAAAGTATGATTTATTCAGGTTTATGGGTTTTTTTCCCTCACTTTTATGTAAGGGCAGTTAAAAATATTCTAAATAGTATAGAAACATTAGAAATGTTACATTTTTCATTATTTTGGAGCAATTCTTTTTTTTCTTTTAAGATTTTATTTATTTATTCATGAGAGACACAGAGAGAAGGAGAGAGAGAGAGAGAGAGAGGCAGAGACACAGGCAGAGGGAGAAGCAGGCTCCATGCAGGGAGCCTGATGTGGGACTCAATTCTGGGTCTCCAGGATCACGCCGTGGACTGAAGGTGGCACTAAAACACTGAGCCGCCCGGGGTGCCCTGGAGGAATTCTTTATTCATTTTATGAAATGTTTTTTGAACTATTACTGAATTTTGTGCACTGCTGTAGTTACTGAGTTTACAGCAGTGAACAAGGTGATAAAACCTCTGTTCTCATGGAGCTTATATTCTTGTAGGGGAGGAGAAAATAAGTAAGCAAAATATAAAGTGTGTTAGATGCTAATAATTTAAAGGGGAGGGGGGAAATAAAACAGGGAAAGGGAATAGAATGTTGAATAGCCAGAAAAGCCTCACTGGGAAAGTTTAAACCATTATCTGGAAAAGGTGATGGAGTGATGCATTCTGAGCAAGCAGGGAAATGGTAACTGCAAAGGCCCTGAGGTGAACGTGGTGACATATTCAAGGAAATCTCAGTGGCAGAAGCTTTGTGAGCAAGGCAGAGAGTGATAACAGATGAACTTAGAAGTAAGGTAAGTTGTGGTGATTGTAAAACATATCTGCAGGGGCGTGTGGGTGGCTCAGTTGGTTAAGCATCAGACTCTTGATTTTGGCTCAGGTTATGATCTCAGTGTTGTGACATTGAGAAGGCTCACCTTGGGCTCTGCACTCAGTGAGGATCCTGCTTGAGGTTCTCTCTCTTTCTCCCTCTACCCATCCCCACACTCCTGCAGCTCTAAATAGATAGATAGATAGATAGATAGATAGATAGATAGATAGATAGATACTTTAAAAATAAAACATGACCGCAGATTTTTCTGTACTTTTTTTTTTTTTTTTTTAAAGAAAGAGCATGAGCGGGGAGAGGCAGAGAAAAAGAGAGAATCCTAGGCAGACTGTCATGCCAGGGCAGAGCCTGACACAGGGCTTGATCCTCACAAGCCTGAGATCATGATCTGAGTGGAAATCAAGAGTTGGACACCAAACCAACTGAGCCACCTAGGCACCCCTCTTCTGCACTCTTCCTATCAAAAGGTAGAGTCTAGTTCTTTGAATATAGGCTGGCCTTAACAATTCGCTCACCAAATAAACTGACAGAAATGATGCTGCAGACATCTGAGGTTAAGTTAGATTGGAAAAGGTGATAAAATTTCCACCTGGCTGTAAATTAGGGTGTCATTCTTGGGAGTGAGCCACCATGTGGTGAGGAAGCCAGGCTGGCCACAGCTAAAGCAGAAGTCTAAGCAGACAGGCAGCACCAACAACCAGCATCAACTGCTTGATGGACGTGAGCAACCGTCAGATGATTCTAGGTCCCAGCATTCATAATGTCCCAGATAACTCCCAGTGGAGCAGAGTAGAGCTATCCTCACAGAACTTGGTGATTTGTGATCAAAATAAATGTTATTTTTAGTAACTGAGTTTTGCGGTGGTTTGTTATGGTTTGTATGTTATCTGGAATGGGAGTCCTTATTGTATAGATCCTTCAAGACCTATGTGAGAACCTTGGCTTTTTCTCTTGAGTGTTTTAGGAAGTCTCCAGATTGTTTTGAGTGGAAGAGTGATATAATCTGTTTGAACTAGATAGAATGTTTGGACTAGATCTCTTTGGCTACTTGGATGAGAATAAATAGAAGAGAGACAAAGGTAGAAGCAGGGAATCATGTATATATTAGTATCTCATTTATGTCATTGTTTGCCCAAGAATTTAAGATTTTATTAACATGTTACAGAGATAAACATTTCATTCTTTTACATTCTTGAATATTCTTAAATGCATACGTATATACAAGAAAATAAAAACCATTTTCCTGCTTTATTTTGATTTATGTTCCTATATATAACTCACCAAAGAAGACAATTTTATATTCTCTTTTTTAGAACATGGCAAATAGGGTTATTGTTAGGGAATAAAGAATAAACTTAGATCAAATTACAGTATCACATTTTATTTATGCCACAGTTAACTTTGGATATTTTGTCCATTTGTAAAAACTCATATAGTTAAAATTTCTAGCCTAAATCTTTTCATGGCCTTACACAATCACCTGCCTACCTCCCTACCACTTACCCAAAACACACTCTCTGTCTCACATATTGCTCTTTAGATAGCCTGGCTGACTCATATTGTTATTCCTTTTGTCTAGAATGTTTATCTTCTAGATGTTTTTGTGGCTAACACCTTATTTCCTTTATGCTAATCCTCAAATGTGGACATCAATCAGGCCTTTCCTGACTACCCTAAGTAATAGTTAACCTCCCTCCTACTCTCAGCATCTTTATTTCTATTGTAATACTTTGTCTCTCTTGTATTTTATTTATTTATTTTTCTCCATTGTGTTTATCATATTCTGACATTCTATATAATTACTTACTTGCCTTCTCCTTATTACAACTAGAATGTATGCCCCATAAGGGCAGGGTTTTTGTTTTCTAGTGAAGATACCTCACATATACTAAGTCAAAAAACAGATGACAGGGGATCCCTGGGTGGCTCAGCAGTTTAGTGCCTGCCTTTGGCTCAGGGCGTGATCCTGGAGTCCTGGGATTGACGGCATCGGGTTCCCTGCGTGGAGCCTGCTTCTCCCTCTGCCTCTGCCTCTGCCTCTGCCTCTCTCTCTCTCTCTCTCTCTGTCTCTCATGAATAAATAAATAAAAATCTTAAAAAAAAAAAACCAGAAAACAGATGACAAATGAATGATACTCAGGTGTAGGACTAATATCTTAAACATTACCTTGAAAAGTTAATTACATAAATAAGAAATGACATCTGAAAATACTTATTTTTTCATATTTGTAATCATAGCTGAAAAATTATAGTTCTAGATATCTAATATCATTTGTCATCTTTATTCTTAAATTTTTAATTTACAAATTAGATTTTCTTGCAATAGTGGAACAGTTTTTTGAAATATTTTCCTAGCCTGCCATATATTGATCTGGAAAAAAAATGTTTTTGAGATGACATACCCCTTGAGCTAATTAATTAAGAATTTAATATGGCCAGTCCTTATATGGTTGGTTGTCACCGAAAATCTTCTTTTTCCCCTAAGATGAATGTCATAAAACTGGAAATTATTAGAAAGTTTTTCTTGCTTAAAGTCTAAGGAAAGTGGAAAACCAGATTAACATCTATAATCACATGTTCCTGAATGTTTTCACTGTTTCCTAGGCTTAGGTTAGAAATAATGTTCTAAGTGAGGAAAACTGATGATTTGAAAAAAAACTATTTTAAAAATCAAAAGTAATCTTTTTTCTCACTTCATGCAAATTGTAGTGTCAGTTTTTGAAAGCAAACTTGATTAGCAGGAAATTGTCATTCCATTGAAGTTATACAATTTTTGTTTATATAATCAGAGTTTGTAATTTTCTGAGGTTTATTTAGGGAGAAACAAAAAATTCTAAAAGTTCGTTTAAGCTACTTTTTTTTTTTTAAAGACTAGTGAGTTCCTACTAATTTTTATGCTATTATATATTTATTTTTGGTTAACATAACTTTAATTCCTATACATACTTTTAGATTTACAGCAACTTATCTCAGAATTCATTAAACAACTTGGATCAGGGGCACCTGGATGGCTTAGTGGGTTTGGCATCTGCCTTAGTTTCAGGTCATGACCCCAGGGTTCTGGGCTGAGACCCGCATTAGGCTCTCTGCTCAGCAAGGCATCTGCTTTCTCTGCCTCTGCCTCTCTCCTCCACTTGTGCTCTCTCTTGTGCATGCTCTCTCTTACATACATACATAAAATCTTTTTAAAAAAACAACTTGAGTCAGAATAGCTGGGAACAGTTTAAAAATTGCCCTCACTTCAGCATACTCAATCAGAATCTCTGAGGATAGGAACTGAAAACTCACTTAATTCTGTGCACACTAACATTTGATTTTGAGGCTGGGGCATGCATTTCTATACATTACTGATATAAATAATATTTATATGGAATTTTAGAGCAAAAGACTATTAGTTTCTGGGTTTAGTGTTACGAGTTTCACTGTGTTATAATGAAATTACTGAACTGTTCTTTTAGTTGTTGGCTTTAAACTTACTGATGTACTTGTTGATCCCCAGACAATATTTGCACAGTTTCAACACAGTCGAGAAAAAGCACTTCCCTCAGATAACATAAGGCACGCTCTAGCGGAAAGCTTCAAAGATGAGCAGCGATTTCAGCTGGGTCTTATGGATGATGCTGCAGAATGCTTTGTAAGTATTTCAGATAATCCTTAAATCAGGATACTAGTTCCTTTTCCTTAGATGATATGAATTATGAGACAAATGAAGCATAAATTTCTAACAGTGGGAAAGAATCATAACTGCTCAATGGATCCATGTCTTACCTGCCCTTCAAAGTTCAGTTTAAGACCATCTGTGTCTCATGACTTTTGATTTTGGTTATTTGTGCTACTGTCATTTTTATTGGGTATTAGACTCCTGGAATATTTTAAAATTTATTTATTGGAGCAGACATTTATTAAATATAAATTATGTCACTTAAGTCCGTGTTCTGCCTCCATAGGGTTTATGTGCAATGTATTCTGAGCAGTAGCATTTCTCATGACATGCAATGATTCTCTTTGGAAGAGAAGAGGATCTTGGTGGGCAGCTATCAGGGGCAGCAGTTCTGATATACATCTCATTCTGGGTGGAGAATCACTGACTGGGGTTGATGTTCCAAGACTTTGTGTTACCACCATATTGATAAGGACAGCATTCCTTTGAATAGTAACTAAACCTCATATACCTTCTACAGTATATGTGTTGATTATTAAATGTGTCAGTGTTATCAATGTTACCTATATTTAAAGAGGTAGTCATTTCTTTTCCTTAGTCTTGTATCTGTTTAGCTAATTCCATAAATTCTTTCATCAGAAAACCTCTTGAGTTTTTCCTTGACACATTATTTCCATGAAACCACTTCTTACTAGTTCAGACCCCTACTCTCAGCAGGGAGTACTCGTATCCTTTCAGCCTATCCCCTTAGAGTGTTTTTTTAATGATCAACAGGTTAATAAAATTTTCTTCAGATTAATCTTTGCCCTTCAGATATTCCTGTGATTCGAATCTGGACTCTCTTCTGACATTTAAGGCCATTTACAGTTAACTCCAGTTTACCTCTTCGTTTTCTCCTGGAATTTTCCCTCCTAATGAGATGGTTATATTCCTCAAACACATTTTAAATTCACTGGATTTGTGTAGAATTTCTTATGTATAGAATTCATTTGGTGTTGCCCCTCATCAGGCTCCCCACTCAATGGGGTGTCTGCTTGTCTCCCTTTCCCCTCTGCCCTTACCCCATTTATTATTTAAAAAAATAAAGAATTCGTTTTTCATTTATATGTTATTATCAATTTTTAAAGATTTATTTATTTGAGAGAGAGAGACAGCACGAGTTGGGGGAGGGATTGAGGTAGAGGGAGAGAGAGAATCCCAAGCATAATCCCCAAAAAGACCCCGATGCAGGGCTTGGTCCCAGGACCCTGAGATTGCTCCCTGAGTCAAAACCAAGAGTTGGCCACTTTACCAACTGAGGCACTCAGGTGCCCCTGTTGTTATCATTTTTCTAATAAGCATCTTTATTGTCTCCTTGGACAGATGGAAAGCTTTTTGACTAGTGTACTGCTTAGCATACTTTCCATGTTGATTAAAATGTGTCAAAAACAGCACACATTGTCATATGCTTTCATATTTCTCATGTTCCTAATTGATTCTTACTTAAAATATATTTTGTACAATACCAAACTTTGTAGTTTATTTTCACTTAAATGAAGTGTACTAATACATGATATGATAATTTATAGAATATCTAGAAATTTCAGTTTAAATAATGGAATGGTTTTAAATTTCCTGGGGCAAAGGAGGGGAAAGTTAGCTAATTAAAGAATCCATTAGATAAGCTTTGCTAAAAAGAAGGATTATTTGCTAAAGAAATAACTACTCCTTATTGATCTGTATTACAAATTTGAAATTTCATATGAAATTTGTTTGCAGAGCAGATTCCTTGCATTAGGATATTAGTGTAGATATGTAAACCTTTATTGCTGCTATTTTAATGTGAGTTTTATAGACTATAAAAATGTTCCAAGTAGGATTTTTGAAAGATTAACTGCTTTTCCTCAATGTGAGAATGCTGGTAACATAGGAAACTTATGTTTTCTAATATTAAATTCTAGGTGTTAGCTACCATGAATTGGTTTTTAAAGGATTTTAAAAATATTTATTAAAATCATATGTGACATTATATTTCTTTTATTACATTTTTTTAAAAAGTTAATGCTACAAAAGATGAATAATTGAACAGCATTTGAAGGGTTGATTAAGGAGGAAAGCTGAAAAACTGACAGTATATATAGCACTATTAAATTTAACACTTTGGAAAATTGTAAAAAGATTTTTGTAGAGTTAAAAAGAGTTATATTGTAAAGTGTCATCTGTAAGATTCACAACTCATTTGTCTTAATTTTTTAAATCAGGAAAATATATTGGAGAGGATTCATTTTCATATAGTGCCAAGCAGAGATGCAGACATGTGTACCTCTAAATCTTGTATCACTCACCAGAAGTTTGCTATGACACTGTATGAACAGGTGAGATATCTTAACCACTTTATTAGATATTATATTTATTACTATATTTATTTGTGTACATTTATACATATATAAAGTATATATAACATAAATATATGTAACATATATATTTATGTTTTATGACTGATAAATTAAACATATGTTTTTACCTGTAGTGTGTGTGTCGTAGCTGTGGAGCATCATCAGATCCTCTACCTTTTACAGAATTTGTGCGGTACATTTCTACAACAGCCCTATGGTAAGAATCTATTAAAGCATGTTTACCAAAGATGTTAATAACACATTTAAGCATATTGAACATTTATTTTATAAAACCATAATATATGTGAATATCTACTCTCTTAGACATGGAAATATGCTACTATCAGAGGTACTAATGATGTCTATCTCAGCTGGCTGTTTCTGATTTGGCCAAAAATGTATACTTGATGAAATGTACCATATAGTAGTCAAAGTTTGCATCTCTTTATATTTGCAGCAAGTTTTTGGACTTGTGAAAAAGATCTTGAAATGACAAGCTCATTGGTAAATGGAGCTGTGTATGATGTTGTTTCCAATCAGCTTCATGTCCCTTCATGGTGATGGAAGCTAGGGTAAGCAGAAAAGTAAGAAAAAAGTGCATTTAAGGCCTCAATATTCACCTAAAATAAAAATTTGCCATGCTTGCCTGTCTCCTCCCTCCCTGCCCAAGAAACATTAGCTAGTTAGGGATCTAGAGTTCCCTAGACATTGCATAATAGGGATTATTTAAACAGTTTCTAACAGGTATTTGAAAATATAAATATTTCATATATGATAACATCAAATAAAATTATAAATGTTTACAGATGTTTTGATACATAAAACAAAACATGGATCAATAATTGTCAATCAATACATTAGTACAATAGTTAGTTACTAAACATGACCAATATTTTTATCATTGTGCAAAATGGGTGTCAGTTGCTTATTTGTTTCATTATATTATTAAACTTCCTGGCTTTTTTGCATCTGACACAGTATTTCTTAAAGATTATTGAATAATAGCAATTTGATTATTTGAATGTGTTTAGTGTCTTAATATATACAGAGATGGGGAACATTGGTTTAGGGAATTATAGGTTCATTTTTTTTTCATTTTATATGAAAATTAGGATGGTGTTTAAACAAGGATAGGCCACACATTAAAAACTGTAAAACTTTAGTCTACTCTGAAATTCTCATATAAAATGACAGCACTCTGAGGCAGTATTTTATGTGACAAGAATTGGAGCCCATCAGTCTCTCCCTATTCCACACCACCAATTGTAAGAAACCAGACTTTTGATTCTAATTGTGATTGACCCTTCGATAACACAGGTTTGAACTGCACACGTCCACTTAGGTGCAGATTTTTCTTTCAATAAATGTATGTACAGTACTGTAAACATACTGTCTTCCTTAGATTTTCTTTTTTTTTTTTAAGATTTATTTATAGATTTTAAAGAGAGAAAGCGCACACACACCCGTGTATGAGTAGAGGCAGGGGCGGAGGGAGAGGGAGAGAGAGAATCTCAGGCAGACTCCCTGCTGTTTGTGGAGCCCGATGCAAGGCTCAGTCTCAAAACCCATAAATAAAGACCAGTACTGAGATCAAGAGTTGGATGCTCAACCAACCGAGCTACCCAGGTGCTCCCTTTATGATTATCTTAATAACATTTTCTTTTCTCTAGCTTTTTTGTAAGAATACAGTATATAATACATAAAACATACAAAGTGTTAATTGACTATTATTGATAAGACTTCTGGTTAATATTAGACTATTAGAAGTTAACTTTGAAAGTGGGGTCAAAAGTTATATGGGGATTTGGGACTGTATAAGGTTTGACATCCCTTTTCCCCATGTCATTTAAAGGTCTACTATAATCACTTTTTCAAATTGGTAATAAGTATTGAATACCAATTACTAAATTCTAGGCTTTACATAAGTTGTCACTTTTAATGTGAACTAAAACACTGTTTTGAATGTACAGTTTGAATGAGCTTGTCAGATTTAGTGCTTTCCAACATACTTGTGAAGTGCTTTAGAAGAATGAGTGTTATTTAGTTGTTATTGAATATTGTATATTAAACCATGGAACTGTAAAATATATCCAGCTCTAGGACAGTTAATATTACTGCTAAGGAGAACCAGAGCATCTAAAATGGAAAGTAGTAAAGATATTTGAGCTTATATAACATTTTTTTTGGAAATATTCAAATAGTTGTTTAAGGATACTTAATACCTTGATATATAAAAACTTGATTCTAAGGTAGACTAAACAAAAAGTGGCACAAATATTCTGCCTAGGTTCTAATGAAATGGTTAGCACTCATAAGGCACAAACCTGACCTAAATAGTTTTGGTTTTGATTTCTACATTAATTAGCAAAGAGCCCTTCTGTTAGCTAAAAATGATAACTTTGTTTCTGAGAACCTTAGATCAGAGAGGAAGCCTTTCTAACACTTTGTTGTTCTTCTTAAGCCAAAGTTTAAATTCAAGTCCCTACTTGTTAAATAATGATGTAAAAGAAACAGTTGACTTAAAACTACCTGTGGATGGATCATCTTAATGGCCTCATTCGTGTAGTCCCAAACAATGGTAAAATTTAGTGTTATTTTGTTCTTGACCTAATTTTTTTCATCATACACCTGCCAAATTTCATAATTTTTCACTGTATGGAAATTTACTTTATGGTTAATTTTTCAGACAAAACCTGTTTTAAGATAGAAAAAGCAATCATTCCCATGTTGATAACTTCGTATTTTTCATGCATAATTTGTTAGATCTTTTTAAAGTTCATAGGACACATTTGAGACTGCTTCTTTCTTTTGTAGCAATGAAGTAGAAAGAATGATGGAAAGGCACGAACGTTTTAAACCTGAAATGTTTGCAGAATTGCTGCAAGCAGCAAATACAACTGATGACTATAGGAAATGTCCTGTAAGTAGAGTTTGGAGAATATCAGTGTGCTTCTATGTTTGTAAATTTGAAAATAGACATTCAGAAATTACCTTACCAATATTAATTATACATGAAATTAATTTTAGGAATTTATTTTTTCAGTGTTATTTTTAGCAACTCTTTATACCATGTGAGCTATTTATTTGAGCACTCTTTATTTAAAAACTTTGTGAAGGAGTTAAGTTGGTGTTTGCTGATTAATTTTTTTTGAGAGAGCATGCAAGCAGGGGTTGGGAGAGGGGCAGAGGGAGACCAAGAGAGAAAATCTCAAGCAGGCTCCCTG
The DNA here is from genome assembly GCF_053574225.1 of Canis aureus. Classification (NCBI taxonomy): domain Eukaryota; kingdom Metazoa; phylum Chordata; class Mammalia; order Carnivora; family Canidae; genus Canis; species Canis aureus. The sequence continues at coordinate 38,529,362 of NC_135643.1, forward strand.
CTGAATGTGAGGCCATAGGTGAGGCTCCATCTCATGACCCTGAGATCATGACTTGAGCCAAAATCTAAAGTCAGGCACTTTAACTGACTGAGTCACCCAAGTGCCCCTGATTAATTTTTTTAGGTTCTGAAATCTATTTGATTAAAGAGAAAGTTTCTTTTCTTCATTTAAACATTACAAGTGGTACCATTCTTTTCTAATGTAATATTAATGACTTCAGTGTTTTATTTCTCATATTTTTAGATTGAATTCTTGTATTAACAGATTTTAAAAATGCCAAAGAAAAGTACTTTGATTTAAAATAAACTTCCTGTTTAATCAATAATTAGACAAATGATTTGATAAAAGTCAATTTTAATAGGCTGAATAATTTTCTGATACATGTAAATATCGTTACTGTTTAATATGAACTGTGCAAGGTATTATTACCTGTGATATATCTGTTTCAATAATTTCAAAATTTGCCCTTTGTGTTTTTCTTTAGAGTAACTGTGGCCAAAAAATAAAAATTCGCCGTGTTTTAATGAATTGCCCAGAGATTGTTACAATCGGTTTAGTATGGGATTCTGAGCATTCTGACTTGACAGAAGATGTTGTTCGGAATCTGGCAACACATCTTTATCTTCCTGGGGTATCTCAACTGTTTTCATTCTCTTCCTTTTTGTTTTTAAATTCTTTTAAAACATACTCATATATTATAATACACTGTTTTTCAGAACTAAATTTTCTTCCTAAAGGAAATAACATTGGTATGTAATGCTGATAAAGTTCATCAAAACAGGCTAACTGCAATGTATTTCTTGCATAGACTAGTAATGGCTTTCAATTATAAACTATCTCATGTTCTAATTATCATTCTAGAATGACAAGTGATTTGTGTGTGTGTGTATGGTAATGACACGTATGACTATTAACCTAGAAAGATTTAAGATTCAAAAACCATCTATAGCACCAATTTCTTAATATGCTTATTAACATCAATATATTTTGAATTGCTTTATATTACAATTAAACTTTAAGATAATATGTTTAATGTATGTTCAAATATGTGATTTAATCAAAATTTGTTAGGAACTGTTTAATTTAGCCCACATTTCCAGTTTATGTATGTATATTACTAATATAATATTGGATTAGGGAAGCTTGTCATGAGAAATATTTTTCGTAGGTAGTCAAATGTGTGACTCATCAAGTTACTGTTCCTCATTTTAAAAAAATACAGAATTCAAGGTACATTGTTATTTTTTTAAACAGCTTTTTTATAGAGTTACTGATGAAAATGCCAAAAATAGTGAACTTCACCTAGTTGGTATGATCTGCTACACCAGCCGACATTATTGTGCCTTTGCCTTTCATACCAAGAGTTCCAAATGGGTATTTTTTGATGATGCAAATGTGAAAGAGGTAAGTGACACTTTGACTAACTGGGATAATTTTTGTTTTGTTTTGTTTTAAAGATTTTATTTATTTATTCATGAGAGACACACACAGAGAGAGAGAAGCAGAGATACAGGCAGAGTGAGAAGCAAGTTCCATGCAGGGAGCCTGATGTGGGACTCGATCCTGGGACTCCAGGATCATGCCCTGGGCCAAAGGCAGGCGCTAAATCGCTGAGCCACCCAGGGATCCCACTAACTGGGATAATTATTCTGACTTTTACTTTTTAGGAGTAAATTAAATAATAATATATAAAATGTATATTACATAATATGTGAAATAATGATCATATTTTATTATATAAAATAATAAATGACCTTAATGATAATAACATTGTTAAGTTCATACTTCCTTTTATTGATTTTTGAAATCTGATTTATTTTATTTTATTTTTTTATTTTATTTTATTTTTATTTTTTATTTATTTATGATAGTCACAGAGAGAGAGAGAGGCGCAGAGACACAGGCAGAGGGAGAAGCAGGCTCCATGCACCGGGAGCCCGATGTGGGATTCGATCCTGGGTCTCCAGGATCGCGCCCTGGGCCAAAGGCAGGCGCCAAACCGCTGCGCCACCCAGGGATCCCAAATCTGGTTTATTTTAAAGCCAACTTTTAAACCAGTCCATTTCCAGAATAATAAAAAGGTGACTAATAAATCTTAGAATGCAAATATGTAACTATCGATGATCTGTATGTCTGAAACATTTTGTGTCTGATACATAGTCGCTCTTTGTATTTCTTTGTGAATGATTCACAATTGTTTTGTATAATTAGTGATGAAAATCTGCTTGTTTTTTAAATTATGACTGCCTTTTCAACCTTTGTGGTATTTAGAATTAGATGTACCTATTATACCTTTTGGTAAATAATTTATTCAAGCATTATAATATTTTAGGGTCCCCGGGTGGCTCAGTTAAGTGTCTGCCTTCGACTAAGGTCATCATCCCAGGGTCCTGGGACTGAGGCCTGAGTTGGGCTCCCTGCTCAGCAGTGAGTCTGTTTCTCCCTCTTCCTTATGTGTTCTTTCTCTTACCGTCAAATAAATAAAATCTTTTTAAAAAATTATAATATTTAGAAAACTCATGAGTAATGGTTTATAATAAGGAGTTTGTATCAGAATTACCTTTGAAACTTTTGAAAAAACTTAGACCTGCCTGGACTCTTAAATTCTCAATTCAGTGGTGTAGAGGCCAATACCCGATTTTTAAAAAAAAGTTCTATAGGAGATTCAGATTTTGTACATTTAAAAACTGTTGATCTTGTCAAGACTATTCCTAGGCTTATTGGCTTTGTGAATCCTATCATTAAGCAGTAAATGGATTTAAACGTACAGGTTATTTCATTGTTATAAGCAAATGATGTACAATTCCATTTGCTTTCATTTTAATATAAAAGGGCCATTTATCAGCATTATGAATTACTAAGTAAGTAGAAGGTCAAATATTCAGTATTTAGTGGATTTTTTTTTTAATTTTTTTTTTTTAATTTTTATTTATTTATGATAGTCACAGAGAGAGAGAGAGAGAGAGGCAGAGACACAGGCAGAGGGAGAAGCAGGCTCCATGCACCGGGAGCCTGACGTGGGATTCGATCCCGGGTCTCCAGGATCGCGCCCTGGGCCAAAGGCAGGCGCTAAACCACTGCGCCACCCAGGGATCCCAGTATTTAGTGGATTTCTAATTCTTTCTGTGAAGGATGAATATTACAAAAATTAGAAAACCAAATAGATGAAACAATTTTAGACATTAGATAGATTGCAGGCAGTTGAACAGAAAAAAGGAAACAAATAAGATGGGCCTACTGCTTACTCCCTACAGGTAGTTTGTACAATGCAGGGGGGCAGGATTCAGATAAACCCTAGAAGTCTTAGTGAGTTGAGGAAACCAAACTCGGAATTCAGGAAGGAGGCCAAGATAGCTAAAATCACTGGACAGCTTACCAGAAAGATTGCACAGGGGGAAATTTCTGGAGATGATAGAGTGGTGAATCTTTGGCTGAAGAGTGATCTGATATATGTGGGGCAGACCTGTACAGGGTGGGGGAAAGAATTACTGGAAAAGAGGTCAAACAATTTTCAAATTCACACAGGGCTAGGAATAGTTTGCATCCTCACCAGCAAAAGTGGAAAGACACTGTAATGCATACAGCTAACAAATAGAATCCTCAGAAAAGTATCATCTTAATAGTGGGGCTAAGTTATACCTAGACTGAATACTGCTCTGGACCTGACATAAAAAGCTTAAAATGAAGCCTTCAAAGGACCAAGATGATCCCACATAACTTAACAAATGCTGGAATGAAGTCCAGTACTTTTTAAAGGAACACAATAAAAGTCACCCCAAAATTTAAATTTCAATATGTCCTTTCAAGATCGTATTCAGTAAAAAATTACCAAATAAGCAGAAAGAAAAATCAAGGAATTAGTCCTATGTACAATTGCATCCAAAACCATGAGATAGGGATCCCTGGGTGGCGCAGCGGTTTGGCGCCTGCCTTTGGCCCAGGGCGTGATCCTGGAGACCCGGGATCGAATCCCACGTCGGGCTCCTGGTGCATGGAGCCTGCTTCTCCCTCTGCCTGTGTCTCTGCCTCTCTCTCTCTCTCTCTCTGTTACTATCATAAATAAATAAAAAAAATAAAAGTATGGACTCTGGTTAAACTCAAAAAAAAAAAAAAAAAAAAAAAAAACCATGAGATACCTAGGAATAAACCTAAGCAAAGATGTGAAAGACCTGTACTCTGAAAACTATAAAACACTGATGAAAGAAATCGAAGATGACAGATGTGGAAAAACATTCCATGCTCATGGATTGGAAGAACAAATATTGTTACAATGTTCATACTGGCTAAAGCAATTTTCATATTTAATAATAATCCCTAAAAAAATACTAACAGCATTTTTCCAGAGCTAGAACAAATAATTCTAAAATTTCTGTGAAACCACAAAAGACCCCAAATAGCCAAAGCAACTTTGAAAAAGCAAAGCAAAGCTGGATACATCACAATTCTGGACTTTAAGTTATATCACAAAGCGGTAGTGATCAAAACAACATGATAATGGCATAAAAATAGACATAGATCAATGCAACAAGATAGAAAACTTGGAACTCACAACTATATGGTCAGTTAATCTTCAACAGAGTAGGAAAGAATATGCAGTGAGAAAAAGACAGTCACTTAAATGGTGTTGGGGGGCAGCCCGTGTGGCTCAGCAGTTTAACGCCGCCTTTAGCCCAGGGCATGATCCTGGAGACTCAGGATTGAGTCCCATGTCGGGCTCCCTGCATGGAGCCTGCTTCTCCCTCTGCCTGTCTCTCTACCTCTTTCTCTCTCTCTCTGTCTCTCATGAATAAATAAAATCTTTAAAAAAAAAAGAAATGGTGTTGGGAAAACTGGACCACTTTCTTACACGATCTACAAAAATAAATTCAAAATGGATTAAAGACCTAAATATGAGACTTGAAAACATAAAAATCCTAGAGGAAAACACAGGCAGTAACCTGTTTGACAGCCATAGCAACTTCCTTCTACATGGCTCCTGAGGCAAGGGAAACAAAAACAAACTATTAGGGCTTCATCAAAATAAAAAACTTCTGCACAGCAAAGGAAGCAGTCAACAAAACTAAAAGGCAGCTTACAGGATGGGAGAAAATATTTGGAGATGACATATCTGATAATGGGTTAGTATCCAAAATATATAAAGAACTTACAGAATTTACCACCCCAAAAAATGAATTTGTATTATTCATTAAAAAATGGGCCAAAAACATGAGCAGACATTTCTCCAAAGAAGACATACAGATGGTCAGTAGACACATGAATAGTTACTCAACATCACTGAACATCAGGGAAATACAAATCAAAATTACAATGAGATATCACCCACACCTGTTAGAATGGCTAAAATCAATAACACAGGAAACAGCAGATGTTAGGATGCAGAGAATGGTTTGCACAGTTGGTGGAAATGCAAACTAGTGCAGCCACTTTGGAAAGCAGTGTGAAGGTTCCTCAAAAAGTTAAAAATAGAACCACCCAATGATCCAGCAATTGCACTATGAGGTATTTACCCAAAGGATTCCAAAAAATACTAACTCAAAAGGTTATATGCACCACAGTGTTTGTATCAGCATTGTCTACAATAGCAAAATTATGGAAACAGCCCAAATGTCCATCAACTGATGAATGGATAAAGAAAAAGTGGTGTATACACACACATACACACACATACACACACACGAATATTACCCAGCCATAAAAAATGAAATCTTGCCATTTGCAGTGACGTGGATGGAGCTAGAGAGTATTACGCTAAATGAAATAAGTCAGAGAAAGACAAATACCACATGATTTCACTCACATGTGGAATTTAAGAAACAAGCAAAAGGAAAAAGGCAAACCAAGAAGCAGACTCAACCACATGTAGAGGGCAGCCCCGGTGGCTTAGTGGCTTAGCGCCGCCTTCAGCCCAGGGCGTGATCCTGGAGACCCAGGATCAAGTCCCATGTCAGGCTCCCTGCATGGAGCCTGCTTCTCCCTCTGCCTGTGTCTCTACCTCTTATTCTCTCTCTCTCTCTCTCTCTCTCTTTGTGTCTATCAGGAATATATAAATAAAATCTTTAAAAAAAAGTAATGAACTATTGATACATGTAACAATGTGGAAAAATCTGAAAAACAGTATGTTAAATGAAAGAAGTGAGACATAAAAACTGATTCTGGGGGTGGCTGGGTGGCTCAGGAGTTTGGTGCCTGCCTTTGGCCCAGAGCATGATCCTGGAGTCTCAGGATCGAGTCCCATATCAAGCTCCCTGCATGGAGTCTGCTTCTTCCTCTGCCTATGTCTCTGCCACTCTGTGTCTCTCATGAATAAATAAATAAAATCTTAAAAAACAACAACAACAACTGATTCTGCTTCTGTAAAATTCATGAAACAGAAAAAACAAAGTGACAAATTTAAATCATCGGTTGCCAGCCACTGCAAAGGGGGTACAAAGAAAGTTTATTAAAGGAGATACATGATTACATGTATATATTTGTCAAAATTCATTGGTATACTGTAACTGGGTAGTTGTATTTCATGTAAATTATATTCAAAGCCAGAGAAAAGGATATTTATATTCTAAAATAAACAATTTGCTCAAGTTATTTAGTACTTTGATAGAGCAGTTTATTAACAAGTTCCATCTTGAGTTAGTATGTAGCAACATTTTGGCACTCCTTACTATCCACATAGTTTAAATGGTCAAAATTTGAAGGAAGAACTGGGTGTATAGTCACTATGAGTTTTACATTTGTTTTGTTTTTGAATTACTTTAGTTCCTCAAGTATCTCAGAATCCAAGATAAGAAGGGTAAACAGCTAAATATGTGTGGTTTGAAAAAGCTCCTTAGGACTTTTAAAGATCCCTTCTCTGCCAAACCCCCACCCTATCTTGGGCCCTAGGAGATCACTGATCTCACTGTAGATTAGTCTTTCTCATTCTACCGTTTTGTAAGAATAGTGTCTCACAGTCTCTATTCCTTGTATTTGGCTTCCTCTACCAAGCATAATACCTTTTAAGATTCATTCATGTTCAGAAAAAAAATTTTTTTCATTCATGTTATGTCAGTGCTTAATTGTTGTGTTCTATTACATGGCTGTGTAACAATTTATCCGTTTACCTTTGAAGTATGACTACTTTGTGTGAACGTAATTTTTTCCCCATTGTTCTTAGCTAGTACTCAGAAGTGGAGATGCCTGGGTGGCTCGGTCAGTTAAGTATCAGATTCTTGATTTTGGCTCAGGTCATAATCTCAGGGCCATGAGATGGAGTCCCACGTTGGGTTCTGAGCAGGATGTGGAACCTGCTCTCTTCTCTCTTTCTCCCTCTGCCATTCCCCCCCCCCCCTTTTCTCTCTCAATTAAAAAAAAAAAATATATATATATATATATATATTAAATACTCAGAAGTGGAACTTCTGGGTTGTATGATAAGTATATGTTAAACTTTATAAAGAACTGGGAGATTGATCTTCAAAGTGATTATGCCAATTCACATCCCTATTAGCAGTTTATGAGAGTTCTAGTTGCTCTGTATTCTCAGCAGTATTTTATGTTTTTAGTCTTTAATTTTAGCCCTTTTAATGAATGTACAATGTTATCTCAATGATGTTTTAATTTGCATTTCCCTTATGATTAATAATGTTTTGAGTACCTCTGTGTGTGCTAATTGGCCATTGTTATATATATATTTTTTTTTTGGTGAAGTGACTTCAGATATTTTGTCCATTTTAAGTTGGATCCTCATATTAATGAATTGTAGGAGTTCTTTATTTTGCACACAAATCCTTTATTATATGTGTGTGGCTTTTTTTTTTTCATTTTCTTAATGATAACCTTTATTATTTTTTTTTTAAGATTTTATTTATTTATTCATGAGAGACACAGAGAGAGAGAGAGAGGCAGAGACACAGGCAGAGGGAGAAGCAGGCTTCATGCGGGGAGCCTGACGTGGGACTTGATTCTGGGTCTCCAGGATCACACCCTGGACTGAAGGTGGCTCTAGACCGCTGAGCCACCCGGGCTGCCCAATGGTAACCTTTAAAGATAAGCAGAAGTTACTAATTTATTTTGATATGAAGCCCATTTTAAGACTTTTTTCTTACGTGGTTTGTTTCATATCCTGCCTTTTTTTAAATTTTATTTTTTTGAGAGAGCATATGTGCATGTGCAAAGGTTGAGGAGGGACAGAGGGAAAGGTTGAGAGAATTTCAAGCAGGCTCCACACTCAGTGCAGAGCCCTACTCAGGGCTGAACTCCATGACTCTGAGATTATGATGTAAGCTGAAATCAAGAGTCAGATGCCTAACCAACTGAGCCACTGTTTGATGTCCTAAGAAATCTTTACCTTCTCCAAGGTTAAAATGGCCATCCAGTTGTTTTAGAACCATTGCTTAGTAGACTCTTAAATTTCTCCATTAAATTGCCTTTAAATCTTTGTCAAAAGTCAATCTATCATGTATGTAGAAAAGCTTTTTAAAATTTGATAGTCTAAATGTTGATATAGTAAGTGTATAATTTTGCCCATCAGTTTTATAATGACTGTTTAAAAGATGTTTATTAGACTAGTTTAAAATAAAAGTAATCATATAATATGAACAGCTGAAGTGCTGTTACCTGAATTCTTAAAAAAATTTTTAGTATACAAAGTAATTTAGTCTCTGCTATTCAAATGTGTAGCACATTGATTACAGTATTTTGTTTTGTTCTTATTCATCGTGGCTTTTTTTTAAAGGTTGGAACTAGATGGAAGGATGTGGTCTCCAAATGTATCCGATGCCATTTCCAGCCACTGCTTTTGTTTTACGCAAACCCAGATGGCACAGCAGTTTCTACTGAAGATGCGCTTCGGCAGGTCATCAACTGGTCACATTATAAATCCGTTGCAGAAAACATGGGTAATTTTTAAAAGTTCTTTTTAGTGTTCTTTTAGTATCATAGTCATACTAAGTATTAATATACTGAAGATAAAATGAATTTTGAGGATAATTTTAAAATTCAGTTTCAGTGAAGCAGAGTTCAGGAAAATTCTTTTACTTTGAGTTAATCTTTATAAGGAAGCCTTTCCTTACCAGTGGCCTCTAAAGCACACTCAGGAGCTACCCACTTCTGTTATCACACAAGCACAGAAGGGGATACTTGACTGCAAACTTTCTAGTAGTAAATATTGGGAATTAAAGTGAGTTATAATGCTGAAAAAAGTCTAAAGGAGCTAGGCCATTTTTGGATGCATTACAAAGCATGTAGAAATCCTTTAAAAATGTCAATCCTTTGAGTTAATAACTAATTATCCCCAGTATTAAAAATGATTCAGGGGCACTTGGCCAACTCACTCAGTCGGACATGCAACCCTCCATCTCAGGGTTGTGCGCTGGAGCCCCACATTGGGTGTAGAAATTGCCAAAAAAAAAATATTCAAACTTCTTTTCATCTGGTGGGGAGGAGGATAGGAATAATACATTTTTGTTTGTCCTTTAAGGATGTGAAAAGCCCTCAATTTATAAGTCAGATCATTCAAAAGAAAATGGATTTTGTGATCAGGCGAAACAGAGAGAAAATCAGAAATTTCAAACAGATAATATTTCAGCATTTAGTCGGAGCCATATTCAAACAAGTGGTGGTGGAGGACCAGGTATGTATTTAAATCATCATTTTTACATTGTCCCTGAGTAATTACACTTCCCCCTTCCTTTTTTTACTGCATCTGTAATTTCTGCTAAGTACCATATAAAAAAAGAGTGCTTCACCTTGACCATGAAGAAAAAATAACAGCTAGATAACAAGATTTTGTCTTTTAACTTATGCATTTCTCTCAGACTTGTAGTTTGATCCGAACAGCCAGAACTTGACTACTGTTTGGGTTTCTCCATACACTCAGAGCTACAGCATCCTGGAGGCAATCTGGACAGTTACCAAAGAAAGTCATAATGTGGCCTTTCCTTCTAGGAGTTAATTATTAACTTGTAGAGGAAAAACACAAGCATACGAGCTAAATTTAAATTTGCCATTAGTGAATGCAACAGTAGTTCAAAGTTATTATAATCATACTTGATACTTAACCTCATTTTTATTCAAGTCTCCCTCGTTATCATCATCCCACAACTTTGATTTTCACAAACCAAGTTCTGTGACTTGGGTCCAAAATGAGACATTGCAGCATGACGTGTATAGTTATGGTTTAGAAATACATTGAACTTTGATTTTATGAGCACCTTTAAAATCCATTAATGAAATAATGTCTAACCATAAAAGTGACCCATTTAATCAAGGTGGGTAGGATCTAGAATTAACAATTGTTGTCAACAAAGAATTATAGTAAATGCTTTTAAAAGTTCTTAATGGAAAAAAAAATTTAAAAAAAAGTTCTTAATGGAGTATTACTGTTACCGTCAATATCGTTAATACTCTTAGATTAAGCTATTTGTCAAAAGAGGACTACTTTTAAGCTCAGAAACTATGTATGTGATTACAAACACAACATCAGAACCAGGCAACTTGGGTTCATAATCCTGGTTCACATTTACAAGCTATGTGAACTTGGGCAAGTTTTTAACTTCTCTGTGCCTTATTTCCTGATCCACAATGGAGACAGTAATTGTACCACCTCAAAGAAGTAAATGAGTTAAGACTTTAATAATGTCTGATACATAGCGACCACTCAGTTACCTTTACTTTTATTATTTCAATACAAGATCTCTTCTTTTTCCTTTTACTCTAGCTTTAGGAGCTATACAAGAAGTTTTAAAAGTCAACATGCATCTACAGTGTCAGGATAAATCACATTGAGTTTTTTGGTTAAACATAAAAATGAGTTCATTCTATACTTTATATTTTGTTTTTAATATATAACATCTTAAGATTTTTATATAGTTCAGTTTGTACTTTTGTTGAGCAGTTTAAAAAATGATTTATATTATTTAAGAATGATTTCTTTTACAGTTAAGTTAACTCACAATGACCAAAGGGAAAAAATAAAAGACATTTCCAGAGAATGTGCTTTAAAAGCCATTGAACAGAGGAACTTCCTTTCATCACAAAGGAAAGATTTGGAGAGGGGACAAAGAAAAGATTTGGGCCGACATAGAGGTAGGTTAAGAATTTAAAGTGTTCATTTGAAAAGGAATTGCTAAAATCTTATTTTTAAAATAAATTTTATAACTTTAATACAATTTAATATAATTTCCTTATATTATATATATTTGTTGACATGTTATATATCTTAATAGGATTTCTTTAATACACCTATTAAATCTATAAATATAAAAATTTTCCAATTCTTATTTAATTCTAGCCCGGAATACTTGTGCTTGTTTTGACGTTTTAACTTTCCTTTTAATGATAAATTCAGGTCACCCATATGGTACATTCAAATAAGAGGAAGGTTATAAAATTAAGGGAGAAAAGCTTTTTTTCTTACAGCCCCTCACCTTCCCTCTATTTCACTGTTTTTTGTTTTTTTTGTTTTTTTTTGTTTTTCACTGTTAATAGTGTGTGGTTCATTATGAGCATATCTTAGTCTTTATGGTTTTCTCTTTACGGCCATACCATAATTTAAATGATACTTTTTAGACTTTAAAACTTGATTTAAGATTTTTGCTGCAAAAAAAAAAAAAAAAAGATTTTTGCTGCAGTGGTATGTATCATTTTATATATACCTTTGTGTACTTTTTTGTTTATAGCTACAGCATAAAATTCTTTCAGGAGAATTACTGGGGTAAGGTGTGTTTATTCTTTTTTTTTTTTTTTTTTTTATGATAGTCACACAGAGAGAGAGAGTGAGAGGCAGAGACACAGACAGAGGGAGAAGCAGGCTCCATGCATCGGGAGCCCCACGTGGGATTCTATCCCGGGTCTCCAGGATCGCGCCCTGGGCCAAAGGCAGGCGCCAAACCGCTGCGCCACCCAGGGATCCCTGTTTATTCTTAATTTTGATGGATGTGGCTCTGTTGCTCTCCTAAAAGACTGAACCAGTCTGCACTCCCAGTAATAGTGATTAAATGTTTTTTTTATACTCTTACCATCATTTGGTTTAACAAATTTTAAATCTTTACTAGTATAAACGATGAAAAATACTTTTATTATTTTTTTTGAAAAGTACTTTTATTATGATGATTTAATTTTCACTAATTTGAGTGAGATAGAATATTGGCTTTTAAAAAGCCTTTAATTATGATCTACGTTAGAGGTCACTTTTCAAAATTATTACAGAACCACTTATAAATGCCTCTCATTAAGCATAGAGAATGAAAAAAACACCTTTCAATGTCATATTACTGTGTGATATAATATAAATCTTATAATTATTATTTACATATTACTGCTTAACATTTCTCAAAGTACTTGGCTTGTAACTAAAAAATGTCTCTGAAGAATATTCATTTGTATCTTTAATTATTTAAAGATTTGGTTGATGAAGACCTTCTGCATTTCAAGTCTGGATCACCTCCTGCCCCAAATGGCTTTAGACAATATGGAAATCCAAATCTATATCATAGTCAAGGAAAAGGACCATGTAAACATGACCGAGTTGCCCATCAGAGCCGAGCTTCTGCACAAGTACTGAGTTCAAGTAAATCCCAAATTCTTGCCCCAGGAGAGAAAGTAACTGGCAAAGTTAAGAGTGACAGTGGCACTGGATATGATACAGATAGCAGCCAAGATTCTAGGGATAAAGGAAGCACCTATAGTGGCAGCAGTAAAAGCCGGACCCGAGGTTGGAAACCTATGAGAGAAACACTAAATGTTGATAGTATTTTTAGTGAAAGTGAAAAAAGGCAGCATAGTCCAAGACATAAATCAAATATCAGTAACAAAGCTAAATGTAGCAAAGATCAGAGTTTTAACAATTGGTCAAAAGAGAACCCAAAGCAAAAATGTTTAATGACTATCTATGAAGATGAAATGAAGCAGGAAATAGGAAGCAGGAGTTCCCTTGAATCTAATGGAAAAGGAGCAGAGAAAAATAAAGGCCTCAAAGAGACTACAGTTCATGGTGACAATTGGCAGATGCAAAGGACTGAGTCTGGATATGAAAGTAGTGATCATGTCAGCAATGGATCTGCTAATTTGGATTCACCTGTTGTCGATGGAAATGGTACAGGAATGGATATCAGTGGTGTTAAAGAAACAGTATCCTGCAGGTAATACACAAATTGAATGATTTCCCCCCATAATTTTCTACTGTTATGTGAAGTAATTTTCAAAATCTGGGGTCAACTAAGGGTCATGGAAAGAGCTTGACTTCAGAGGGAAGAGACCTGGGATATTGCAGGTTATTTGATATTTCAGGTTTTGACTTCAGAGGGAAGAGACCTGGGATATTGTAGGTTATTTGATATTGCAGATTTCTATTTTAAATAGTTATTTCCTGATTCCAGAAATATTTTTAGGAGTGCAGAAATACATTGTCATTGTTGACACTGATAACTATTAATACATACTAGAGGTTTTAAAGCATAGATTTAAATTGGTTGTGTCGGGATCCCTGGGTGGCGCAGCGGTTTGGCGCCTGCCTTTGGCCCAGGGCGCGATCCTGGAGACCCGGGATCGAATCCCACATCAGGCTCCCGGTGCATGGAGCCTGCTTCTCCCTCTGCCTATGTCTCTGCCTCTCTCTCTCTCTCTCTCTCTCTCTCTCTGTGACTATCATAAATAAATAAAAATTTAAAAAAAAAAAATAAAAATAAATTGGTTGTGTCTTAGTCATTAAGCGAATTATTTAATTTTTCAGTCTATTTAATGTTCATTATCCTATCTCTAATATCTGTAAACTCAGAGATGGGGAGATTGTCTGCTTTCAAAGCCAGCATGGAAGAGAGATTTTTCCTTTAGCAAATATAAAAGAATGCAGCCAAATAACTGAAGTTTGTGTTCGATTAATTTTTAATTCTGAATATATTTGGGGCAGCCTGGGTGGCTCAGCGGTTTAGCGCCACCTTCGGCCCAGGGTGTGATCCTGGAGACCCAGGATCGAGTCCCACATCAGGCTCCCTGCATGGAGTCTGCTTCTCCCTCTACCTGTGTCTCTGCTCCAATCTGTGTGTGTGTGTGTGTGTGTGTGTGTGTGTCTCGTGAATAAATAAAATCCTTAAAAAATAATAATTCTGAATATATTTGTATGTTACTGTTAGCAGTATATTTGCCCTTTTCTGTGAAACCTTTTGTCCATAGCTTAATTGGCTTTTTTTTGTTTTTTGTTTTTTTTTAATTTATGATAGTCACACCCAGAGCGAGAGAGAGGCAGAGACACAGGCAGAGGGAGAAGCAGGCTCCATGCACTGGGAGCCCGACGTGGGACTCGATCCTGGGTCTCCAGGATCGCGCCCTGGGCCAAAGGCAGGCGCCAAACCACTGCGCCACCCAGGGATCCCTTAATTGGCTTTTAATCCAACTAAATGAAACATCTTAATTTGTTATTAGCTGGTATTTTATCACATTTATTATTAAAAAACCAGATTTGCAAAAATCAGCTGCTTGTATTTTATTAAAATAATCATTGCAATCAATAAAGTCTTCCCAAAACTTTTTTATTTGACAGGGTAATTTCATAACACTTCTTGGGAAGGGGTAGCTTAGGGTAGTAGTAGGAAGGTCAGGACTTTATAACAAGGTAGACTTTGATTTTAAGTATTGGCAAATTGATTTGACTTTGACAACCTTAATATCCTATTATAAAATGAGGTTAATAACATTTTAAGTGTTGTTATGGAGATGCAAATTAAATAATACACAGTAATCCCTAGAAAAATACATGGCATATAATTGTTTAACAAATGTTATTTCCTTTCTTTTTCTTAGATTCTAACTACAATAGTAATTCACGATAGCTAATGTATTTGGTGTGTGTTTTCTTCTGTTTTCTAGTGACCATGTTAGGACAAGCAACATAAATGTAGAGTATGTCAACTGTTCCTCCCAACAGAGCAAAAACTACTTAGAAGGTAAAATTCTATTTTAAATATATTCTATATTATAGATTATAGTAGCTGTAAAGAATAAATTGTGGTAATAAGAGTTAAGAAGCTAGGAACAGTCCTATTACTGATAAGATTATGAGTAATGAGGATGGAAGTTGGGAGGGTTCATGCTTAAAGGCTTTGAAAGGTTGGGAATAGCTCCTTCAGGGAACGGACAACGAGGGGTGTGTGTCAGTTAGGAGAGCCTAGGTTCTAGGCTACGCAATGGTAACAACTTCAGAATTTCAGTGTGTCAACACATTTGTGTTTTGCTCATGGTACATGACCAGTGGAGATTAGCATGGAGTCTCTTCCTAGAAGTCACTCAGGCTAGTGAGACTCCATCTCCATGGATGCTTCTTTGATCCTTACAGTATTGTGGGGAGATGAGATTGAAGGAGGACATAACAATCACTTAATAACTTCAACCAGAAGTGATACATCTGCTTCCACTCACATCTCATTGGCCAAATCTCAATCTTAATAGCCAAATGTAATTTCAAAGAGAGTGGAAAAGTGCAGTCTTTACCCATGCCTGGAAGGTGAACTGAAATGTCTGTGGACAGTCCTAATGTCTGCCACAGGAGTCAGGGACAGGATAGAAAAATGAATAAGCAGCCTGTTAGAAAAGTTCAGTTTGGAAAAAAAAGAAAAAAAGAAAAAAAAGAAAAGTTCAGTTTGGAAATAGTAAATGTATTAATGGAGTGGCATTATTATAGGTGATCTGTTACCCACATGTAGCAGCCAAGAAACAAAATTAGATGTTTGACTGTATATAGAATTTAGGGTTGCTACTAAGAGGATATACCTGAAGGATTTAGGGGAGAAGGATCGAGGAAAAGTATGAGCAAGGAGGTTATTGAGGTCGCAATTAAAAACACTATTTTCAAATGTTAGAATTCAGAGGATCAAAAGAGATATAATTTTTCACAATAAAAAGTAGCCATGAAGAACAAATTTTAAAGTTTGCTTTTAATTTTTATCATTCTTAAGGCTTTTGTGGAGATTATTTTAAGGTTATAGGCATTGAATATGATTAAGTGTTAAATTATTTTGTTTTTATCAAGTGGTATAATATCAGAAGGAAACACTTATATTAAGGAAATAACCTTCCTTTCCTATATAAAATGTCTCGCCTCTTTTAAAAATCTGATAAAAGTCTGGTAACCAAGTATTACAGGAAACAGTAAAGGGCTGGCCAGAAATCAGCAGCAGAAGTTGGTGAGATTGAACAATAACCACAAGTTCATTACTTTTTAAAACACGATGCTTGTTTCCTGATGGTAAAAAAAAAAAAACACGTCATAGAGTTTTTGATAGAATGCATTGCTATAAGAGCTTTGCAAGTGGCTTTCCCATTTAATACAAAAGAGTATGTATGTAATCTACTTAGAAATATTTTTTTATCGTGAAAAAAATTATTTTATTGAGGTAAAATACACATAACAAAATTTGCGACTCTAACCATTTTTAAGCGACAGTTCAGCGGTATTAAGAACATTTACTGGTATTAAGAACTGGTTGTTGTACAACCATCACTACCATTTCCAGAACTCTTTTCAACTTCTGAGACTGAAATTCTGTTCCCATTAAACAGCTCTTCATTTCCCCCTCCCTCCCAGCTTCCAGCAACCAGCATTCTACTTTCTGTCTCTATGCCTTTGACTACTCTGGGTACCTCAGATAAGTGGAATCATACAATACTTGTTTTTTTGTGACTGGCTTACTTCATTTAACATAATGTCTTCAAAATTGTCCAGTTTGTGGCATGTGTCAGAATTTCATTCCTTTATAAGGCTGAATAATGTATGTTGTATGATATAACACATTTTGTTTATCCATTCATCTGCTGATGGACATTTGCTTTGCTCCTATCTTTCGGTTACAGTGAGTAATGCTCCTATGAACAGTGGTGTACAAATATCTGAGAATTCCTGCTTTCATTTCTTTGAGTATATGCCCAGAAGCGCAATTGCTAAATTCTGTGGTAATTGCGTGTTTAACATTTTGAGGGACCACTACACTGTTTTCAACAGTTGCTGCACTGTTTTATTTTACATTCCCACCAGCATGCACAAGGGTTCCAACTTTTCCATATTTTCATCAAAACTTGTTATTTTCTGGGGTCCTGTTGTGATCATTGCCATCACTAATCACTAATGGGTATGAAGTGGTTTCTTATTGTGGTTTTATGTAACCCACTTACTTAACTACAAAAATTGCATTATGTTAAAATTATTTCTTATTTAATAAACTTCAAAGCCTATCATAGTTTTTTTTTACATTTGTTTTAAGTTCGATTTGCTAACATATAACACCCATAGTTCGTTCTATCATAGTTCTTTAAGCTGGTCTTTGCCTTGAAAATCTTTTTTTTTTTTTTAATTTTTATTTATTTATGATAGTCACACAGAGAGAGAGAGAGAGAGAGGCAGAGACACAGGCAGAGGGAGAAGCAGGCTCCGCATGCACCGGGAGCCCGATGTGGGATTCGATCCTGGGTCTCCAGGATCGCGCCCTGGGCCAAAGGCAGGCGCCAAACCGCTGCGCCACCCAGGGATCCCTGCCTTGAAAATCTTTGTTAATGCTCCTGCCTTATGGTGTCTCTATGTATTTCCTTCCTCTACTCTTTGAGAACATGTTAAAGTAGTATAGGAATTGTTTCCCTAAGCTAAAACCATGCCATGCATGGATTTTTAAGTAAGGCACAATTTAATTCTTTGTGATTTCATATAATTTTCTTGGCTTTCTCCTATTTATTTATAAACTGGGGGCACACTTATAATATTGACCTGAAGAATCACTTTGTATAAATAGCTAAAGACTTAGAAATTAGAAAGTTAAGGAGCGTTAGAAATTCTTTTATTTTCATATTTTATTTGATATTTAAGTGAGTTTTTAATACAATCCAAACAAGCTTATTTGATGTCAGAGAACTAAAAATCTATAGTAGTGCTATTGTAATAATTGTATTGGTATTTTTTCATTGACAAGAATAATAGATTTCTCTGCCTATGTCATTTTGGGTTCTGCAGCTTCAAGCTATTATTTGGGAATGCTGTTGAAATTTCACAGTGTTATTTAGATTATTATAGCTTTCCTTTTAATATGGGTCACTAATCAGGAGAATTTCAAATGCTTTAAATTACATTCAAGACAGAAGACATTATATATTCAAAAGTACATGGTTGGGAGAAAATATCATATATTGGAAGAATATGGGTAGTTTGGTCTATGCAAGGCTGAGTGCATATGTGGAAATTATGAAATGATAGAGGATGGATAGAAGCCAAATCATGATGAAAATTTAATCTATTTTAAATCCTACAGTAAGTGGAAAGGCACCAGAGGACAAGGAGAGTAATATATACCAGTTTGCATTTTAGAAAGACTCTGGTGGCAACGTAGAGGATGAATTTGGAGCAATGAGAGAAAAATTAGTTAGATAACTACTTGACCAGCCTGGAGAGAAAAGGTGAGGGCATAAATGAAGGCAGTACCAATATCACAAAAGAAGATTGGAGTATTTATAAGAATGTGTAGACAGCGGAGTCAGTTTTTATGACAGATGTACAAAAGGGAGGAAAAGGAGGAAGCTGGGGATAACTGTATTTGGGACTTACATAAGTAGATACATCATTTACCAAATTAAAGAATATAGAAAGAAGAAACAACTTTGGGGGGATGAGAGGAGATGCCAAATTTATTCTTAGATTTGTTTTATCATCTAGGTAAATAGATTTATTAGGCAGTTAGGGATATATGGCTACAACTCAAGAGAGATGATGTATTTGACACATACGGGAATTGAATGCCATAGACATGGATTGCATCATGCAGGAAAATTTTCAGGGCAAAAAATAAACAAGGAAAAAAAATAATAAAATAAAATAAACAAGGGAAAAGCCTTAGGGTTTGTTAAGTAAGAGAGATGGGCTAATGATAGAAGGAGCAGTTTTGGGAAAGTATGACGAATAGCTAAAGGGTATGAGAAAATACAGGAGATAAGATTATCACAGGGAAACCAGGAAAATGGGGAGTTTCAAGACAGGTGGCCACAGATCGAGCAGAATAAGGATTAAAAAGTACAGGTTTGATTTAGTTACTAAGTCATTAGTGATAGAATAAAAGCAGTGTTAGAGGAACAATAGAAATAGAAGGAAGTTGGGGCGCCTGGGTGGCTCAGTGGGTTAAGCGTCTACTTACACTCAGGTCATGATCCCAGAGTCCTGAGATCAAGCCCCACATTGGGCTTTCTGTTTCTCCCTCTCCCTCTGCCTGCTGCTTTGTCTTCTTATGCTCTGTCAGATAAATAACTAAAATCTTAAAAAAAAAAAAAAATTATCTATGGTCTCCCAGTCATTAAAAAAAAATAATAGAAGCAAGCTTAAGGTAGGACTGAAGTGTTTAGAAGAGCCATGTTTGCAACTTAAAATGGTTCAGAAAAAAATGGAATAAAATTAAAATTATTTAATTTTAATTATAGATTAAAATTTACAATAGGTGAATCTGAGTAAAGGATATACAGGTATTCTTTGTGCTTATTTTAATCTTTCAGTTTTTCTGAACTTTTTGAAATTATTTTCAAATAAAATCTTAAAAAGTCTTAAGAAACTACAGTAGAATAGAAAGCTAATAAAAGAGAAGTAAAAAAAAAAGTCTGTTCAAAGAAGTAATACCTAGAGAAGAAAGATGAAACCAAGAGCTTAGTTTTGCAGTTATGTTGTAGAGGTAAGGAACTAATGTTGTACAGGGAAGAGAAAGGTGCTAAAATAAGAATGGAACAGAACAGTAATTGATGGGAGTAAGATCTCTCTGGAGGTGGAATGAAAATGAAAATGAAACAAAGAAGGTAAAGAAGACATTTAAAGTTTTGTGATTTTTCCAAAGTATTCAAATTTTATTAAAAACAATTTTTTATTGTAAATCAGATCATTGATTAGATTATTGCTGTTGAATATTTAGGCTTTGTAATTGTAGTATTATTGTTATAGTTTGAAATCTCATTATATGGGATCCCTGGGTGGCGCAGCGGTTTGGCGCCTGCCTTTGGCCCAGGGCGCGATCCTGGAGACCCGGGACTGAGTCCCATGTCGGGCTCCCTGCATGGAGCCTGCTTCTCCCTCTGCCTGTGTCTCTGCCTCTCTCTCTCTCTCTCTCTCTCTCTCTCTCTGTGACTATGATGAATAAATAAATAAAATCTAAAAAAAATAAAAAATAAATAAATAAATAAATAAAATCTTAAAAAAAAAAAAAGAAATCTCATTATACAACAAGAGTGAAGATTACATTGTCTAGACCAGCAGTTTGTTTTTATTGCTACCTGAGCCTGTTTTAAACATAGGTCATCTTTTCAGATGAAATATATATTTTGATTTATATTTATATATTTTGACTACTGGGCCTGTTTTTAAATAAAATATCAAAATTAGCATTATTAATTAAAGCTTCTTTAAAGCTTCGTTTAAAGTTTCTTGCCTTGATGTTGAGGTGTCTTATGTGCCAAGTGTAAAAATCGGACTGTTTTAGATTTGCAAGAACCTGGAGCCAGAATTCCCAGTAAAGACACATGGATGTCTATGTCAGCAGAAGAAAAAAATAACACATCTATTTTTAACTTAGTTGGAATTCTGAAGTCAGACCACTTGGTTGAATGCCTGCCATAGTGATATTAAAATTTCAAACATGTTTATTAGATCTCTGCTGCCTCCTGCTGTCTGTTATATGGATACATTAATAACAGTAAAGAGTTTTTTAAAAATCAAGAATTTTTTCTGGTGTTTGTGAATAATAAACTTGAAATTATGGATAGGTACAGTAAACATTTCTGAAATTAAAATCAAAGTGAGGGCAGCCCGGGTGGGTGGCTCAGCGGTTTAGCACCGCCATCGGCCCAGGGCGTGATCCTGGGGTCCTGGGATCGAGTCCCACATCGGCTTCCTGCATGGAGCCTGCTTCTCCTTCTGCCTGTGTCTCTGCCTCTCTCTCTCTGTCTCTCATGAATAAATAAATAAAATCTTTAAAAATAATAATAAAATAAAAGTGAGTGGAGAATTATAATGTAACTTCAACTACAAATTTTATAATGTAACTTCAACTTACAAATTTGTAAGCCTCAAGTGAGGCACTTGATAGTCTTGAGTTAGGTCAGGGAGAAAGGTAGGAAGAATTTGTTTCAGTTTATACTTATCTAGTCCTGGTTTTGAGAGTCCAGAACATTGTGGACAGGGTGGGGGTGATTTAAAAGAAGGAAAACAGTTGCGTTTTTCATGGAATTGTTTATTCATTCTCCAGACTTTCATTGATGTCTTTTATGGCTAGATATTGTGCTAGGGGAAACAATGAAAGGGGGACATACTATACAACAATAAAGAGCTTACTACAGTCTAGTGGATGTAGGAGTATGAAATCTTAAACAAATGAATGCCAAACTTGTAGTTCTCTTCATTCTACTATCTTTTTATTGGAAGGTATTATTTACTGTGTGAGCAATATTGCATATAGGGTATTAAATTCTCATATATATATTATATAACCTTTCTTGGAAATTCAAGGTTTAACTTGCAGAGGCTGATGATAATCAAATATAGATTTTTCTTTCCCCACAGGATAATATTTAGATGTTTTGGTCAACAATAGATTCTAGTTGAATTTTGAGTGAGAGTAGTTTTTAAAAATATACCCAGAAGACTGACTTAGGGATAAAAAGTCATGTAAGATAAAGTTCTTTGTTATTGTTTAAAAAATAAAGTTGCTGCTTTAATAACATTTTGTTTTCTTTGTGATCTTCAAGTCATAGATTTGGAGTATAGTTAGAAGCATGAGAATGAAAGGAAATGTAAATGAACATGATGAAAATGCCATCTAAAAATAAGAGAGGATACTGAAAACTTACTAGAACTGTATAGAAGTATAGGCAATTAATTGAATATTCAAGCTAAAGCCATATATTTTGATATCCTCTGTGGGTATCAGCACAATAAAGTATATCAGGTCATTTGATGTTTTAAAAAATGGCCTAGTTTCATCAGGAGGAGATTCTGTATGATGATCTTGGATTTTAGTGGCATATACAAAAGAGAGCTTCCAGGTAGAAAGAGTTTGGAGTTAGCCGTGGATTGGTTTAAATGCTGTCACCAGTTATATAGCATTAGTTGGGTCACCTAACTTCCTTGGGTTGGGTGGATTGTTTCATAGAACATTTGGGACTGGAATCTTTTTAAAGACTATTTTCAACCAACTGGAGCAGTGGTTTGACATCAGGATATCTTTTATACTATTAAAAAATACTGAGGACCTCAAGGAGCTTTTGTTTTTATGGGCTATATATGTTAATAATCACTGTTTTAGACTTATAATGGAAAATTTAAAGTATTTATTTAAAGAATGAGTTACTTTACTCATGCATGATTTTGTAACATCCATATGTCCTCATTTAGAGAATATTGGTTTGCTAAATTATGCAATCTTCCAAATGTTGATACATTTCTTTATATATAGATATAAATGTAAAATATACATTTGATGTATATTTTATTTTTATTTGATGTATAGTTGATACATTTCTATTTATTATTTATTGTTTGTTTGTTTATTTATTTATTTATTTATTTATTTATTTATTTATTTATTTAAAAAAAATTTGTTAGGGATGCCTGGGTGGCTCAGCAGTTGAGTGTCTTGCCTTCAGCTCATGTCGTGATCCTGGGGTCCAGGATCGAGTCCCACATCAGGCTCCCTGCATGGAGCCTGCTTCTCCCTCTGCCTATGTGTCTGCCTCTCTCTGTCTCTCGTGAGTAAGTAAATTAAAAATCTTTTTAAAAGATGTTTAAAAAAACATCGCAACAAATATTAGCAGAAAGTCTTTTTTTTTTTTTTAAGATTTTATTTGTTTATTCATGAGAATACACAGAGAGGAGAGAGAGAGAGGTGGAGACACAGGCAGAGGGAGAAGCAGGCTCCATGCAGGGAGCCTGACATGGGATTCGATTCCGGGTCTCCAGGATCAGGCCCTGGGCTCTAGGCGGCGCTAAACCGCCGAGCCACCAGGGCTGCAGAAAGTCTTTATAATAATTCTTGGGAAGCTAAAAACTCATGGTGGTGGATGCAAGTTTTCCAAAATTCTTACTTTCATCTAAAGCTTGAATTTAAAAAAAATAAAAAATAAAGCTTGAATTTTATCAATGGCAATAAATAATGCTAGTTGTGTTCCTTGAAATGAGATACACTTCTTTAATTTTCAAGAAAATTTCTGCCAGATAACACAAGTCTGAGTAAGCAGAGTTTGTGTGTTGTCTTTCAAGTAAAATTGGTGTTCAGTTGCAAAGATTAAATGAAGTAATTATCAACCTTTTACAACTTGAGTCAGCAGTCAATAAATGGTAGCTAGTGAGTGCTGGTATTAACATTTTACATGTTAATCATAATAACCTCCCATACATTTTAATTCAGTTGATGTTCGTAATATTCCTGTGAGGAAGGTAAAATGGTGTCATTATCTCATATAAATGAGGAAACATAAGGGATTGAGAGGTTTGCTTAAAGTTAGTAGACCATAAGTAGTGAATCCAGACTTCAGCCCAATTTGCCACATGTCTTCAAATGCAGGATTTCCTTGCCCCTTTGTTAGCAAAAACTGTGGGAAACACAGCTCCATAAAGTTTAACAGCAATAGTGCTATTTGGGCATAGCTAATATTTTCAGGTGATAATAGAAACAGCCATTTTATATAAAGTATTCAGAAAAGAGGTATTCTTTGAGCGGAGTCTTGAAGAATTAATTTTTGTTGTAAGAGAATTGCCTATTTATAGGAAACTTTACATAAATTATGGAGGAGTATTAAGTGCAGTAAGTTATAAAAAATCATTTAAATAACTTTGTTTTTCTCTCCTAGCCTTAGGCTTTAGAAAAGAACTCAAGAATTTGGAAGTAGGCTATAAATCTCATGAGTTCCATCCAGAGTCACATCTACAAATGAAAAATCCTTTGATAAAAAGGTAATCAAAGATATTTGGAAATACTAAAATCTTTTGCATTAAATGCATTTACTATAGGAACTCTCTGTGTGTCATAAAGGTTATAAGTCCATATTCCTACTCTAAAAACAATGGGTCTACAATATTATGATGCCTGTATTCTTGAGGACCACTAAAAGGATATAGGCCTAAGGGTGGGGGCCTACAGAGTACTGGGTACAATACATGATTACATGATTGTTGTAATCTTCATAGCATTCTTAAGAGGTAGATGATATTTTATAAGAGAAAATTGGGGGCTTTTATTAAGTAATTTGCCCAAAGCCATGGAGTGAAATTTGGATATCTACTTATCTATCAAAGCCTCTCTTTTCATCATTTCACTCTGATTGAATTCTGTGTAATTCATGCGAGAAAAACTATTTTCATGACAAAAAATTATTTTCAATGTGATATCTTCATCTCAAAAGTTAATTATTATCTAAATAAAGGTAATTTTGATTAAACTTTTTAATATACCATCCTTTTATAGCATTATATGTCAAAATTAAAGTTGTCTCTATTGGTATAAACTTTGTAATGTTGGTAGAAGTATTTTTAGGGTATTTAAGTATTTGCTTATAACTTTTTTTTTAGGTCTGTGCTACATTTTATCACAAATAAATGTAATTTCAGTGTTTGTAAGTTGAAATGAAATTTTTTAATTATGCCTTTAATTATTGGAAATCTAATTTTGGTAATGACAGGTGTTTCAGGCATTTGTATATTTTGGCATAAATTTTGGATTCAGAGTGTAGAATGCTAATGGTTACAAATATCTTCCCACTTCTGTTATGTTATAAAAATAAGTGTATATTGAGAAATTAAACTACAGGACAAATGTTTGTTTTTCCTCCATTTTTGCCTATTTGTATAAGGTGTTTTAGCTTTGTTCTTGTTTTTATGTTACAGATCACATATACGTGAAATCAATGGAAAGTTATTCCCTTCATCAGGTCCACAGTTACTCAAGGACAATGCAGCAAGAGAGCATATCCACCAGTCAGGTGAACAGAAACTTGAAACCTCAAGTGAATACAAATTTTCTGAGTGGCTTAATACAGAAAATTCTGAGAGAACAGGTTTACTTTTTCACAATGACAATTCTGCTTCTGGAAAAAGAATGAACAGTAATGAAATAGTCTCACCATCATTGTGGTCTTCACACATGAGACCTGTTGGGTTAAAGCCAGAAACTGCTCCCCTCATCCAGCAGCAAACTACGATGGAACAATGTTGCTCTGAGAACTCTCTATCCAGGGAACATACAGTTCAGTCAACCTGCAGACCTGATGGTTGTCAGATGCCAAAACTTGTTAGCCATAATCCACCGCCTCCTTTGCCACCAAAGAAATATGCGATAACGGGTGTGCCACAGTCAGAAAAAAATGAATCCACACCTAATGTCAAGCTTACAGAGATGTTTAAAGCTAATTCTTCTAGTCTTCCAAAGCACAGTTTAAGTCTGGATTCAGAACCAGGTTCAGAAGAGGGTACATATATGAATGATGAAAGACTTAGGGAAGCATTTCAAGTAAAAGAGCCTGTTGGCAACACACCAAACTACCTGTCCAGCTTTTCAACTGAAGATTTTCAGGCAGACTTGGCTACGGTTGTTGATGCATTTTGCCAACCAGAAATAGACTCTAGTTCTACCTGTCCAAATGAGACCATTTCATTAACTACCTACTTCTCAGTTGATAGCTGCATGACAGATACATACAGACTGAAATACCACCAGAGACCCAAGCTCTGTGTTCCAGAGAGCAGTGGCTTTTGTAATGATGATGTACTATCTAAGAGTGAAAGAAGGATAGCACCTGTGTTACACAACAGTCTTGGTTCAAGCTGTCCTTCTGAGCAGAGATATAAACCTAGTATACATTGTAATAGATGAGTGATGAAAATGGTAAGCTGATACTTTTCAGAGGCCATGAAAATATAATAGGAATTGACTGACCCAACCTGGTGATACATGAAACTAAAACTGTGGCATTTTTAAAGTTTTAATCACTTTAACTTTCTATGTATATTGTTTTGTGATGATCAACTTATTGGAGATTTTAGAAATTCCCTTTGAATAGTCTTGGTTTGCCTGCAAAATAGAAAATCCAGAGGGTATGCAAGAAGTCACTGCTGTAGTTGAATAAAACTGTAATTTGTTCCTTTATGTGTTGCTAGGAGACCCCTAGGTATTAAACTAACCAATACTCACGTATGTAGATTGATAAACTATGCTAATTGAAAAATACCAGTTAATACAAGTTTGTGTAGTCAAAGCAGTATTTGCTTTATGAAGAAGCACTTTCTAATGGGTAACCAACCAAAAGAGGGCTTCACCCATTTGTTTTTGACTTCTGTGATAGTCTACTACATATGATCCCTTTAAGTGTCTTAGAATTATCAACCTATGAAATTGATAGCATTTGGGGAAGAAAACAAAAGCCTTAATGAAAAAGCAGTTTTTAAATTAAATTAGGGTCAGAATAGAAGAAACTCAATTTTGCCCCTAGAACTTTTATCTTCAGAATGCCTGGTTAACATAAATTAGGCCTTTGACTGTCATATGTATGGATAAGCTTACTTCAGACATGTAAGCTAAAAATAAGTGAAATTCTTAACACTAGTATATTTACGTTACATTTTTTCTAATTTTATATGAAATGTGAAAAGTTTTATTTTGGTTTGGTTCACTTTGGGCTGCTAATAACCAGTGTTAGGAATTAACTTAGGGCCTTCAGGGGATCTCACTGTGACTGCCTAAATTTTCCCTGCTATCATCTTACCTCTTTATAGATTGTCAACCCATTTTAGTGATACTCAGATTCTTGAGACTGAAAATATGTTTCCAGATTCAATTTCTTCTTTCACATAGAGGGTTTAATTTTAATGAAATATATTAATTTGAGCATACTTCCCATTTTTCTACTCTAAACAAAAAGTCCTTTCACCCTTTCATGGAGAGGGCTTTTTTTTTTTTTTTAATGAAATTTCCATTATCATGATGACCTTATAAATGAAATTAAGTTATATTAGTTGCCTTTTTTCATTAGTTGTCATTTTATTTTGTATTAAGTTGGTAAACTAGATATGGCTAAGTTTTGTATTGCACTTAAAAAAATTGAAAATTACAGAATTAAAAATTTGTTTACATTAGTAAACATACATATAACTCAACTCTATAAACTAATTAGTAAATTTAATATTTTTACCAACTTGATACATTGTTAAAATATTCTAAAATGTAAATCATTTAAAATTAGTATTCCTAAGTAAAATAATTTACTTAAATAAGTAAAATAATTGCTTGTAAAAACCTAATCTCACCCAGTTAAGAAATCTTGGTCAATTATTGTCTTCCACCTAGAGAAGCTTTTACTAGCCTTTTCTAACTGTAACAGTAGGTAATTATCACTTTATATTCTCTTAATTTAGAAATACTTGAATATGAACTATATTAAACTATCTTTTAAGAAAGCTCATTTTTAACATAACTTTTAGTATGGAAGGTTTGTAAATACTGTAAAGTTTTAAAAATTGTATTTGAAATATCAGTGTATTTAATGACTGCTTTTATAACATTGTAAAATACTAGAAAATGGGTTCAAGTATTTTTAACAACTTTCTGTGTAACTTTTTAAAAATTTCTATTTGGTCAAGATGTCCAGTTAAAAATGTATTATTTGAAACATATAAACTAATTTCTTATATTTAACAGCAGTCTCAATAGATTTGTATTTTCAACTCATGGGTGAGTTGTAACATCAAATAGATCTAATTTAAGTACTATCCAGTCGTAACCACCCAAATCATGTAATAGTACTAACAGACTAGAAAATGTTTTTGTAGATTCAACACTCCAAATATAGATTTGAATGCATAATTACTAATCATTCACATGTAAAATGTTTATTCCTAGGATACCTAATTTTTATAGCTGTTTTCTTCTGATTATAAAATTATGGTAACTTCTGAAATAATGCAACCAATAATTGTTGTAATGTTTAAAATACTTATCTTAAGACTTCTATTTTTCTGTGAAATCAGTTTCTTCTGGTTCAGAATTTCTTTTTTAAGATAAACTAATTTTTAAGTTAACATGGTTGGACTTCTCTGTGCATTCATGAACTGTGACTTCTTCTCCCGTCAGTTACGCATTTTGTGAGAAATTAAGTCGACTTAAAGTTCAAGGGTGCTTGGGAGTATCACTAATCATAAAATGTTATCACTAAAGGCTCCTAAGTACGTAATTGTCATGAGGTCCAAAGCAGGGCTCCTTTGGGAGTTGGCAAACTTTTATAAAGAGCCAGATAGTAAATAATCTGGTCTTGGTGGACCATAGGGTCTTTGTAACAAACAACTACTCAATTCTGCCACTATAATGAATGAAGCCATAAACGGTATGCAAAAGAATGGCATATTTGCTTTCCAATAAAACTTTACTGACATTGAAATTTGGATTTCAGGCAGCCCAGGTGGCTCAGCGATTTAGCACTGCCTTCAGCCCAAGGCCTTATCCTGGAGACCCGGGACTGAGTCCCATGTCGGGCTCCCTGCATGGAGCCTCCTTCTCCCTCTGCCTGTGTCTCTGCCTCCCTCTCTCTCATGAATGAATGAATGAATGAATAAATAAATAAATAAATAAATAATCTTAAAAAAAAAAAGAAATTTGGATTTCATACAATTTTCATCACATGGCATCAAATAGTCTTTTTTCCAACTACTTTGAAATGTAAAAATCATCCTTAGCCCATGGGCCTGATCAAAAGAGGTAGTGGGCTATATTTGGCCCAATGGCCATAATTTGATGACTCTTATCCTAGAACATAATTTACAATAAATAACCTTTTTTAAAAAAAAAAAAAGGATTTTATTTATTTATTCATGAGAGACACAAAGAGGCAGAGACACAGGCAGAGGGAAAAGCAGGGTCCATGCAGGGAGCCTGATGTGGGACTTGATTCCAGGTCTCCAGGATCACAACCTGGCCCAAAGACGGCACTAACAACTGAGCTACCCGGGCTGCCCTACAATAAGTAACCTTTAATGACCTTAAATAAAATATCCTGTAGTCTCTGAATGTATTCCCATGCCATTTAGGGACTAGATAGATATGTGGAGAGGTTTCTATTCTAAACTTTCAGATTAACAGACTCCTGAAAACTTCATCACAATTACTAGTCAGCCAGTTCATTTCAAATGGTTATTAAAATAATCATTTCGGGATGCCTGGGTGACTCAGCGGTTGAGCATCTGCCTTTGGCTCAGGGCACGACCCAACATCAGGCTCCCCACAGGGAACCTGCTTCTCCCTCTGCCTGTGTCTCTTGTCTCTTTGTGTCTCTCATGAATAAATAAATAAAATCTTTAAAAAAAATCATTTCATTTATATGAAATTAAGTTTTTGAAATTTACAACAGAATTTATCAGATTAAAATCACACTTCTGTTATTCTTTATTTTTGTCATAGCAAGTTTGCCAACTTTTCTTGGTGTCCTTCACCCTTTGACCCAGTGACCTTTTACCCATTTAGCCTTCAAGTGTGGTTTCTATAAGCAGTCACTACTTGAGATGGCACAGGTAAGTGATAGGTATGATTTCTTATTCATCAGCTGTAGAAAAGATTCAACCCTTATATTGGCATCATTTATAGTTATGTCATAACACTAAGATCATTTTCAGAATATTTAATATTTAATGGTGGTAGTGGGCTGATTTTAGGCTCAGAAAGGTAGTACAGACTATAAATCTTTGTGTGTAACCAACATTAAGCTACATGAGAACTGCGGATCCTTTCACAACCCTGCTACCTACCAAGTAGTTTAAACAAGTGCAAAATCCAAATGAGACCAAATTTAGCAAGGCAATAAACATTTATTGGACAAAATTATTAGCACTCAGCAAAAAAAGTTTGCACTGTTTGGTATACTCAATGAAATTTCAGTTTTGTGTTTCTTTGGGTGCTTCAATTTTTGCATAAAAGGTTCACTCCAGACAGATGCAACAATACCCCATAGGCATTACTGTTACCTTGTAGTGGGCAACAGGCAATTAAAATCTACCAAAATCAGTTCCACATTTCACTGTCAATGCCATTCTAAGAGGGAAAGAATATAAAGTTTACCAGATCTATGTCCTGTTTCTAAGTAAGGGGAATATCTTCAAAATATTTAGGCAATTCACATGTATCAAATGTCACCAATTTCAAAAAGAGCCCATTTCTAACATCTGTTACTTAAAGGAGTATCTGTTATGTAATAGGAATAGCTTCTGACGGCTTTTAGTAGCTGCTTTGGGAGTGTGAACTTTCTGATTAAACACTAGTTAATCACTCCTAGAATGTAAATTCTTACTAACATTTAGAGAAAGAATGTAAGCTCCATAAAGGCAAGGATTTTTGTCTTTTTTGCTCAGTACTGTACCTGGCCCAGAGTAAGTGCTCAAATATTTGTTGAAATGACTGCTGAAGTATTTAAGGTATAACCATTATATAAAAAAACACATTTTGGCCACAAGCATTCTTAATGCAATCACAATAAATAGGTTTCAGACATATTCTTATTTTAGGGGAGTTCAAGAACTGAAAAGAAAACAAAGGTAAGAGGACATGCACACTAGATTTCCCATGTTGGATATTATATTTATATACTTTCTCTGAGATTATTAACAATATGGCAGCCATCACAGAGGCCCACTTAATCTAAAAAACTGGTACTTACGGCTAGGACATTGTGGGCCTATATTTTCTGTATAGCTCTTAACTCCTTTTTCTCAAAATCCTTCCCTTTTGAGTAATTTATTTTTAAATATTTCACTTTAATATTTTACATTTTTGTATTATACTAATCTGGCTAATCCTTAAAATGTTAAAGGCAAGACATTACTATATTTCTTAATGAATACACTAAACCTTTACATAGAAATGTTTTAATATTCAGCCCCTGTAAAGCCATCAGATTTTGAAAAGTTTTTAAACATGAATCAGAGAGTCTAGTTTTAAGAATTTAGCTATGAATGGGTGAGATCATTACCCATTTAATATAGTCCCCAAAAGGAATAATAAGAGTATGTAAAATGAAAGAAAAGTCCCTCAGTTTGAGATTCTGTTGCACAATCCTGTCTTCTTTGTTCAAGAGGTTTGTAGTCATTCTCAGAATCCACTCCAGGAACCAACTTCTTAATCTAGACATCAGGCAAACCATTCTGTAAAAACCAAATATTTGTCAACAATGTCTCCTTCCCATTTTAATACTTTACCCCAATATCTGAAAATCCAGGTTGTCTCAGTCATTTACCTATTCCTAAATGATTTATATGTTGATAAGAGAGAGAGAGAGAAAGCCTGGAGTATACCTCCTAAGGCTTCCATTTTCTACCCAAAACTTAAAACTCGTGTCATTTAAAAAAAGAAAAAGGAAAGAAAACATATTTGAGATATCAGTCTTTAGCAAAAAAAGGCAAAGCAGAGGAGAGTGGAGACTCTAATGGTTGGGCAGAGGATTTTAAAGAAATCCCCATCTCTTCCATTCACCCACTCAACCTTCTGCCTTCTAATCTTGTCACACTATCCAAGAGACCAGCAACAATGGGGCCTTAGATACAATGAGTTTATGCCCAAATCTTTGCCAAAATTTTGGAGGTGGGGAAGGAAGATATAATTGCCTATCAAGGATTACAAATTCTTAAGCATAATGATGGAGAAAAGTTAACTTACGGTTAAGCAAACAACCCTGAAGTCCAAGCGAGCTCCCTAATGTCCAACCAAATGAGCTGCGCCGCTTTTCCACAGGTTCTCTCTTCAGCTCACTGCTTCTCCTGAATTTTCCCTCATCATTTCAGTCCCGTCTCCCTCTTCTTGTTCTGCTCCCCTGCCCTTTCTTTATCCTTCCTTCCCTTACCCTTTCCAAAACTGTCTTTTCAGAGTGCGTTAACATTTACCGAAATGGGGACCCTGAAAAATAACGTCTCAGTAAGACGTTATTAAGCGTTCATATCTGGACCTGTCTGAGATCTCTACCCGGCCGACGGGACGTCAAGCTGCGCAGTACAGCCAACACCACCTTTCGTTGAGCGCTTACTGCGGCCAGGCAAGCGTGCACATCGCTTTCGGATCAAGTACTATGTCATTTAATCCTCACTACACCCCTATGACCTGGTTACTCCTGGTCCCAAGTGGTAAATGGGAAAAATGAAGCTCAGAAAAGCTAAATAGTATCTCTAATTTTGCGGTACTAGAGGAACTCAAATCCAGCTGGTTTCTTTTTCTTTTATTTTTCTTTTGTAAGATTTTATTTTTTTATGAGAGAGCACAAGTGGAAGGGAGGGGCAGAGGGAGAGGGAGCAGTCGGCTCCGCGCTCCGCAGGGAGTCTGACGCGGATCCCAGGCCCCGGGGATCATGACCTGAGCTACCCAGGTGCCCCCAACCCCAGGTGGTTTCATTCCAAAACATAAGAAGAAGAAATTATGAAGCCAAATTCCTTCCCCACCTCTTTGAAGACCCTGAGGTGCCCAGGAAGAACACTTCACTTCGTCTCATCCCGACCCCCAGCACCCCAGTCGACTCTGCCACTTGGCCAGCTGGGTCATTATTTTGGGCGTACCCTACTCCCTGGAATTCAGTGACCTGGCCAACGCCCACACCGTGGTGGTCGGCTCCCTACCCGTTCAACTCCGCGTTCCGAGTACTCACTACGGTAAAAGATACACGAAGACGAACAACACCACGTCGAGGAGGATGAAGAGCCACAGATCCAGCCAGTAGGAATGTTTCGGAAACCGGTCGGCTGCGGATTGAGGCCGCACTTCGTGGTTCTGCGGCTGCCTCCCGGCTTCGCCCAAGCGCAGTCGCTCCCGGGGGCCGTCCCGACCATCTTCTGCTGCTGCGCCCGCCTCCATCACCCACCAGTCGTCGCCCCGCCGCAGCCGGAAATCCCTCAGGTCCCGCACTTCCGGGTTCGCCTTGCCCGCAAACGGCCACAGCGCGGCGCCTACGCATGCGCGCTCCCCTCCCCGGAAACGGCCTGGTCCCCTCGCCTTCCGGCGCTTCGCTGTCTCCGTGACGCTCGGCAGGCAGCTCGGCGCGCAGCTCGGCGGGGCTCGGCCTCCTCCCGGCCGCGGCGTGCGCGGGGCCGCCCCCTCGGCTCTGCTGCGCCCTGAGGGAGAGCTGGTCAGACTGGTTTCACTGCAAGAAGTCACCCTCAAGTCCCGCGGACGTCAGGTGCTGGATCCCACCCAGGAACTGCCCACGGTCACCTTTCCTTGTCCCTGTATTTCTTTCGGGTCCTCATTGCCAAGGGTTTAGGGCCCCCTCTGATAGGGTCTGTATTGCGTATATGGCACGTCACACCTATTCATTCCTGAAACAGTCATAATGAGGTGCACGTCGTAAGTAAGAGCCGGGGCTTCTAAGGAGGCCGAGAGCAAATCCTGAGACTGCGGCATGTACCCCATGGGAGTGAATTTAAGGGTCACCCCCAAGGTTTTGGGAATGTGACCCCCTAGGAGATTAGAGTGCTAGCAGAAAGAAAATGGCCATTGTAAGTGAGGAAAAATTCCCCTCTACCGACCTTCTTTGGGTCTCCAGCAGGGCCTAGGCATTAAACTGACATAAGATGAGACTTCAGGGGAAAAGCACTCAAGGTCTATTAGTTTTTGGTTTTTATGTGCACATGAGAACCTTCACAAGAGAATGAAGATAAAAGAAGCGACCAGAACAGAAAGCTTTACTCCTTTTAGATAGAGAGTCAAACCAGGCAAAGGGGTTTGGGTCAGGGGTGGTAAATTGTGAAGAATGACAGGGAGATAAACATCAGGGTCCCAAGGTTTGTTTGTACAGATTTCTCAGCCTGATTCCCCATCTCTGGTGATAAGAATGTTTTTCTTCCTCCTCGTAGAGGGTAGGCACCTTTCACATGGGAGTTTTATCTCCTGTCGGGAAGAATTGAGGAAGGCCAGAGTGGCCCTCTTGCACCTGCTGTTTCTCAGGCTCCTTTAACTTAATCAATATGCCAAAGCAGTGTATTTTGGGGTGACACACTCTGAACTCCTTCATTTCCTCTGTCTGAAAGTTCATTAGAAGTTTTACATGAAAGCTGAATTGGTGGCTGTGGAGAAAAAAAAAAAAAAAAGAAGTTAGCAGCCAAGTGGCAAGGGATCTATCTGCAAAGGGAAAGAATAGGTTAGGATAAGAATACATAGGAAATAAGTCGAAGCACATTTCCTCATATCCTGTTAAATCAGCCTCCTATCCCTAGAAATAGGTCAGCCCAACAGAATGGCTGAACCTCATTTATCTGATGGAGAGTGTTTATCTGGTCTTTCAAAAGGTGCAGGTTAAACACTATTTGTTTCAAGCAATTTACATAGAAGTAGCATTCTTCACCAGTGATTGCCTGAACTCCTCCTTTGGGGCTGTCAGTGTGTCTAGGAAGAGGTAACTTTGGAGTATAACAGAAAGCCTAAACTATTAACTGATGATAGAAGGGCTTCCAATGTGTGTGTAATGATACTGAAATCCTGTTATATTTCTGTGGAAAGATTTAGAACTGCCTTTTCCAACTCAAGAGTTTGAAAGCCTGGGAAAAGGGAGCCCAATATTGAAAAAGAACTTAGAATTGTGATGCACGAGCCAGTTTTCTGTAACATCTTGTTTAGTGTATTCATGTGGCACTACTTTAAGACCAAAGGACCCTAAGTTTGTAATTGGGCTGGCATTTAAGGTGGAGTACCAGGACAGAGAGTATCAGGAATCTGAGTCTGCATCATCCTGACCATCTAGGTGGAACTCTTTGTATACCTTATCATCACATAAGATAAAAAGACCAGTACCGGAATGCCTGGGTGGCCCAACGGTTTAGCGCCGCCTTCAGCCCAGGGTGTGGTTCTGGGCTCCCAGGATCCAGCCCCACATCCAGCTCCCTGCATGGAACCTGCTTTCTCCCTCTACCTGTGTCTCTGCCTCTCTCTCTCTCTCTCTCTCTCTCTCTCTCTGTGTCTCTCATGAGTAAATAAATAAAATCTTAAAAAAAAAAAAAAAAAGACCAGTACCATTCATGGATGAGATCAGAATGAAACTTTTGACCTACTAAGTTGGGGTCTGATGTATCTTGTCACCTGCCTTATTGGCATCTGCACATCTCCATCTTCTGTGTATTCCTGTCAGTCTCTAGAAGAACAGGTTGTGAAATATCGGATATAGGAGGCCTGCAATTAGGCCTTAGCAGCAATAAGGCATGGTTATATGATTAGGTTAGCGCAAATTTTTTGTTTCCCCATATGTGATCTTTGGCCTTTGGCAACTCAGCTGCTCCCAGGTTACACTGGGAACCTGCTGTAAAATCTGGTCGTTTGGTAAGTGTCTGTACCATAAGAGTCAGTGATGAAATGATTTCTGACCTTCATGAGAGGCTTGAGGATGCGCCTGTGGAATCAGACCAAAAAGTTTGATTGTAGTATTGACTTGATATGTCATGTGGGAAAGGTCCAGTACCATCGAGATTTTCAATAAAAAGGAAAAAAACTCCCTTCTAATGTCTTTGAGCAAAGGACAGTCCTTGAGCTTCCATAGAGGTTTTTCCACGTACAGTTGACTCACCAAAAACTGAAGAATGATATGTATTTTGGTCATGGATGCCATACCCTGTCATATATCCATTTTCCCAAATTGGTCCACCAGTTGGTCATATTCGCAGGAATAAAAATTAATTTCAGGTTCTTTTGCAAGATCTAGATGTTGACATAACCAACAATCAGATCGATTAGTTAATGTGGCCAGGGTTTGGAAAAGTGATTTAATGGGGTGTCAGTTCTGCATAACCTGCTGAGAAAACAAGAGTTAAGTGAGACACAGTTTGAAAGACAGTCCATAGCAGAGGGTCAGAGGGAGAGTAGGATAGATTGAGACAAGCAATCTCCTCGAAGATTTTATTTTTAAGTAATCTCTGTACAAACTCACAACCTGGAGATCAGGAGTCCCATATACTCCACCAACTGAGCCAGCCAGGCACCCCTCCAATCACCCTTTTAATAAGTGGCTAAAGAAAGGGGAGGCTTTGTTAAAAGGAAGATTTTTTTTTCCTCTTTCTTAGTTCCCACTGGGAGTAGGGAGACCCAGTGGGGGAGAAAATAGGTGGAAGTGAAGGTTCTTGATCTGTGATCTTGGGAAAAGCTATCTATCTCATGATTTTGTCTGCTTCTGGGACTTGGGAATTTGCCTGGGAAATCTTTACTTTAAGGTCATCTTAGGAATGGTCTTCTATTTGTCCCGGGAGTGCTGATCCTGGTGTATGTTGGCAAGGCTTGTGTAACTCCAGGAGGATTTTCCCTTTATTTTGATAGCAGTGTGAGTGGTTAGCAGTACTTCATAAAAGTCTTCTCAGTGAGGTGATAATATGTGCTTTCCTCTAATGGCAAAGCTTCGCATTCAACATTTTTACTTGTTGATGATATGCTCCATTTATACTAGTTAGGTCTTGTATATAGCTAGTCACAGTGACGTGAAGAAATGTAGATAAAATTAAATCTCCTTGCAACTTGCAGTCTGTTGACAAATACTTGTGGCGGGCAGAGTATGACATTCCTCAAGAGACTCACAACTGCCATAATGTTAATGCTTTGCTAGAGTCAAAAAGCAATCTTAACTTGACATTTGTCTGACCTCCAGGATCCTGTAAGTCTTCTTTAACATATGAAAATACTTTTGGAAACTTCCTTTGTCTCTGCCACTCCCAACTTAAAGTATATAATCAGTCGCTACTCACCATCACATTGCAGCTCTTATTTGCCCATGGTTCCTCTCACCTGCTATAGTAAAAACAACTTCTTTGCACTGTCACAAGAATTCTTTTTTGACCATTCACTCCCAGCCCACATCACATCAGTAGCATCAGATTTTTCACTTACACTCCAATAATGTTTACTTAATCCAGGAATAGAAAATTTAGAGATGCCAATAGGAATAGAGTGACCAAACATTATTTCAAAAGATGTTAATCTATGTTTTCTATTTGGAGTATTCCAAATATTTATAAGGACCAGAGGTAATGCTCCTGGCAATTAAATCCAGTTTCTTGACAGGTTTTTCCTGTAGTCCTTTTGATATCTGGATTTATATGTTTTGTTTGTCCTAAGAATTAGGGATGGTACAGAAAATGAAATTTTAATGAGTACCCCTAAGTTTTTATGAGCAAGTGGTTAATTTCTGCTGTAAAATATGTTCCTTCATCTGACCCAACCCATAAAGGAATGCCAAAACAAGGAATATTCCCAGTTATTAATTCTTCACCACTGTTGTAGCGTTGGTACTTCTGGTTGGCTAACATTCAGTCCCCCCTACTAAATATACAGACAATAACCAAATAGTGGGAATAGCTTGACACTGGAAATAAATCTATGGAATCATTTTGGGGTCCCACAAAAGGCAATGTGGGCCTTAGAGGATTTCCTGAGGTATGTTTGTTTCCTCCAGAAATTTGGTGAGATTTATAAGTAGTCCATTGGGAAATAACTTGGTCAGAAATTTTGTAGATGCCAGGGAAGAAAAAATTATCTTTTAGTTCCTTAACTATCTCCCATCGTACCCGTGTGATGGGATATCCCATCAGATGGGAGATAAGTACAAGCTGAAGGGTGAAAAGAAAGGGGGCCTCAGGAAGTCTCTTTGACCCAATATATAATCTCTAATCACTTGGCACCCTTTTGTATTCATTTCTCTTTTTCAAGATTGTGGGATATTTGCCTGAATAGTTAATAATATCAGTCAGGGATAAAGGCAGGTTTATAAATTAAGTGGAAAAGGAAAGGAGCTCTATTTTCAACTGCATATATAGCAGCCCTGTCAGCCTTATTATTCCCTAGAGATACAGTAGCTGTCACCTTAGTATGGCTACATAGTGAACAATAACGATTTTAGCTGCAGTGAATAGCTTGTATATAGCAGCAGATATGCCCATTGGCAAAATGAACCAGCAGAGGTTAAGAATCCTCAGGATTTCCAGATTGTGCCAAAAGCCTGAAGGACTCCAAAAGCATGTCTAGAATTGGTGTAAACTGCCAGTTTTTCCTTTTGCCAGTGTTCAGGCTCTGATGAGAGCTATACGGTTAGCAGCTTGGGCTGACTGTAGTGGGGCAGAGAGTGTGCCCAGGTGTTTTATGTAGAGAAACTATGGTATGACCAGTTATTAAGTTTCTCCCAGAAATCTCCTCTGTAGGAACTATCACAAAATAGAACTTAAGTATGGGGGCACCTGCATAGCTCAGCGGTTGAGCGTCTACCTTTGGCTCAGGGTGTGATGCCGGATTCCTGGATTCAGTCCTGCATCGGGCTCCTTGCATGAAGCCTGTTTCTCCTCCCTCTGCCTATGTCTCTGCCCCCCTCTCTCTCAGTGTCTCTCAAAAATAAATAAATAAAATTAAAAAAAAAAAAAGAACTTAAGTCTGGGTTGTGTAAAGGCAGTATCTAAGAGATCCTCTCATTGCTTTGAGAGAGTTTCTGTATTTGCAAAAGCAATCCTATGGGGTGAAGTGACTCCGTCCATTACAAGGAAGGGATAATAGAGTAGTCAGATGTGAAGTGTTACAGCAATGGAAGATGAAAGAGGTTGGATAATAAGGACCTATTCATGGGTGATTTGCAACCAGGAAGAGAGGTGTTGTCATATGAACTTGTAAGAGAGCAGACGAAGCATGAGGAACATACAGGTGAATGGGGAGCCTGATCTAAGCGTACCGGCTCTGGCAAGGAGGCAGCTGATGCTAGTGCATGCAGGCATCATGGCATGCCTGCTGTCAGGGGACCCAGCTGGAAAGGACATAACTGAGAGACAAAGGTTTTCCTGGAATTCCTACAGCAATCCCAGTAATTTTCATGATAATATAGGTGAAAAGTTTTGTCAAAATTAGTAAGCCGAGACTTGCTGGTGTTGACAGTGCGAATTTCAGCCTTTAAAGGAGGTTAAGGCGGGCCTGGTAATGGGCTCTGAAGTAGCATCTTGGGAGAATCAAGGGCAGCAAAGTTAGGAATTCATTTGCAGCCATAGCCAGCTGCCCCTGGAAATTTATTTAGCTTTTTTTTTTTTTTTCAATCATTTGTGAGAGAGGGATATACAAAACTGACTGATGGCATTTTGAATGCCTTGAGACATCTCCTGTCCTGAGTAGGTAACAGTTGTTTGTACCTCTTGAAGTTTAGATTAAGAGGTCTTACGGCCTCTTTCAGCTCCTATATGAGCATACTGCTCAGTTTGGTTACAAGGTAGAAGAGCATCAACATACTGAACAAGAGTGGAGCCTTGGAATCTAAGTTGGTTTTAAGGACTTGAGAAAATACTGAGGGAGACTTGTAATACCCCTGAGGTATACCAGTCTAGTTACTTACCTCCCTCTAAATGTGAACGAAAAGAGGAATTGTGAGTCAGGTACATTGGAATTGAAAAGAAATTTGAGCAGAGCTTAATTACTATAAATCAGGCTGCATTAGCAGAAATTGAGATAAGAATGGTAGCTGAAGGGTGCCTGGGTGGCTCAGTAGGTTAAGCCTTGACTTTTGGTTTCAGCTCAGGTCAAAATATCAGGGTCATAGGAAGGAGCCCCACATAAGGCTCTGTGCTCAGCACAGAGTCTGCTGGAGATTATCTCCCTCTCTCTCCCCCTCTACTCCTCCCCCTGCTCCAGCTCTTTCTCTCTAAAGGAAATAAATAAAATCTTAAAAAAAAAAAAAAAAAAAGAATGGTAGCTGAATTAGGAACTATGGGGTGATGAGGAATTAAAAAGGCATTAATGGCTCTCAGATCTTATACAAATCAATAGATTGATTCTAGTCTGAATTAGATTTTCCTTTCTTTACTGGTAAGATTATGGTGTTACAGAGCTAGAAAGTAAATACCCTGCTGTAAAAGAGAGTAGGTTCAATACCTTACTGTGCACTCATGAGGGAGGCACTGGGGTACTGATAGGAGAAGTTTATTCCTTTTTCCAGGTAATATGCACAACTTGTGTTACTGTAACAATCCAATCTCATTTGCAGGTGAGGCCCAGGCACTAGCTGGGACATCCTTTAAGGTTGCATCCTCTTCAGAAGATTTTTAGTTGAGATGGGTTTCCATTAGGGAAAACAAGAAGTTTGCAGTTTGATCTGAGGGCAGGAAAATTAAAAACACTTTTCTCATTAAATCGTACAGTGACATTGGTGAGGAGTCAGAAACTAGAAAGGTATGATGGGTATTAAAAGGACCTAAGGATATTGGGGTGGCCTGAGATATAGACAATGAAATGGGTTGACCAGAAACTTGAATAGAATAAGAGGTGACAGCAATTAATCCTCTAAACAGATGGTAAAGTCACAGCAGTGTCAGTTAAGAACCAGTTCCTGATCCTCTACTGAGTTTGATGGTGAGTTCTGGGGTGCACTTGGGGATTAGTTGACCCTATTAATCAGTGGGCTATTACCCCTACAGAAGGGGAAAACGAGATGAACCCTCTGAGGGTGCTGGGGTCTAGGGAGATTGTTTTTTAAGCTTTATTTATTTATTTATTTATTTGTTTATTTATTTATTTATTTATTTTGTTACAGCCATTTGAAATAGAAAACAAGAATACTTGTAACAGAAAATCACTGTGCCTAAAGAACTAGTTCACACCAGAGTTTATACCTGCTAATCTAAATTTGGAAAGGGAAAAACATGAGGAAAGATTCTTACCACTTTTGCTTTGATTGGATCTTATAGGCAGAGCCCCAGGAGACTGACTGGTGAAAATTCTTACCTTGTACTGGCTTATGTCAGAGGTCCCCGTGATATGAAATGTTAGAGTGCAGGAATGAGTGGTCAAGAAAGAATTCTTGAGATGTCTTTAGTGCAAAAAAAGGTAGTTTTATTAAAGCATGGGGACAGGACCTGCAGGCAGAAAGAACTGCACCCGGGTTGTAAGCAGTGACTAATTTATACTTTCAAGTTGGGAAGGGTTTAGGGATAGTGAGTCTCCAAGAAATTTGAAAGTGAGCTTTCCAGGACCTTGGGAGCCTAACAGCTATTAGGATAAGGTTATTTACTACTGTCTAGTAAAACCTTATTCGTGAAACCCTCCAGATGTCTATCAATGGGCCATATGTCTGGAGGATGATTGCTAACATATATCCTGGGGGTGGGGGGGGCAAAGGTAAAGGAAGTTTACAAAGGGATTTTTATATGTTAAAGAAGACTTAGAGGATCTTGGAGGCCAGGCTAATGTCAAACTAAAGTTGCCTTTTGCCTTTAGCAAAGTATTAATAGTGAGAGAGTTGAGTTCCTGGAGAAGGTTATTCTGCCTGTCTCAAGTACTTGTTAATGGGCTGTAAATTATAAGGAAGTTTAATTTTTTTCTATATTTCTTTTTCTTTTGTTCTCCACGTCACCAGGATCTCTCAGCTGCAGTGACCCCAGAGTGAGCTGTAGGTGAGGAAAAATTCTTCTCTGTCAACCCTCTTTGGGTCTCCAGCAGGGCCTAAACATTAAACTGACATAAGATAGATTAACTGGACAAAAGCACACAAGGTTTATTAATTTTGGTTTTTAAATGTACACGAGAACCTTCACAAGAGAATGAAGACATGAAGAAGTGACCAGAACAGAAAGCTTACTCCTTTTAGGCGAAGAACCAAATGAGACAAAGGGGTTTGGGCCAGGGTAGTAAATTGTGAAGAAAGACGAGGAAGATAAGCATTCGTGTACCAAGGTTTGTTTGTACAGATTTCTTAGCCTGATTCCCCGTCTCTGGTGATAAGAATGTTTTTCTTCCTCCTGGTAGAGGGAAAGCAGTTTTCACATGGCAGTTTTATCTCCTGTCAGGAGAAATTAAGGAAGGTCAGAGTGCCCCTCTTGCGCCTACTATTTCTCAAGCTCTAACTTAAAATAATCAATATCCCGGAGTAGCATACTTTGAGGTGACATGGCTCTGAACTCTTTAACCCTACTGCCTGGATTTTCCCTGGCTCCAAATTCAAATATTTTCTTCCTTGTCACATTATGAATCTTGAATTATTCAGAAAACACAGGTATATATTAGTGGTTCTTTTAGTGTGATATGAATGAAGATATGACCGTGTACCACTAAATCTTTACAAAACCTCTTTGAAGCTGTAATAATACCATTTTGCAGAATTTGGAAGTGAAATACAAAAGGAGTACATAGCCTAAGGTCATTAAAAAATTATAAGCTTAAAATTGATTCCAAATCCAGCACTTCGAATGCTGTTCTATAGATGCCCCACCCTTGCTTTAATTTGCCTCCAAATCTATTACCCAATAATAGAGCAAAGACAATATACTACCTTAAAGAAAATAGCATTGTCCATTTGCCTTGTAGAATGCAAATGGGAATGAGAAGACCATTACCTGAAAATTAGCTAGGCTGTATGTTGTAGCCCAAATTATAGGCTGGTAGTAGATTGGAAAAGCCCTTATCATAAGTGACATTGAGGCTTTACAAAAATTTTTGGAGGCAAGTAAGCTATTGCCCATACTAATGAAGGAAGCATTTTTCTCAATGGCAAGGTTGAGTCAATTGCTTCTAATTATTGAAATAGGATTGATAAAAATTATTGGAATTATTAGAAGTAGCCTGACATAAACTGAAAAAGTTCTGAAGTGGTTTTAAACTTGTCCTTGGCAAAAAGTTACATCTTGGTACTAGAGAGTCTGATCTCTTGAGTCAGGAAGGTCTGTCACATTTGGGAAAGCAATTAATGCAAACAGGGAGGGATCATTCAGACTAAATTCAATTGAAAGAGCCTGTGACCTCTTCTGGCTTCCTCTCTGTAAAAATTCCAGTAATTCTTGATTATTCCACATGACAGAAATGAATATGGAGTATGTGGTGGAATTTTCTATGTCTTTAAATAAAAAGCAACTTAATTCCTTTTTTAAAAAAGATTTTTTAAAATTTAAATTCAATTTGCCAACATATAACACCCAGTGCTCATCACATCCTGTGCCCTCCTAAAAGCAATTTCAAAGAAAGTACTTTACTGAAATCCAGGTACACTGTTAGGATGTAGGAGCTCAGCATTCCCCACACCCTTAACTCTTCTGCCTGATATGTCCAGTGGAAAAGATGCATCAGAAATCACAAAATGAGTTATTACAGTGCAACCGTCATCCAGCACATTCACAATACTGTCAGTGCAGTTAGTCTGCCTGGAGCTAGGGTAGAGAAGATATTGAATGAGAATGCCATAACAATTAGATCAAAGATAGATATTTTCAGGAAGACTTTCCAAATTTCTGAAGTTCAAGTGCACTAAGTTCTCGAGAGGGAGGTGATAAATTATGCTTTAATCTAAGGTGATAATGCAGGTTTCTTCAGGCAGCTATCTAGTTAAGTATGTCCACATAATAAATGATCCTCATGATCATTCTAGGAATTAAACTAATTTCATAGAGTAACCTCTCCAACAGTAAAAAACTTCACTAATTTTTATCTGAAAACATGGGTTTTTCTTAAGTTATCCTCTTCTTATCTTTATTCCATTTTTGTCTCTTTTCCAGATTGAATGAGTATTCCAATCATCGTGTTGATTGGTACAGCAAGTTATTTCTCTGTCTTCTAGAATTTTATACATTTTTTTTTCTCTTCCATCATCACTGCTATATACCTCTATTATAGTTTCCTTTGAGAATTGTATAGTCATCATAACTAATTGTTATTTGTTGCAGCTTCCCTTTTATCTCCATCTTGGCCTACAGCAGCTGCCATCCATATATCCCACCATTAATCTGTCTCCACCCTCCTCAGCCAACCTCCTGTCTAGCCAGAC
Source organism: Canis aureus (assembly GCF_053574225.1). Lineage (NCBI taxonomy): Eukaryota > Metazoa > Chordata > Mammalia > Carnivora > Canidae > Canis > Canis aureus. Next base: position 38,573,093 of record NC_135643.1, read on the forward strand.
ACCCTTTGCTCCAGCCAGATTGCTGTCTTCCATCTTTCTCATGGAAACTGTATGCCTCTTGGCCCTTGGTGCATATTGTTCTCATTAACCTAATACTTCCCCACCTATCCTAATTCTACCCATCCTTTTTCAACTCAAATGCCAACTTCATAAAGTTTCCCTCTAGAATTCACATTGATTTCTGTTCTCAGTATTTCTAACATACCAATTGTGAAAACTTCACATTTAATTTGTTTCCACCTATTTCATACACCAAGATTTCTTCTTTGGGAGAAAGTTATCTTTTCAGGATCAAGGCAGTGAAGTATTTGCTTCCATACTTTTTTTTTTTTTTAACCTTCTTTTGCATTAGTTATTACCCCCTGCATTGTATAACAGCTACCTATTGATGAGGCTATTTCCTGGGCTGGTCATTTTTCAAAATTTTTCTACCTTCAACTCAAAAAAACACCAAAATTTTCTTGACGTTGTCTGGCACATTTGCTTGCTTTATATAGCACAATGTTATGTAAGTTTTCTTCCATATTAGAGTATTAAGTATCCTTTAGAAGGGAAACTATACTTTTACCATCTTTGCAGCTTCCACAATCCCTCAAACAGTACCTTGAGCATAGAAATAAATATTTATTCATTTATATTTTGTTGTGTTCTGCAACCACTAATACAATCCTGGTCGAAAAATACATGTTGAATGACTTCTCTTGTAACATAATAGTATAATGATACTATTAAGCAATCTCACTACTGATTTACTACTCTCCAGAGGGGATACTTTGTGAGGTCTTTTTGTCTTGTTTTGTTTGTTTTAAAAGATTTTATTTATTTATTTTTTTGATACAGAGAGAGAGTACAAGCAGGAGGAACAGCAGAGGTAGAGGGAGAAGTAGTCTTCCCACAGAGCAGGGTGCCCAATGCAGGGCTCGATCCCAGGACCCTGGAATCATGACGTGAGCCGAAGACAGACGCTTAAACTACTGAGCCATCCAGGCACCCCCGAGGGTTTTTTTCAAGTACTAGTAACAGATATGCACTAACCCATTCCTCCCTTTTGGATTTCTTGTCTTTGATTTCAATAAATACTCCTTGAATGCATTGAAGCACTGTCTGAACAACCATAGTAGGTGGTGCAAGTCACTCAATTCATTAGAAGTACTGACCAAGGACATTTAACACAGCAGTGCGATGTTCAAATACTCTGTCCCAGAGCCCTGAGGTTCTGCATCATGGTTTTGGAGTTAGGAAGGCTAAGCAGGATTGGCTGTTGAACAAACTACCTTCTTCCACCTACACACATGTACATACTGAAACCGTAAAAGCTCAGTATTGTTTATTTAAATTTTAGGATTTTATTTTTTTATTTTTTTTATTTTTATTTATTTATGATAGTCACACAGAGAGAGAGAGAGAGGCAGAGACATAGGCAGAGGGAGAAGCAGGCTCCATGCACTGGGAGCCCGACGTGGGATTCGATCCCGGGTCTCCAGGATCGCGCCCTGGGCCAAAGGCAGGCGCTAAACTGCTGCGCCACCCAGGGTTCCCTAAATTTTAGGATTTTATAAAAGATTTCATTTCGAAATAAAAAAGGAATTCTGCTTTTTAAAGTTTAAAAACAACCTCAATAGAACAAGGCTTAAATTGGTAGGCATAGATGACAAAGATGTTGAAATCTATAATTTTGAAATCTCATTACTCTAATCAACTGAGTGATCAACCTGTTTTTGTTTTTTGAAAGGTGTTGGAAAAGACAGTCATTGAGGGTGGAGATTGAAATATTAGTCACCACATGAAGTCTTCTCTCATAAAATTATATAATAAGCATCTAAAAGAAGACATGATGATATTAATATAGGTGTGAATAGAATAACAATGTTAAGTAAATGATTGCCAAGGTGATAACTTCTATATATAAAATATTAACCAGAATTTAACTTATTTAATAAATGTGAAAAATGTTAACATATTAATATCAATTATCTCTCGAAATGGAATCATAGATAATTTTATTCTTTGTGCCTTTTAGTATTTTCCAGATTTTCTCAATGCAAATGCATTAGAAGTTGGGAGTAATGAGTAAGTTTAAAAATAAGCAAGAGATAGACTAGGCCAAAATTATTATTTAACTGTTTCTAACATCAGGTCATAAGCACCAGGCACATAACTATCAGAGGATTATAATGACTTATAATAGTGCTTTTCAGACTATAGTTCATGGAGTTCTAGGATTCCTCAAGGGCTGACATGAAATGAAAGAGCTAGATGCAGGGAATGAGGCTTCAAACCCCTACTGGAGAAGGTCAGCTTTTATGTTCATATCTATAAATATGTCCTGTTAGAAAACAATTATTTTTTTCTGCTCTAGTGAGAGCTGTGTCAAAAAGTCACCTTGGGAGACCCATGTTCACATTGGTGAAATAGGCTATGCCTAGCATCCAGGAACATTGAAAAATAAGCAGAAACTATTTGAAGCAAATTTGTCAGAACTCTGGGTTATAGTCAAAGGTTTGCAGCAATGAAGCAAATGCTGAATCAAAATGAATCAATATGAAGAAGATTAGTACAGAATTAAAGGGAGAAATAGCCTATTCTACAGTAATAGTTAGAAACTTCCATATGGGATACCTGGGTGGCTCAGCAATTGAGAGCCTGCCTTCAACCAAGGGCATGATCCTGAAGTCCTGGGATCGAGTCCCACATCAGACTCCCTGCATGGAGCCTGCTTCTCCCTCTGCCTGTGTCTCTGCCTCAACCTCTTTCTCTCTGTCTCTCATGAATAAATAAATAAAATCTTAAAAAAAAAAAAAAAAAGAAAGAAACTTCCATACCTTACTTTCAATAATGAGTAAAACATCTAGACAGAAGATCAGTATGAAAATTGAGGTCTTGGGGCTCCTGGATGGCTCAATTGATAAAGCATCTGACTTTTGGTTTCTGCTCAGGTCATGATCTCTGGATCATGAGATCGAGCCCCACGTGCAGAGTCTGAGATACTCTCTCCCTCAGCCCCGCTCCCCACTTATTCTCTCTCTCTCCAAAATAAATGAATGAAATCATTTAAAAATATAAGAAGAAAACAAGGTCTTGAACAACACTATACATCAATTAGACCTAATAGACATATATGGGATACTCCACCCAAAAACTCTAGAATATACTACACCAGTTGGTAACCCAGACAGAGTAAAATAGTGTATTAACTTTAGAAACTGGGAAGAGGGGATCCCTGGGTGGCGCAGCGGTTTGGCGCCTGCCTTTGGCCCAGAGCGCGATCCTGGAGACCCGGGATTGAATCCCACATCGGGCTCCCGGTGCATGGAGCCTGCTTCTCCCTCTGCCTGTGTCTCTGCCTATCTCTGTGTGTGTAACTATCATAAATAAATAAAAAATAAAAAAAAAAAGAAAGAAAGAAACTGGGAAGAATGATTCCATGAAGTTTTCAACATTGCCAAGTCACGAAGCAATCCTACACAAATTCCAGCTCAAAATAAATGAAGAGGCTGTTGCTTGTTTAATAATGTTCATTCAATAGCATTATTCTGCCCTTCCTAAACTAGCAACTTGGAGCTCTCACAGAATGTGCTACTTAGGCTCTTTATATCGCAATCCCAGAGTTCCTAAATGTAACTCCAGGGCTATTTTAGTACTTTCGTGAGTCCAAGGATCCAAACCCAGGGCTCTTACTCTACCAAATATCATATAAGGCATACTTAGAGTGATACATTCCCTCACTTCTTTCAGGTTGTTGCTCAAATATCACCTACTCAGGCTACGTCCTTGAACACCTTATTTAAAATTGTACCCATAGTGTCACCCCTGGCATTCCCCTTCCTTCTTCCTGGCTTTATTTTCTCCATAGCATTTATACCATCTAATGTATCTTGTATTTTGCTTTTCATATCATCTATATCCCCTCCATGAAAACAGGGATCTTTTTGTTTTGTTCTGATCGCTGTTATATCTCTAACAGGTAGGTCAGCACCTGCACATAATAAATGCTCAATAAATATTTGCTGAATGATATTTTGGAAGAAAATTTACCTGCATAAGCACATTAAATTAAATTGAATCTGGACTCTAGGACACATAGACTCTAGAACCAGACTGCATGGGTTCAAATCCTAGTACAGCCACTTACTGGCTGTTGACCTTGGCCAAGTTATATAACCACTCTCTGACTCAGTTTCCTCATCTGTAAAAAGAGGACAGTAATACTAGTTCTTATTGTACAGAGTTGTGATAAGGATTAATGTAAAAAAAAAAAAGGATTAATGTGAGCTGATTTTTATAAAGCACTTTGAACAATACCTACCATAAAATTTTAAACACCATTAGATGTTAACTTGTAGTGGTAGTAAAGACTTGTATTGAACTGCATCTGAATTAGTGCTGTGTTCCATGAATAAAACATTGTTTGTTTATATTTTACAGTTTCCTCTTAGTATTTTGAAACAAATTCGTATTTTGAAGATTTTGTAGGCCCTGGGAACTAGCTTTTTCATGTCTGGTTACAGATGAAAATAAGAATGAAAAGACTCAAGTGGAAATTAGGCGTCCTGGAATTCCAGAAAGGCCATATAATCAGGCATTTTAGGAAAAACATATTCTATGATGAGAAGCCCCCTGGAACACTGTTCTTTATGGGTGACTATTAATTTTCTTCATGTCCCCTAACTTTCTTCATCCTCTGCCACAGCCTTGCTTTCTCTTTTTTTCCAAATGATTCTCAGTAATGTCTGCCTCACCCAACACCCTGAAGGCAGCCCATTGGGCCTCAAGGTCATAGATAGATACCACCTTCACATTAGCTTACACTGAATATAAAAATATAACTCTGTCCCTAAAAAGAGGATGTTATTCTAAGTATTCTGATTCAGATGTAAGATAAACTTGAGAATTTGAATTCATTCGATATTCTTAGTGACCTAAATATCTCTACTAATGGTGTTCATCACTGAACATTTGATTTCTGGAACAGTTACTTTTTAAAATTTGTTTGGTGGGGGGGAGGCTGGGTGGCTCAGTTGGTTAATGTCTGATCAGGGTCATGATCCCAGGGTCTTGGGATTGACCTCACATTGGGCTCTCTGCTCAGTGGGGAGCCTGCTTCTCTCTCTCTTTCTCTCTGTCAAATAAAATATTAAAAATAAAATTTGTGGTTTTTTGTTGAATAAAAAAAAGCTGTAAGAGATTGCTCAGAGGGATAGAAAAGATCTGTCTTTGTTATTACTTTAGTTTGGAAGTTGGAACTGTGGAAGCACTTAATAATTATTGGTTTTAACTGCAAAATATGTTCTCTCTCAAACCATTCTCCATCAACCTTGGGACACTGAAATGCAAAGACCCTGCGTTGAAGTCTTTGAAAGAGTTTATGTCATTGACCAGTAGATGGCAGTCTTATTCAGGGAAAGCAAGTAGCCCACGGTAAAGAAACATTTCATAAATTGAAATATCCATCCACAGTGCTCTTCCTCTCCTACTCCTCCCACTTACTTTCTCCCCCAGTCACCTCTCTTTAGGTTCCAAGGGATCTCTTGCTGCCAGTCTCTATTTTCTCACAGGAAATATGTTTTACACTTATTCATAGTTCATAGGAACAGGGCCAGCCACATAATCTGCGGGGCCCAGTGTAAAATGAAAATGTAGTCTTCTTGTTCAAAATGTATTGAGAGTTTTAAGACCGTAACAGCAGCACGTTAGGCCAAACACAAAGGCCCTTCTGAGCCCACATAGGACACACATGCATGAAGCCAGCTATGCTTTTATGAACTTAAAAGGTATCTTTCTTTGCCCACTCCACCCTCTGTTATTGCAGTGCCATGCTGTCCTGTGACACACACCAAAGGGCTACTTAAAGGAAGAATCACTTAATGTTATGCAGACATCATAGAGTTTTCTTTTCTTTCTTTTTTTTTTTTCTTTTTCTTTTTTTTTTTTTTTTAGGTAGGCTCCACACAACATGGAGCCCAATGCTTAAATTCACAACCCTGAGATCAAGACCTGAGATGAGATCAAGAGCCAGATGCTTAACCAACTGAGCCACCCAGGGGCCCCCAGATATCATAGAATCTTAGTACTGTGAGAGAACTAGAGATAATCTAGTCCGATTGCCTTATTTTAAAGATGACTAAACCAGGGCACCTGGCTGGCTGACTCAGTTGGTAGAGCATGTGACTCTTAGGCATCATGAGTTCAAGCTGCACATTGGGCATAGAGCTTACTTAAAAAAAATAAATAAATAATTGAACTCAATTCTGAAGAGATGAAGTGGTTCACCCAAAGTCCCTAGCTGTGTCAGACTAGAACCAGAACGAAGAGTTCTCACCTGCCAGGCCAACACTCACTCTACCGCATAGGCTTGGTGAGGAATATTTTGAGAAAAGAATTTTCTTGTCTATTCAATCAAGACTACTTTGTTTTGTTTTCTCTACAAGAGAAGGGCACAGGTTCATATTACATATATACATTATACTATATGCTTTGCATCATGTTAGATGTTTTATATATCATGCCTCAATTAAAAACAATCTTAGAAAATCATTACTTTTTTCCTCATTTTTCAAGTAAGAAAAAATGAGGCTCAGAACTTGACTTTTAATAAGTAGGAAGATGAGAGCTGAAGTGCCTCTGTAGGATTCCAAAATCCATTTTCTTTTTACCACATCATTCCTGAGTTCTAGGAATGCTGAGTCAGCCTGCATTTCCTGAATATTGCTCCTAATTTTTGGTCAGCTCTAGATAATCTAAAATAATCTCTTACTAGACTTCTTACGTTCTTCAACTTGACCAAGCTTGGCTGTTGCTTTAGGACTTTTGCTCCAGGATGTTTCCTCCACTTGGGATTCCCCTGGACAATCCATGAAAACAGGAATGCATGTCAGCTAAATAGAGGACCTGATTGTGGGCACTGTAAGGAGATAAGCTTTTTCTCTGAATGAAATGGGAGACACTGCGGTTTTTTGTCAGAGTAACATAATCCGATTTAGATTTTTCTTTTTTTATTATTTTTTAAAGATTTTATTTATGTATGTATTCATGAGAGACACAGAGAGATAGGCAGAGACATAGGAATAGGGAGCCAGCTGCAGGACTTGATCCCAGGACCCTGGGATCACAATCTGCGCCACAAGCAGACACTCAACCACTGAGCCACCCAGGTGCCCATGATTTAGATTTTTAAAGGATCCTTCTGGCTGCATGAAAAACAGACTAAGGGGGTGAGGAAAGGAAAGTAGAGGTTGGGAGACTTTTTAGGGGAATTACATTAATCCATGGGGAAGGCAATCGTGATTCAGACCAAGATTTTAGCAAGTGGAAGTGATGGGAAGGGGTTAGCTTCTGGAGTTATACATGTATTTAAGTATTATATATTTAACTTTGTGTTATGGAGAATTTCAAATATGTACAAACATAGAAAAGTATAATGAATTCCCCTGTTCCTAGTGCACCCAATGAAACTATCATGTGTTAGGTACTTTTCAACAGCTGTAACAATTGTTAACTTGTAACCAATCTTGTTTCACATATTACACCCTCCTAACCTGACTCCCCACCCCTAGATTGAAGAAAAAGCAAATTGAAGCAAATCCCAGATACGTATTTCATGTGTAAGTATTTCCGCTTTTACTATTTCAACTACTTCTGACTGTCCTTTTTGCTTTCTGTTTGCTCATTCTTTTGGATCCTCATGACTTTTATTTACTGTCTGCCCTCTTTGTCATCTTTAAACCTTTTTCATTCCTACCAATTACAAATTTTATATTTCTCAAATTCAAACTTCCTAAAGAGAAGTCCGTCCGTCTTTCCTTCCTCCCTCCCTCCCTCCCTTCCTTCCTTCCTTCCTTCCTTGGTGTAAGTTCTATGACCAGAAATGGGACTTGAATTCACAACCTCAAGATCAAGAGTTGCGGGATCCCTGGGTGGCGCAGCGGTTTGGCGCCTGCCTTTGGCCCAGGGCGCGATCCTGGAGACCCGGGATCGAATCCCACGTCGGGCTCCCGGTGCATGGAGCCTGCTTCTCCCTCTGCCTGTGTCTCTGCCTCTCCCTCTCTCTCTGTGACTATCCTAAATAAATAAATAAAATATTAAAAAAAAAAAAAAAAAGATCAAGAGTTGCATGCACTACTGACTGAACCAGCCAGGCGTCCCAAGAGAGATTCTTCTAGGTTCAGTTAGTTGAAGTGTTCTCTCTGCACAGAGGTTATAAACTGGCCAAATTATGATAGATTGGCTGTTCTTGAGTCTGGCACCCTCCCTCGGTCAGTCAGGTTGACATAACATTAAGGTCAGGTTTTCAAAGAGGGTTGATGGCAATGGCACTCCATTAGCAAATGACAGGTGGATCTCTAATACTAATAAATAGTGGAAATGTAATACTGGAAAGGATATAAATTGTGGAAAATGTGAACCTGCAGTAAAGCTGGAAATCAGTAAGTACCTAACCACTTAATTGCCATTATTTTACTGTCTGACTTGACTCATTTTGAGTGCTATTCTTGGGTGCCACTAAGGAATGAAGGGGCATTTTTTTCTTGAGGTGTTTTGTTTATAACAAGCTGGGTAATAGTGTAGATCATAATGTACTGGATTGAAAGTCAAAAGGTACATTTAATTCCTCCGTTCATTATGGACTCTGTACAACATTAGACAAGCTAATAAACTTCTTTATGCCTTAGCTTCTCCACTTTCAAATGAGATTAATGCCTGCCTTTTTTCTATTTCACATATGTAGAGAAGATTAGAGATAAAAGTACTTTGAACTTTTATTTTTTTAAAAAAGTGAAACTCTAAGTAATTACCATTTTCTATGTATAGTCTTTAATGCAGTTATAAAATGAACAGTGGGGGGCAGCCCAGGTGGCTTAGCGGTTTAGCGCTGCCTTCAGCCCAGGGCCTGATCCTGGAGACCCCAGATCAAGTCCCACGTCGGGCTCCCTGCATGGAGCCTGCTTCTCCCTCTGCCTGTGTCTCTGCCTCTCTCTCTCTCTCATAAATAAATAAATAAATCTTTAAAAAAAATAAAATAAAATCTTAAAAAAATAAACATGGATTTAAGTTCTTACTTTTGCAAAAGATTGCATATTCTCTAATCATTTTCTTTTCATCATGTACTCAACTGTTTTCCTTCCCACACTGTAATGTATCTGCCATATGTATGTAACACTTAGAACAGTGCCTGATACTTGGTAAGAACTATGTAAATGTTAGCTGCTACCTTCATATGAAAAAGAATTATTTAAAACAAAAGTTCATAGAGTTAAATGCTAAAAACGTTGATTCCCCTCTCCACCCCTTAATACCCATCTTTTTAGAATGTAGTTGCCTGAAGTATGTAACTTAGCACACTGTGTGAGAATATGAGGAAATGAAACTTTTGGGGGCCCTAGCCAAACATCAGAATCAGTGTTTATGGGGAAAAAAAGGAGAGGGGGGTAGCAGTTGAAAGTGATATTTTGGTATCTGATAGTCCGGCTGTTCTCAAAGACTGGTTAGCAGACCTGCTGCAGCAGAGCCACTTGGGAGCTCTCTGAAATCTCTGGTTCTATTTTCAGAGATTGTGTCTAGTAGGTTAACAGTAGAGAGCAAGAAAACAAAAAAATTTAAGTTTCTCCAGTGGTCCTGAGTCTCAGCCAGGTCTGGGAATCACTAGTGTAGAAAAATACAATAGAATTCTTTAACTTAGTACATTGTTTGTTTATTTCCCATAATTTTATTCCGAGTGGTATTTATGGGGAAGTATACATATCTACATCCAGAGAAGGGGACCAGGAGGATAAGTGTCAAAATCAAAATAGCGATTATCTCTGGATTGTAGGTTATGGAAATATTTATTTTGTGATTGCTTTTCTTATTTCTAAGTTCTGGTTGAAGATGTATTGTTTTTATAATAATGTTTCTAAGGAAGATATTTACAACCAGTGCAAGATTTATTTTTATTGAAGTATAATTGGCATACAGTATCCTATTAATTTAAAGTATGTATCGTAGTGATTCCATATTTTTTATACACTATGAAATGGCCCCCTGGGTCACCCGGGACACCTGGGTGGCTCAGCGGCTGAACGCCTGCCTTCCGCCCAGGGCATGATCCTGGAGTCCTGGATCGAGTACCACATCGGGCTCCCTGTGAGGAGCCTGCTTCTTCCTCTGCTTATGTCTCTGCCTCTCTCTGTGTCTCTCCTGAATAAATAAATAAAATCTTAAAAAAAAAAAAAAAAGAAAAAGAAATGATCCCCATAGTAAGTCTAGTTACTGTCACCATACAAAGTTAATACAGTATTATTGGCTATATTCTCTTTGTGTATGTTACATTCCTATGACATTTATTTTATAACTGGAAGTTTGTACCTCCTAATTCCTTTTACTTATTTTGCCCACCCCTCAACATCTCTCCCAACTCTGGTAAACAACAGTTTATTTTTTATTATTTATGACTATTTCTGTTTTATGTTTGTTTTATTTCTTAGGTTCTACATAATAAGTGAAATGATGCGGTATTTGTCTTTCTCCGTATGACTTATTTCATTTAGCATAATACCCTCTACATCCATCCATGTCACAAATTATAAAATTTTATTCTTTTTATAGTTGAGTAATATTCCACTGCGTGTGTGTGTGCGTGTGTGTACACCACATCTTATTTATCCATTCATCTATTGATAGTTTCCATATATTGCTTATTGTAAATAATGCTGCAGTGAATGTGGAGGTGCATATATCCCCTCACATTGGTGTTTTTGTTTTCTTTGGATAAACCAAGAAGAGGAATTGTTGAATCATATGGTAGTTCTATTTTAAATTTTGGAGGGGAACCTCCACGCTCTTTGCTACAGTAGCTGCTCCAGTTTACATTCCTACCAACAGTGTATGTGGGTTCCCTATAGCTTTGCTAACATTTATTTTTTGTGTTTTTAATAATTACCAATCTGACAGATGTGAGGTAAAGTTGTGGTTTTGATCTACAGTTCTCTGATTTGCATTTCCCTGATGTTGAACATCTTTTTATGTGCCTATTTACCATCTGTAAGTCTTCCTCAGAAAAATGTCTATTCAGTTTCTCTGCTCAATTTTAAATCAGGTTGTTTGGGTTTTTTTTTTTATATTAAGTTGTGTAAATTATATGTATTTTGAATGTTAACCCCATATCAGATGTATGATTTACAGATATCTTCTCCCAGTCAATAGGTTGCATTTTCATATTGTTGACAGTTTCCTTCTTTGTGCAAAAGCTTTTTGCTTTGATGTAACCCTATTTATTTATTTTAGCTTTTGTTGCTTTTGCCTGAGGAGACTAGTTCAAAAAAATATTTCTCAGACCAATGTCAAAGGGTTTCCAGCCTATGTTTTCTTTCTTTCTACGTTTATGGTTTCAAATCTTGCATTGAAGTCTTTAATACGTGAGATAGTGGTCCAGTTTCATTCTTTTGCATGTACCTATCCAGTTTTCTCAACAGCATTTATTGAAGAGGATGTCTTTTCCCCATTGTGTGTTCTTGCCCACTTTCTCATAGATTAATTGACCATATACACATGGGTTTATTTCTGGGCTCTCTATTCTATTCCATTAATCTATGTGTCTGTTCTTATGTCAGTACCCTACTGTTTTGATTACTATAGCTTTGTAGTATAGTATGAAATCAGGGAGCATGATACCTCCAGCTTTGTTCTCCTTTCTCAAGACTGCTTTGGTTATTTGGGGTTTTGTCATTTCAAATAAACTTTAGAATTTTTTTGTTTTTGTTTTTGTTCTAGGAAAAATGAACTTGCTATTTTGATGGGTATTGCTTTGGATCTGTAAATTTCTTTGAGTAGTATGGACATTTAAACAATATTAATTCTTCCAATCTATGAGCACTGTATATTTTTCCATTTGCATGTTTCAGCTTCAATTTCTTTCATCAGTGTTTTACAGTTTTCAGTGATATATGCCTATAATTTTCTTCTTTTCTTGTGTCTGGTTCTGGTATTGGGTAATGCTGCCCTTGGAAAATGAGTTTGGAAGCACTCCTTCCTCTTCAATTGTTTTGGAATAATTTGAGAAGGATAGGTACTAACTCTTTTTAAAATGTTTGGTAGAACTCACCTGTAATGACATCTGGTCCTGGACTTTTGTTTGTTGGGAGTTTTAAAATTACTGAATCAATTTCATTACTTGTAACCAGTCTCCTCAGGTTTTCTTTGTCTTTATGATTTGGTGTTACAAGGTTGTGTGTTTCAAGGAATTTGTTAATTTCTTCTAGGTTTTCCATTTTATTGGTGTATAATTGTTCATAGTAGTCTCTTGTGACCATTTATATTTCTGTGGTGTCAGTTGTAATTTCTATTTTCTGATTTTATTTGGGCCCTCTGTGTTTTTTCTTGATGAGACTGGCTAGAGAGTTATTGATTTTGTTTATCTTTTCAAAAAAACTAGCTTTTAGTTTCATTGATCTTTTCTATTTGTTTTGTTTCTATTTAATTTATTTCCACTCTGGTCTTTTATTATTTCCTTCTTTCTACTAACTTTGTGCTTTGTTTGTTATCTTTCTTCGTTTTTCTAGTTTCTGGTGTAAAGTTAGATAGTTTATTTGGGATTATTTTGTTTATTTCTTGAGGTAGGCCTGTATTGCTATGAACTTCCTTCTTAGAACTGCTTTTTGCTGTGTCCCATAGATTTTGAAACATTGTGTTTCCGTTTTCAAGGTGTTTTTTTATTCCATTTATTTTCTTCATTGACCCACTGATTGTTTGGTAGCATGCTGTTTGGTCTCCACATGTTTGTGTCTTTTCCAGTTTTCTTCTGGTAATTGAAGAAATTACATGCTGTGGCCAGGAAAGATGCTTGCCACAATTTTAATCTTCTTGATTTTATTGAGATGTATTTTTTTGTGGCCTAACATGTGGTCAATCCTGGAGAATATTCCATGTACACCTGAAAAGAATGTATATTCTCTAGTTTTTAGATGAAGTGTTCTGTGTAAAACTATGTCCTTCTCATCTAGTGTATTGTTTTAAGTCACTCTTTCCTTATTTTTATTTTTTTTATTTTTTGGCCTGGGTGATCTATGTATTGATGATGTAAATAGGGTGTTAAAGTTCCCTACTATTATTGTATTACTGTCAATTTCTCTGTTGCTTTATATATTTAGGTGCTCCTATGTTGGGTGCATTAATATCTACAAATTAATTGATTTTTGGATTGACCCCTTTGTCATAATGTCCTTCTTTGTCTTTTGTGACTATGTTTGTTTTATTTTATTTTTAAATTTTTATTTATTTATGATAGTCACAGAGAGAGAGAGAGGCAGAGACATAGGCAGAGGGAGAAGCAGGCACCATGCACCGGTAGCCCAACATGGGATTAGATCCCGGGTCTCCAGGATTTCGCCCTGGGCCAAAGGCAGGCGCTAAACCGCTACGCCACCCAGGGATCCCATGTTTTAAAGCTGATTTTATCTGAGTATTGCTACTCTAGCTTTTTTTCATTTCCATTTACATGGAATATCTTTTTCCATCTCTTCTATCTTTACTTTCAGTCTCTGTGTGTCTTAGATCTGAAGTGAGTCTCTTGTAGACATCATATTGGTAGTCTTCTATTTTTATCCATCCAGCCAACCTATATCTTTTTATTGGAGCATTTAGTCCATATTTATTTATTTATTTTAAAGATTTTATTTATTTATTCATGAGCGACACAGAGAGAGAGAGAGAGGCAGAGACATAGGCAGAGGGAGAAACAGGCTCCATGCAGGAAGCCGATGCGGGACTCAATCCCAGGACTCCAGGATCACGCCGTGGGCCAAAGGCAGGCGCTAAACCACTGAGCCACCCAGGGATCTCATCCATTTATATTTAAAGTAATTATTGGTAGGTATGTACTTATTGCCATTTTGTTATTTGTTTTCTGGTTGTTTTTGTAGTTCTTCTTTGTTTACTTCTTCCACTCTTTGCCTTCTCCCCTATAGTATGACAGTTTTCTTTAGTGTTAAGTTTGGATTCTTTTCTCTCTCTCTCTCTTTTTCTTTTTTTTTTTTCTTTTCTTTATTCTTTTTTTTGTTGTTGTTGTTATCTGTTACAAGTTTTAGGCTTGTGGTTACCATGAGTTTTATCTATGTTGATCTATTTATACAGCAGTTTATTTTAAGCTGATAGTTGCTCAAGTTCCAGTGAATCTAAAAGCACTACATATTTGGGATACCTGAGTGGTTCAGTGGTTGAGCGTCTGCCTTTTGGCTCAGGTTGTAATCCCAGGATCCTGGGATCGAGTCCTGCATTGGGCTACCCACAGGGAGCCTGCTTCTCTCTCTGCCTATGTCTCTGCCTCTCTCTGTGTCTCTCTCATGAATAAATAAATAAATAAAATCTTGTAAATAAATAAATAAATAAATAAATAAATGCACTGCATGTTTAACCTCTCTCCATGTTTTTGAGGTCAGATTTTTTTTTTTTGATGTCAGATTTTATTATCTTTTTATTTTGTATATTTTTAACTACTTAGATAGTTATAGTTATTTTTACTATTTTTGGTTTTTAACTTTCATACTAGCTTCTAAGTGGCTGATCCACTATCTTGAACATATATTTGTTTTACTAGTGAGATTTTTTTCTTTTATATGTTTTCTTATTTCTAGTTATGACATTTTCCTTTCCAATTAAAGAAGATCCTTTAACAGTTCTTGTAAGGCTGGTTTTAGTGGTGATGAACTCCTTTAGTTTTTGCTTATCTGGGAAACTCTTTATCTCACCTTTAATTCTGAATGATAACCTCGTGGGGAAGAGTGTTCTTGGTTGTTAAGTTTTTCCCTTTCAGCACTTTAAGTATATCCTGCGACTTTCTTTTGGCCTGCAGTTTCTGCTGAAAGTCATGACCAGTGTAAGATTTTAAAGACTGCCTCCCATGCTGTTTATCTTTTTAGTTTATCAAATGTGAAAAGAAAAACAACAGCCATATCGTTAATCAATATATATGTCATATAGTTATTTTTTTAAAGGAGAAGCTACTTATAAGGCAATGTGGAAACAGAGTTTATTCATCTGTTATTAAAAATGTTACACATTCCTTTAGAACACCAATAGAGCAATAAATGTACATTTTAGAGAATGTAAAACAAATTAAATCGTAATTAGTTTTTACTTCTTTTGCCTTGGCAAGACTGGAAGTATGAGTCACTGGTTATGTTTACAAAAGGACTAATCAGGAAGGGAAAAACAGTTTTGGTATAATATAGATTTTCCATTCAATTTGTGTTCTGGGCTGTGCTCCAAGAACAAAGCTCATTCCTTTTTGAAGATCCTCTTGGCTTCTACTCCTTCATATGTGTAAGTCTGAAAGGTGTTAACAAACATAGAAGAATTTGTCATAAGATTTAAGGTTCAATTAAGGAAAATATTAGTATTAGTATAGCTTTGAAATGATATAGTATTTTTTTCTTAGTCTTGATAGCAACATTTTATACAGATACAGGATATACCACTTAAAAACATGGTTTTTGGTTTTTAGTCACATATTTTTAGTTAAAATTGTCATTGATATATTTTACATCTATATAAGTTCTCTTCAAGAAATAGGCAATAGAAAATACCTATCTTTTAAAAATAAGATTTATGAGAAAGGTAATACTTTATTTGTTAAAGGTATAACTCAGCAATCAAAATACAAAATAATTATTATGTAATTACTTTTGTCTTTAAAAAATAGCTATAATCTTTTTATAACTCACCTGCACAAGTTCACCACCTATAATTTCTCGGATAGCATTCAGTTCATTTCCATTGTCTACCCGTTTGAATTTTCCAACAAGTTTATTTCCCTCTAAGTTCCAAGTACCCTATAAATGTAAAATTAAAAAAAAAATCATACCAAATAGCTTTTTTTAGAGTCTTACATATGAAAAAAAATAGAGTCTTCCATATGTCAAACACTGTTCTGCGTTTTATAGGTCTACTTCTCAGTCTTCACAATGACCTTATAAAGTGGATATCACTATCTCCGTTTTATGGTTGAGAAAACTGAGACATAGTAGTTCACTTAAAGTCACAGAGCCAGGATTGAACCTAGGCTTTTGGGGCTCTAGAGTACATGCTGGTAACCATTACGCTAGTCTCACTCGTTTCCAAATGCTAAATATTAAGGTAGATGAGCAATGCCTCCCTTTTCTAAATCTTTCATGTTAAAAGAGTGTCCTAAATTTAGTCATGGCTCAACTTAGTTTCATAAAGAGCCTAACAACTTTCTATATGTTTTAATTTTATTATTGTTGTAATAATTTAAAAAGTCCGGGTGCCTGGCTGGCCCAGTCAGTGGAGTGTGCAACTTTTGATCTTAAGGTTATAGGTTTGAGCCCCATGTTGGGTGTAGAGATTGCTTACAAATAAAATCTTCAAAAATAAATAAATAAATAAATGGCCACAATTGATCAAATATTTGACAATTTGTCATTACAAACATATAATTTAACTAGAATATCCTGAGGACAAAAAAGATTTTAAAAAGCCAGTTGAAAAACATCACTACCTAAAATTTCTTGTCTTAAACATTAAAAGGTATATTCCCGGGACACCAGGGTGGCTCAGCGGTTTAGCGCCTGCTTTCACACCCAGCACGGGATCCCAGGGTCCCAGGATTGAGTCCCACATCAGGCTCCCTGCATAGATGGAATCTGCTTCTCCCTCTGCCTGTGTCTCAGCCTCACTCTCTCTCTGTCTCTCATGAATAAATAAATAGAATCTTAAAAAAAAGGGGGGGTAGTGCAAAGGGGCTTCTGACTTCCAGGACACAAATGCAAATATCACCTTCCAATAAATAAATAGATAGATAGATAGATAGATAGATAGATAGATAGATAGATAGTATATTCCCAATAACCTACAATGTAGCATCAGATTTTTCCATTTGGCCACTCATTCATTAACTAATTTATTCATTTATTTTATTATTTCAGTGTATTTATTAATGACTATTATGTTTTAGATAAATCTAAAAGCTTTTGTTGCTATCATGTAAGTTAAGTTGAAAATACTGAGCTTTAGTTTTCTTTATAAATAATAGGTCTATACTTAATTTTCTGAAGGATGTTTTTCTAATTCTTATTCATACAGATATGAAAATAAAAATATTAGATTTAAATATCCTACCAATTTGTGCGGCATGTAATGTGGATAGACTCTATTGACTGCTTCAGTAAATGAAGGAGGCTTAACATTAAATCTATCCAGGGACAGAAACATACTATTTTAGTATCATGTAGATAAATCAAGAATACATTGCTTGTAAAAAAGTTTCTTACAGTGAGTTCAGTTCCATCTGCTAGACTGTAATTAAAAGTGACACCAAGCTCAAAAACAATTTCAATGGTACGAAAAGTGCTTGATTCCTTGACGGTGAATTTATTTCCTTCTTGTGTAATTGTCAGTTTCAAATTGTCATGAGTTGCAAGCTTCCTTTTCACCACATTAATACCTGCAAAGCAAAAGATGTTGGAGAAAATAAAGTCAAAATGCCATAGAAAGTGTTTATTTCAAAAAGTTCTATTTTATTTGTTTATGTATATTTTGAGGGTGGGAAGGAAAACCTGATAGCATTGCCTTTGCACAAGAGCATTCAGATTGCCTGTTGCAAAAAAATTTCAAGCTTAGTCAAATCAAGACTAGTGATTCAAACTATCTTTCCAAAACTTATGAAAAATTAAATGAAAAACAGAATTGAATCTTGAATTGAGTAATTTTAATACAATTATCAAACTTTTTGCTTCAATGTTAAGTAAACTAAGTTCCAGAAATGTAGAACATAGGATTTAATTTATTAATATATTTATAAGGAACTTTAATTCTGCATAAACAGTATTTTTTAAACTTTTTTTGACTTTTCATAATGGCTTTATTTATTTTTTTCCATAATGGCTTTAAAATTTTGAACTTAATAATTCTCTTTGCTTTGTGTTTCATTTCTCTCACAAAAACGAGAAAATTGGCAAAGATTTCAGTGAAATTTATTATTGTAAGAATGTACAAATCCCATAAATTTCAACATGGAATTCTGGAACTATAAGATATAATTGATGCAAATTTTGTTTTTGGGGAATGACTCCAATTTGTTTGCACATCCTGTGCAGTGTATGAGCTGCCAGGGTATTAGAATAGCTATTAAAGTTAGTTAAATTATTATTAATTTTTAAATATTTATTCATGAGAGACACAGAGAGAGAGAGAGAGAGAAAGGCAGAGACACAGGCAGAGAGAGAAGCAGGCTCCATGCAGGGAGCCTGATGTGGGACTTGATCCTGGGTCTCTAGGATCATGCCCTGGGCTGAAGGCAAATGCCGAACCCTGAGCCACCCAGGCGTCCCAAGTTAGTTAAATTAAAACCCACAGAGAAACCACATGGAAACATAAGATTATTCCCCAAATTTTGTATGTCGGAGGAAATGAGAATTAAGTCCAATTTATTTAGAACTGCCAATTATTATAGAACTTTTTTCCATTACTCTACTATATGATCTTTGTTTTTCCACCCTCTAGTTTTCCATCCTCAAAGTTTTGAAGTTTTCATAATGCACTTCCATATTATAGAGTTTTGAATTTTTCATTATGCACTTCCAGGTTTTGCTCTCTAAACCAAAAAAATACCAGTTTTCAATGATATAGGCACAAACAGCAGTTGAAGAATGAAACATACCTGGATCTTTTCTGTTTCAGAGAACTCAAAGAATCTTTTCTCCCACTACAAAGACTAGGTAGTTTTACTAATATAAGAAGTAAGAATATTATTTTCCCTACTCTGAGCCATCACACATCCTGGATCCTCACCATCAGAACAGGAACCATTCCCTAAACCCTGAGGTTTAGAAGGAATTAGAAAAATGTCTGTAAGGAACAAAATAACAAGCCACTAAAGAAATAAGCCCTTACCCATTTTTTCCATGAACTTGTCATAGTTCTCATTCCGGTCTATCTTCCAAGTACCATCAAAAGCCATGATCTCCAGTTGAGTCAGCCTCTAAGCAATCAGAGATTCAGGTCTGTCCTTAGGAGACAATTTATTCTATTTTCTTATCTTAGAACCTACTTCATACTGTGATGTGGAAGTTTAAAGTTTAAAAGGTCACCTAACTACACTAATGCCCAGCCATTGTAGTTTATCTTTCTATAAATTTCTTAGTTCCTCTCCTGAAATTCAACTGAATTGCAGTTGACCCTTGAACAACATGGGTTTGAAGTGCATGGATCCACATATATATGGATTTTTTTTCAATATATACAATACAATATTGTAAATGTATTTGCTCTTCCTTATTTTTTAAATATTTTCTCTAGCTTACTTTACTGTAAGAATACAGTATGTAATACATATAACATACAAAATATGTAGGAGTTTTTTGTTTTTTAAAAAGATTTTATTTATTTATTCATGAGGGACACAGAGGCAGAGACATAGGCAGAGGGAAGAGCAGGCTTCCCATGGGGAGCCCGATGAGGGACTTGATCCTAGGACCCCAGGAACAAGACCTGAGCCAAAGGCAGACGTTCAACCACTGAGCCACTCAGGTGCCCAAAATATGTGTTAATTGACTGTCTATGTTACCAGTAAGACTTCTGGTCAACAGTGGACTATTTAAGTTTTTGAGAAGTCAAAAGTTATATAAGGATTTTTGACTGCATGGGGGGGTTGATGCCCCTGATCCCCATGTTGTTCAGGAATCTACTATAAAACATGATAAACAATACTTATTCTGTCTCCAACTACAATTTGTGAGTACATTTATTTCAAGAACTAGAATGTATACTCTGAAAATAAAATTTTCTGCTTACAAGTTCAAAGTGCACACTACATTGGAGGTAACACAATTTAGAACATATATCAAATAACATCTGGTATATGAGACTATTAATGACCTATCCCTTTTTTACAATAGCAATTACCTTGTAAAGTTAGATTTTATGACCAAATATAAATAAAAAGTTAAAGTTAATACAATATTCAGACTGAAGATTTATTCATGTTGCTAATATGTTCTTTTGCATTGTGTTTTAGGTTGCCAGGAGTTTGGTAAATATCCAGGTACCTGGTACAGTGCATGGCACATAGTAGATACTCAGTAGGTTTTTACTTTGGTCTTGAATGGTGATAGGCCTCTGAGAAAAATTTTAAGATGTAGAAGTGTAGTTAGATAACCCGAAAACTTCCATAGGAGAATCAGTTTTAAACATCTGCCATGTACAGAGAAAACCAAAATCAGATGTCAGCTATGTCATTAATTAAAACTATTCCTTTGTTTTGCTCTTATTCCCTCTCATCTCCAATCCTGGTACAATCAGAAACTAAAACTCAATATGTATATGGGACAAGAAGATAAAAAGACAAGAAGATCACATGTCTCTCCTTTCCCCCACTGCAGGCTTTGAGCCTGGAGCAGGATTGAGCTGGTGGAGGAAACACATTAAATTACTCTGAAGTGTAGAGTTTTGATTATTAACTAGTTGGAACATATAATTTCTAAAAAGAGACAGTTATTGTGAATAAATGTGACCAGGGAAACTCTTATCAACTAAAGGTCATTAGAGAAGCAAAAGAGCATGCCGAAAATTTTATTCAGGGTTGGAGGAAGGATGTATCTAACATGTGAATAGAAAATTGGGGAATAGAATTAAGTTTTTAATTTCTGTTTTAAGTAGGCTCTATGCCCAGCATGGAACCCAACACAGGGTTGAACTCACAACCCTGAGATAAAGACCAAAATGAGATAAAGAGTCAGACACTTAACCAACCAAGCCACACAGGCACCCTTAGTTTTTTTTTATTTGATTGCATCCATTGGGCACTTTTTCAGTGGAGTTGCCCACTTATTATTTTATCAAGTAAGTGCTTTAAAAAGCAAATGACCTTCTGTTAGCTCCATTATTTCATTAATGGGGAAAAATACATCAGAACATAGAGAATGGGACAGGGAGAGGGATATTGGGAGAGAGAGAATGCAATTTTAGAATAATAGAAGTCCTTTACATTTGTAGCTAACCTTATGAAAAAAAAATTACTTGTCATTGTTTTTCTCCCTTTTGTCAAAGGTAATGAAAACTTCATCATTTGGAACCATCATCGTAGTATACTTTCAACTTGAGAAGAGTAGAAAAGTTCATGGTTACCCTAAAGTCAAGGACTGGTCTCTTAGGTAATCAATCCACTACTTATGGTTTATTTGTGAATTTAGAAGGCCATGAATAATGGATCCAATATTTCTTTCTAGATTAGAAAAATAGTTATATCTGGTCACTGGAATAGAAATGTGGTACAGTAAAATGAAGATGTAGTTTAGAAACAAAAAGACTTAAGTTTCTTTTTTTTTTTTTTTTTTAAGACTTAAGTTTCAATACTGCCTACAGCATCCATTACTGTACAGGAACTTGGTGAGATTGCTCTATTTCTCTGAGTCTCAGTTTCCTCAGGTATAAAATGAAGAAAATAATAAAATCTAATACATAGGGTTTATTAACAAATTATATAAAGCACACATCTGAGCAAGACTTCAAGTAGACATCAAGTCCTCAGTAAATCTTTCTCCCTTCATTCTCTGAGAAAGAAACTCCAACAGTCATAATAAACTTTGAGATAGATGCTAGGTCCAAGCCACTTTAATTTTTTATAAATAAAATCCCTGTCTTTCTGATGTTTATTAGAAAGTCATCTAATAGTTGTTTGGGTATTTCATGACTTATACTCATGATTAACTTGGGACTGGGTATGACTTGGATTTGCCTGTTATGGATATAGCATGATGCTTTGGTCCCTCTAGGAATGTATCTATCTACCCTGTAATCTCATGACTGAAATAAAAGTGCCTGCCCCAGTTAATAAGGTGGGGAGTGTTGTGCCCAAGATTGCGAATCCTAGAAACCACCAAGGAGCCGACACGGATGCAAACACACGAGGGTTTATTTACAAGCTCGAGCTTGGGTCCAAGTATAACCCGACACAGCAGAGCAGGGACTTGGACCCCAAGACTAAGAGGCGTAGCAGCTTTATAGGGGCCAGTGGCCAATGGGATACGCAGAAAGTTGCACAGTCTTGTCGGTCCACATGCAGGTGGCCAATTGAATTACATTTTACCCTAAAGTATCCATTTGAATTGGCCTATCACTGAGCCAATTTCCGATTAGGGTGTGCCCAGCGGCTTGACTAAGGTGGGGCAGCGCCTTAAGCAATAAGGTCATGTAGGGGCCATACAGGAGGCGGTGGGTGCAGCACAAAATTAGTCCTGCTCTGCTTGTCCAGGGATAGGGGATTTTTGTCAAATTTCCTGGGTCCCACAGGGAGGAAGAAACAAGAATGGCTTAAGTCAATTGGAGAAAGACAATTACAGTATGGTTTCACTCATATGTGGAATATAAGAAACAGCACAGAGGATCATAGAGGAAGGGAGGGAAAATTGAGTGGGAAGAAATCAGAGGAGACAAACCATGTGAGACTCAACTCTGGGAAACAACTAAGAGTTGCTAGAGGGGATGTGGGGGGTGGATGGGTAATTGGGTGATGGATATTAAGGAGGGCACAAGATGTGATGAGTACTGGGTTTTTTTATACGCAACTGATAAATTATTGAACACTACATCTGAAACTAATGATGTACTATATGTTGGTTAATTGAATTTAAGTTAAAAAAACATAAAAGAATGGCTTCTTGCGCTTGTTCACCTAATAGTGTCTTCTGCCCTACGACCCAGCAATTGCACTGTTGGGGATTTACCCCAAAGATACAGATGCAATGAAACGCCGGGACACCTGCACCCCGATGTTTCTAGCAGCAATGGCCACGATAGCCAAACTGTGGAAGGAGCCTCGGTGTCCAACGAAAGATGAATGGATAAAGAAGATGTGGTTTATGTATACAATGGAATATTACTCAGCCATTAGAAATGACAAATACCCACCATTTGCTTCAACTGAACTGAAGTGTATTATGCTGAGTGAAATAAGTCAGTTGGAGAAGGACAAACATTATATGTTCTCATTCATTTGGGGAATATAAATAATAGTGAAAGGGAATAGAAGGGAAGGGAGAAGAAATGGGTAGGAAATATCAGAAAGGGAGACAGAACATAAAGACTCCTAATTCTGGGAAACGAACTAGGGGTGGTGGAAGGGGAGGAGGGCGGGAGGGTGTGGGTGAATGGATGATGGGCGCTGAGGGGGGCACTTGACGGGATGAGCACTGGGTGTTATTCTGTATGTTGGCAAATAGAACACCAATAAAAAATAAATTTATTATTAATAAAAAACAATAGTGTCTTCTAAACTTAGTCTTGTCTCCTGGCCACCTTGAGTTTCCTAGGAGGAACAGGATGGGATCAGGTAAGTAAATAGCACTTGGACTCATGCCACCCTACTAACAGAATGGACATGTTAAATTTTTCAGCTTCCATTTATCAGTGGCAGTCCCTGTTGTCTTTGGAGTGGCATCATTGGATTTTTCAAATGACTAGATCAAATTTTTAACATTATACTTTTCCTTTTTCAGCTTCCCAACTCTGTAGCTTCTCAATTCTTATCACTCACCTGGACCCCACCTAGAAAAAATTATACAGAACCTATGGACCAAATTCCCTATAGACAAAGTTCCCCACAGACCTCTCCTACTGATGATACAATTGAACCACCCAGCTGAGGGCCGACACAGTTCTTTCTTTTCTTTTTCTGATAAAGCTAGAAGACTTAGGGTCCTGCAGTTGGGAGAGTGGGTGGATCAGGTACATGTGTGCATGTGGGTGCAGATGCTCTTTCTCTGGTCTTGTAGTCCATGTTAACCACTGAGTAGTATGGAAGAAGTGGAAATCAGCAGAAGCTCCTGGTGATCCTTATCCCTTTGCTGCAGGGGATTGTACAACCTAAATTCATAACATGGCTTATGAGGCCTTTACTCTTATTGCCTGTCTCTTGCCATTCCTTACTATATCCAAAGGTCTGAACACACTTAACTTCTTTCAATCTCTGGTCACTTGAATGTGGATTCTTTCTGTTGTGTCAGGTCCCAGCTTGGTCATTAACCGCTCTGAGAAGCCTATCCTGAACCACAAGTGGGTCAGTAAGCCTACTTCTCCCAAATGTAATGACCTTCTTAAGGTCTCATAAAAGTCATGAAAGACAAAAACAGCTGATTCATAATAGCCAAGGAAATATTAGTATCATCATGAAGACCAGAGACATCATGAGGAAGGGCAGTACAATGTTTCAAGCTCATCTCAAAGAAATAACTCTCTAGAGATCACAGAAATCTTTTCATGTCATTGTATAGTAGGAGGGAACGTTTTTCTAGAGTATTTAAAAATATAGCATTTATGGAAAACAGCAAAAAAAAAAAAAAAGAAAGAAAGAAAACAGCATTTTCAGGCCTTTTCTAATCACCTCAGAATTTCAATCCCAATTTGTTTAACTTTTACATGTCAGGGAAAAACAGTGGTCTCTATCAGGCCTGTGGAAGAGGAGGATTTGAGGGGCCCATTAAGGGAGCAACAAGAAGTCTTAAGATTACTCTCTAATCCCTAGCAGTGGATAATGAGAAAGAATCTAATGTTTGCCTACAGAGACCACTTCATTCTGTTTTAACCATAATCTTCATAATATTTTAGAAATATTAAGACCTGTTAAATTATGTCTTAGATTTTTGAACCTGACATGACTGGTTGGATTTCTTCCAAAAAGACTGTAGAGTTATAGCAGTGCATAGCAGGACATCTGCCATATAATGGCAGGTATGGCTTGCTAATTGTCGTTAATAACAGGACAGCCATTTTTTGGGATCCACACAAGACAGTTGAATGATCTTGCATGAAGGATTTAAAACTCCTTCATCTTCTGCCTTCTTTGTAATCTTATTCCCAAAATGATCAGTCTCCTCAAGCAATTTAGATGGAAGGTCACTCATCTCCTATGCTCCTCATACCACAAACAGTGGAAGATGGGTTTGCATTATTTCAGTTCTCTACTGCCCCATCCAAACCATTTTGTTTCTGTTACCCCCCCCCCCCATTTTAAAGAAGGTTTCTTCTTTTGAGGTCATTTCCTTTTGGCTATCACTTTCCAGCTTACTTCATCATAGTTATCTGCCATTTACCCCGTCTATCATTATCTACCATCTGTCCCCATCTAACATTGCTATATACCATCTATCACTGAAGATCTTGACATCTGGCTCACGGTCATCCTCTGTGTCCTGCCATTATCCTGGGTGACCTCAACGTCCACGTAGATAAGTTATTTGTCACTCTGGCCTCACAGTTCCTTAACCTCATCTCTAGTAACCTTTACTTCTGTTACACTTTATCCACTTACATCCACAGCTATACTCTGTGATTTGTGCTCACTCACTAGAGTTGTTCCTTCTGTAAAATGTAATATGTGACCCTCTGACCACAACTCTCCATTGTCTCAATCTTCTTCATTTTCTCACATATCTTGGGAAAAAACTTGGCTTGGAGAGAACATTAGTCAGTTCCCTTTATTTTCTCCCATATTGAAGCCCCCCCCCCGGTTGCTTTACATTCTCTAATCAATATCCTGTTGCCAATAAAAAGACTCTTACACATTCTCCCTGCACCAACCCCTGTGCTATCACAAATGCATGGTTTCTAGTCTCAGCTATATTGTCCACACTGCCTGGCAAGACTTTTCTGTATCCCAATCAACTCCCCCCTCATTTTATGACAATATCTTTAACCATTCTTTTTTTTCTATCAAAGGTGGAGTTTTATTCTTTTTAAAAATTATTTTATTGCAGTACAGTTGACATGCAATGTTACATTAGTTTCAGGTGTACAACACAGTGATTCAGCAACTCTATACATTATGCTATGCTCACTATAAGTGTAGCTACCATCTGTCACCATAAAACACTATTACTATATCATTGACTATATTCCCTATGCTGTGCCTTTTATTCCTATGACTGGTTCATTCTCTAACTGGAAACTTTTATATCTACTCTTCACCCATTTTGCCCATCCTCCCAACCCCCTCCCTCTGACAACCACCAGTTTGTTTTATGTATTTATGGGTCTGTTTCTGCTTTGTTTATTTTATTTTTTAGATTCCACATATAAATGAAATCATATGATATTTGTCTTTCTCTGTCTTTTATTTTACTTAGCATTATATGACCTAGGTTTATCCATGTTGTCTCTAATTGTAAGATCTCATTATTTTTTATGGTTGAATAAAGTTCCATTGTATCTATCTATCTATCTATCTATCTATCTATCTATCTTTCTATCTATATTATATCTTCTTTGTCCATTCATCAATCGATGGACACTTGGGCTGCTTCCCTATCTTGGCTACTGTAAATAATGCTGCAATAAATATAAGGGTGCATGTATCTTTTCAAATTAGTGTTTTTGTCTTCTTTGGGTAAATACCCAGTAGTGGAATTACCATATCATATGGTGTTTCTTTATTTTTCTTTTAAAGACTTTTTTTAAAGTAAATCTCTACACCCAATGTGAAGGTCAAACTCACAACCCTGAGATCAACAGTTACATGTTCTACCAACTGAGCCAGCCAGGTGCCCTTCATATGGCATTTCTATTTTTAATTTTTGAAGAACCTCCATACTGTTTTCCACAGGGGTGCACCAATTTACCTTCTCCCCAACAATGCACAAGGAGTCTTTCTCCATATACTCACCAACACTTGTTATTCCTTGTCTTTTTGATACTAGCCATTCTGACAGATGTGAGGTGATAGCTCATTGTGGTTTTGATTTCCCTGATGCTGAGTGATGTTAAACATCTTTTCATGTGTCTGTTGGCCATCTGTATGTCCTCTTTAGCAAAATGTCTATTCAGGTCCTCTGCCTATTTTAATTGGATTATTTGTTTTTTGGTGATGGATTTCATCTTTTTCTATTCTCTTCTTTCCTTGCCTTCAACAAATGACCTACACATTATTCCACAGGGGAAATAAATGGTCAAATAAGAATTCCCTCAATTCTTGCCTTCTCACTTTCAATATTACCTATTACTTTTTTTACTCCTATAAATTCTTTTACCCACTTACTCAACAAATATTAGAATTTCTACCGTGACTTAGACTCTATACTTAAGTATAGAAGAATGAATGCATACAGTTTCAGTCATGAGGAAGCAAGGCTTAAAATTTTAATAGTGAGGCACATGCAAAGACTTTTTCCCCCTTCATCTTCATGTTTCCCCCTCTCTCTCTTTTATTTATTTAGCTGAGGTTGGATCTTTTCTCCTCCACTTCAAAGTGGCCAAGTTTTTCTCCTTTTAAGAAATGAAAAGAACTCTCTGGATTCTTTTGATGTTTCTAGAAACTACTCAGTCTTTCTCCTTTCTTTTGTAGCCAGGCTTCTTGAGAAAATAATCTATACTTGTATCTACATTCTTCTCTTCCCTTAGTGCCTCAATCTACTGCAATACCAGCTTTCATTTTCATCACTCCACGAAAACCACTCACTGAGATCATAGGTGAATCTTTTGTTACCAAACTCTATGCACATATCTTGGCCTTTATTTTACGTCACTGCAGCATTCTAGACCATTAATTCTTCTGCCTTTGAAATTTCTCCTTTTCATTTCCTGACTTGATTCTTTCTTGACATTCATCTTAATTCTCTGAATACTGCCTTCGAGGCTCTTCCATAGGCAGTTGTTCCTCACTTTACACCTTGTATTTAAAGTTGTATCTTAAGAACTCTTTTCATTCCACATAGTCTACCTGGGCCATCTTTTTCATTCCCATATCTTCAGTTCCCACCTATGTGATTCCAAACGTCAGATCTACAACGCAGATCTCTCTCCTACCAGGTATTATCCCTTACTAGGTTTCTTTACCTGTATGCTTTATCAGCACCTCAAATTCCACAAAACCAGAAGGGAGCTTAACTTCCCACTCAGTCTTGTTCTCTCCTCTTCTATTTTGTATATCAGTAATTGATCCTGCCATTCTAGGGATAATTCTAAAGTCTTTTCTCTCCTTTATTCTTGGCTTGCCATTTTATCAAAAAAATCAACCTTTACTCCCTAACATCACTTAAATATATCCTCTCTTTGTATTTTCTAGCAGTCACTATTACTCACCTAGATTGCTACAATAATTTAAATAGTGTTCCCCTCCTCCAGTATCTCAGAATCCATTTTATCCAGAGAATTATCTTCATAGAATGCACATGTGAGCATGTCCTGTCTTTGCGTCTTTATCATTCAGTGATTCCCTATTACCATCAGCATAAAATTCTGTATTTCTTACCTCTCCTGTTCATCTTACTTTACTCTTCTTCTACCCAAAGGGCTCTAACTCTCCCATCTCTGTATTTTTGTTCATCTTCTTAACTCTGCATGTCAATCCCACCCCTTACCCCATGCTTTCCTGACTGATACCCACTTAGACTTTAAGAGTCAGTTGGGTGTCACCTGTCCAACAAGCTGCCTTGCCAAGCTTCCTCCTTCCTGCTGGCCTGGGTTAAGTCTTTGCCTGTGCTCCAGTATTGCTATCATAACTCTTTTACACTTTACTGTATTAACTGTGGTATCTGTTAACCTGTTGTTTCTTCTAAGAGATTTTCAGATTTGAGGGCAGAGACAATGCAAAGTGGGTACAAAATATGAACAAAGTAAACTTATGCATCCTAATTAAAGCCTTTGTTGCCTGTTTAGAAGTTCCATTTGTTTCCCAGTCTGGGTTCTGCATGTGGGTCTTTGACTAGCTAACAGGTTGTTTAATAATGAACAGTAGTACCCCACTGCCCTCTATTTTGATACTAGGGCCATGGGTTTACCAAGTGTAATATTTTGACTCCCTGCCTATTTTGCAACCTAATTGAGGAGCCTCCATTGGCAGGCTTTCCAAAAGAAAGGTAATTACCGATCATAGGCTCCAAAGCTATCTGGTTGGCGGACTTTGGCTTCTTGATGAAATGAAGCAAACTTTTATCTCAGAGTGAAAGAATAATGTTGCCAAAGTGATACTTTTTTAGGCATGGCAGAAGTAATCCTATAGAAATCAATAAAATGTTACCAGTGTTAGGAAAGTATCAGTTGGCTTAGCTATACCATAGTTTACATCCTTGCCATAGAGAAGC
This sequence comes from Canis aureus, assembly GCF_053574225.1. NCBI lineage: Eukaryota > Metazoa > Chordata > Mammalia > Carnivora > Canidae > Canis > Canis aureus. The sequence continues at coordinate 38,602,150 of NC_135643.1, forward strand.
ACACTTAGTGGGAAGACTACCATGACTGTATATGTCACTGTAGAAAATTTTAGGAATATAGCTAAGCACAGAGAAAAGAAAAAATTACTCAAGATCTTATCTCCCAGGGTAGTCAGTGCTAGCATTTATATATATATATAATAATATATATTAAAAATATATATATATTTTTACACACACCATTCATTTATATAAAATACATGTTACACAAGTAGATGAATTTATATCATATATATTATTTTACAAATCTTTAAAAGTTAACTTTATCAAAATTTTTCCATTTCATTAAATATTCCTCTACATCAAGAAATTTTTTAAATTAATTAATTATTTAATTAATTAATTTATTTCTTTATGGGGCTGGCATAGAGAAAGGGAAAGAGAGACTCTTAAACAGGGTCTATGCCCAGAGCAAAGCCCAATGTCGGGATTAATCTCACAACCCTGAGATCATGACCTGAGCAGAAATCAAGAGTTGGAGGCTTAACTGACTGAGCCACCTACCTACCTGCCTCAACAAATTTTTTTTGAAAAATTTTTTAAAATTATAGATTAATGAGGAATCAATGCAGATAACTTAGTACAAAAAGGCATAAAGAAAAAATTAAAGGACTTATAACCAACTGGGCATAATTAATATAATGTTTACATATAACTCATCTAGTTTTAAGTACGTTTAAACATACGTATATATGTATGCATATATATTTTTATGTATTTCTACATACCCATATGTGTGTATATGTACATATAGATGTGTGTGGGGGTGTATTCCTATAAGTTTGTGTGTGCATAGATACCCATGCACATATCTTCATTTGATCAAGATTTGTATTTTAGAAGGCTTCATTTGGCACCAAATATAAGAGAGATTTGAGGAACTCATCTGGAATCCTTACTGAGAAATGAGAACTAAAAATAAGACTGTGAAAGTGAGACTGGAGAAAAGAGAACTATATAGATGTGGGAATGCCCTAGGTGGCTGTCAGACTAGATTAGCAGATCAGACAGCAGATGGCAGCTGTGCCAGATGTGTATGCTATTTCCCAAGGGCATCCAGGCACCAGCTTCTCTTTTCAGCAAGCTTATCTATATGGAAGACGGACCTTTGAAATACAGATAAAGTCCCTAAACAACATCAGTCAGTCAGACATTGAAATTTGCCCCCAGTGAATGTTTGTTCCTCTTTCAATTGGCATTTGCTTCTTAAATCCTTTCCCTGTTAAAGAAACAGATTAATTTAAATAGAATCACTCTCTTTAATAACTTAAAGATTGGCCTTTACAATCTGTTTGTTTATTCATCCATTCGTTCCTCTCCTCATCCTTCTGTAACCATGAATTGAATGAGCACAATTTATGGAGTTTAACTAAAATGCAAATTTATTTTTGTCTTTATCTTTCACTGGGTCAAGTTTTTTTCCTGTGCTTGTTTGAAAAACTAGGCAGTCCCTTGTTTTTTCACCCAATCAAGTAATGAAATGTTCTATCAGGGTCTCAGAGACACCCAGCTCCAGTGGGCACCATTGACATTGTAATCTTTGTGAAGGAGTCTCCTGGAGTTTAGCCCCAATAGAGTCTATGGAAATAGTGCCTTTGTAGTTTTGCAACAGACCCTTGGGTACCAAGCCCACTTTCATATCGAAATCATAGTTTTAATTCAATATTTAGAAATGTTTTGTCTGACATCTTAAGAATATTTTTCGGGGGTACCGGGTGGCTCAGTGGTTGAGTGTCTGCCTTTGGCTCAGGTGGTGATCCCGGGGTCCTGGGAATGAGTCTCTGCATCAGGCTCCCTGCAGGGAGTCTACTTCTCCCTCTGCCTATATCTCTGCCTTTCTCCGTGTGTCTCTCATGAATAAATAAACAAAATCTTTTTTTGAAAAAAGAATATTTTTCGTTCAAGGTCAAGACTTCTCCTCTACACTCTACCTTCATTCCAGGGCCTGGCTACAAGCAGACCAGCATTCTTCAGGGAAGAGGATGCCATAAACCTTCTTTTGCTTCTGGCCTCTGGGGTTGGAGGGTAGGGTAGAAGGTAGAGAGAAGTGGAGCCCTTTTCATTGCCCTGGCCCTCAGTCTATCTCTCCAGATATAGCAGTGCCTCATTTTCAGTTAGTGACTCTCAGTGCCCTTCTGCCTGCCAGCTACTAGGTTGTCTTCAATCCTCTCAGACCATTCTCTTGGACAGGATACTTTTTAAAATGACCCCAGGACAATATTCCTACCATTAGTTTTCATCCAGTTCCTAGAATTCCCATACTTTTGACCCACTCTGAAAGGAGGATGCAGATCTTCCTAGTCACCCACCTCTATCCTCCTGTGATAGGCTGCTTTAGCAGGCACAGGTGAGGGTCAGACATCATTACCTGGTACTCCTCACTCAGAACTGGGACTAGGGTGGAGCTAGTGAGGCACTCACCTTAAGAGAAAAATTAAAGGGGATGCCAATCAGCATTCAAGATAAATAGATAAGATAAATAATATTTTATTATTTATTTATTATTTATTTTATTATTTATTTATTATTTATTTTCACTAAAATATAAATAATATTTTAGTGAAACATTTAAAAATATATTAATGCAAACAAATATGGGCAAGATACCAAAATTTTAAATAAAAACAGGATTAGTGCAGTAGATAGTGAATTCTATAACTATCTTGAGGTACATTGCAAACAATTCTTGTCATTCATTGTTCACCCACAGCATAACCATCGTTCCAATGAAATAATCCTCAAAAATTCTCTCAGTTGCCATCATCTTTTAGAACTATGTTGAAATTTAGGCTCTGTGGTCTAACAGCTCCCTTTGAAATGTATTTTATGTATTGTTGTACTGTTCAAATTTCCAACTTATTTATTTGTTTTTTTAATGATTTTATTTATTTGCAGAGAGAAAGAGAGCACAAGCTAGGGGGAATAGCAGAAGGAGAGGGAGAAACAAGCTCCCCTCTGAGTAGACAGCCTGATGTGGGGCTTGATCCCAGGGCCTTGGGATAATGGCCTGAGTGGAAGGCAGATGCTTAACCCACTGAGCCACCCAAGTACCCCTAAAATTTCAGTTATCCATCAGAAGAGCATGAGACTCTTGATCTCAGCATCATGAGTTGGAGCTCCACATTGGGTGTAAAGATTATTTAAATAAATAAAACTTGAAAAAGAAAAAGGTAATCTTCAAAAGCTAAAGACTAATTCATTCTAAGAGATGTTAAACTAATGACTGGTGGGCAGCCCCGGTGGCGCAGCAGTTTAGTGCCACCTGCAGCCTGGGGCGTGATTCTGGAGACCGGGTTCAAGTCTTGCATCGGGCTCCCTGCATGGAGCCTGCTTCTCCCTCTGCCTGTGTCTCTGCCTCTCTCTTTCTGTGTCTCTATGAATAAATAAAATAAAAAATCTTTAAAAAAATAAAAATAAAACAATAAACTAATGACTGGAAATATTTATAGTAACAAAAGGTTTGCTAGATTGGTCCGCCTCACCAAGTAGGCCCTGAGTGCAGACTGATGTGTAAAATTACAGGGGGTCACAATGCATTTTACTCTCCTGTTAGAACTGTCCCCTAAAACATGCCTGTTACCAACTCCTTTATTCTGCCTATTTCCCCACCTCTATAGAGTCAGTTCTTTTTTTTTTTTTTTTAATTTAGTTATGATAGTCACACAGAGAGAGAGAGAGAGTGCGGCAGAGACATAGGCAGAGGGAGAAGCAGGCTCCATGCACCAGGAGCCCGATGTGGGATTCAATCCCGGGTCTCCAGGATCGCGCCCTGGGCCAAAGGCAGGCGCTAAACCGCTGCGCCACCCAGGGATCCCCGAGTCAGTTCTTATGAGCTGTTCCTAAACAGCTCATTCCATAATTTCTGATGAATTTGTTGTTAATGTAAATAGACACCTTCAGAGGTAGAATGGTGAGCCTTGTTTTGTTCAGAGAAAAATGAAGGACCTTCAAGCTAGTAAATTGTCAGTTCCTTTGTAAAAAGTGTTTTAAATTGTTTTAGCCTACTGGATTAAGTCAAATTTTGTGTCAAAGAATACAGGCATGTCATTGTAGGCACTGAGATTGTTTTGAAACCTATTTTCTAAGTTGTGTTTTTTTTTAAGCTGATGTATTAAAGGGGGTAATTTAGTGAATATGAGTTGTCTATTTAGTTGACTTCATACAGAGCTACTGGATCCAATGATTTTTGAGTAGTCAGAAATAATTCTCTAGAATCAATTAGGGCACCTTTGGCCTATTTGTGTAAGCCAGTACAAATTAGTAAGCACCCCCCTTGAGTCCAACTGCAGTGCATGGTTCAGTAACATCCAGTCGTCAGCTATTGTTGCCTTGGTTAGTTAAATGTGCTCCATAAGCACACCATAAAATGCATCTGGCTCAATAAACCAAACTGTAACATGCTGTCCACAGAAAAGGAGATTTTATAGACCTGTTCTTGCTTAGAATAGCATAATTGGGAATTCAGTTAATTGTAATCCAAAAAGTTGTCTTAGCCCATGGCATATGAGTTCTGAAACCCCAAATTCTAAAATCTTGCTACATAAAAATGGCCCATATAATGTGAAAAATAGACACATAAATTGAATTGAATTTCACAACATGTTGTTTTCCTAAAATATACTGTCTAAAGAGTTCTTGCAAATCAGTTCCTGCTGCTTTATAAATGACCATATTTACACTGAATTACAACAGCCCTCCTGCAGTTGAGGCCAGCTTGTTCAGAGAATGAATTAAGGCCCAATGACACCAGGGACTCTATGGCCCCATTGTTGCAAGTGAGCAGAAGGTCAGTGAAAATGAAACATATTATAAAGTTTCCATTTCTAACAAACATCTTCCAAAGAATAAAATGGGAATTTAAGAAACATGTACAAGTTTACTTAATATTGTTTTTTTAAATGAATATTTTATTTATTTATTCATGAGAGACACAGAGAGAGAGAGAGAGAGGCAGAGACACAGGCATAAGGAGAAGCAGGCTCCATGCAGGGAGCCCGACATGGGACTTGATCCTGGGTCCCCAGGATCACACCCTGGGCTGAAGGCGGTGCTAAACCACTGAGCCACCTGGGCTGCCCTACTTAATATTCTTAATTAACATTAGCATTGATATGAAAGAATACATTTCACATATAGAGTGTGAAGAATAACCAAATAAATCCCATTTTAGCCATTCCTAGTTTAAAAAATAGAATAGTGCTGTGGCTAGCAGGCTTACCCCCCAGTGCTCACTATTCCCAAAAGCACTAATGACTCTCTGACTTAAGCACCTGAGAAGCTTTGCTTGTAGGCTTTCCTGTGATCAAGAAACATGCTCAACCCCTACCAGTACGGCATCTGGCTGTGCCAGGGAATTAAAGTCATCAGGAGCAAAGCTCAACTAATAATGCACAGGAACTAGTAGATAAATACCTAAGCTTCTTTGTCTCTCAGGTAGGATGACTTTGACATGTATTCTATACAGTCTTCAAGAGTTCCCCAGCGTGTAAGTCACAAGAAAATTCCCCAAACTGAAAGATGGTATTTTCCACGTTGAATGGGCCACCAAGCACTTATACAGTAGGTGAAAATAGGGCTACACTCAGGCACAATGTGTAATTTCATATATGTGGAGAAAAATAATTTTGTAAATTTCTGTGATTCTGGGGAGTACGATGAGGTGGCAGGGACAAGTGACATACACGTCATAATCATAATGGGTTTAAATTTCCCACCAGTGTACTGGAAGTTAGATGATCAAGGAACATTGCCTTCAAAATATAAAGGAAATTATTGCTTATTTTTCTAATCTAGAATTTTACCCCAACCAAACTATCAACTGAGTAGAAGGATAGACTACAGTTGTTTTCCAGTTTTACATGTCTCAAAAAAATTATCTCATAAACATCCTTTCTGAGAAGCTGCTAGAGGACAAAGTGTGCATATAAAATTTGGATTAAGAAAAAAAAACATTAAAACAGATTTTTAAAATATGGGGAAATATAATACCAAGTAACTTTTTCAAAGTGGTGTATTAATGTACCCTCCATAAAACAGTGTATATATATGAGTGCCTTAGGCCATGTCTTCATCAGTATTTATTTTTCCTCTAAAAATGTGATAGGATTCACTGTAAATCTGTCTAAGCCTGACAGATACTTGTTTTTCTTTATGAGAAAAATTTTAAAAGAGCAATTTAATTCCTTTAATTATAATAATATATATAATAATATGGTGTAATGCTATAGTATATATAATGCATATCATATAATATGTATATTATATTACTATGATTTTTACTGCTACTATTATATACATATTTTATGTTTTTTTGAGTCAGTTTCAATCAAATATTTATTTCCAGGATGTTTTTCATCTGTTACGATTTTTTTTCACTAACATATATAATGTTAGTATTAGTTTTGTCTTCTCTTCATTTTTTTTCTTGGTCATTAAACATGAAATATTTATTCAAACTCACCAATTACTAGACAAATGCAAATTCAAATAACAATGTGATAAAATATTATTTCCTTCAAATGTCTCCTCTTCATTTTGTATATTATAAGTCACTTCTCACTGGGTGTTTTTCCTCTGAACCTAGGAACTCCGAAAAATTTTATATATATGCAATGTGTATGTATGCATATATAGCTCTTACTATAGAAGTAATTTATTGTTGAAAATCAGAAAATGCAGATAGAACCTTCAATAATCTCTTCATTTAGGAATTGCCATTATTCACATTTATTTTAAGTTGGGTTCCCTGAGAGTCTTTTTTTTTTTTTAATTTAAAGATTTTACTTTTTTTTTTTTTTTTTTTTTTTTTTTTTTTTTTTTTACTTACTTATTTGATAGAGCAGAAGCAGGGGGAGCTGTGGCAGGCAGCGGGAGAGGAAGAAACAAGGAGCCCAATACGGAACTCGACCCTAGGTCCCAGGGATCATGACCTGAGCTAAAGGCAGACACTTGACCGACTGAGGCACATAGGCATCCTAAAAGACAGACTTGAAGACAGATAATTCAGTGCAGCTGATTGGGGAATGAGTGAAGGCAGCAGGACTGGGCAGAGGGAAGAAGCTGGTCCTCTCTGTCATACCAACAAAGTCCTTAGCCAGTCCTCTGAGGAAGTCTGGAACTGGAACAGCCCTTCAGAGTTGTACCTCACTCAGATGAGCGGGTTGGGTCTTTGTTCTGAACCTTCATTGCCCTGTGATAGGACACAGGCTGCGCCTGGAAAGAAGGCATAACCTTGAGCCTGGCAGCTCCCTTAGGCCTGGGACAATTTTTTGGCCCATCTGTAAGCTGACACTGTCAGCAGCCAAGAGTCCTGACAGCCTGGACGGTGAGTGCCTTTGTGCCTTGGTGTAGCATGTGTAGGGCTTGGGGTAGAGGTGGTTAGAGTGAGAGGTGAATCTTTTCAGTAAAGCACAGCATCTACTAAAATCTGCCTCTTGTATTTCCTGGATCAACTTGCTTAATATAATAAGTTTACTTCATCTGGGAACAGTTCCTCTAATTCTCTTTTTTTGGGGAAAAGTAGAAGTTTAGTGGGATAATCTGTTAGCCCCAGGAAGGCAGCTATCCTTGAGGTCCCATAAACTGAGTTTATAACCTCTCTCTTCTATTCCCCATTCTAGGTTTGCCTCACATTAGGGGCTTTCCCTGAGAAGCCTGGGATTCTGGCTCACACCGTGGTGGCTGTACTTACCCATTTTCTTCTAAAATTTGGCAAAGAAATACTAAAAGACCCTCCAGTGAATCATCTGGGTACCAAACCAATTTTTTTCTGCTTCCACAGTGTAAGAGCAACCCTATCTTCTGATACTCTGCTGTTAATTATTCCTGCCAGGATGGTGACTTCTTTTCTTGCCTACTGGCCTCTTGGGAAATAGGATTTCCTAACTCACAGAGGCCAGAGTTGGGATGGGAAGTGGTGGCAATGGGGCAACTTTTACTTTTTATTTCTGAGACCCATGTATTCCACCTGTTGAAGACAGAGCACCATATAGTGTTAGTGTTTTTCTGAGTGTGTACTATACCCTAGAGGCTGATGCCCTACTCTTGCAGTGTATGCATATATTCATTATTTAGACAGAATTCCTAAATTAGGTTTGATGACCAAATGCCCAGAGTAAAATCAGCTCACACAGATGAGAGGAGGTGTTCCTTCCCATGTTGAGGCCACGTCAGAACACCCTGGGCTATCTACCAATGCTCTCCTCCTATTCCATTCCAAATTGTTTGTTCTACCTGCCAAGTAACAGCCCAAGTTGGTGCTGCCCAGGAACGCTGCTCTGTTGTGGAGGAATGGATTCTGACATGGAATTATCCTGGCAAATAGCTTGTAAAAAGAAGGATATAATTGTAGCTGGTAAATACAAAGGGAAGTATCAGTTAATACCCTACTATTCTATAATAGTTAAAATCCCTGCTGGGGAGTAATAAATTATATATTCCCCCCCCCCAAAAAAAACACTATATAGTCCCAAGAAGAAAGGAGTCTGTTTTTGAAAGGGCTCAGTTTGACCAGCTTGAAAATGGGAATACGAACTTCACAAAATATTATTCTTCTGACTTAGATAGCCTAATGAATGATTAACTGGCTGAAATATCAGTGATGGTTATGACTGTGTTGTATATCAAACTTGCTTAGGGCACATAAAAGAACACTTAGAGGATTATGATGGAATAAGCAGATTGCAGCAAATGCTGTTTGGCCTCCTTTGCAATAAAACGTTTACCTCAGCCTTTTTTTTTTCCCTCATGGAAGAGATAACAAAAAAATTGATGATGGCTTTCTGTTTAATTGACATGTGTAGGGGTAACTTGGAGGAAAAAGGTCTGGAAGGAGAAAAAGGAATAGATAGAATAAGTAAGGATCATCCATGAGAAAAGCTCCCGGCTCAGCTCCCGGCTCAAAACCCCAGGTTTTGAAGAAGTTTGATCTCCAACCCCTTGTTTGGTGGTAGGTGAAGGGCATAATGATTCTCCCTCAGGACAGCATAATTAGGATGTGTGTTTATGGAAAGATGGCACAGGTGATGTCTACCCTATGATTTCCATTGAACTGTGGGCAATAGCTCACACAGGGAGGCCTGAAGTGACCTTTGCTCAGAGACAGGTGGTGAGCCCAGTGAGCCCCTTCTGCCGTGACAGCACTATGACGAGGAGAGCAGGGACTTTGCAACCAGACCAGAATTCATATTCTGGCTCTGCCAACTGCAAACTGGGTTGACTGAATAAGTAACCTAACTTTCTCTGCTTTGTTTTCTTGTCTGAAAAATGAGTATAAAATTATCTACTTAAGGGTACCTGGGGGGCTCAGTCGGTTAAGCGTCTGTCTTTGGCTTAGGTCATGATCCCAGAGTCCTGGGATCAAGCCCCTCATTGGGCTCCCTGCTCCTGAGGAGCCTGCTTTTCCCTCTCCCTCTGCCCCTTCCCCAACTTGTCCATGCACGTGCATGTGCACACATTGTCAATCTCTCTCTCTCTCTGTTTCTGTCAAATAAATAAATAAAATCTTTTTAAAAAGATTATCTACTTAAGGAGATTGTTGTAAGGATAAAATGAGTTAATGTATGGTACAGGTCTGGCACATGGTTGCTGCTCAGTAAATGTTCACCTCCCTCCCTCCACAATGTGAGAAGGCCTTACAATGCCGAGAATTATCCTCTGGTAATTCTATAGAAAAATCCTCTTTAGGCATGAAATCGCCTGCAAGTTGTGCTCAGGACACAGGCCTTATGGCTCTTGTAGACCGACTAAGGTGCAGGGCTCAGGCAGAAAGATGTTTCACTGAACCTGTGGCAGGACAGTCATCAGGGTCTCTCCCCTGGCCTGGGTACAGCTCTTTCCCTGAAGAGTTGGAATAGCCCCATTCTCATCTGGAGTGTACCCCAGGTTTTGAAGAAGCTTCAAACTAGAGCAGCAAAGAAGATCTAAGTGTTGTGCCCAAGATTATGTATCCGAGAAACCACCAAGGAGCCGACACCGATGCAAACACATGAGGGTTTATTTATAAGCTCTAGCTTGGGTCCAAGTATACCCGACACAGCGGAGCAGGCACTTGGACCCCGAGGTGGGTTTCAGCTTAGTTTTATAATGGGCTGGTCTAGGGGACCTCCAGAAGGGGGGAGGAACTTCTCAAGTTCTGTTTACATTCTAATATGGGGCTTTCAGAGGCATTGAGCTCCGTTCTCATTCTGATATGGGACTTTCTGCCACTGGCCTGGGCTCTGTTCTCATTCTAATATGGGGCTTTCCAGGTCGTTAAGCTGTAAGCTGTTTTTTTCCTGTAACTGAAGTAATGTAAATTTCAGCTCTTATTCACAGGGACCTGGGATGGCTGGACATGTGCTAACGCTGAACTTAAAGTGGAATGGCCTTAATTTCCTCAGCCTCCACACTAAGGTTGAGTGGTGGACCAACCTTACCCTAGATTTTGATAAAAGTACCACCAGCCTCACCTCCTCTTCTGAATCTTCTTTGAAATGTTCATTGTCTGTGATAGACTAGGAACAGATTGCTTTTCCTCAGGGATGATTGTTTGCCAGTCTTCCCCAGGGCCTCTTTCAAAGCTGGACTGATCTCTTGGTTCTGATAATGAGCAATGATTGTCGGACCTCTGGTGTGGCAACCTGCAGGAATCTTTGCCCTCCCAAATTGCTCCAGGATTTTGATTCAACCCATCAGGACACAGATGATAAATCAGAATGAGAACCTTTGCCCTTACTCCTGGATCTAGAAACAATTTGGTGAATTGCTTGTAAGCAGTATTTATAACATATAAAATGTCAGCTCTCCCTTTGACCTTCTTGGCCTAGGGCATGCCACATCCAATTTGTCTTTGTTCCAACTGTGAGAGGACTTAATCTCATCATTCTGGCCTGCTGCAATTAAGTGTTCTCTAAGCATATGATCTATGAGGAGGAGCAAGAAGACTGATAATGGATCTGATCTTTCAAGGTCCTGCTTAAACAACTGTAGATAGCAGAAAAGGAGAGGAAATTCTGGAAATCATCATTTCATTTATTTGTTTATGTATCCTACAACTTATTTTTAAAAATTTTAATTCTAGTGTAGTTAACATACAGAGTTATATTAGTTTCAGGTCCCTATCACTTATTTCACCCATCCCCCCACCCACCTCCTTTCTAGTAACCCGTCTGTTCTCTATAGTTAAGAGTCTGTTTTTTGTTGTGTTTCCTCTTTTTTCTCCTTTGTCAATTTGTTTTGTTTCTTAAATTGTACATATGAGTGAAATCATATGTTATTTGTCTTTTTCTGACTGGTTTATTTCATTTAGCGTTGTACTCTAATCCATCCATATTATTGCAATAGGCAATATTTCATTTTTTTTATGGCTGAATAATATTCCAGTGTGTGTGTGTGTGTGTGTGTGTGTGTGTGTGTGTATAGAGAGAGAGGCCGAGAAAAATTGAGGCCATTCCACCTCAAGTTTAGCATTAGCACAAGTACAGCCATCTTAGGCCCCTGTGAATAAGAGCTGAACTTTATAGGAAAAACTGCAGAATGTCCTCCGCAAGGAATCCCATATCAGAAAGACAACAGAGCTCAGAATTGCCCTCGGCAGAGAATCCCATATCAGAAAGACAACGGAGCCCAAGCCAGTGGCAGAAAGCCAGTGGCATTCTTATATTAGAGTGAGAACAGAGCTCAATGCCCTTGAAAGCCCCATATCAGAATGTAAACAGAACTTGAGAAATTCCTTCACCCCTTCTGAAAATCCCCTAGATCAGCCCATAAAAAACCCAGCTGTAACCCACTTCGGGGTCCAAATCCCTGCTCTGCTGTGTCGAGTATACTTGGACCCAAGCTCGAGCTTGCTTATAAACCCTCCTGCGCTTTCATCCGTGTCAGCTCCTTGGTGGTTTCTTGGATTTGCAATCTTGGGCACAACATATTGCCACATCAACTGTGGCAACAACAACTTGCTGTTGCCAGCAAAGGAAAAAACCTACAAAACTAAAAGACAACTTATTGAATAGAAGATATTTGCAAATGATGTATCTAGTAAAGGGTTCATAACCAAAGTGTGTAAAGAGGGTATACAACTCCACACCAACAAAACAAATAATCCAATTAAAAAATGAGCAGGGGCAGCCTGGGTGGCTCAGCAGTTTAGCGCCACCTTCAGCCCAGGGCGTGATCCTGGAGACCCACGATTGAGTCCCACGTGGGGCTCCCTGCATGGAGCCTGCTTCTCCCTCTGCCTGTGTCTCTGCCTCTCTCTCTCTCTCTCTCCTCTCTGTGTATTCTCATGAATAAATAAATGAAATCTTAAAGAAAAAAAAAAAAGAAGAATGTTCTGATTTGTACATTACATCCCTTGAACAGCACAGCCTATGACAGACTCAGGAAAGCAGATCTACCTCACTGATCAGAAGGAGGAGAGGCCACTAATTGAAAAGGCCCATTGATATTTCAGAACAACATTCTGGAAATACTTTGTAGGAGATAGGCATAGCACTCTGAAAAAACCATGGGCTGCTGGCTGGTGTGGAGCTTTGTGGAGATGGTTAGGTAAATAAGGTGTCTGAAGAAAATGTATAGGTTGGAAACATGCTATGGTTATATGGGTTTGCTAGCATTCTCTGCCCCCCTCCCCCTTCAGAAGGTTAGATCTTGAGACAGGCCACATATCCGGACACACTTACCTAGGATTTCTGACTTACACTGGATCAGGATTAGAAAGGTAAGGAAAAGAAACAAATCCCCAGCATTCACTGCTTTTATTATATTTACTTTACCCATTTAAAGGCTGTCAACTGATATGGCTATCGTCCTCCAATCTGACTGAGTTGGAGTTAGAGGTGGAACAAGAGGCTAAGAGTGTCATTTTAGGGGTGTTCCTTCATTTGGAAATACAAGAATGAGGAATTAATGATTTCTCCCAACAGTCCCTATCTAAGAGTTCAATTGTCTGAATTTCTTGGGGATTTAATCCTAGTCTTGTGGCTTCTGACTTCCTGCATTGTGAATTGCTGCCTCATGTGTTTTGCAATTACGAATTATGAATTGTCTTTAGTGGCATAATTTCTGTAGCAATTTTATGAGTCTATTTGAGGTTAAATTCTTCCAAAGACATTTTACCTTTATTTTGCCAGAGGTCCAGGGATATTACTGGCCTGAGACTTCTTTTGTGCTTGCAGTCTAACTTGGGTAGTCCCAGATCATATTCAAACCTCAAATCTGTGTTGAAGATGGACACAATGTTAGTTTTAGCCCAGATTAAGCCAGGCATGCTTCTTTTGTGTCTCCAAGTGGATTTCTTCTGTCCCCCAACCCCTATCTGAATTTCATTGATGGCATAACTCTTTAAAGTTTTCAGCCTTACTTGGAGAGCCATAACCCATGGCTGGGTTGGATGGGCATTAAACCCACTTCATGATATAGATCTGCACATATTCCCAGGTCTGACATAATATCAGTTCATGCTTACTGATTTGATTTTTAATTAACTTTATTTTGGCCTCTGTAAAGTTCTCTTTCTTAAAAGTTTAAACACACATTAAAGCACATTTGCTTTATTTTATAAATATTTATACATTATATATGTTATAGTATTTATATTTAAGTATTATATCAGTACTTTATAGTTTTAATCTTCATCATTCATAATTATAAAACCCAAACAAAACAAAACCTGCTGGGTGAGGGATATTTTATCTCTAATGCTTCTAGATAGCCCAATTGATCCACTAAGAATGGATTCGAGACCTTTTACTATTAAGATTCAAAAAGAGAACTAAGAGGAATATATATACCTGCCTTGAAACTAGACAGGTCTAGGCTCAAATCCAGCTCATACCATTCGGCAAGAATAGAACTCCTAAGCCTTAACTCCTCATGCAACAGGAGGCCAGAAATAATCACCCTCCACAGAGCTGTTAGGAAATCCAAGTGAAGAAGGCATGGAAAATGTTGCCCTTAGATTGGTAGCAAAGGATGTTAATATAAAGAAGACTATTACTGAGAGGAGTCTTGGCTAAAGGAAAGCATCTAATAAAACCACACTTTTCCAGCCAATATGGCCACAGGCTAGCTTGCCTAGTCTCTTAAACCATTGGGCCATTCTCTCTGCCTAAATAAAATTCTCCTAATAACCACACAATACTCACACCGACTTGTTCATTCTTCCTTTTATTTTTACAAAGCATAGCAAAATGAGTAAACAACTGACAGGTGAAGAGTTTGCACAACAGACCACCCTGACCATCTCTTGATTTTATGGGGATCATAGGTGGGAATGTGTTCCTTTAAAGTGATTTTTTAATAGAAGAGTCATCTGAAATGGTTCTCATAGTGGAGGAGAGGAACGACAAGAAATCAACATTCACAATTATTTAAAATGACTTAAAAGCTAAACATAATATACATAGCAACTCCTTTATCCTAGTACAAAAATAGTGCCAGAAACTATATATTTGTTCAAATATATTGAAAAAGGTATAAGAATACAAATAGATATTAACAGTGACTAGTGATGATTCATAAGGTTTTCTTAAACTGTAATAGAAATTCATATTTTCAACTATTTACACTGCTTTCAACGACATTTTTTAAGACATGTTTACACAGGCTTTTGAGAAACATACGGAAGGGTGAAGTGAGCTTTAATACTTTCTTCCTTGCTCCGTGTAGTGGAGCAGAAGGTGTCCAAAACTGTGCACAATTTAGCAATCTAAAAGAACTCTTAGTAATATCTACCTGGCTAACCTATGGGAAAAAACTCTATAGCGTAGAATACATGACTCCTTACGTAAGGTGTTCTTTAAGCTATCAACAGGTTAAATGATTCATATTTGTAAGAAAACAGGCTATTCACTGGCGGATTCTAGTAAGTTCCAGTAAAGAAGGTCCTTGGGGGTGGTGGTAGGTAGAAGGTCCTTGGAAAACTGTATAATACATATGTTGTAGATGAAAATGAAAGTGATATCATGTACCCTATATTTTCTTGTTCAATTTGTAAGATCAGAAGTTGGTAAGCCTCTTACTCAGCACTTTTTGCAGACTGGGTTCCTTGAGGTCACAGCTCTGTCTCGGGCTGAGCACAGTGCCTGACATGTCACAAGGACTCCATAAAGGGTGGACTGTCACATGTCTGATACTAACTAATTAAATTTTACCACTTTATTTCAACTACAGTTGTTCACAGGAGAGGACAGCAAATACACCTTTTCCTCCTCTCATCTTAAAATCACTCTTGTAAACAGAACAGCACTGCTTGTGATGATCTATAAAGCATTGAGTAAAATCTGGTGAAAAACACAGAAAAATCGAAAATCCAATTGGAGTACGTCTAACATTTGTGCTCTATGTTAAAAATAAAGGCACTTTACCGCTAGGAAAGACTACTATATCTGTGACCAGTTCCTCCCAGAACCCAATATTTCCATACACTTTATCTCAGTACTCCTATCTAAGGAAACTATTCTCAACTAAGAAATCAGTGGTGACAACATCACTTTCCAGAGTTTGCACCTTGAAGGCAAGTTATTCAAAATCTCACACTCACTAGTGATCTGCATGAGAAACCAAATAAATGTAACTGTCTTTTTTTTTCTTTCAGTCTTTGAAACATAGGAAGTGACATGTGGGATTAGATACCATGCTCTATAGCCCAATATCCCACATGTGACAGTGGTCTCCAGGGCCCATTAGGGCTTACACAGTGGCTGCCTTCTGTGACATCCTTGAAGACAAAGGCTTTGCCCACACATTAACTCCTTTAATAGCACTTGTTCAGGCACACAGAGGTTAAGTGACTTACACAAGTTTACACAGGACTGCAACTGACAAGGGCCAATCCTGTGAAAAATATAAGGCCGGGCAACTTTACAGACATCTTTTAACAACTCAGTAAAATAGTGGGCACTTTTTGGGCTGAAAATTGAAATTGAAATGGTATGTCATTCAGCTATACCCATGACAACTTTAATCTAGAAAAAGAATAACTTCTTACTAGCTATGGGTAATATAAATACAGAGTGGGGAAGGGAGGACTATAAATATATTTTTTCCAACTTGGGAAGATACTGGAAAAAAATATTCACATAAGAGCAAAAGCTCTCATTTGTGCCCATGTACGAGATAATCTAGATATGGAATTATTTTCCTAAAAATTAAAAATTATTTGAACCAACTAACTGGTCCTAAAGAAGTACTCTTTTTCTGTAAAAGCTAAAACTTCTAACAATAGAGCAGACACAGCACTAACCAACTTCTTTTAATTGCTAAATTAGTAAAGTAAAATAAACCACTATGTAAAGTTAAACCAAACAATTCCAATCTATGTACATCTTCTCGCTTGTGAAAATGACACACATACAAAACCTCCATATATCTCAGTGACATATTAGATGGGTCTAAACAAACTATTAAGTATATGATTACAGATTTTAGCATAACTGCTAAATCACAATGCGTATGATAAAAAGGTTACTAAGGACTGCTCTTCTTTCAACAATTTTTCTACACTAAGGAATTATGTATGCATGCATAGTTGTATACCAGTATATGTTATTTTAGTGACAGCCTGTGTAACTTACACACCAGTGCCACCAAGAGGCAACTTTGTAGATCTCACCTATATGACATCAAATAAAAATTGAATAACATCCTGAAAACACAAGTATTACGACAATTACACATATAGCAACAAACAGTTGGTAACTTCCTAGACTAGCCTTTACCAGTAATAAAGTAATGGCAATACAATTTATTTTGCTTTTTTTTTCTTTACCTGAATAGTAAGAATAAAGTCACATTATTTAAGATACACACTCAGAATTTTAAAAAACTTGATGGATATGTTGAATTTTAGGCAGTTTAGAAAAAAACACCAATATGGATGGGAAAAATATGTTTGGTAAAAGTTCTTTGAGGGTGCTGCACCATGTCCCCAAGAAATTCTCCACCCAATTTAGTGACTGAAACTCAGAAACATTTTTTTTGGCATGGGTGGTTAACAAATCACACAAACAGCTCTCTTCCTACTTTCCCTGAGTCCAAACATTAGCATATATTTGGAATAGATTTTCCTTTCCTGAACCAGTTGCTAGATTCACTATCTACTTCTCCAATAATGAATAAATTGGTATTTAGGGTACACACGATCAATGGGAATCCACTCAAACAGGCTCAAATCTAAGACAATGTTAGCATTTTCTATATGTGCTAAAATTAAAATCTATGAGAAGTAAATATCAACAACTATATGGCTCAGGGTAAGCATTTAGTATACACACCCAAACTTCCGTGATACTGAGCTGACCAGTCCTATGAACTGAAAAAAGGGCAGTTTCTCAATTGCAAACTCAGTACTCTTACGTTTAATTCAGGGCTAAGCCTTCTTACCTTCCTGCTCTCTCACTTTAATTTTTGACCCCAATAGCAGGATAGTCCTTTGCTGTTTATACAGTTAAAACTATTCTCTATACTTGCTCTGACAAAGAAAAATGATGATTCATTTTACCTTTTATCTGCAGTCGTATCTCACCTCAAGTCAATGCTCCAATTATCATATTTTCCTCAGTTTTCTGTTGAGACCTAAACTGTTCACTCATAAACTATGGTTTGTAAGAAAAAGGATAAGGAAGTTATTTTAAAAAGGAAGTTCAATATTCAAAACACGGACTCTCAGAGAGGCTTCCAACAGAATATTTCTCTTCACTGAGACAGATACAGCCATTCCATTTCCGGATCACACCCCCATCCCTCCCTCATAAAGCCAGGGACCATGAAGTCCATGAAATCATTGTCTTCTAAGGCTTCCCCTGCTTTCCATCAGGCGGTGTATACTGAAATGACTTACGGTTAGTCTCTGGATAGATGTAAGTACTGAAATGAAAGAGTTCTCCCCTTCCTGCTCTCAAACAAAAACAGCAAATTGATTAAACAATACCTTTTCTTTACAGTACTGCCTTAGAGTACTTTCCAATTGTTGCAGAGTTTTGACTTTTTTTTGTTAAGGTAATACAACTGTTGACAAATACTATCCTTTCCCTGTAAAATCCACTAAGCCAGCACTTTTCTCTAACTATGATGGTTTTAAATGTCACAGAATACATTCAATTTGCTCCTAGACTATTTTTGAGAATGAAAAGATTCCAAACATTCTTTAGAAGATTGGTAATTCAGAAAACACAAAACCAATTATTTAAAATCCCCAAGCAAAAAACAAAAAAGCAAACCCCCAAAACCCAAAAAACAAAACAACAAAAACCTACCTCAGTGCAAGAACTTAACTTGCACTTTGCAGTACACAAAGTATCACAGAGCTCTCATCTGTGTGCTAAGAGTGGGTGGTGCCAATAATCTCAGATCAGTGGCATAAAACAAATATACAGAAAATATGTAATAGTCCCCTAAAAACGTTTCATGCTGTGCTCTTAAAAGTTGTGCAAAAATAAAAATACAGCAGTGGCAAAGTATATACTAAATCTGTACAGTGTATAGCAAAATTAGACATCCTGCAGATACACCATCTGTAAACTTCAACTCCACGTAAATAGGCCACTCAGTTCCGCTTGGCCTGGCTGCTTTCCCCATTAATCAGCGTTTTCTCCTGCTGTTCTGCTAGGGCCTGCCATTTTTGCCTGTTCTTTCTGCAGCCATCCAGCAAAGGGAAGCAATCCTCTGATACGTGGGTCAGAGCCTAAAGAAGAAAAAAGAAAGCAAACAACTAGAAGGCATCCAGGAAATAAGCCCTCTCCCCAGGCCTATTAGCAAAGAGCCACATCTTACACTCATTTCATGAGCAGGCCCACTGTTGGGGTTTCCACAAGCTGTGTGAACAAACAGGCAGCTCATTTATGACTGATCTCTCCTCATCTATACTGACAAGTGGCATGTGCTGGGATAGAGCATACACATATATTCCAACATAATATTACTCAGTTATGCTTGAGACAGATCTGTATGGAATCTGCTCTGCAGGGAAACAATACATTTTGCTTTTTTTGTAGTACAGATGGCTCTCCCTAAGTGTGAGTGTACTGGGCACTGTTTAGTTTTCATTTTTTTCTATAAAATAGTTCTATACAATGTACTTAAACAGATCTGTATCCAAGATTATAATAAAGATTACTTTATAATTCTGCATGGTATTATTATTTACTAATTATACTGCAATACATATTTAGATATAAAAAAGTTCACTGCAGGAATAGAGAAACTCTGAAAATAACTTTAAATACCCAACGACAGGGTTGGATATATTAGTTCACTATTTTGCAGCCTTTACTTTTTTTTTTAAAGATTTTATTTATTCATGAGAGACACGGAGAGAAAGGCAGAGACATAGGCAGAGGGAGAAGCAAGCTCCCTGCAAGGAGCACAATGTGGGACTAGATATTGGATCCTGGGATCATGTCTTGGGCCAAAGGCACACTGAGCCACCCAGGTGTCTCTAATTTGCAGCCTTTAAAAATATCATAGAAACACATATGGTATGGAAGAATACACATTATGATATATTATGAATTACAAAAAGCAAATTTGTTAAGTGAAAAAAATGAAAATTTCATAAAACATATACACTAATATATTAATAGTAGTTATCTGCATAGTGAAATTATAATTCCGTGATTTTCTGCAAGAATATTATTTCTGTAATAAATAATAGTAAAGGTACGTAACAATATTACATAGAATTTAACAGTAGATTCAAATGAAGTAAATCCTTACACAGATACAAAATGTAGGATAAAACAGTTATGAATTGTGAAATGTCTGGATTAGAAGATTCTAGGGTTTCTTTGAGTCTTGACATTCTATAACCCTATGATAAATGCTGTTTTCCCAAACAGTTAAAACTTAAGATAGTTTCCTACTTAACCTTTAAAAATAAGGATAGTGTCTACTTTCTGTACTTTGGGCTTAAGCATCTAAACTAGCAAACTGGATGTTTTAGGAAGACTATCTCTACCTAAAAAATAAAAATCCCAAGCCAGCAAATGGGAACCTGTACTATTCTTCCAGCTACCTCCTTTACATCATTATAAAAATTTTAACGATATTAAAGCTACACTATACAGGATCCCTGGATGGCTCAGCGGTTTAACGCCGCCTTCAGCCCAGGGCATGATCCTAAAGACCCAGGATCGAGTCCCACGTCGGGCTCCCTGCATGGAGCCTGCTTCTCCCCTGCCTGTGTCTCTGTCTCTCTCTCTCTCTCAAATAAATAAATAAATAAATAAATAAATAAATAAATAAATAAATAACTCTTTAAAAAAATAAAGCTACATTATACAATGAGAAAAAGAATGATTTTTTTTCTTTATTTAGTCCTAAACTGAAAAAAAGATGCTAACATAGAGTATGCACAGTATCCCTCCTTAAGGTAACGTAGTTAATTCTTTTTAGTATTCCTACATCAGTTTGCTAGAGTCTAGCACAAAGTACGCACTCAACAGATAGTTCTACATTGATGAATTAAAGTTTTTGAGAAAAATCAAATATAAAATGTGTTCTTTATTCAATGCAAACAGTGTGATCATCAGGAAGGGAAAAGAAAGAAGAAAGAAAGAAAGAAAGAAAGAAAGAAAGAAAGAAAGAAAGAAAGAAAGAAAGAAAGAAAGAAAGAGAAAGGAAAGAAAGAAAGAAAGAAAGAAAGAAAGAAAGAAAGAAAGAAAGAAAGAAAGAAAGAAAGAAAAGCCTAGTGTCAATTGCTTCAATTTACTTGAGGTTTTAATTCATAACACAGTCTAAGTTTAGCAAGTCTCGTGTTTTCATATAAATACCTCATATAGTTGCAAGCAGATGGCATCTATGAACCCAACTTGCATACTTGGGATTTTGTTTTTCTTCTCCCTGTTCATTAGATCCTGAAAACACAAACACAGAAACACATACACACACACACACACACAAACACAGAAACACACATACACACACAGATCTGCATTTACTTAAAGAACACAATGCAAGTTGGCTCCAAAAACATGCATCATGGGCAGGGTGAGAAAGGCCAGGTACTTGCCTATCTGTCTCCTTCCTTTGTGGGGAAGTTTCCTACACTCCCTGCCAGCCCTGTGCCCTGGAAGACCCTGATCCTTACTGCCTTGTTCATCCTGGCTGACTTTTCCCACACTACCTTGGAATTGATCTCTTACTAGAGTCAGCCACTGACCCAGAGCTGACCACTGACATATATCTGGAGAACAGCTCTGAATTGTCTATTTATTGATGTAAAATCAAACACCCTCAGTTTTGTGGAAGAAGCCACCGAGGCCACAGCTGATTGCAATTCAATTCATGCAGAGAGCTTTCTGAGTGACGATTATGCAGATGTCCCTCTGTTTATTCCCAGGAGGTCATGGCTGGAGCACCAGATGAGCCCAGCACTGCCATGGGAAGAAATGAGTCTGTCTCAGTACTTGTTTAAAATGAAGCAGATTTCCCATTAGCTGTTATCATCACTCTGCTACCCACCACTTTCTAAAAAGATTCTGAGCTTCTGAATGAGCCTGCCATTACATTAGAGGACACTGAGTAATTGTGAAAGACACAGGATGTGCCCAGCTGAGGCTAAAGAGCAGAGTGGATGGAGCTGTACACAGAGGGGGGTCATAACCATGTACCCATTAATATGGGTTCAATAAATGTCCATTTGAATTGAAAAAAAGACTCAAGGCTTCATTTTCAGGAAAAACTCATTCTAAAAGCCAGAAATGGCTTTTTTTTTTTTGTCTGTGAGATCCATACTCTGTGTATCAAAGACCTTAAAAAAATCTGTGCCCTTTAACATAGCAATTCTGGGAATTTATCCTAACAAGATGATGAAAACTGGCACAGAAACATTAGCAACAGAGAAGTTTATCAAAGTGCTATTGGTCATAGTGAACACTGCAGACATTACAACAGAGGAAGCAGGGGAACTATGACTCCATTTACTTCATGTGATCATTATAAATAATACACACATGAACATCTGTTAGAATGGGAATTAGCTTATGATATTTAAATAGAAAAAACAAATTATAAAAAAGTAGGTACATTATGATGTAAAGAATCTTTTTCTCTTATTTGCTTATGTTTTCTGTAATGAACATGTGTAATTCTTTTCATAAGAAAAAATGTTTTAAAAACTAAACTGAAAGAAATTGTGTTCCTCAGTAAAGATCCCATAGAAAATATAAGAAGTCTACACTAAGCAAGTCTATCTGTATAATTCCTACCACCAAGGTCTCATACTTACAGCAGGCTCTATGTTGAGTTCTTTTCTCTCTCTGTCTCCTTGGTCAAAAAATTCAGTTGCTACAAGTTCTGCTATCTGAAATAAATAACCGAATGAGTTTTGGCAATTAAAAGCGTGTAACTGTCAAATAGAGACTTTGAATAAAGATAATAAAGTCTATCAAAGCTAGCTTTCAACCACGTCAGTAAAATGATAATAAAGCAATAATGAGTACTAGAAATTATATTTTGTTTGCTTTTAAATATGTGCCTCATCACAAAGGCTAGAGCTTGTAACTTGTAATTAGGCAGAAAAAAGCAACAGGTTATTTCAACTTCAGCAATCAATGGGGAAGAGGCAGTGTGTGCCCATCTGTACGCATCATCAATGAGATATTGGTTAAGCACCTGTTATACCACGGTGCCGATATAGGTGCATATATGGCACCTGACAGATATGCCTTTTAAGTTTATTTTAATCTACATGTTCCTCCTCTTTTCAAAATCTTTCCCTGTAATTTTTGTTGTTGTTGTTAAATAAACTGAGTTGTGTATCCTGAAGTTCCCCACTATCTGGATTTTGGCAATTGCTTCCCCATGATGTCATTTGATGTTCCTCTGTGCCCTGGATTTCCACACACTAATAAAATCTAGAGGCTGGATTAGATAAATTCTTTTCTTGGACTACTTCATAGGCAGTGCTGTGTACTTCCATCAAGAGCTATATAACGCCTGGCTGCCTCTCTTTTTGTGCTATTAGAGACCATGAGTGATCTTTGTCTAGATCTGCTAATTCAGGGGCTACAAAAAGCTGATATTCAAAGTGATCATTCCTTTATAAAAAGGAATAGTTGAAATATTGAAATACAATAAACACAATAAAAAGAAAGTTCCCACCATCAATTATTTAGTTACCCTAAAGCACAATTCATATAAGGAAAAGAAGGAGAAATGTTGGATTTTTCTACTTTAATTACCATTTGAAAAAAATAACTTTGGGTTCCTAAGCAACTTATCAAGGATAACTAGGGAAGGTTTCATTTTATTTTTACTATTGTTTTGAACTTTTAAATTTAAATATATTTAATGTATTTCAAACCTTAGTGACACTGAGATTGTCCATTTTGACCAGTGAGCTTAATAAGGTGGCTTTTGTCTTTTGTCAAAACCCTATGAGTCTTTGATAGCTTCTCTGCTTTCTGATATAATAAGATGTTCCAGGCTCATTTTGTACATTTCCTGCTTTACAGCTGCTATCAGCTATTTCTTTGTTGGAGCCCTTGTTCATTTAAACTGAGGTACTTAGAAACCCCAATATGAGCTCAATCATTACTACCAGGTTAAGCCATTATTCAGAGGACAGAGCCAGGATATACAACAGAAGTTCAAATAACATTTCAATTCAAGTTCAGGACTACAACATTTCCACCCAACCTTATTCACCTTTATCTTTCTACATAAACTGACGATCCTGGCTGTCAACAATACCAATACAATCTTTTATTTGCTTTTATTCCATATAATCTACAACAGTGATTGAATATCTGTACAAAATTACCACTAACACTAAGATTACTGAAAACAGCTTTAAAGGCTTTTTTTTGGTAATTCCTTTTTGTTTTTAGGGTACATTCCACTGTAGATACATGATCAAATTACTGTTTTAATGTCACGTGGAATGAAATAGTTCCTTTTAGTGTGGTTTTGCAACCACAAATCAGGTTTGTCTCATTTTATTTTCAAGGCTTAGGGCTACTTAGAATTCAACTTTACAATTTTATTTTTTTTAAGATTTTATTTATTCATGACAGACACACACACACACACACACACACACACACACACACAGAGGCAGAGACACAGGCAGAGGGAGAAGCAGGCTCCATGCAGGGAGCCCCATGTGGGACTCGATCCTGGGTCTCCAGGATCACACCCCAGGCTGAAGGTGGCGCTAAACCGCTGGGCCACTGGGGCTGCCCTCAACTTTATAATTTTGAAAACGATTTATGTGGTTCCAAAGTTAAATCTACACTAGTACATAGAACTCATTCTGTAAATGTACTATAAATTACTTAATCAGTCCCCTACTGATGAATATTTGGGTTACTTCCAGTCTTTGTCCTTACCAATAGTACAAAAGTGAACAGCCTTGTATAAAGGTCTTTTTATATTTTTTCCACTATATCTTTGGGATAAGATGCCTAGAAGTAATGGTAAATGAATATGTGTATTTATAAACTTCCCAAGAGTTACAGTATTTTGCATTCCTTGTTTTCCCTCAACTTCCCCAACAGAGTAGATCATAAAACCTTTGGATTTTGCCAACTGGACAGTAAGAAATGGTATCTCAATGTTGTTTTTCTGTGTGTGTGTGTGTGTGTGTGTGTGTGTGTGTGTTTTAAAAGATTTTATTGGGGCAGCCCCAGTGGCGCAGCGGTTTAGCGCCGCCTTCAGCCCAGGGCCTGATCCTGGAGACCCGGGATTGAGTCCCACGTCGGGCTCCCTGCATGGAGTCTGCTTCTCCCTCTGCCTGTGTCTCTGCCTCTGTCTCTCTCTCTCTCTCTCTCTCTCTCTGTGTCTCTCATGAATATATAAATAAAATCCTTTAAAAAAATAAAAGATTTTATTTATATATTCATGAGAGACACAGAGAGAGAGAGGCAGAGAAAGAGGCAGGGGGAGAAGCAAGCTCCATACAGCGATGTGGGACTCCAGGATCAACTGCTGAGCCACCCAGGGTCCCTCAATATTGTTTTTCTTTTAATGAAGTAGAATTTACATACTGTGAGTTGCACAGAACATGAGTTCAGTGTCTTGACAAATGCATATAACCATGTGACAAATACCCCATCCAAGACAGAGAATGCTTCTACCACCCTTAGGACCCTTCTCAGTCAATTCCTGCTCCTTCCTTCCTTCCTTCCTTCCTTCCTTCCTTCCTTCCTTCCTTCCCTCACAATCACTATTTCATTTCTTTCACCACAGATTAGTTTTGCCTGGTCTAGAACTCTATATAAATGAAATCACAGGATATATTCTTTTGCTCTGTAGAGTGTTTATGAGAATCCGTGTTGTTGCATATCAACGGCGAGTTTCTTTTTATTGTTGAGCAGGACTCCACTGTACAAGGAATATACTGCAGTATGTTTAGCTATCCTGCTGGTAGATGTTTGAGTTGTTTCTAGTTCATTTTTTTTTTTTTTAATTTTATTTATTTATGATAGTCACACAGAAAGAGAGAGAGAGGCAAAGACACAGGCATAGGGAGAAGCAGGCTCCATGCACCGGGAGCCCGATGTGGGATTCGATCCCGGGTCCCCAGGATCACGCCCTGGGCCAGAGGCAGGCACTAAACCGCTGCGCCACCCAGGGATCCCTGTTTCTAGTTCTGATTACAGTAGCCACTCCTCATCCACAGTTTTGCTTTCCATGGTTCCGGTTACCAGAGGTTAATCACGGTCCAGAAGCAGATGATCCTCCACCTGATAGATGTTCAGAAAGTCAACAGTAGCCTAACGAACACTACATCACAACACCTGTATCCTCCACCTTGCTACCTCTCAACTTTATTGTCTCCCATCGTCACGAGGAGAGAGGGTGCAATATAATGAGAGAGAGAGACACCCCACATTCACATAACTTCTATTGCAGTATATTGTTATAATTGTTGTATTTTATTATTATTGTTCATCTCTTACTGTGCCTAATTTATAAATAAAACTTTATCATAGTTACGTATATAATGAAAAAACATAGTATATATAATGGCTCAGTCCTATCTGTGGTTTCAGGCATCCGCTGGAGGTCTTGAACATGTCTGCCACAGATAATCTATTAGGAATAAAGCTGTTATGAGATTCTATACAAGCTTTTTTGTGTCAGTGTAGTTTTATTTGCCTTTTTTCTTATGAATACGGTTCTGAGAACCTTGGCAGATGAGTAAGGCCCATTCACATTCCAACAACTTTTAGTTCAAATTTTTGGCTTATTTTTTTTTAGTGTTGCTGTCATTTTTTCTTCTCTATTTTTACAAGTTTTTTAATATTAGGGGTATTAACTATCTATCAAATATAAGCTGCAAATATTTTTACCATTTTCTCATGGACTTTTACTTTGCTTATAGTGTCTTTTGCCATTGATTCTGCATGTTGAGCCATAGCTAGGAAAGTTTTCTCACTCCTAAGTTATAGAAGAATCCACAGATGTTTTTATTTAGTACTTCTATGGTTTAATTCTCACATTGATCTCTATGCTCCATTTGGAATTTAAGTATGCAAAGTACATCCAATTTTGTCTTGCCATCTGGTTATGGAAGATGGGAAAGTCACCCTAAGATTATTTAGTAAAAAAGTCTCTCTTTTCCCCCAGTTATTTGAAATGCTATCTTTATTATATACTAAATGTTCTATGCAATTCTCAATGCTCTATTGTGTTCCGCTAGCCTGTCCCCAATAACAAACTATTTTAGTTATAGAGGCTTTATAATATTGTTTTTCATGTCTGGACCCCAACTTCACTGCTCTTTTTTGGGGATTTGATTAAGAAGAAAGGATAAATGAAAAAACAAATTATTCTCTCCTCCATTTTCTTCCCTATTTGGAAATGGACATATAGTCCCAATTATTATGGAGCAGGACAGTCTGTAAAGACTACCTTTCCTGAGTGCTTACAGAGTGTCAGCTTTGGCACGTAAAGGGGACATTTCATTTTTAAAACTTTTTTTTAAAAGATTTTATTTATTTATTCATGAGAGACACACACACAGAGAGAGAGAGAGAGAGAGAGAGGCAGAGACACAGGCAGAAGGAGAAGCAGGCTCCATGCAGGGAGCCTGACGTGGGACTCGATCCTGGGACTCCAGGATCATGCCCTGGACTGAAGGTGGCACTAGACCGCTGAGCCACTCGGGCTTCCTGGAGGGTACATTTCTGATCTCGTTTTCTCAGCATGTGAGATGAACCTGTCACTGGGCTCCATGACTATGCATCACAGAGCCCTGACCAGCAGCGGGCTGTCAACAATCTTGGGTAGTGCATTTAGGATTAACAGCACAGTTTCAAAAACCAAAACACAATATACACATCACTGTATGTACAGCTATCCCTTTTGTGAGCCGAGGCCCTTTACTGCCTCTGCAAAATGTTAGGACAGTTACTTATTTAGAGAGAAAGATATATGTCTAGCCTCCTAGCCATAGGCCCTGATCACATCCCTCCTGATACCTTATATCAACATTTCCTATATTTATGAGCCCCAAGAAATGCTTAAGTTCTACTCGTTAATGCCTACTTGGAGCTGAGGTATAGCTGGCTAGGCTAACTATAAAGAAGAAGAAAAATAATTTGCTTCTCCTATTTTTCAGGGTTATTTAAAAAATGTGCTAAAAAGATTCCTAAGTGAGGCAGAAGTAGTACTGGGATTAAAAGACTATCAACAGCTAGGTTTTTGCTGTGTTAATATAGATGTTCTCTTTCTTAATATAGCTTATATTAGTAAATGTTAAGGAATCTTCTAAAAAAGAAAACCTGTTTATGTCCAATTATCTGCTTTTAATGCTACTTAAAGATCAGATAAAAAAAATTCCACAAATACTTTAGAAGCCACTTTTAGGAAAACAGACTTTTCTTACTTTGGCTTTTTTTTAAAAATTTTTATTTATTTATGATAGTCACACATAGAGAGAGAGAGAGAGAGAGAGAGGCAGAGACATAGGCAGAGGGAGAAGCAGGCTCCATGCAGGGAGCCTGATGTGGGACTCAATCCCGGGTCTCCAGGATCGCGCCCTGAGCCAAAGGCGCCTGCTAAACCGCTGCGCCACCCAGGGATCCCTTACTTTGACCTTTTAATCCCTACTTTTACTGTCACCAAGCAACATACCCGTTGTTGAATAGGCCACGGTTTTGTAATGGCAGACAGGTCACAAGCTGTCATCAGCATCGCTCTGTTAAGGCAAAAAGAAGCCCAATGCTATGATTAACTTTTTATGCAAATATATATTCTCAGTAAATAGTTACAGGTAAAAAGGTTAAATTAAAGCCTCCTAAACTCTGAAGATGTCAGTTTATAAAGACTAAAGAAACAGAAACAATTTATATGGAAGTGTGGCTGACTCAGTGATAGCAGAATGTCAACTCTTTTGGTTGCCCATTGAACTGGAATTGCCCTAAAATTGCCTCATTTAGCTCCAGATTGGCACAAGGAGAGAAATTATTAACCTCTGGGCAAAAACTTGCCTCCTGTTACTATTTTTTTTCACCTTGGTAGTCCATTCTCAGTGAAGTAAGATGAAAACACACTGACTACTAATAATTAGCCACTGAAGGATAACATCAGATATCCTACTGATAAAAGTCCTAGGGGAGCAAGAATTATGGTGGGTCATCCTTTTTTTTTAATGTTTTATTTGAATTCAATTTACCAACATAGAATAACACCCAGTGCTCATCCCATCAAGTGCCCTCCTTAGTGCCTGTCACCCAGTTACCCCATGCCCCCACCCACCTCCCCTTTGGTAACCCTTTGTTTCCCAGAGTTAGGAGTCTCTTATGGTTTGTCTTTAATGGTGGGGTCATCCTAATGCTGACCTCAGCACATGTGAGAAGCTCTGGCTTCCAAACAGTTCTGCCATTTCCCTTCAAGAGGGAAATGAGAGGATAGTGCTGTTTCATCTTTCTGTTGAGAGAAGTGGAAACCATGCTGGGCTGTAGAGTCAATGACAAGGTGCTCTAGAGCTCAACAGCATAATTGTATGAAAATGGTTCTGTCCTTCGTGCAATGTTTTCCTATGTTGGACCCAGATGTCTGTTTGTAATAATTTATCTAAAGGAACAGGTGGAAAGGCCATCACCGTAGTATAGAAACACTTGTGGTGAAGGACTGTATCCCTTGTCCCTGCAGGGAAACCCAACCTAAAAAAAAAAAAACACAAAAACGTCCTTCTTAACTACGTTAGGCAAAAAGAAGAGTGGTTTTCTGCTGCTACCCTAGCTCTTCCACCACCTCTCCTGGAGAAGTGAGTGCAACAAAGATACTTTTAATCATGTTTAAACCCATTTTCATGAAGGATTTCAGTGCTTGCCAGTATAAACCACTTGCCCCAAAGAAGGCTATGCATCCACAGAGGCTTCACTAAGATCTGAAAAATGAGGGGATCCCTGGCTCAGTGGTTTAGCTCCTGCCTTTGGCCCAAGTCGTGGTCCTGGAGACCCGGGATTGAGTCCCACATCAGGCTCCCTGCATGGAGCCTGCTTCTCCCTCTGCCTGTGTCTCTGCCTCTCTCTCTCTCTCTCTCTCTCTCTGTGTGTCTCTCATGAATAAATAAATAAATAAAATCTTAAAAAAAAAAAGATCTGAAAAATGAGTGCACACAGGGACACTGACAACTCCAACCGCACTTCTCCACTCGAGGTCCCTCGGGTAGGAGGGAGCAGCAGGGACCTGTGCAGACTTGGAACTGCAGTTCGTTTCTTTTTTTGTTATTGGGATAAACTGTTCACTAACTATAGTAGCAGGTCTATACTTTTTCTTTTCTTTTTTTTCTTTTTTGTTTTTTAAAAGACTTTTATTTTTAAGGAATCTCTACACCCAACATGGGGCTCGGACTCCTAGCCCTGAGATCAGGAGTCATGCTCTACCAAGTGAGCCAGCCAGGTGCCCCTTAAAAGTTTATACTTTTCTAAGCACTGTGATGAAAAACATTTTGAGGCTATGAAGTTAAGCAAGATTACAGAACAGCCGGGCATTTGAGTATTGTCTCCTTAAAATCTGCATCTTCATTTGCATGCTAAATGGTATCATTCCGTTTAAAGAAATGCTAATTTCAGGGGCATCTGAGTGGCTCAGTTGGTTAAGAGGTTAAGCATCTGCCTTTGGCTCTGGTCTTTTTTTTAATTTTATTTATTTACTTACTTATTTTTTTTGGCTCAGGTCTTGATCCCAAGGTGCTAGGATGGAGCCCCACATTGGGCTCCCTGCTCAGTGGGGAGCCTGCTTCTTCCCCCTCTGCCCCTTCCCCCAGCTCAAATAAATAAATAAAATCTTTATTTTCTCTCTCTCTCTCTCTCAAATAAATACAATCTTTAAATAAAAATGTAAGATTAAAATCGTAATAGCACTCCTTGGAATTCTATGTCATTCTTCTATTATTGACCACTTGTTCTTTGTTATCAATCCAATTCTTGCCAAGGCAAAGGTACCAGTGAATGCTAACAGCAAAGGGGTGGTGTCTACAGCTGGAAGGGAGGGACAGGTGTACAGGGGAGTTAAATGGAAATCCTGCCTATCTGACTGTGCTACGCTACTATCACTCAAGAGAGGGAAACCCTTTACAACCATCCTCTTGCTCCCACAATCTTTGGGGTGCTATTTGCAGCTGTTCCATTCCAAAGAATCAGGAATATGAGCAAGGGGACCTTATAGCTTTGTATCAATATTCAACCGCCTTTTAAAGGTCCTTCTAGGACAAAGTGATTTATTCACTTGCATTTGCAAATCCATTTCCTTTCAAATAAATATTCATATTCAGCCCTTTATATAACACTAGAGAATTCTGACAGCCTCGAAGATCATCACCCTGTGACAAATAACTGCAGTAAAATCTGATAATAGTAAAATTAATTGGGTAGCAAAACTTCAGCTTTAAGGACAGTAAACCTACTTACAAAAACAACTCTTTTTGATGAGGATCTTCCAAGTTGAATTGATTTTTTCTTATAAGTTCAAAAAATTCTCCTCGTCTCCTTGAAAATAAAGAAAAATATTTGGTAGTTATGATGAGTCCCCAGGCTCTTGTTTCTTTGGTTGACAGACTCACAGAGTAAATTTTTTGGAAAAAGATCTCTAATGGTTTTTTCCTCTCTTAAAATCCAATATAGAAATCATTTAAGGAACTAAAAATATCTCACTTTCCTCTCTTCTTTCATTTTCTTTGGGTAAAACAATAAACTTCATCTAGTTTTTAGCTATGAATCACAAATAATAATAGTAATTTCAATTCTTAAACATGATTTTAAGAAAATGAAACAATAGGAGTTAAAAATTTGATGCCAAGAATGACTTAAGAAATTTTAATTGTATGGCATAATCAGATTTATATGGCTTCAGTTTAATTTCATTTATCTTATATATTATGGTATAGGATAAAAACTTTATGTTCATAATAATTATTTTATGTCAGTATAAAATAGTAAAGGCTTTTTGAAGCAAATTGACTTTGGGTGTACACTAATATTCACTAGTGTACATACAGTGTGCAGTGAATACCTCCTATGCGCCCAGCACTGTTAAGAATCTTGGGAAGTTATTAAGACACGAGTCCTTTTCAAAATCTAGTCGGATGGGCAGCCCGGGTGGCTCAGTGGTTTAGCGCCGCCTTCAGCCCAGGAAGTGATTCTGAAGAGCCGGGATCGAGTCCCACATCAAGCTCCCTGCATGGAGCCTGCTTCTCCCTCTGCCTGTGTCTCTGCCTCTTTCTGTGTCTCTCATGAATAAATAAATAAAATCTTTAAAAATATATAAAATAAAATCTAGTAGGAGACACAAAACAAATGTAGAAAAACTTATCTAATAAAATTGACTCAAAAAAAAATTGACTATGTGATCTGAGTACCAAAAATGAAAAAATACATTTTGTAAGGGTTCAGAGGTGAGACCTGAGTGGCCTGGAAAGGCTGGAAGTCTTTGTGGTTACAGGTATTTTTAAATTCTTAGTAACTTGATAATCTTTATTCTGCAATCATTTTAAATAAACTAAGGTTTGCCGCTTTTTCTTTTATCCTAATTAACTTTAAAGTGCTCCAAAATCCAACGATGCGGACACTTTTAGATGCAGTTATTTTTAGATGTACAATAGTGAATATCTGGTATGTGTTTTTGTGTGTCTATTCTATTTGTTTTTACTTCTCCTAAGAGTGGTTGAAGCCATGGATGTGACTCTCTGTGCAGAGGGAGAGAGGGCTGCGCTTCAGGGAAATCCCATGAGTGCCACCAGCAGACTTGCCTCACTCCTATACATGTAGCAACAACCTGGTTTGTGTGTGGGAAGCTAATGCCTCCCCAAATGCAGCAAACTCTCCTCCTGATTTTAGAAAAGCAGTTTAGTTACAGGCAAATGCATACATGCATGATAAATACTACTCTAATGCACACTTTAATTTTTTGAGTCAGTAGCTTCACTAATTAAAGTTCTACATTAATATTCTTCTGCCAAAATCAAATACAAAGAAACAAGAGTTATTTGTCTTGCACTTACTTAGCTCCTTCTCCTGCCCACCTAGGCTTAGATGACAGCATGGAGGGACTGTCACGTGGTCAGAAGCTGGGGGAGTAAAGAAAAGGAGGCAAAGCGAACGGGCTCTCAATCTTTAGGTTGGACAACCTAGCATGGGATGACGTTAGGATGGTTATGTACTTGGTACCTAGCTTCAGAGATATAGCAGTAGATAAACAGCACAAATAACTCTGTATTCTGTAACTGCTAGCATTAAGTAAGAAGTCAAAGGAGTATGCTTTCCTGGCTTCCTTTAAGAAACTGCTCCATTTGAAAAACAAGATATTTGACTTGCCAGGACATTTGTCTTTATAATCTAAAAATTTTCCAATGTGCATTTTAAAAGTTTGAAACAATGCAAACACTTCCAAGACCTATTTATCTCAGAATATTTCTTAAAACTTACTTAATGTACAATGCTAGGTCTGTGGCTAAAATAGCTTGCTTGATTATTTTCAGCGTGGTCTTATATTCTTCAATGGAGAGGCCACTGAGAATCTGATTGCCCTTTATAAAAAAGAAAACCATCATTAGCACTCCACTTGGAGAAGCTGCTGACAAGAACAAAATCTGAAGTTACAGTGACATTATCTTAAACACACACCTTGTATTCTGAGCTAATGAATACAGAGGACACCTGCTTACTTGGAATAAATGCCATGAAATGATGTTTGCCCTCTATGCTTCCACCCCTACCACCTCGTCTGATAAGAAAGACAGCTTCATAACGGTACATCTACCTACACATGCATGTTTTTCCAAAACTTAAACTCCTTTGTCCAGACCTAAAATCTAATAACTACTATATATCTTTGTCCTTTGGACAGGTTAATTGCTATAGTGTACAGCAAGAGAAACTTTGAAAAATCAAAGCCATCTTAATGGACACGAAGAGTAGAGTAGTGAAACTTTTAAACAAAATGATTATAAAGAAATCAGTTCTCTATGGATTTTGTAATAAATCCAGTAACATTTTTTTGGATGCAAATTTATATAATTTTAATTTATTCAATACTGAGAACAGTGTGTATTCTTTAGGAGTATGCCAATACAGATGAGTTACTGGGCGTGGGCCAAAGGTGTGTTTACTGGTGATAAAAAGCAAGGATGGGTTAAAACATCTATAAAAAATATTGAAAAGGTGGTAAATTCAGCTGTAAACAATGAAAAATTTTTGCTATATAACCATTTAAAAAATTTTTCTTGTCTGTAATTTAAAGCATAGTGGCTCTCTCATCTTGAACTACGGAAAGCATCTCTTGGAGACTCAGCATATATTCAAAACAACATCTGCAAATTAAGTCAGATGTGCTTCCTAAATCTCAGGGCCAATAAAAAACCCCAGAGGTGTAGGAATGAGATCTGGAGGCAAAGGATTTGTTCTGAAGACAGGGACACTGCTCTGTGTGGTGTGCCAGGGCTAAGACACTAGTTCGAGAATAACTAGATGCCAACATTGTGGCATATATCTAATTAATGAATCCATGATTACAACCATAAACATTGTTTTTTAAGTATGAAATCATTTTAGGTTCTAGACCAGAAAGAAAACTATTTAGAAAAAAACTCTTGATACTTATATTTATTTTAAGAGATTTTTTTTTTAAATTTTTTTTGTATTTATTTATGATAGTCACAGAGAGAGAGAGAGAGAGAGAGAGAGGCGGTGCAAAGACACAGGCAGAGGGAGAAGCAGGCTCCATGCACCGGGAGCCCGACGTGGGATTTGATCCCGGGTCTCCAGAATCGCGCCCTGGGCCAAAGGCAGGCGCCAAACCGCTGCGCCACCCAGGGATCCCCCATATTTATTTTAAAATAGAACAATTTCAAGTGGAAAAAGAAAGAAAAGGTTACTACTCTGTGGGATGGCTTGCAATCTCCAAGTTTTGGAGGCATGGGGTTGATTTCAGTCCAGTCCTTTTCAAGGACCACAAAGAGGGCTAAAGAACCTTAGCAGGGGGCACCTGGGTGGCTCAGCAGTTAAGCATCTGCCTTTGGCTCAGGGCGTGATCCCGGGGTCCTGGGATAGAGCCCTGCATTGGGCTCCCTGCAGGGAGCCTGCTTCTCTTTCTGCCTATGTCTCTGCCTCTCTCTGTGTGTGTCTCTCATAAATAAATAAAATTTTAAAAAAGAGAAAAATAAAGAACCTTAGCTTTAGAAAGGAGGTGAAAGTGAGCAACCCGATTTTCAGGAGCTGAGGAAGGAGCCATAAATAAACCAGACAGAGGTGATCATTCACATTAAAGAAATATCTAGTAGAAAAACCTCACAAATGAAGGCACTTGGCAGGGATCATGAACTTACCCACAAGAAAATAACTTGGTTTAAACACCTACCAGGCACAAAGGGTAAGAAACCCCTCACAGTACCTGTCTGTTGAGAATGTTCATGTCCCTCTTCTTACCTATTCCCTACTCCCCAAGTCTGGAGGGGTAGGAAACTACATGGGGGTTTAGGAATGAGGAAGGAGATTTAAAAAAAAAAAAAAAAAAAAAGACTAGAAAACTCATGGGACTCCCAAATCTCTAGGGCTCAGAGAAGAACTAGCCACTCTGGGTAAACATAAAAAGATGGAGGTAAAATTGCTTTAAGAGTATATACCATGCATTGTGTTTGTTCCACATAAGTTGTAGTCTTCACTTTTTTCCTATTATAAAGGTAATACATGCATTTAGTAGACAGTGTGAATAATGAACAAATCAAAATAAGAACATAAAAAGTATTAATAATTTAACTAGACAAAGACCACCTTTGTTGATGTTTTGGTGTACATTATTTTATTTTCCTTAACATAAATTAGCATAGCATATGCTTTTTTACATTGATAAATACTCATTTCACCAAACTGTTGAGTAGCTTTATTCCTTAACATAACAGTTTGTTAGTGGTCAGAAGATTCAATAAAAAGAGGAACAGGCATGGTTTTGTGAAAGCAAACCTTTGAGAGCTGTATAAACCACTTCATTTGACCAAAAAAAAAAAAAAAAAGAATTAACTGAGAGCCATAAAATACTAGTTTTGCTTGTTTCTAGTTTGCAAAAACCAAACAGAGGTGAGTAACCAGATATCCTTTATCAGGCAACACTTAGACAGTCTTGGTTGTCTAGAGAAATGAGGCTAGGAAGATCGCAAATGTTTTGGCTTTGCCTTCCTTACCCAAAAAGGAATAAAGCATGCTCAAGAATTTATGATGCTGGGAATAAATCCAAAATTTAAAAATAAAACTGAATTTATAAAGCTCCCTTTTAAAATTCCACAACCATAAAGTAGGTACTTACTGGACTATTAAGAATCATCAGGCACTGGTCAAAATGATGATGCTCCATGATTGAATGGCAGTAGAGTTGAGCAAGTGGGTGTTCACTTCTGAAAAATATTTTGTTGAAGAGAGAAAAACAGTTTAAAATGACCAATTTCCCCCCAATATGTCAGTTATTAATGTCTTCTTCATACCGGTTAATAAAAAAACGGGCTACTGCACAAAATTAATCAAACTAACAATTTTCTCTACTTTTGCTAGGGAAAAAAGTGAGTTAATCTCTGGGAAATAGAGAGTCAAACTATTTTCAAATACCTGTGTGATCAGTGCCAGTTCAACTTCACTGGTTTTAATACTGATAAAATAGTAAATTGGAAGAAGGACAAAAGACTAATTTCTTGAGACATGAAAAAAAAAAAATCTCTGAAATACCTGTACCAATGAGATTTTTCAGTTTCAAAACTGCAATTTAAAACCTGGAACAAATTTCAGTGCTAGTCTTTCCACTGAAATAAGGCTGGAGGTCAGCATATTCACACGTGCCTACATATCCAAAAACAGCAGACTGAGATGGAATTATCAGGTTCAATTTTGGAAGGCACAGAAAAGGGGCAGGGCTGGTGCACGCCCCCCTTTGAAGGGAGGGAGGAGACAACTGTGTTGGGACACACGCCCCATGTGGGATCCAGGTTATTTCAGTATGGGGTCTCCTGCAAGCTCTTTAATTTGAGCTTGGGGGAAACAGTGGGGACCATTTGGCTGGGTGAAGGGGGTGGGAAGGATAATTACACTCAGTTCATTATATGGAACACGCAGTCACAAATCGAGATCTAAAGCATGACACACACAGCCCTCTGCCTCATACTTCTCATGATCCTTCACATGTGAATACGAAGCACAATTTTCACCATTTTTTCTGGAAAAGAAAAAGTCAGAGGTCCTGAAAGTCTCTGTTTCTAAAATTTATAGGACAGGGGTTTATGAATTGTAAAGTACAAGTCAGTGTTGGAGAACACAGTTGACTTTGTTATTTCTTTATGCTACTATATGAATCATTAATTTACTTTGCATTTAACTTGAAGATAGAGAAGCTGCCCAAGAGGGAAGGAATAGAACACCGGAAGGAAATGAGCGGAGTAAGAGTAGCTTAAGGGAAAACCCAATCAATAAAAGGGAAATAAACCTAAGAGAGTGGGCAGTCGTCTATTCTTGTTTAATCTTCCACCAATCCTGCCGACTCCCAAACCTCCATTTTCGGTGCTGCTGTAACCTTTCCCAAGTTAGCTCCTGCCTGCCCGCCTGCCTTGCTCCCTCCACGTGCAGGGAGTTGTACAATGGACCAGATGCTGCGCTCGCCATCGGATGATGGGACACAACGGATGGAGTCAAAGGAGCAGAGTTATAAAAAAACACACACGTAAATTTGTTGGAGACTGCTGGAAGCTAGGTAGGAGGCCACTGGGAAGCTGGCAGTCCTAGCTCTAGTTACGTGGGTACGAGACAGCCGGGGCTAGGGTCACAGACTCCCACACAAGCAGAGCAGAGCTGTCTGAAAGCTCCGTAGAGGTAGGAGTTGGCAATGAATCCTGATGCTGGGGCCCGGCCGGGCTCTTCCTGGGGGGGAGTAGGAATGCCCAGTTCCTACCTTGTCCTTTATTGACGTTGGAAAAAAGGGAGAAGACGATTAGGGTGGGAGGTGAAGGAGGGGAAGAGGTCTAGTTGAGGGCGGGACCTGCAGACTTCAAGGTGCCTGAGGTCCACCAATGGATATAAACATCTGTGCTTGGCTCTGGGCTGGAGGTGTAGACCCGGAACACTTCACCCTGCAGGTGGTTAGTAATCCGGGCCACGGGAGTAGATAAGGCGACGCTGAATAATGGAGGGCCTGGGGCAAAAAGAATGCTGGCCTCCCAGGCGGCCCGGGTGGCCCAGCGGTTTAGCGCCGCCTTCAGTCCAGGGCGTGATGATGGAGCCCCGGGATCGAGTCCCACGTGGGGATCCCTGCGGGGAGCCTGCTTCTCCCTCTGCCTGTGTCTCTGCCCCTCTTTCTCTCTGTTTGTGTGTCTCTCATGAATAAATAAAATCTTATAAATAAAGTAATAATAAAAAAAAAAAAGAATGCTGGCCTTCCTTCTGAATTCTGGCTTGCGTTCTGTGCTTCTTCTCGACTTTGGCCAGAGCCTTTTCTTGCCATTCAGACTGGCCTCGCTAAGGTCAACCTCAAAGCGACAACCACAGCCTTCCTCATTCCCTCCACTTAGATAAGGAAAAGCTTCTAGAGTACCTGTTTCTTTCCAATGAGATGTAAGAAGCTCAAGGATATACAGTATTAGTTTAATATCAATTTTGCTCCACCAGCTGGAGCAAAATTGTTCGGACATCTATTACCTTGTTAGACTGTAAGCCTCGAGTTTGGTCACATGTTTCCCCTAATGATAATAATTACCATTTGCTGAGAACCTCCAACATGTCACGGACTGTGCAAGTAGTTGATGTTCACTTTTTGTTTCATACGGGACACTTCTGCTCAGCACACAGAAAGCCGCAGCCCCACCTCTGACTCCAGCCACTGCTGTAGTGGCCAGTTCTGTGCGCGACTTCACGGGCCCACTTGCTGAGCCTGCGCTACGGAGGAGCTGAGGCCCAAGGAGGTGGTCTCTGCCCAGTGGGGCACGGCAGCTTGTGGCTGGCTGGCCGTCTCCCCTCGGCCCCGTCCATTTATGCACAGTTCTGGGTCTCATTTCCCACGACTTCTCAAAAGCGCCTGGCAGGACTGAGCACCAGCTGCCCGTCCGAGTGGACGGCTGGTAGCTCATCTTCCCCTTGGCTTCTCCTTCTTTCGCGTCTTCACTCGCAGGCCTGCACTCCAGCTCCCCGGGGATCACAGGCACAAATGTGTGCACCCCAGCGTGTGTCTCAGGCTGTGCCCCCCGGGGAGCCCCAGGCTGAGGCCTCTCTCAGATTGGCATTTCAGCATTTATTCTTTAGCATTTGGCATTTATTCTTTAGACAACCAAGAGTTCGGAGGGATGATCTAACTTGCTCAAGGTCAAAATAAATGGCAGAGCCGGGATTCAAACACATCCTCTCACCACATCATGCTGGCCCACGCCACCCCGGCCCTTTGCACACAGCAGCCACTTACTGACATACTTAGAAGCTGGACCAGAAATGCCATTAGGCAGATACGACACAAATTTGTTTAAACTTTCGAGCACATTATTACATTTTTAGATAATGCAGAAAGGACTGTTTCACATTACAAAAACTTCTTGGGTTGTGGGATAGATGAATGCAAATTATGTGTGTTTGCCTTTGCTTACATTCTAAAAATATGATCTGTGAATCAATAAAAGGGTGACAAATGCCCAAGGTTTCCTGTTTACAAAAATATTCATGGACAGCAATGTATTCTACATTCCATTGCTTTTACTCCTTCAAACATGAGACTATGTTGCTTCCTTATATGAGATCCTGTCACGAGGACCCATCTGAGCCACTACTGCCACCGAGCTTTATTCCCACGCTGATGTCAACAAGCAGCATGGACTGTACACCCTTCCTGCATTTTCCTCTTGTCCTACAGTCGTTTGTCCATCTCCTCAAGCGGCGTTAGGATACCAGTGCCCAATCCGAACATTCTAAAAATAGAAAGCCTTAGAAATCGATAGAAATGTATGCTCTGTGAGAAGAACAATGCCTGCTGCCCCTGCTGCTTTACAGACTCTCAACAACCATCCTTGATTTTGCTTCTCATCCATATATATTACTCTTGGGCTCGGCTCTCTCAACTACCTATCGTAAGCCATGTCAACCCCACTGACTTCTTTACTTCCCAGTTTTTCTCCAAATGATCACTGTATTCCAGCAGTCAGGGGCTATTTTACCTTTGCATTCTCTGCCATCAAATTACATGCCACAGATGTTCAAGCTGATGATTCATTTGGCCTTTTGACCCTAGTTCTATGAACGCCTTGACTCTACTGAGTGTCTCTTCTCACGTCAACAATACATACGTCTTTCTTTGTTCCACAGCTACTAGGTGCTGCTAGACACAGTATTTTTGCTGTTCCAACATGGGACAAAGCAAGATCTTGAATTCCTGTACGTCCTTAACAGCATCCCCCCTTTGAAAAGGCTAAAAGCTGGAGAGCATTTACTCTGTGCAGGGTACTGTTACAAGTTCTTTACTTTTATTTATACTCCTTAATCCTTGTCAACAAAACAAAACAAACAAAACAAACTACAAGACAGGTACTGTCATTATTCCATTACACAGAGAAGGAAATATGGATAGGGATGTTAAATGACTCGTTCAAGGTCAGATGGTAAGGGGAGGAGTCAGTATTTGCTTTTGCACCCAGGCATCTGGCTCGAGTTGGCCCTTAACCACCGTAACCATCGTGGCTACTGTGGGGCGGCCTGAGGACTAACTAAATTCATATACATAAATTACTAAGAGGAGCTCCCAATGCCAGATGGCAAGGGCCATATTAAGTGTTAACTTCTATTATTATTTTTATTAGCTGGTGACATTAGGACTCCTTGAACTTCCACTTTTTGCATACTGAGAGACTCTAGTAGTGTCTCAGGCCCTCCATCCTCAATGGGAATGATCTCCTTCCTGGCTAATACAGACTATGCCCAGTTGAACTTTACAAACTGTGATTCCTGTGCTGTCTTTACTGCCCTGCTGTGGCCTTCAGAGCCTGCTGACAGTCCATTGCCACCATGCCAGCCCAGGTCTCCAGCTCACTTCTGTTTCTCTGACAGAGAGTGAATACCAGGGTACAAATGCAGGCCTGAGATACACGGTGGATTATAGTTACCAGGAAGTTCTTTCATTCTGATTTTATGGAAACTTAATCTTGGAA
Source organism: Canis aureus (assembly GCF_053574225.1). Taxonomy (NCBI): domain Eukaryota; kingdom Metazoa; phylum Chordata; class Mammalia; order Carnivora; family Canidae; genus Canis; species Canis aureus. The sequence continues at coordinate 38,642,732 of NC_135643.1, forward strand.
AAAAGACCAAACAAACAACCTATTCCTTTGATCATTTTACCTCTTCTAACTCCCAACTCATTTATTATTTTCTCCTCATTGCCAACACTCCTTTCCCTCTGTCCTTCTCGTGCCTTCCTCCCTAAATACACACGCATGCATGTGTAGGTCCCATTTCTTCCATTTTCATAAGTGGCCCCACTGCTGTTCCAGTTTCTTGGGCCAGGAGGCAGGATTTCCCCCTTCCTTCAGGCATATAACCATCTGTTTAATATTAAATGGAAAGACCTTTCTCCTTCCATCTCTTCCTCACTGCGGCCAGTAGGATGGTCACCATGACTCTGGCTTGCTGTAGCAGCCTCTGAGCTGCACTCTGAGGTTCCAGTTCTGATCCATTACAGCCCGTGTCTGACTTTTCAGGCTCTCCTTCTCAAGCAAGGTCTTTACTGCCCACTGCAGTGGCTCCTTGTTTCTTCACTCTACCGCATCTCAAGTATACTGCTTGGTTTTATAGCTCTCTCTCCAAGGGGCCTATAACTTCTACTTGATCACCCTCTTACTCCCCATCCCTTGTCGGTGAGCCTCCTGACTGCACAGGCCATGATCGGTGTCCCATGGGAATGCCCCCCACCTCACAGTGTTTCTGGGATATCTTTGTCTTCTATCCTTTCCGATTCTGACCCACTTCCTAGGATCTCACTTCTCCCATGAACAGTGGAGATGGACAGCACCAGTCTTGACCAATCTCCTCTGCCGAACGCTTACAATCAATCCCCATTACTAAACAACTCAGGACTTACTAGGGGCTTTCTTGTGTTGATCACCACTGTTTCATGAGACTATGGTAATTACTTACCACAGGAACCATATTTCATGCTTTATAGCTCTCTTTCGGCCTAACAAAGTGCCAGGCCCTGGTAATTAATTGCCCATTAGCCGGCTGCCTAAAATGTAGCATACTTTCACTCTATTATTTCAAGTCTGATAAAATGTCAGACTTGAATCTAACCAGATAAATGCATCCACAACAGTCTTCTTATATTGACTGCAGGCCCAATCCAAGAGGTTTCTTTACAGGAGCTGTTACACTGTGCTCTCTCTAGTAGATGTCTGTACTTTGTCATTTTGTTCCTACTATTCTGTATTTATTTATTTATTTATTTATTTTTATTTATTTATGATAGTCACAGAGAGAGAGAGAGAGAGAGAGAGAGGGAGGCAGAGACATAGGCAGAGGGAGAAGCAGGCTCCATGCACCGGGAGCCCGACGTGGGATTCGATCCCGGGTCTCCAGGACCGCGCCCTGGGCCAAAGGCAGGCGCTAAACCACTGCACCACCCAGGGATCCCTACTATTCTGTTTTTAAAATAATAATTTAATATCTTTCTCTTACCCACCCAAATGGGAGAAGAAAGTATAGCATTGAACTCTTCCCACTGGCACACCTGTAGTACTCCTCATAATGGCAGTTTTCCTAATCAAGTAAGCCATCAAAGAACCAAATAATGGCGGCACCTGGGTGGCTCAGTTGGTTAAGCATCTGCCTTTAGCTCAGGTCATGATCCTAGGGTCCTGGGACCAAGCTCTGCACTGGGCTCCCTACTGAGCAGGGAGCCTGCTCTTCCCTCTCTTCCTTCCCCTGCTCATGCTCTCTCTTTCTCTCTGTCAAATAAATGAAATCTTTTTCCAAAAACAACAACAACAATAACAACAAAAAAATAATGAGTCAAAATGAAATTTCTTGTACATCTTACCTCAAATTAATTTTCTGACAAGATGTTCAAGAGGAATGAATGACAGGAGAGTTCAGTTTCTAATTTTGCTACCACATGAGTGCTTTTCATCTTTTTGATATATTAGTTTTATTTCTGTGCCTTCTTCTATTGTGATAGTTTTCTTCATATAGTGTTGGAATACTGACGAGATTGGACACTGTATACCTTTTTACAAGTTAGCTCCTTATATGGGAATGTTTATGGTGCTCTTATTCCCCCAAGAGTCCCCTGGTTAAGAAAGTCCTCCTGAGGTACTAGGAGTTACCACTCATTTACCACTAAGGAAAGAAAAAAAAAAAAGAAACATCCCTGGAAAATTCTTCATTTCTTCTATTCAAACCACAGAGATGTAGGAAGAAATAAAAATCCCTGAAACTCCTTTAACTTTTTTTCTTGAAGTTATTCTTACTTGGTGGAAGTCTGCTTTGTGGTGTGTATGAAGGCAAGATTCTGCAGTCTATGAATTTTTCCCAGGCCTTTTTTTTTTTTTTAAAGAGAAGATGACGTTTCTCCAGATGTTTTTCTGGGTAATTATTTTTAAATAAACAAAGGAAAAAAAATAGCTGAGTCTCTAAAGCAAGGCAACATGGCATCTTAGAGCAAGCCATACACCAATAATATGTTCAGCTTTGAGGTATGAGGGAACATAGTATTGCTGGCTTGGATCTTTAGGCTAGGTTCCCTCGCTATGTATCTTTTTGTGTGGTTGTTCCCTATCGTAATTACTCCCGGGTCAACATGAGGCTCCGGAGCATGATCATGCGACAGAGGACACAGGACAGACATGTGATCCAGTCTGTTCTCCAAAACGTTTCCTCTTTAAGTTTAGATCTTAGGAAAGAGCCAGTCTCTGACACTCAGGCAAGAGCTTGATATCTTTTCCCATCAAAGGTCAGCAGAGGACACGGTGGCTGCATCATTACAATTCTTTTTACATGAAGTTTTCCATTTAATTAGATAAAGGGAATCTGAAATTCCTTCAAGATATCAGACATCTGGAATTTCCTTAAGAGATCTATCCATTAGTCGCATCACTTGCATACTTTAAGAAAGTGCTCAGTAGTAAGAGATTTTGCCATTAAGATGTAGGCTTTCCAACTAAATTGCTACAAGTAAATAAACATGTGACGGTGGCTTAGAAATCTCATGAAAAGTGATGTCACCTTTATCCTCTCATTTGTCATTGCAAATGTCACTTTAGGGTGGCCCGAAAAGGAGCCTGAAACACTTGTCTCAAGAGTCAGTATCTATTCTCAAGATCAGTCAAAAAGCAAACTTCTGGTGCTGATAGGACTATCACTAGCATCTGCTGCTAAGACTTAGCGCTTAAGTATGCACTTCACATTCTACCTGGTATTGGTATGTGTTATTTTTTAAAACTTACATCAACCCTATGAGGTAGGTAATATTATCTCCATTTTACAGAGCAGGAAATTGAAGCATAGAGAAATAAGTTCCCTTGCCCAAGGTCATACAGGAGCTGTGTGCCAAAGGTAGGGTTTGAGTCTCATCTGACTGCAGGCCCAAACTTGCCAACACTGCACTCCACTGTCTTCCCTAAGACCAAAAGCCTCCTTCTACTGAGTTCTTCCTAAGTAGTTAGGATCAAGCTAAGCACTTTTCAAATATTATCTCCTCTATTTCAGGGTAAAAATTTACCTTTTTTGAACTAGGTTTTTTTTTTTTTAAAGACTTTATTTATTTGAGAGAGAGAGAGAAAGAGAGAGAGAGAGAGAGAGAGAAGCAGACTCCCCACTGAGCAGGGAACCCGAGGGGCTGGGTGAGGGGGCTGGATCCCAGGACCCTGATATCTTGATGGATCTGAAGGCAGATGCTTAACCCACTCAGCCACCCAGGCACCCCCTGAGCTAGTCTTAATTGTTTTCTAATGAAGCGCTGAGTATACATAAACTAAAGCAAACCTCTTGGTAATTATCTAGTGAAATTAGATTCTCAACATAAAGATTCTGTTGAACTTCAGGTCAGAAATGTTATCAATCCAATATTGGATTTGGATTATTTTTTTTCCCCATTTCCCTTAAATAAAACCAGAGTATGTTATGGGGCCTTGATCAATTGAAATTTGGTACCATCAAATTTTGCTGTGGCTTTTACCTTAAAAAAGATAGCCCTACAATCGAAAAGAAACATTTTCTTCTCTAGCTGGGGAAAACCTGCCTTACCGCTGTATATAAGAGTTATTCACACCACGGTGGTCCAAGTCGTGGCTGAGAGCAGCAATCAGCAGGGCAAGTATCTCCAGGTCAGTCAGCTTGTTCTGTGTGACCAGAGAAGTCAGAGGAAAGAAAGAGAAAGACAATTTGGTAAAGTTCATTATCCTACCTCTTTTCATCAATCATGTATTTGTTTTTCTGAGTGTTTTTCACATGGGATTCTTTACAGTCACAGAGGACTCATGCTAGAATCCTACTTTGTGGGGAACCAGCTGTACTCTGTCTTCAGGGTGGGATTATTAGAAACGTCATTTATCAACAGAGAAGGTTGAAATGCCTCTAACAATCAGTAATCTGTCCACCTCCTGTAAAGAGCATTAACTTTTCATGATCTCTCTCTATATATATATGTGGAATCATCAAACTAAACTTTAAATAATTGCTATCTCTCTGCCTTCTAACTCCTGAAGATTCTGCTGCCTTCACTCCCTGCTGTTAGTTGCTACATCCTTCAGGAACACAAACAATATGAGCAGTAAGCAAAACGACATAAAAAAAAGAGGATTAGGAATGAAAAAATCTGCCTTTAAAAAGTTGCACAATATATTCCAAGGCCAACCATAGTTATTTTTGTCACATCTGCCATTTGTATTATTTGTACTACTTGTCTCCTTTATCAGTAAGAAAACAAGTTGAAATCATCATCAGCTCTACTCTGCGGGAACCCTTAACATTCTATGCAGTATGTCTACAACGTTAGACAAAATCACCATTTTGTTATTCTTCATAAAAACAGCAAGGATAGTCTTCAGTGGTATAATCCTGGTGACCTTTCTATAGCCCAAAATAAGTTTATCCTAATTTTTATAAATGTTTGCTATGGCAGGAAAATACTACTATGGTATTTCATATGGATTCGTGGACAACAATCCCTTCTTTTAGCTCTAGCCAGTTAAAATGTGCAGCCTATGGAAGGAGAGTCAGAGAATAATATTTTTAGAATTTCCTTAATAAAAAAAAAGAGCATGGAAGCTCTGAATTAAACACAGTTATGTGATGGATGCCTGGTATCACTTACCTAAATAACTAGTCGATTCTCACTGAAGTTAGAATCTAAGAACAGAGGTATGGATAAAATTTGGCCTGGAAAGGAACAAATTACTTGAACGTTTTCTGCACTGATTTTCCTTGAATACAGGGTCTGGTCAATGTATACGATATTAAAGCCTTTTCCATGAAATACTACTTAAAAAATTTAACTGAGTGCTCCAGAGAAAATGTGATAGAGAATCCTGGACTTACCTATGAAGCCATTTGAGTTTTTTTTTTTTTTTTTTTTTTTGAGGAATTCTACTGTGAAGCTGGTTGAATATGAACACAAGAAATTTGATACTTTTTCTCATACTGTAGACATTTCCTCTGGAGAAAGTATTTATTTGCCCAAAGACTACTAAATTTAACATGAAGTTATTTTAAAGATTTTTTAAAAATATGCCATATATGTTACATATGAAAGAAAATTAATACCTAAGTATTTTGCCATGCTAGTTTTCTTCAATTAACAAGCTGTAATTTATTTTGTAAGTGACAATAAACAGTATTCCAATCATTGTTAGTGCAATATTTAAAAAAAAAAACCTTGAAAAAATATGCTGTAAATTTTACTACTAAAGCAAGAGGTTTTATATATAAAAACAGCTCTAAAAGGTACCTGAATCTTGCCGGCCTTTAAAGCAGCAAACATGCACTGAGCTGTATTAAAGGCGTGTCTCCAATTATGATAGGCAACATTCTTCCTGTAATTCTTCTTAACACTTAAAATCCACCTGCAAAGAACCTTTAGGAAATAAAGCGTAAGTAGTAATAATGCTTGCTAACACGTATCACATATTTACTCTGTTCCAGGCACTGTAGGAAGCATTTACATCTAAGCCTTGGACTGTGGGGGAGGTACTACGACTTTGAAAATTTCACAGATGAGGAAACTGCCATTCTGAGTGGTAACTCGCTAAAGGTCACATTGCTCCAACGTAAAGGGAGAGGCTAAAATTCAAACTTGAGCAGTTAGACTTCAGAGCCCACCATGTTAACCACCATGCTAACTACGTGAGACGTAAAACGCAAGACAGCTCTAGTGAAGGTATTTTTGGCATGGGTGAGGAAGGTACTGACTAGCTTTTTAAAAGATACTGTGTCTCGTGTGCCATCAAATAGTCAACTGTGTACGAATTCACGAATTCACGTGTAGAGAGTCATGGAAATAGCCACTCTCAAGTTCTTCTCTACTCCCACTTTTTAGTTCTGCAAAGGTATTCGGTGCAAGGCTGGGGAAGTGGACTGGGAGCTGAGATAGAGAGCAATGTCTGAGCACAGAATGGAGCTCCAAGTCCTGATGCCATCAGGTCTTTTGTTCCTTTTAAACTACACTTAAGTATTCAGGCAGAGTTACTGCTTGCTTACCAAGAAGTAATTTTTAAAGATATATATGCAAAATAAAGCCCAGAGGTCCCTATGAAAAAGACGTATTTTAAAAGACTGGGGGGGGGGGGCGGACAGACCAGAAAATCTCAAAAGCTGGGTTTAATTCATCTTCCAAGTAGTGTATTCAATAAAATCCCCAGAGATGCCTGGGCCCCAAGCATGGTTATTTTTTGTTTGGGTTAGCATCAGAGTCTGCCTCTCTTCAATTCTGAATGATTTACTATGCTTTGGGGGATCTGTGAGAACAAATATGTGCCTCTTCCTCAGTATATCACTGGAGATAACCTCAAACACAAAGAACATTGCCCTCGGGCATGGAAAAAGTACCAGGAAAAAGAACGTTGCTTTAACAACATTCAATACAAATGACTGGCTGCAGAAGTAGGCCAAAAACAAGGTTTCTTCTTTGTTGGTAGAAATTGCTTATATAGGGTTTGGTAGAAAAATCAGTGCTTTCATAACCCTCCTTTTCTTTTCAGGTCTTTTTGTTCCTGTTCTATTACGCAGTTCACAGGGAATTCTGATAACGAGCAAGCCAAATGTCCCCTAGCTCTTGCACCTCCAAGTCACCTTATTTAGCAGAGGATTTCTGTGTGCCTAAGACTGACATGTGTTAATCCCAAGTGCAGTTTCTTTCATCATGACTATTTCTGAACAAAATCAGCTAGAAAGAGGATAGTTTCATCTTTTTAGCAGAATTAAGAGCTCTAAACTTGCTTCGATGTGCATAGTTAGAAACTATATGTGTATAGTTAGAAACTATAAAGCGTTAAAGAAAATTACTGATGATGAATTAAAGAATCAAGGAAAACCCAAAAATTTAACCTATGAATATGTCTCTTTACTAATCATAAATCTGTAGATATAATTAAATGTGCATATAATCACAAAATGTGGAATAATGACCAAAATGACTACAAAATATTAATTCCTGATGGACTATTCTACTATCCTTGTAATAAGATGGGACTAAGAGAAATGGGTAATCCAATGGGTACAGTAGTTAGGAACTAGATATAAGCACAGTTTTGGGTTCTATTATCAGGATGACTTTTTTTCATTTTTTTTTTCAGGATGACTTTTTAAAAACATTTCTCGAGTATAGTTAACACATAATGTTACACTAGTTTCAGGTGCACAACACAGTGATTCAACTTCTCTATACATCATGCAATTCTTGCCACATGTATAGCTACCATCTGTCACCATACAGTGCTATTATGACATCATTGACTTTATCCCCTGTGCCCTTAATCATTCCATAACTGGAAGCCTGTATCTCCCATTCTTCTTCACCCATTTTGCCCATCCCCCCAGCCCTCTCCCCTTTGGCAACCATCAGTTTGCTCTCTGTATATACAGATCTATCAGGATGTTAATAGCATTTAGGAAAATTATAGTCAGATCTGCTCAGTGCTTGGTGGATATGCCTGGCATGTTCAAATCTGCAATATAGTCTTTTGTAAAGGACTACTGAATAATTATGTGCAAATTGCATGACCCTAGGGAGCATGCTCAATACACTGATCAGTCTCCAACAATGACAAAGGCTTCCTAAATCCTGAGTGGCAGACTCAAGATGCTCTGGGACAAAAAGAAGAAACAGAAAACAGCTCAGTTTCTGCCCTCAAGAATCTCAATCAGAGTGAAAATAATAAAAGTGTACATACAAAGGAAATAAAATCGAGACCACAAATTGTCAACAGTATTCCAACGGGTATGAAGTCAAACCTAGGATTGAGTCAGACTCTGAGGAAGTGGGCTGTAGCAGAAAGTGGAACAGCCTTGTTAAGTGGGGCAGTCCATTCAGGAGAGGAATGACACGTCAAAGAGAGAAGGTGAAAATTAACGTATGCAGATGTGTTCAAGTAGAGTCAAGAGTCTGTTTCATAGGTCCGCAATAGTAATGGTTGTGATGTTTATAGGAGAGTCACTCAAGATTTGGAAGCCAAGAAGAGACATGAAGATTTGACATATCTTTCAGCTGAAAATATTCTTTGTTGTTGCAGCTTCATGATCTCCAGTAATAACATTTTAATTTTGTCACTCTAAAATTATACTGACAATAGTATCTGAAATAAACATGAAAAAAAAAAACAAAACAAAAAACAAAACCAACCATGATAGGAGAGTCACTAAGGGGAGGAAGGCCAATCAGAACGACTGTGATATTCAAATTGGTGTTGGCCAGAATCAGAATAGTAGTTATTCAAACAGAAAAGGAAAGTAAATGAATGAGACCTTTAAGAAAAATATCTGCCTAATGAACAAAAATTCAAGAAAAGGTAAGAAAAAGAGTTGCTAAAAGAAATTCTGAGTGACTGGGGCACCTGAGTGACTCAAAAGTATCCACCTTTGGCTCAAGTCATGATCTCAGGGTCCTGGGATGGGTTCCCTGCTCAGCATGGAGCCTCCTTCTCCCTCTGCCTCTCTGTGTGTCTCTCATGAATAAATAAATAAAATCTTTAAAAAGAGAGAGAGAGAGGAACACATACGCATGCATACAAATAGTCATATCGATGCATGTGTCATTCTCACAAGACTCTCACTGGGGAAGTCATACCATTATCCCCAATTAACAGACTATGAAACTGAGAATTTGAGAGATTAATTGCTTAAGGAAATAAGAGCTAATAACCAGTAGAGCTGTAACTCAAAATCCATGATCTTTCTACTCTTCTCATGCTATCTGAATTTCTTCATTTGAGAACAGGGCCACTAACAACAGGCCAGAGAACCATTCTTGAGAGCTTCTTGAAGTAATCAAGTAACATGATGTCCCTTAATCAACATGGCTCTAAGATGAGTGAAGTATTATTAAATCCACAGACAGTAGTTCTTTGTTTTTACCCAAGAGTAAGATAAACTTTGGCTAAATTTTTTTCAAGAGATTATTTATGTGTGTGTGAGAGAGAGAGAGAGAGAGAGAGAGAGAGTCACAAGCAAGATGAAGGGCAGAGGGAGAAGCAGACTTCCCGCTGAACAGGGAACCAGTCATGGGGCTCGATCCCAGGACCATGGGATCATGACTGGTGGCTCAGTCACCCAATACTTTGGCTAAATTTAAGAAAGAATACTCCAAGAATACCATAAATGACACTGCATTAACCTAGTTATATTAACCCTTCATTTTCATTCCTAATTTAGGCTTTTGAGAGCCTCTGCTGAAATGAATACTTAGCACAGTGCCGGGTACACTGTATATGCTAATAAAGTTTCATTTTATGAATTCATGGATTGCTAAATAGTAGAGGCTTTCAAAGGATTTAAATTTCCAGACAGGAAATCTATTTTTGATTTTTTTAAAAATTTATTTATGATAGTCACACAGAGAGAGAGAGAGAGAGAGAGAGAGAGAGAGGCAGAGACACAGGCAGAGGGAGAAGCAGGCTCCATGCACCGGGAGCCCGATGTGGGATTCGATCCTGGGTCTCCAGGATCGCGCCCTGGGCCAAAGGCACGCGCCAAACCGCTGCGCCACCCAGGGATCCCCAGACAGGAAATCTGTACAAGACTAGAAATTCAACTGTCCAGAAAAAAAAAAAAAGTAACTTTGAAGGCAAATTACTACATTTTCCCCCTAAACAATCCTTTCTCTTTCCCCCTTATTCTTTGATGCTATACACTCAGCCGTTATGGAGCTCTCCCCTAGTATCTCCGGATGGGTATTAGAAGATACTGACTGAAGTCTCGCTTTTTTCTGAGAGGTAAATAAGGTAATTGGCAGGGGTTAAAAATCAGTTTTCGTCATCACCCCATATGGGTAGCCACTGTTCAAACCACAAGCTTGGCCTCTCATCAAGCGCCTGAACGCCCTCATTTCCAAAGCAGTTCACTTTGTCTTGGTGCTTGTCCGCACTGTGTTATCATAACCTCTGCAATCAGATCAAGTTACTTCCCTGTTTAAAATTCCTCAGTGACTCACCATTGTTTTCAGGATAAAACCCAAATTCCTCTGAATAGCTTACAAAGTTCCATACAATCTCTACTTCTTACCTTCCTCTCTAGCTGCCAGCCTCGCCACGCTGCCTCTCTCAACCAGTGCCCCATGCCCCAGCCCCACTCCATCAGCCCGCCTTGGCACGTCCTACTCCCACTCCTGGGGATACTCTCCCCTGTTCTTTACCTTGGTGCTTGACAAACAGTAAGAACCCAATAAATGTCTTTTTAGGGTTGATCGTTTTTCTTTAAAAATCTCAGGGAGGCATCAGGTGACAGTATATTAATTCTCTCTCTCTCTCTCTCTCACACACACACACACACACACACATGCACGAATGCACATGCACTATCTCTCTTTTCCAAAGGACATGATTGTATTCCTACCTCATGTTTCATCTGGAAGTTCTGCACAAGGTTGAGGTCAGTGAACATCCGAATTGTGCACAGTGCTGTTTCTAGGTCAGACAGCTCAAAGTCACTGAAGCTGAAGTCAGTAATTTTAAGCGTCTGAGCAGATGGTACCACAGCAGCCTTAGGTAAAAACAGAACAAAATGAAATAAAGCTGTAAATTTTATAAAGCAGCAGTGATTCACAAAGTTTTCTCACTTTACTTTAGGGAAATACCACATTGTGTTTTTTTCTTTTTATGTATACCCTATAAATCTTTTGATAAAGGAGCTACTTCTGTATTTGGTTTTTTTTTTTTTATGAGTCACGTGGCGGGGGTGTGGGTTCCAGGTAGGCTACGTGGAGGAGAGAGGGGGACTGTCCTGAGATTGTACTCAGAACCGTAAGCAGAACTAAGGACTCCGGCAATCTGGCCCCATTTACATCTCCAGTCTTAGTCACTGAACAGACGCTTATTGAGTAATTGTTCTGGATCCATCCCAATACTATGGGCTGGGGATCAAGTGGTGAGCAGGACCGTGATAACATTCTACGTATTTTATGTTTAATTGGCAAGACACTCTTGCTAAGCGGATACTCTAGCTCTATTTTTCAGGTGCAAACACTTAAGCACAAAGAGGCTAACTGCCTTACCCACAGTAGCCCAGCCAGTTAGGGAAGGGATGCCAGCTTCTGATCCAGGCAGACTATCCTATTTTCAGATGTGACACAATCTACTGTGGGCATCGGATGAGCAGAATGCACTTCAACCAAGCCTGATCCTAAGACTCACATAGGGTGCACGTTAAAAAAAAATTCAGCGATTCTGATTCATTAGATCTGGGGTGGGTCTTAAGAAAAAAAAAAAAGACACCAGTTTTGTTTCTGGAGGGGCACCTGTTTTTCTTTTTTTTTTAATAATATCCTTGGTTTTGATTTGATAATTATTTAATTGTAGCCAACACTTGCAACTTCTTTAAATATACCTTGCTCCTTTTCATCAATGTTCGTTCATAACTCCTGCTTCTCCTACAAAGCAGCACCCACTCCTCTCTTTAACTGATACACAGCTCACATCCAAAGAAGGGTTAAATGCCCTTCCGTGCAGACCCCACCTTGGGAATATCCATTTAATTACAGAAAATTAACTGTAATGTAATTTCCTGTTTATCTGTCTCCTAAGTACCCTGGGATCTATATGCAGGACTGTATCTTATACATCTCTGTATCCATTGAAATGACTGATGGATACAGTTTTGATAATTGTTAACATGAACACTTATTAAATGAGTGAGAGGGGAAAATCTTATTCCCTTCACTTTATATGAGTCATAAGTTCCAGTTTTAAAATCCCCAAACCACCAAGGAGGATGAAACCCATTAACCTGCGTTGGAAAACTAGCAGACCTGGCAAGTGCCTTGCGATCCGTTATACTATTTAAAAAATGGGAGATTTTAATGACTTTAATGACGACAACAAAAAAAAAGGATTTTTGGCTTATGAGAAATCAAGCCACTCTGAGCCCCAATTCTCATGAAGCAATGTTGGCCAAGGCCGAGGCGCCTGGCTCCCTCAGACTGAGCAGAGCTGTCGGGCTTCTCTCTTAGACTTCCTGCTGGGCCCCAATGAGCATCAGAACTTGCAGGGTACTCCCTCACCCCCTTGACCATTTTCCCTGCCAGCACGTTAACTGCTTTAGCCAGATTGGGCTGCGATTTACCTGATGAAAAGAGGCTTTAACTTGGAGCCAGGCAGAGGGAAGACAAATTAGGAAATCTGAACCTGGTTCCTTCTTTTAAGGTCTTTTCCCAGACTCACTCCAAACCCCTTAGTTTTCCTAGGAGTGTCTAGGATATCACTACTCTGCTTTACCTCCATCTTTTCCGAAGTAAAAGGGCCCAAGTAACAACATCTTAAGGATCAGTCCACAGCTTTCTCCTACCCATCTTGGGGCGCTTGCCCATTCTCCTATCTTGACCATCACATTGTACTCGCCTCTCTCAGACACGTTTAAGCTTTAAATTAATGTCACCTCTTCATAGGCCACACTTCAAATCTTTTCCCAAACCCCCAATTCACGAGAAAATATGCATTTTGTTAAGTAAGTTCCACAGGCTACTGCATGGGCTGAAGCAGGGGAAGAGAGGATTTAAAATGTTTAGATCAAGGGCTTCATTATTGACACCAGGCCCCAACATCAGAGATTGCAGCAGTCAACTGCTGTGCAACTGGGAAGTGTGGAGGTGGGAACTACCAGCCCACCCTGGTAACTCGGAGCAGATTGCAGCTGCTTCCCTTAAACATACTGCACTCCACTGGAGAACAGATTTTTCCCCCCTCAGGGCATCATTATTCTTACAGAAGTTTTCTTTCTTTCCTTCCATAAAAGATGTAGGATGAAGAAGGCCAACACAGCTTGTGCCTCTCTCCTTGACACTCTAACTCCCAACCTCTCTACGGAGAGAAAACAGTGTTGTCTTTTGCTTGTTCAGTCACACCACACCAAGACTCAACCTTTCTGAGCTGACCCAGGGGGGATGTGCAAACGTTTTCCTTCGGAACCTTGTGGTCAGTGATATAGCGGTTCAGAATTCTCGGAATTGACTGCTAACGAGCCATGAGCAAATCAGAGGTCGTTCACGGCCCTTGTAAATTGCCTCCCTGACCATCACGAGGCAGTTCAACTTTCTCTGGTCTTGAAAGGGCTTGGGATAAAGGTGCTTTTGAATAAAACACGACCTGTAATTCTTACCATTTCATAAAACAAAATATTCTACAGTTTACTAATCGCAGAGAATAAAGGTTGTGGCATTTCTGGGATAGGCTATATATATATACATATATACATATATATATATATATAAAATTCTGGATTTTCACAGCGGCTTCTTTTAGTGACTGTTTTGTTAGAATTTACAAAGTGACTTTTTTTTTCTTCAGGTGATAATTTGACTTATTGCACGGCAGCACTGAAGACTAACAGAAATAGCCTGTTTCTAAAGATTTTGTGAAGCTACGAGGTGCTATAGATGTGTATATGTCTAATGGTTAATAATCTAACTCAGTTTACGATACCATCTAATCCCACAGAATAATGCTGGTTTCTCCATATGAGAGTGTAAATGCCTGTGACTCCTCAGGCAACAGTGTTTAGGTATTTTATTGCTTAATTCAAATATAGATAAGCTCTTCTAGAGTTGGGAGTTTAATTTGTGTCAAATTAACCAAATATGGGATGCAAAAAAGTACAGGAAGCTCAGTGAGTTAAAGATTCAATCTGGCAAACAAATCCGTAGTAGTCTCATTTTTCTTCTGAGTTCTGGAATTGGATCTGCCAAACTCATCAAGAAACTAGTTTACCTCTCATTACACTTCAGAGGAAATTCTTCATTTAAGTCACCCTTTTATGACCCTTTTTCTAATGCTTTGGTCCCTTTTCACCATTTCAGCAAAAAAATTTTAAAACCACAATCGGTTTCGGAAGTGAAATTCACTAAGGGTGGAACTAAACATATACTCGGGAGTAGGACTGGACTGGGTTAAAGGAAGCAGTATTGAGTCCCCCTGCAGCCCCACAGTATTTACTGTTTTAAAAATATTTTAATTTCTTAGCGTTCTTAACTCAAATCCAGTTGTTCTGAATATCAACTGACAAAGAGCTAAATATTAAATTGATCACAATTAGCGAGAGTAACTACTACATTTATATTTACATTTTGGCATTAGATAATGGTCATAAAAAGAGGAATTTTAAAGCAAAGTGAAGCACATGGTAAAAAGTTATGTTTGTGTGACACCTGCGTGGCTCAGTCATTTATTTAGTGCACAACTCTTGATTTTGGCTCAGGTAATGATCCCACGGTCATGAGATTGAGCCCCATGTGCACTCAGTGCAGAGTCAGCTTGTTCTTGTCCCTCTTGTTCCCCCTCTGTGCCTCCTTGTCGCTCTCTCTCAAATACATAAAATATATATATATTTTTTTACAAAGGGGACATTTTTGCTATTAAGGGTTCTAGTCCCAATGTGTCCCTGACTTTATCACCCTCAACAAGATGTTCAACCTCCTTTCTTACCTGTAAAATGAGGGGGTTGGGTGAGAGTGTCTCTAAGATTTAATATTCCGAATTTATGGTGTATTTATTTCTCTAGCCACAGGACTCCAGAACTTATTGCTTTCTCACTTTGGAACGAAATACCACCCTGAAGGTGGCATGTGAATCCTACCAGTGTCTTTCCTGTATGGGGCTCAGTCTGTCTCTGACCTCTCATCATTTAAGGTAAATGGATGGGTACACCATAGCTGTTATGATTATGCTGTGTTTTTCATGCTTGATTCCATGTTCATGTCACTGTCAGGCTTCCTCACACATGAAAAGGGATATCCCACAACTCCTGGCTAAACAGAGGACCCACAGCCTCTGTGTGAGTGTAGAGGAGGATGAGACTAGGTATGTGGTGGTATCTCTACTTACTGCAGTAATGCTCTAAATGAAAATTGGAGTTTCCTGAAATTGCCATTTGTATTTTTGTTGGGGGGAGGGTATGGGAAGAAGTCATTTGTTTGACAAGTCACTCTTATCATTTTTTTTTTTTTTTAGGTTAATACTCTTTCTCACTTCCAGGCCTCTTTAACTGTTTTTCCTCTGCCTTGAATGCATCCCCCCAAGTTTTCATAGAGCTAGTTTTTCTCTCATCCTTCCCAGCTGCACCAGGGAAACACTCACTGTGTATCCCC
The DNA here is from genome assembly GCF_053574225.1 of Canis aureus. Classification (NCBI taxonomy): domain Eukaryota; kingdom Metazoa; phylum Chordata; class Mammalia; order Carnivora; family Canidae; genus Canis; species Canis aureus. The sequence goes on from NC_135643.1 coordinate 38,658,208, forward strand.
TTGGTAGATACTATGGCAAAACTCCCTTAGCATCCATCTCAACCTTCTGCTGGGGAGCCTTCAAAATATATTTCTTGGGGTACCACAACCGTGCCCATATAGGATGGTAAACTTAATCAGTAAATCAGTGTATGTTCTGAAGTTCCACCGACGAGCTGTTCCACCATCTCTCTTCCTCTCCTCGGGCTTCCCAATTCCCTGAGACACAACAATACCGAAACTAAGCCAGTCAATAACTCTGCAGTGGCCTCTAAGTGTTCAAATGAAGGGAGAGTTGCATGTCTCTCCCTTTAAGTCAAAAGGCAGAAATGATTGAGCTTGGTGAGGAAGGCATGTCAAAAGCCAAAACAGGCCAAAAGCCACACCTCAAGCTCTAGTTAGCCAAGTTGTGAATGTAAAGGAGAAATCCTTGAAGCAAGTTAAAAGTGCTACTCCAGTGAACACACCAATGATAAGAAAGTGAAACAGCTTTCTTGCTGATGTGGAGAAAGTTTCAGTGGTCTGGATAGATCAGATCAGCTGTAGTATTCCCTTAAGATAAAACCTAATCCAGACCAAGACTCTAACTCTCTTTAATTCTGTGAAGGCTAAGAGAGATGAGGCGGTTCAGAAGAAAAGTCTGAAGCTAGTAGAGGTTGGTCATGAGGTTTAAGAAAAGAAGCCATTTCTATGACATAAAAGTCCAAGGTGAAGCAGCAAGTGCTGATGTAGAAGCTGCAGCAGGTTATCCAGGAAATCTAAGGTAATTCATGAAGGTGGCTACACCAAACTACAGATTTTCTATATAGATGAAGCACGTCCTATTGCAAGAAGATGCCAGGTAGGACTTTTACAGCTAGAGAGAAGTCATCTGCAAATATCTTCTTTCAATCAGTAGGTTGCCTTTTTGTTTTGGTTTCCTTTACTATGTAAAACCGTTCTTGTTTGATGTAGTCTCATTTGTTTATTTTTGCTTTTATTGCTCTTGCTTGAGGACACAGATTCAAAAATATATCACTGGGAATGATGCCAAAGAGTTTACTGCCTACGTTTTCATCTAAGAATTTTATGATTTCCACTATTACATTTAAGTCTTTAATTCATTTTGAGTTTATTTTTGTATACAGCATTTGAAAGTGGTCCAGTTTCATTCTTTTCCATGTATCGTCCAGTTTTCTCAAACCATTTATTGAAGAGGCTGTCTTTTCACCACTGTATATTCTGACCTCCTTTGTTGAAGATTGACCATATAAGCACAGGTTTATTATGGGCTCTTTATGCGGCTGCATTGGTCTGCATGTCTATTTTGTGCCAGTACCATAGTGTTTTGATTACTTAGCTTTACAGTATAGTTTGAAAACAGGGAGCATGATTCTTCCAGCTTTGTTCTTCCTTCTCAAGATTGCTTTGGTTATTTGGTGTCTTGTGCAGTCCCATGCAAATTTTAGAATTAGTTGTTTGAGGTCTGTGAAAAATGCTGTTGGTATTTTGGTAGGGATTACACTGAATTCAGTGCAAACTGCTTTGGGCATTATGGACATTTTAACAATATTAATTCTTCTGACCCATAAGCACAAGTAGATTTTTCCATTTATTTGGTCTTCACTTTCTTTCATCAACATTTTATGGTTTTCAGAGAACAAGCCTTTTATATCTTTGGTTAAATTTATTCTTAGGCATTTATTCTTTTTGATCTAATTGTAAATGGGATTTGTTTTAATTTCTCTTTCTAGTTGTTTGTTATTAATGTACAGAAACGCCAGAATAATTTTGTGTCCTATGACTTACTGAATTCATTTATTAGTTCCAACAGTTTTTTTTTTTTTCCCAACAGTTTTTTGATGGGAGTTTTTAGACTTCTCTCTATATAGTAAATCATGTCATCTGAAAATAGTGAGTTTTACTTTTTCCTTTCCAATTTGGATGCCTTTTATTTATTTTTGTGTGTCTAGGACTTACAATCCTATGTTTAATATAAGTGGCATGAGGGGACATCCTTGTCTCTACCTAATTTTAGAGAAAAACTTTTCTGCTTTTTCATATTGAGTATGTTTGCTATGGGATTGTTATATACAGCCTTTACTATGCTGAGGTATGTTTCTTCTAATACTCACTTTGTTGAGAGTTTTTATCATAAGTGAATGTTAAATTTTGTTAAGTACTTGTTTTGCATCTATTGAGATGATTCCAAGATTTTTACCATTTTCTTAACGTGGTGTATCACATTGATTTGCAGATATTTAACCATCCTGGCAACCCTGGAATAATCCCTTTTGATCATGGTGATCCTTTAAATGTATTGTTGAATTTGGGTTGCTAATATTAGTTGAGTATTTCTGTATCTATATCCATCAGGAATACTGGCTTTTTTTGTGGTATCTTTGCCTGGTTTTGGTATCACAGTAATGGTGGCCTCACAGAATGAGTTTAGAAGCATTTCTTTGTCCTTATTATTATTGTTTTTTGTAATAATTTGAGAAAGATAGGTATTAACTCTTCTTTTAAGTATTTAGAGAATTCACTTGTGAAGCCATCTGGTCCTGATTTTTGTTTATTGGGAGTTATTATTACTGATTAAATTTCATCACTAGGAATTATTCTGTTCAGATTTTCTATTTCTTTGTTCTTTGTTTTCTATTTCTTTATTGTTGTTTCTAAGATTTTACCTATTTTTCTAGGTTATCACATTGTTTGGCATATAATTGTTCATAATAGCCTCTTAAGATCCTTTGTATTTCTCTCTGCTTTTTTTTTTTTTTTCTGGAGAGAGAGAGCACAAATGTGGGGGCAGGGGAGAGGAAGAGGGAGAATCTTTTTTTTTTTTTTTTTTTTTTTTAAGATTTATTTATTTATGAAAGAGAGAGAAGCAGGCTCCCTGCAGGGAGCCCAATGTGGGACTTGATCCTGGATCCTGGGATCACGACCTGAGCCGAAGGTAGCCACCCAACTGCTGAGCCACCCAGGCATTCTGGAGAGAGAAAATCTTAAGCAGGCTCCTTGCTGATTGTGGAGCCCGACTTAGGGCTTGAGCTCATGACTCTGAGATGAACTGAACCAAAATCAACAATCAGACCCTTAAATGACTCAACTCAGGTACCCCAAGATCCTTTGTATTTCTGTAGCATCTGTTGAAACTTCTCTTTCATTTCTAATTTTACTTATTTGGGTCCTTAGGTGTTTTGCTTTGTTTTTTTCATGAGGAGTATGGCTACAGGTTTATCTCTTTTGTTTGTCTTTTCAAATAATCAGTTCTTTGTTTTATTGATGTTTTCTACTGGATTTTTTGTCTCTATTTCATTGTTTCCACTTGGATCTTGATTATTTCCTTCTTTCTATCAACTTTTGCTTTGTTTTTTTTTTTTTTTTTTTTGTTTTTTTCTAGTTCCTTTAGGCATAAAATTAGATGATTTTTCTTAAATTTTTCTTGTTTCCTGAGGTAGGCCTATATGTCTTAAACTATCTTCATATACTTGCTTTTGTTATATCCTACAGATTTTGTAATGTTGTATTTCCATTTTCATTTATCTCTAGGATTTTTATTTCCTCTTTGACTTCTTCATTGACCCACTGGTTGTTTAATAACATATTGTTTAGCATCCATGTGTTTGTGTTTTCTCCACTTTTCTTCCTATAATTAATTTCTAGTTAAATACTGTTGTGGTGGGAAAAGTTGCTTGATATATTTGCTACTTATATTTATTGAGACATATTTTTGGCCTAACATGTGCCCTATCCTGGAGAATGTTCCATGTGCACCTGTTTTCGTCCTTCACCAGGTCAGAAAAGTTTTTAGGCATTATTTCTTCAAACAGGTTTTCTGTCCCTTTCTCCCTCTCTTCTCCTTCTGGGACCCCTATGTGAGTGTTAGTACACTTGATGTTGTCCCTTAAATTGTCCTCATTTTAAAAATTCTCTTTTCTTTTTGTTCTCATTGGGTGGTTTCTACCTCTCTGTCTCAGAGGCTGATCTATTCTTCTGCATCATTTAATCTGCTGTTGATTTCCTCTAGTGTATTTTTAATTTGTTGTTGTATTCTTCAGTTGATTGGCTCTCTTTTATATTTTTCTATCTTTGTTGATGGTCTCATTGTATTCATCCATTTGTTTCCCAAGATCAATAAGCATCTTTATGACCATTTCTTTGAACTCTTCTAGATGGTTTATCTCCATTTATTTCTTTTCTGCAGTTTTATCTTGTTCTTTCATTTGGAACACATTCTTCTGTCTCTTCATTTTGCCTGTTTGCTTCTTTCTATGTATTAGGTAGATCAGTTATGTCTCCTTGTCTTGAAGAAGTGGCTTTATATAGGTGTCCTGTGGGGCCCTATAGTGCAAACACCCCTGGTCATCCATACCGTCTGGGTGTTGTATGATGGAGGACCACTCATTGGTTGTGGTAGGGTAAGGTTACTTGCGACAGTGCCATTGTCACCGAGGCCACCCATGAGATATGGTGGGGTGGAGCCACTTGAGAGGAGCACAGGCCAGGATGGGTGGACTGGGTAAGGCATGTCTAAAGGGAAATGCCAGGCCAGGGCAAGCAGTGCTAGCATGGTAGATAGAGTATCAGAAATGGCATCTGCTAGGTAGGGTAGCTACTGAGGGCAGCTAGGTAAAGGGGAGTGAAAAAAAATGGCATCCACCAGTACTTCTATTGCTGGAGAAGGTTTCAGCAGATCCCCAAATTACTTCCATGCCTTAAATTTAGTCAATTAAATTAGTCAATGAATCTCATTCACATGTAACACAGGCACTTTTCTAACTGTTGCCTCCACTCTGGAACTCAGAGCAAGTGATACTGCACATGCCCTTTAACTAAGAGTGGAATCTTGGTTTCCTACTGTCCTCTGACTCTCCTGGACCTAAGCCTCACTGGTTTTCAAAGCCAAATGTTATGGGAGCTCATCTTCCCAGTGAAGGTTTCCTAGGTCAGAGAGCCTAATGTGGAGATTGGACTCCTTGTTCCTCAGAGAGGGCCTTTGCAACTGTGATATCCTCCTGTTTGTTTGTTGCCATGCTGGGGGGCGGGGGGGTGCGGGTCCTGAGTAGGCTGCATCTCTGCCTCCCCTGGTTGTCTTGATGTGACTTTTTCTCTATATTCTTAGTTGTGTAAAATCTTAGTTCTTCTGGTCTTCAAGTTGTTCTCAGAGATAGTTGTTTTATATATAGCTGTAGTTTTGGCATGTCCATGGGTAGCAGTGAGCTCTGGATCTTGATTGCAAATTCACACATTCTATTTCTTGCAGCATTAAAGTAGCCAAAACCTAGATGCAATCTTATCCTGCAGGTTGCTGAATTACAATGTAGGATGAAATCCCAGACTTGCCATATCTCTTATGGGAAAAATTACACACATCCAGACCATCATTCTAGAGTGTCTCTATATTATATAATTTTACAATGCTCTATACTTTAAAGTTACAGCTTTTTGTTCCTGGTTATTATAATCATATAATATTGCATAATTATTGTATATAGTCCTTCACTATTCAAGTTCTAAGAAGGTAGAGATTTATTATTTATTGTCATGTGGAGCACCTAATATAATACCTACATAGAGTAGGAGGTAAATATAAATGTGTAAATGAAAATCTTTTTCTGATCATCAAGCACCTAAACAATTCTTCGTAATATTAAATTTAATTTAGTTTGGCCAAGAGTTATAACACAAATGTTAACATTAATAATGAACCATGCTATGTCAGAAACAACAGATATATACTTTCTTACCCTATAGTTTAATTATTAATTTTATTTGCTTAAAAACTTTAAAATATAGTTGAATTCCTTTCATCATCACAATAAATATTTTATTACTATACTTTTTTTAAGAATCAGCTTCAGTTTGTCTTAAGTTTCATTGAAGTTTGATTCATTCACCTCCAAGATACAGTAGAAACTCAGGATGGGAAAGCAGACCAAAATCCACTTTTTAGCAACTCTGGCAAAAAGTTACTTAAAACGGTCAATTCTAGATTACTCCCCTCAAGTAGAGAGCTGATTATGCCTTATAAACAAAGATTTACATTTGTTCTTATTTCACATCGTTCTTTTTTCTTCCAGATTTTCCACTTACCTGTCCCACTTAGACTAATTTAAAAAAAAAAGAATGTATACTTTCTTGAAGTCTACGTTAATAGAATAGCTCAGGCAAAAAGACATAGAACATAACAAGCCACATCAAGATCTTGTTGCTGCTACTATTAGATTTTGAGAACTGATTTTCCTTCTACTGCTACGACTACTAACAATAACTAACACTTACTGGGGACATATGTACCAGGAACTCCAGTCACTACAACTCTGCAAGGTAAATTCTTTTATTATCCTCTTTTTATAGATAAAGAAACTGAGATACCAAGGAAGTCACAGATCTGCCTGAGATCACAGAGCCAGAAGTTGAAACTAGTTTCTCTCTAGACCCATGCCGCTTTATATATTTCATCAACTAATTATTTCTAGCTTCATAATCATAATCATAAGGAAGAAAGAAAGCAAAATCTTATTGAATATTGAAGGAGCTTGAGTTGTGTGATTTCATGCTAGAGTACAGGCTCTCTAAAAGTCTAGATTTTTCCCGAATCTACTGATTCATTCACTCAATCATTTAACAAGCTATGTAAACCAGGTTCTTGTTAAGCAATCACTAAATGGTAGCTATGATGATGATGATGATGACAACGATGACTTGAGAACTGCCTGATGGAGAGGATAGGCACATAAATAATTGAAATACATAGTTTTTAAAGCGCAATGACACAAGTATGTTAGTAGTTCGCACATGATCCAAACACAGAGAATGTAGGTAAACCTTTACTTATCTTAGTCACTTGTGATAGTTAATTTTAAGTCTCACTTTGACTGGACAGAGGTGCTCAAATTAAATATTATTTCTGAGTATGTCTGTGCAAGTATTTCTGGATGAGATTAGCACTGAATCAGTGGACTCAGTAGATTGCCCTCCCCAATGTGGATGGGTATCATCCATCCATTCAGGGTCTGAAGAGATCAAAAGATGGAGGAAGGAGGAATATGCCCCCTCTTTGCTTCCTATGGAGTTGGGATATTTCATCTCATCTTCTCAGGCCTTTAGACTTGGATTTCAACCATCAGCTCCTCTGTCCTCAGGCCTTTAACTCAAACTGAATTATATGACGGTTTTCCTGGGTCTGCAACCTTGCAAACAACAGACTGCTAGATTTCTCATCCCCCATTAATTGTGTGAACTAATTCCTCAGAATAAATCTCTCACCTACTGGTTTTGTTTCTCTGGAGAAGCTCAGCTAATACAGTCACATATTTTTCTAACGGCAAAGAGAATCTATCCTAAGCTTTATCAGTGCCTTACATAAGACAAATGACAGCCTTTTCTTTATTCAACTATTTCTTATTATGAAGGCTTCTACACAAATATAGAGGGTGCCTCTTTGTTTACTTAACAGAAAAATAAAATTTTATAGGAAATAAACTATTTATAAAGTGTATAGTCTCCTTGAAGGCCAAAAAGCATGTGTCCATGGCAAATAATACACTTGGGCAAGGTAAATAAAAGAACCATTTAAAAATTATTGAGTTTCTTATTTTTAGTAGACACCTCATGAAAAAGGTTTATATTTAGCCTGTGGCAAAGTTTTTGGTAACCTCAGAAGAAAATAAAGACATGTGGCTACATGGCTACACAATTTGCTCAACTGTATAATCATTATACAAAAAAGGTCACACTGTTATCAAAGACATTCTACCTGCCCTAAGTCTGAAGTATCAAATCTCAAGAGCTAAAATAAAAAATTACAAAAACAACTCCTAACAGCCAACTGTTAAGAAAAGGCTTATTCAGAAAGTTATTTATTAAAATAATTCTGAAAAGATGAGATACTGAACTTGGTCTTTCATTAAATGTCAAATTCTTCCTAATTAGCTTCAGTGTTTTACAAAGACATTTTCTTCCATTACTCCTGATGTTTATTCAATATAAACGATAGGAGGAAAAGAGATTTTTCTCAATGATCCATTCTTCAAGGAAATTATTTTCAGAGATTAAAATTAACCTAAAGTATCTGATGAGTTTATTGGTATCTAAAAGGAGAGATCCTCAGGTGTTTTAAGCTCTCCCTATCAGTCCTGGATGCCTACACCCCCCCACCACCACCACTGGGGTACCATTTTACACAATGCAGTTTGACTCCAGGTCTTTGAATAAAGCCATTTGACAGCCATCACATTATACTTTACAGAAGGCTAATGTCTCTCTTCCCCACTTTTAACATGCACGGAAAATATGCTCTTGAAAAAAAAATCCACATCATTTACAAAGCTTATTAGAATTTATCTTTCTCTAAGAGGGAAGTGAACTCAAATGCATATGAGAAAGAAATCTACTTATACAAAGGGAGGTGAACATTCAAAGAACCAAATCTTACAGGGAATAAAAAAGGGAATAAGGGACAGCAGAACTGGATTAGCATATTTTCTTTAATAACTAAATCAACATGTTTTATTTTTCCTCCTTTCTACCATTATATAAATGTAATCTTTTAAATCTCAATAGTGAAGAGACACAGAATGTAAAAAATAATGAGCATAAGTTTTCAAAACCATGTAAAGATGGCACGTGATAATGTCAAGATTCTGATAAAATGTATATATGCTTAGAAGTAAAGCCTTCAGGGTAAATTTATGACTACAGTTAGGAATAATAAACGCCAATCTGTTTAACATCTAGTTAGTATATAAGAAGTTCCAGAATGGTGCCACTATACTTTGGAGCTAAGATTACTGTTGGAAGTAATCCATTAGTAGAATCATAGCAGAAAAGATGAGATTAGCTTGCCAAGGGAAAGCAGGAAGAATCAAATAGAACCTATTAAGTCTTGCCAATGTGGAAAAGATATAGCCCAATTAATGTTATAGACATCTGTAAAAGTAAATGTATCAACTGATGGTGTACAGGAAGTCCAAAGGACCCAGACGGTTTCAGGGTAATTCCAGCACCTGTTTGAGGATGAGGGTGCCTTATTGGATGCCATAGGTTACTACAGTTCAGTGACACTTGTTATTGAGATCTTTGTTATTATCAGCTCAAATTTTTCCATTTATAATTTGATGATCCATACACAGATTTTCCTAAAAAGTGAGGGAATGTGATGATCATCTTGATACAAGGAATTGGATCTATACTCTAACACTCCCTTAGGCATCAGAGATTTGGATCAGGGAACTGGCTCTCCCCTTTACGGCTGTCACCTGCAGCAGGAATGCACATGCCTGATTCAAAGGAGTTCATGTGAAGTTTCTGGCTCTGAAAAGATAAAGTCAATTCTGTCCCAAGGAAATCCTGCCTAAGAGGTCAGCTTCTTCCCTTCTCACTATTTTGATGCACAAGACCTTTCAGGATCACAAAAAGGTCTCAGTTTGCTTTTAGATACATTACGTATGATTATGGAAATTGCCATAAAGCAGAAGCTCTAGGTATGAACTGAATAAGCACTGATTCTATGACAAAACGGAGCAGCTTATTTGAAAAAACTAAACTCTAATATATGTTTATATACTGCTCTTCTAACAAGAGAGGAAAGCAGAAAAGGCAATCCATCAATCAAATATTTAGTTCCTGGAAATAAACATTGATTACTTTCTGATATCTTAACTGATAAATTTGGGGCTCAGTGGTTGAGCATCTGCCTTTGGCTCCTGTCGTGATCCCGGGATCCTGGGATCAAGTCCCGCATAGGCCTCCCTGCAGGGAGCCTGCTTTTCACTCTGCCTATGTCTCGACCTCTGTGTGTCTCTCAGGAATAAATAAATAAAATCTTTAAAAAAAAAACACTGATGATTTATTATTCTAATAGCCATAACCAGGTAGCTGGGGTCCATTTATTTTTATGTGAACAACTTGTTACTAAAGATCATTAAACAGTATACAGTAGAATGCTTAGTTTAAGGCCCTATTTCTGCTATGCCCAATTTTAAGTCAAGGGAAATTACATTAAAAACTTCAGTAAAACAAGAAAAAAAAAAAAGAAGAAGAAGATTCTGAGTTTCCTATCAACTTTGTTATACTTCTGTTATTATTAGAGAACTTTTCTGGACACAGGCATAAATACTTAGCGTACTGAAGTATATTATTTAAGAACTAATTTGTAAAAATAAAAGTTAGGAACACATTAGACAGCTTTTTGATTTATTTTAGGTTTTAAATTGAGATAAATCATCAAATACATGACAAAGGCAGCAACTTTGGTAGTTGCTGGATAATGCAGACACCTGTGTAGTTGGAGCTGTAAAGGAATTTTTATTAGGTTGCTAGAAAACCAGCATTGAATTCAGTTGCTGAATTTCAACCAATTTAAATAAAGTACTTGACCTACAAGCTTATAACCCTAAATTTCTCAATGCAGCTGCCAGAAATCTATTTTCCAAATGAAACAACAGATGGTTTTGAACAATACTGCAATATAGCAATTTTCAGTTACTCCAAAGTGTTTTCTTCTTGTTAAAATTTTAAAAAATTAAGAAAATAATTTTCTGAAAGACTGCTATTTTCAAAGTGAAAAGCAAAATTCAATAACCTAAGCGATTATTTTTTTTTAGCATTATCTTTAGAAATTGCTCTATTTGCCAGTTTTTATTTACTTAAAACAACATATGGCAGGGTGTAACCTTGCCCTCATTTTAGAACTAATTTAATAATCCTGCAGTGCCTGCAAGCATTTCAAGATGTATCTTTCCATGTGATAATTTCCAACTCACAGCATGCATTTAGTTCAAAACTTCATCATTCTGGGAGGATGAGACCAACAGGCCAATTAAGCCTGATGTGAAAGATATTTAAAACCTATAAACCTTTGTAAATAATTGAAAAACTGCTCATTCCTTTGAATACCATCATCAACAAAATAAATACAGCCATTTGGAATGAGCCCAACCCCCAAAGAAGAAGCTTAACCTTTTAGGACAAATCACCTCAAGTTCCTTAAACTGTCCTTGGCAAGCGGCTGTACTTCCTACGCACTATTTAATCGAGAATGTTCTCATCCTTTCTTCTTTTCCAGCTCATTACCTCTCCAGTGCTGTGCAATGGAGCATGGGCTCTGGCTGTGGGCTGCCTGGATCTGGTCCCAGCACCATCACTTACCACCCAGGAGATCCTGAGATCTCCTCAACCTCAAATTCCTCAAATTCTAAATGCTAACTGGTCCTGGCCTCTTTGCTATTGTCTAGATACACTTAGTTGACACAAGCAAAGAACTTCAAAGATGCCAGGTACATGGTAAGTGCTCAATACATGTAGCTATTCGGATTACTATCATTATTGCATCCCTTCCCTCCTGTCTGGCTCAATGCCTAGGATGCTCCAAGGTCTGGAAAGATTTCTTCTTTGCCTTGCACTGGCTCGACCCCGCATCTTCGCCTTTGGTTCTCTAGCTTGTGAGCAACCTGTACACACGACGACAAAGCAAACCAAAGCAAAAAAACTTCAGGGGGTTCAGCCAACACCCCTCATAACTCCTTCTCCACTTCCTCTTTTACACAAAACTTATCTTTTAAAGCTAGTCTATGGTTCACTTCCTCCGTTTTGTCACCATTCACTCTTACCTCTGGCAGTTTTATACCGAAAGCTGCTTTCTGGACGGTCACATGATCACAGAGTCCAGTAGCCTTCTCTCAACCTTCCTGACCCTCGCAAGGCGCATGCCAGTTTACATGAGAAAATGCAGGTAAGGCCACAGAGGGCTGGCATTTGGCCAGCTAGGATGATGATGACGACAGGGAAAAGTCTCAGTGACCTATTCGCACCCTTCTCATTCCTTTTTTTTTTTTTAAAGATTATTTATTTATCCACGAGAGACACACACACACAGAGGCAGAGCCACAGGCAGAGGGAGAAGTATGTTCCCTGCAGGAAGGGGAGCCTGATGCGATCCCAGACACCAGGATCACACCCTGAGCCAAAGGTGGACCCTCAACCACTGAGTCACCCAGATGCCCCACCCTTCTCATTCTTTACAGACTCTCCTCACATCTCACATAGACCTCCTCCATGCGGTCCTAAGTATACTAATGTCAACCCAGAAGGCCAGCCTTTGAAGTCAGTGTGCAAGTGCCTCAAATTTTCATTAATCTGAATCAAGACCTAGCACACTTAACATTCTACTGATATATCAGTGTGCTTTTATTCTCATAACAAACTAAATAAAAATGTAATGAGAATTCAGGGACTGACCTTACTTGAACCCAATTTCATTTTTTTTTTAAGATTTTATTTATTTATGAGATACATAAAGAGAGGCAGAGAGAGAAGCAGGCAGAGGGAGAAGCAGGCTCTATGCAGGGAGCCTGATGTGGGACTCGATCCTGGGTCTCCAGGATCACGCCCTGGGCTGAAGGCAGGCTCTAAACCACTGAGCCACCCAGGGATCCTGAACCTAATTTCAAATAACATTCTATAAGGCATATGGTCAGACACTGAAATCACTCTCCATTCTTGATAATACAGAGCAGGTTGTTGGCAATAAGCTACATCTTTGTTGTCATTACCCTAACTAAGCCACTACACCTTGCGGTCACCTGTCCACATTTCCCCAGGAACTGAAAAGCAAGTTTAGTTTTGGCCTAAGAATGATGTAACATTACTAGAAAAAAAATCAAATCTTATGTATTATAAAGTCAGTGTGTTATCCATTGCTTTGTATCATCAGTGACTTTGTAGCACTACAAGTAGAATTGGTTACATTTTTTATGAATGTCCATCTAAATATTTACATTTAATTCAATGAGACCATTGCTATTAGAAGCAGTTATCCTAAGAGAACCATGTTCATGTACTAATAAGATGCCTCCAGTTAGTCACTTTTACAAAGAAAGAGGTGTATTACCGCCAAGGATTGGAGCTCTTTTGTTTCCTCCTCTGCTGCTGAAGCATGGTAGGATAGAACCTACAGGGTAAGAAACAAAGGAAACAGGTTATCCAAGAGAGGGCTACCGAATGTGTAGACTTTGACTGTAGACTTTGACGGGTGCAAGCTTGAGCTTCTGCTAAAACTTCCTGGAGACAGAACTACACACCTCTGTATGTCAGATCTTGTTTCCTGCTTTCTTCACCAGAGAGAAAAATCCCAGATTTCGATTTAATCTTTTGTCTTTGTTTCAGAAGACAAAAGATTATACTCCTTAGGTTCAGAGAACGTTTTGTCACTTTAATTCTGACACTGTTGATATATATAAAGAGCACATTATTTATCAGCCATGCTACTGGCTCAAACATGGCAGAAAAATTACTTTGTGCTGCTTTTTTCCCTTTTTTCGTATTGCTTTTTTAAAAAATAATGAGTCAGTAATTATTAAAGATGGCTAATGAGTACATGGACTCTCAGTAAGCTGTTCTCTCTTCCTCTGTATATGCTTGCAATTTTCCATAAGAAAAAGTTTTTACAGGGACGCCTGGGTGGCTCAGCGGTTAAGCATCTGACTTCGGCTCAGGGCATGATCCTAGAGTTCCAGGATCAAGGCCCACATCAGGCTCCCTGCATGGAGCCTGCTTCTCCCTCTTCCTATGTCTCTACCTCTCTCTCTGTGTTTCTCATGAATAAATAAAATCTTTAAAGAAAAAAAAGTTTTTACAGAAAGATAATTTCTCATTGATAGCTGGCTTAGAGATTCATTCAGCAAAACCATGGAAACTAAAAATTTTTATTTAAAAACTATACACATGTGTATACATGTATACACATGTGTGAAACTACATGTATGTATATGTATTATATGAATGTAATTTGAGGTATATGTGTGCATATATACACACGCATGTTTGTGTGTACATATGTACATGTACATACACATATGCATGTATTTCTTTTTTTAAGATTTTATTTATTCATGAGAGACACACAGAGAGAGAGAGAGAGGCAGAGACACAGGCAGAGGGAGAAGCAGGCCCCATGACGGCAGCCTGATGTGGGACTCAATTCTGGATTCTGTGATCACACCCTGAGCCAAAGGCAGATGCTCAACCACTGAGCCACCCAGGTGTCCCACATGTGTGCATTTCAAAAAGATTTCCACTGACTTATAATCCAAAGTCTCTTATATGATACTATGGCAAAACTATTAGTGTTATATATTCCTTTTAGAAAGTAAAGTCTACCATCTTGGTTATTGGTAAATTTTTACTTATAATGCATAGCTTTCATGCTATTTAGGTTAGGTATTTTTTAGAGGATTGGAGGAAAAGTTAGCATATTCCAAACACTGATTCCCACTGATCTCAATCAACTAAATAAGAATAGGCAAACATTCAAATATATTTCATACCAGTGAAGTAGAGGCATTTGCCCTTTTGAAGTCTATTTTCCTAACCTGGTCTCTGATGTAAAAAATTTCTATTATACCAAGTGAAAGTTTTCAGGCAGTTTGTGAAAATCATCTGGGAAGGGCTGCTCCCCACCTTGGGGTAGGGTAGTCCCACTTGGAAGGGAGCCTGCCTGAGGTCAGTGTCCCAAACCAATGGCTCACTAGCTGCCTGCACATTCAGAATCGCTTGGAGGAGCTCTAGAATAACATAGATTCCCAGCCTCTACCCATGATTCAGGAATGAGGATTCTCAGAAGTGGGATCCATAAATCTGTGATCTGAAAGAGTCCCCCTTTCCTCAATTCTGATTCTCCAAGTGCTTGGGGTTTCTGTTTTTGTCTTTTAAGATGTGTGACTACGACTCCTCATGAGGAGATGGGGAGGCTCAGACAGTGGGAAAGACACTGGCTTCAGTGACAGCAGATGTCTGTGTGAATGGACTCTTAAAGTCTAAGGAGTGAAGGGACAACCAGCCCTGAGTTTTGGTTTGGTCATACGACCTTTGATATGTTTCTACAATATGCTGGGTCTCCGTTTCCTTAGCTGGTTAAAAGAGGAACTAAGGTTTCAGGCCAATTCTTGGGAGGAGACAGTGAGATCACACACAGACCCCACAAGCTGTTACAGGGGAAAGGGCAGAAGCTGAGTGTGTGGCCGCAGAGATCGAGAGCGTCCTGCATGCGCCAGCCCACCTCCAGTGTGACCATCTGCTTGGCCATGGCTCTCTCCACTGCTTCATACATCTGTGTGTTCTGGATCCCCAAGCCACAAAAGATGACAAAAGCCTCCAGAAACTGTTCATCATTTCGGTTGAAAGGCTTAACCTTGCCAGTATTCTCCTCCATCTTATTAACAAGTTGGCAAACCCCTATAACAATCCAAGAAATTGAGCAAATATTATTAATTATTATAGTTTTTATTGACTTTAACACCACCATCCCCTCTCTCCCCCCCACACACACCGCCGCCGCCAAGATTTTCCTATACTTTCCTCTTAGGAATGCTTGCAATCTCCAAAGAAGCAAACTGATCCTCACAAATATAAGATAGAAAAGTAAACTGAATTAATTTACATGAGAATTTGTTTCACACAGTCCTAAATGTATGTTGCCTGTGTTCAAAAAAATCCTAGAGTACTATTTTCTTCTAGACTCAGTCACGAATTTTAGATCAGTTGAGTCCCCAAAGACAATTTGTCCTTTGGAGACTAATTGGATTTTTGTCCACTTGCCAAGAAAACAATTTTGTTGCACGTCAGAATTTTGGGTCACACAGACTGCCTTTCCTTACTGAGAAACCAGAAGTTAAAAAAACACAATTACATACAAAACAGAAGGTACAAAACAGGCAAATTCATATAGACAGTCTCAAATTTCAAATAAGCACCTCTGCACCCAGGAGAATCATATTTGCAGACAACTTTTGATACTGCAAATAAATGCAAATAAAAATGACTATTTACTTAGAAATAAAGGCAGAAGTAATCTTTAAAGAAAATCATAACCTCTGAAATCCTAGCTTCTCTTAGAAGGTCAAACATATGGTCAATATAAAGGAAAAAATTATGTCAACATTATGATAAATCTTGACTGAACTAGTTCTGTGGGATTCTGACCTCAAGGCCTCTCTGAGTTTGGTGACCTCCTACCTCTGGGTTTAACAAGTGTCATTAAATCCTTATTTCTTCTGTAAATAAATAATAACAGTTCCATCATGTGTGCCCACTGTGGGGCAGGTGTTGTGCTAAAACCTTCGGTATAACACACAATCTCTGGGCCTTACGACTACGGTATGAGGTAGGCGTGACCATCCCTATTTTACAAACCAAAAATCTGAGTCTCGGATTAAGTCATTTGCTCAAGGCCACTAGCTGGTATGCTTAGATCTAAAATTTGAACTCTAGCTCAGCCTAGTCGCAAAGGCCACTATTTACTGCACTCTGCTGCTTGGTGCCCTTTGACCTCCTTCCGATCACTCCTGGCAGTCCCCTGACTGCATCTTGCTTGCTCACATCCTTGGCTGTGCTTTCCCACCAGCCTCCACTGCTCACCACACTGCTCTCTTTCCTATCATCCAGTTGACACCTAAATCTCCTTCACATTAGCTCCTGGAGGCAGCCTACTTCCCAGGTGAGGCAGGCACTTCTCTTTTCTTTGTCCTCAATGTTACCACTCAGTACCAGTCTTTCTCCGACTGGCTTACTTCACTGAATTCCACTCCTGAAACCAATGTTACACTATATGTGAACTAACTAGAATTTAAATAAAAATTTGGAGAGGAAAAAAAATTATCCCTTGGT
The DNA here is from genome assembly GCF_053574225.1 of Canis aureus. Taxonomy (NCBI): domain Eukaryota; kingdom Metazoa; phylum Chordata; class Mammalia; order Carnivora; family Canidae; genus Canis; species Canis aureus. Next base: position 38,674,834 of record NC_135643.1, read on the forward strand.
GTATCACAGTGGATTTTCCTTCTGGCTCTCTTCCTAGGCTGTACGTATCTTGGGCCTAGGGATTTTTTCAGTTCCACTTTCTCAGCTAGCAAAATGCCTGGCATATAGCAGGAACTCAAAAAATGTTTACTGAGTTAAAGAAAGAATGCAGGACTGCAGCTCTGACCCCAACTACTTTCCCATGAAGATTATAGTCTGTTATCTCTTATTTTTCCCAGAGTACAAAAGGATTTCAGAGTCCACAGTGATCCACGGTGGCACATTAAGTCCCTTTATCGCCATCGATATGCAATTTATTTTGAAAGCTACAAATTAATTGTACTCTCATTTTTGCTCTCATTTGTTTGTGGGAGTTTTGCTACTATAGACAGGAAATACATCCTTATCTGTCTGTATTAGTACCGGAGGGGTTACTTCTCTAACACCTATTCCATTATCAAGAAATACTTTTAACGAAACATAATGAATTTGGACACTGCAAGAGAAACCATAATGAAACAGCAATTGGCATACTCTCAGAAGAATACATCCCCCATATGGTACAAGGTGAGGGTTCTGTCCTCTGACCCATGTGAGTCCCCAAATTATAAATATGGAACTGCTTATCTGGGATCTGGCTATCTCCCAAATCACATTTTCTTGAGAGTCGTTTGTTTCATGCCTTATCTTCACATCACAATGTAATTGCCTTTCAATTTTGATTGAAGTCATCTCCTACTTGATGGCCATGTTTTATAAACAAGATTTTTCTTTTTAACACTTCCTAAGAATTACTGTATGTATGTAAAGGCAAAGACAAAAGGAAGGAGTTGAGACGTGGCTGACAGGCAGGCTCCTGGGCTTCTGACCTAGCTTAGTAACTCTCCTGCACGTCAGGTCAAATCTTGCCTTACGCAAAAGTCACTGAATGCGCCTTAAGAAATACTGGTTAATACCTCTGGAATTCAAAGATATAGAAATGAATGTTAAATGTACAAGTATCAGGAGTTGGCTTAACAACCACAGCTCATAGCAGAACAGCTGAAGTGTGTTTGCGTTACCATCCACCACTCCGGATACAGATGTGTAGACAGAGCTAGGCTCTGTGCAAGAAAAGGGGTGAAGACAAATTATATATTTGGGCGTATAATTTGATTCTCCTTTGAAAGCAGAATGGGCAGTCATATTTATGTAGCATTCACGATCACCTCGCTGATTTCTTTATATCTTTCAGAAAATTTAATTCTATCAAACAAAAATACCCAGGTTTTTGTTTTTGTTTTTAAGGCTATAAGGAAGGTTTATTCAAACAAATAGAGTCTCTTTATGGGAGACAATATAAAGCCTGGACACATTTATAGATAGGATTTTGAGAACTTCATTAATGACTGGTAGAGTGGATAAAGAGTATAATAATGAAATTTAAAACTGGTCACTTGAGATGTCACATCTTACCAGGAATCTATATAAAATCAGAATCACTTATATGTGAAAACAGAATACCTAATGCAGACCCAAAAGTAAGACAAAACCGCTCAGCAAAAATCAATTAATATAGAAATCATAAAATAAAATATTCAAAAACATTAGGAGAAAACCAAGAGGTAGGGCAGTTAGTAAAATAGTAGTGTTACTTAATATTATTAGAGTACACAAAGTACTTGTCCAGATGTTGTTTCACATGGTCCTCATGGCAACTCTGAGAGCTAAGCTGGCACCAAAGGCCATCTCTACCAATTATGCTGAAGGGACTAGATGGTTTCTTCTAAAAATCACACAATTATGTTTTCTTTTCTGTAATTCCAGGGATCCGATGTTAGCAACCATTGTTTTTCTTCTGGCTTTTTGGCAGAGAAGGGACAGTGCTTAGATTCTATGTGTAGACTCATGTACCCTCTATCATACAGTGTGGACTCCAAAATTAGCATCCTGTGTTGCCAATATGTAAGACCTGTCCTTATCACCAGTCTTGGAATTTTTTTTTCTCTTGTCATTTATCAGTTATCTTAATCTCAGGTTTTCTGCTGTATAGTGCCTTGCTTTTAACAGCTTCTCTGATTATATATGAACCTATAGTTCTCCTAGTACTTTTATAGATTCACGATATCACATTTAATTTTTTAATTCAACTTCATTTTCCCCACGAATTACTGCTTAGATTCTTAAAATACTTGAATAGTCATCCCTTCTCCAATGATTTGAATTGCCACCTTAAATAATAAAGTCACTCTTAGTACTTCAACTACTAGGTTGTTTTTCCACATTTTAATATTTTTTGAAATCAGTTTGCATCCCAATCAATGCTTGTCATAGTTTAATTGAAATCATTTTTTTTCTTTCTTGGAAGTATAGAAAATGAAGTCTTTCAACCAATGGCATCTTAGAAACAACTATTATATACATAACACTAATACATATGTATCAGACTTGGGTCTGCATTTATTTTTTATTTTATTTTATTTTTTTTAAGATTTTGTTTATTTATTCATAGAGACACACACACAGAGAAAGAAATAAGAGAGAGAGGGAGAGAGAGAGAGAGAGGAGAGAGAGAGAGAGGCAGAGACATAGGCAGAGGGAGAAGCAGGCTCCAGGCAGGAAGCCCGATGTGGGACTTGATCCCGGGGCTCCAGGATCACACCCCAGGCTGCAGGCAGCGCTAAACCGCTGCGCCACCGGGGCTGCCCTTGGGTCTGCATTTAAACTACTGTATTCCATCCATCTTTCTATCTTTTCTGGCACACATTTTTTTTTTAAATTATTTATTTGACAGAGAGAGAGATAGAGAGCATGAGAGGGGGGAGGGTGAGGCAGAGAAGCAGATTCCCTGCTGAGTGGGGAGCACAACGTGGGACTTGATCTCAGGACCCTGGGATCACGACCTGAGCCAAAGGCAGATGCTTAACCGACTGAGCCACACAGGCGCCCTCTCCCTATATTTTTAATAGCTTTGGCTTGTGTATATCAATGATGTTAGTTTATTAGAAGCATTTGTAACAATTACACTTTCTTGGTGGATTTTAACTTTAATCAATGCAATGCATCCCTTTATATGATGTTTTTACCTTAGATTCAACTTTCTCTAATATTCTCATCTCTATTCAAATTTTGCTCATTTTATATAAAAATATGTTCTTATTGGTATATACCTCATATCTTCCAGAAATTCCCTTTTTTAGTCCAGTCAAGGTAAGCTTCTGTTTTCTAATGCTATTGTGAAGTTTTTCTTACTATTTTTTCAATCAATTCTTGAAACTATAATTCTTATATTTTTTATTCTATATATTTTCACTTTTATGATTTTCACCTTACTTCCTTAGTTTTATTTTTTTCTCATTGTCTTGCAATTAATACTGCACCTACAGTCTTACTGCCTGGAGCTTATTATAACTAAGCATAATTTACAATTCTCTAGGAAAAAAACCCAGATACTTTAAGCATTATAAACAATACATACCATGGATGACACTGCACAGTTTAATTATACTTGCATTAGGAAAATCCTAGCAAACATTTTTTTCCTAGCAAATATTTTTATAAACAAATGAGCAATTAGTGACATTGCCAAATGGCAACTTTTTTTTTGCAACATTTAATATGAAAAATAAAGTGAAATTGTGTCAAATTTAAACATATAAGAATCAAATTGTTACACAGAGAGGAGTAGAGGATTAGGATACTAAGCAGTTTAAAACATACATTCAGTAAGAATGACCCGTAACAACATGGATTAGAACTGCGAGGGTCCACTTATCTGTGGATTTTTTGATAAATACAGTATAGTACTGTAAATATATTTTCTTTTCCTTCTAATTTTCTTAATAACATTTTCTTTTCTATAGCATACTTTATTGTAAGAAAACATTATATAATATATATAACATAGAAAATATGGATTAATCAATTGTTACTGAAAAGGCTTCCTTCCAGTCAACAGTAGACTATATTAGTAGTTAGGTTTGGGGAAATTTAAAAGTCATATATCGACTTCAGGATGCATGGGGGGTGTCAGCGCCCACAGCCCCCATGTTATTCAAGAGTCCACATACGGACTTCTCATACTTCACTGTCAAGTGATGTGTGATATAACACTGTGATTTTTGTTATACTTTTCGTTAACAGAGATGAAAATGCCAGTTATGTAAAGTGGAGATGTTCTCAACATATATTTTTTTGGATGGGAATGGGATTAATTTCTTCAAAAATCTGTCCTGAAATTGGCATGGAAAATCAGAATAAGAATTTCTGGTAAATATGATTCGGGAAAAGGCATATTTAACCTAATAAGTAGGGGAAATAATTGGTTAAAATAAATGAATGTTGAATGAGAAAAATATTTCCTTAATAGCATTGGAAGCAAAACTCTGGAAACACTCTGTATTAGCCAGCTCACTAAGAAAACATCTGATAGGAAACAATACCCCGGGGAGTACAACAGGCCCCATACTGGTCTAATGTCTATAATTTCATCTAAATGTCAGTAATGGAAAAATATGAGGAGAGAGGAAGATCACAAAAAACACATGGGCCTGTCTGCCTTTCTGCATGTAACTCTATGGGGATTCTCTATTAGAATTACATAATAGAGGAATCTGGCCTGTGATATGTAAGAAAAATTATCTACAGCCATGACTTTTCCATGCTGCATCTGTGGGCACAAAACACAGGCAGGAATTCAAATTTTCTGTTTTGTCACACTTTTAAAAAGCAGGGAGCCCTGGAGATATTTCTTATTGTAGTTGGAATCAACGTGAGCCCACACCAAAACCCCCATTTTTTCCCTTTTTATTAATGGGGAATGTTTCCTCTCTGAAAATAACATTTGCTTACTTTCCTGGCTCTGTCATCAAGTAGGGTGACACAAAACATATGCCAAGTCTGATTACTTCAATTGGTATTTTTAAATTTTTTTGCTCCTTGAAGGAAACATGACAGGATCATAGAATATGAATTTTGAGCAGGTCTCAAAGGTTATTTAGTTCAACTCTGCAAAGGTGAGTAATGTGCTCATGAGGTTTTAACCGAATGAAGGAAGAGCAGAGCCAAATGGACACCAAGTCCCCTTCCCACTTGGGGTTGTTTGCACTGCACTGAACCAGCTCACATTTGCATCAAGTGATGACAAAGCCTGATAGATAACTTCCTCCAGCTACTCACCTTTCCCAATTATTATTCCAAAGAGATGCTGGAGAGGAAAAGCAAAGCTGTGACCTGATGTGGCAAGATGCCACTCAGTCCTCCTTATGAAAACTTATTAGTGAATAATGCATCACTTCTGGAATTTCATTTCACATTTTCAAAGGTCAGAGGCAGCTTTGTAATAAGTCTTTATCCTTAAATCAAAAAGCATTAAAATATATTTCTAATGTATATTTCTAATGTAGTTTGCACCTTGCATTTCCTAGGAAATAAAATTTTATAGTGTAGCGTTTACTTGGGATCATATCGGAAGGCACCCTTGCCAGTCTCCTTGTTGCTTATGTTGGCAAACTGATCATCTTGAGAAGAAAATGTGCTCACTATGTATTCATCAGTGTTTACTTTTCTCTTTGAGAACTGTGAAGAGTGCAGGTCAGCAAACAGCCCAGCCGGGAGTCACCAGGCTGACTTCTGGGAGGCTTTACCAGGCAGTTCACCAGTGTCAGGATCCAACTCCTCGCCTCGTAGGTTTAGAAACCAAATTGCCATGGCTGCAGACAGAGCCATCTCTCTGAGGGTAGAGTCACAGTAACTAACTTCGTAAGCCTGATATCTAACACCAAAATATTCGTGTATAGCACGAAACATCTGGCCCAGGCAATAGCACTGGCAACTCCAGCCTATCACCTCAAGTCCAGTTCACTGATTTATAATAAGAAACAACTGTCGGGACACCTGAGTGGCTAGTCGGTTAAGCGTCTACCTTTGGGTCAGGTCATGATCCTGGGTTCCTAGTTGGAGCATCGTATCTGGCTCCCTGCTCAGCGGGGACTCTGCTTCTCCCTCCCCCAGCTCTTGTGCTCTCACTCCCTTGTTCTTTCTTCCTTTTGAACAATAAATAAAATCTTTTTTTTTTTTTTAAAGAAACTGTCAAAGCAATCAAGGTATTTTTGAGTATATAAGTAATATATTCTCCTCCTAAGAATTAAGTTACCTTGGGGAAAAAATAATCAGAACAAGGGAAGTCAGATTGGTGGGATGGTTATTGGCATACCCTGGTGCCTGCATCTCATAGGAAGAATGCACACCGACGAAGGGACTGGAATCACTGAAAGCTACAGCCTGCTACATCCACTGCCACCAAGTAATGGCCTCACCATGTGGTCAGACTATTCAACCCACACTGATGCAACTTACTACATCCAACTCCACTTGAGGGGTGAGGAGTCTCTGACCCCTGGGCAGAACCTACATAGGTACTTTCAATATTTGTCCTTTTTTCCCCCTTTTTCATTAATAATACCTCCCTTCCCCTGCCTTGCTGGTTGATAGCCTCCTTCAATAAAATTACAGTTAAGTCCTGCAATCTGGAAACTACTCAGACTTTTTAAGGTAAATTTATATTTCTAAGCCTCACTTCATTAGGGTTTCTATTTAAAGGTTAGCTTTCAGAAGGTCTTTGTATTTCCTTTATTTCAAAGTTCTCAGGCCAACGTTAACAGTTCAGACTAGTTTCATATGTCAATCATGCATGATTGGCAAATAAAACCTCCTACTTTCTCTACTACTCTCAATATAACCTGCAAGGCCAAGAAACAAATATGTCAAGAATAGGTAACATCATTCCATTTTTTTTTTTCTGAGGATGCATTCTTCCAACATTCCTGAAGTAGACGTTTTTCTTATTACCTTAATATAAGAATGTAAGCTCCTGAGGGCCAGGATTTCCACTTTGCTCGCCAATTTATTCCACATCACTAGAATACTGGAGTGCTCAATAAATATTCTTGAACATATGAATACACTCTAAAACCCAAATCCCACATTTAAAAAAACAGAGGCAATGAGAGTCTCTAAAGCAATACACATTATCAACTTGATGTTTCTCAGTCTACAAATTTTCTACACATCATTCTTCAACAAAAATCTTGTTGAAATAGTATTATAATAATTACAAAAATACATTATAGTTAAGATATCTAACAATGTTAACATCAATAAAATTATTTCAAAATTATTTTATTCCAATTTTTATCTTTTTTTTCACACACTTTATCAAATTTACAACTGAAGGAAAAAATTTCTGGGAACAATTTTTTTTTCTTTAATAAGTATAGAGTAGAGATGAATAAAAGGTTTTACCTATCACTTTATTCTTCTTTCCATTTTTTATAGGAGTACAAAGCAAACTTCTAATGCATTGCTGGTTTACATTTCCTGTGTTTTCATTCTAAACAAAAACAAAAATAAAACAAAGCAGATACAAATTATGAAGAGATTGATTTGTCCATTAGGTGCTATATAAACTATATCAGACATCTAAAACCACTATCATATTCATCTTTTACTAGCTGGAGATAACATCAGAGCGCAGAAAATGTACAAATTATAATGAAGTTCACATATATGCAATATACAGCAATTAGTCTTTACATTATTAAAAGTAATAAATGTCCTATATTTCCTTTTTTTTTTTTCATTCTGAACTTCCCAAGCAGCTTTTGGTAACACTAAGCAAAATATTTATGTAATTATTTACTATACTGGTATAGTACATGTCTCAATAACTTAAGATGGCCAGAATCTAAAAAGCACTACACTACCTCAGATACTATATGCTACAAACTTGTCTTTGTTTAGGACTGCCACTGTTTCTATTGCTCATACTGCTAAAGTTCTAAAAAGGCTTTCTAGATACCCAAGTAACAAAATCAAGGCAGCTGCCTCAAAATGCAATGCTTTTCCAGAAATGAGAGAAAACATTAGAATTCAAAGTTTTCAGTGTCTGAGAAACTGATCTTTGTAGCTTTGCTGTCAAAGAAAACATACTCATTTCTCCACAAAGCTACTCACTGCAGTAAATGCCCAGTAATATAAGTTTGAGCCATATGGAACTTAATTTTTGAGGACAAACTTAAGAACTCTAGCAACACTGTAAGAATGTCACTGACATAAAGTAGGTAATAGAATTGACTCAAAATTAGTTTATGATAATTCATTATTACACACTGCATACAAAGCTAGTAAGTACAGAGAAAAATACTGGAGTACAGCTGACTGCCTCTCAACAGATTATGAGCTATTTTATTTTATTTCGTTTCATCAGATCAGGGAAAGCACAGATCACTCTGAAATAGCCAGTTCTAAGGTCAGGTCTTTAGCTGAAGAGGCCCTATAAGTGCAGATCTGATGGGAAAACAGCATTTGAGCTCCAAGTTTAAAGTTGGTTGACTTACTGTCCAGGGAAATCTTTTGTCCTTACTGACATCTGGGATATTAAGTGGTTCCATAGTATTTTTGACATACTGAGCATACATGTAATTGATTCTGTTTGCATCACGTTCCCTGTAGAAAAAAGATATGAGTTCTTTCTGTGCAGTGAAAAAACATGGGCAAAACAGAGTTAAATAAATGATAATAAGAGATACACACCAATCTTAAATTATAGAATAAAGTGTGTATCTTAATTGGAAAATGCATTTTAAATGTGATGATTTACAACTTTGTAGTTATTATAATTTAAATGTTTTGAAAAGACAAAGACCAGCAATTTTTCAGCTATCTAAAACAAGTCTTAAAATGTCGTAAGTGGGGGGATCCCTGGGTGGCACAGCGCTTTGGCGCCTGCCTTTGGCCCAGGGCATGATCCTGGAGACCTGGGATCGAATCCCACGTCAGGCTCCCTGCATGGAGCCTGCTTCTCCCTCTGCCTGTGTCTCTGCCTCTCTCTCTCTGTCTCTCTCTGTGACTATCATAAATAAATAAAATTAAAAAAAAATTAAAATGTCGTAAGTGGGATGCCTGGATGGCTCAGGGGTTGAGCGTTTGCCTTTAGCTCAGGGTGTGATCCCAGAGTTCCAGGATCGAGTCCCATATTTGGTTCCCTGCAGGGAGCCTGCTTCTTCCTCTATGTCTCTGCTTCTCTCTCTCTCTCATGAATAAATAAATAAGTCTTAAAAATATGAAAATAAAATGCCGTAAGTAATGTTACCACCACTGTAAATGGGCACGCTGATTTTTTTTGTCGTTTATGTAAAATCCGCATGAATTTTTTGTCTTATTTTTTCATTAGATTATAGAATAACTAAGGTCTAGTGTCTGTTTTACTTCCCCAGTTACATGTTTTATCCACCCCAATAATCATATATACATTTCAAACCAAGGGAAAAATAAAGCATGCCTCAAGGAAATTTCTAAGGCTTCTGCTCTTCTTTTTTCTGCTTTGAGAGACTTCATGACACTTTTTTAAATTAAAAATTTATCTTCTTCAATAATTTTCTTGAGCTTACAATATTTTTCCCAGTTTTCCCCGTTTCTTGCTTAATAGGTTGAATATAAAAGATCAATCAGATGTCAGAGGGTACAATGCCAGTGCTGCAGCTGGGAACACTAAATAGACCATGTTTTTTACATCAGGAAACTTTACATGGTCCCTAGTGATGGGGATGAGTTGGGTAAAGAGTGTCAGGTTGTGGAAATTTACTCAAATTATAAGGCTATGCCTATCTTAATTATCACCAACTGAAGAAATAGAGTCTAAGAGCAAGAAAGATTTCAAAGTAAAATACATGCCTCAGGAAAAATGTCCACCTGTTCTATGTTCTCGAAGTTATAATATTTTCTCTATGTTCCATCTTCTACCCAACATGTGAACCCTTTCGGGATGGTGCTCTTGAACACTAGTAATTCCACTGAGACTCCTGAAGTTTGGCCCCATCCTGGTCAAGATATTTTAGCCTTTCCCTTCTTTGCTATACATTATAGTTTAAGTGTAATTGGTCAGATTGGGTCAAATTTGACCCCATGAAGCAAATGACAGTAGTCACATAGGAGCAGATGAATTTTAGAATGGGCATTTACTGAACAACACTGATCATCTGTGAAGGCACATGGACTGTCTTACAAATCAGATCTGGGACCTGGCTCCTCTTTCATGCTTATTATCTCAGTGGAATCTCAAGAAAAGTTTATGAGATAAGTGCAGGATTTAGGTCAATAAAAACTACAAATATCTTATACATAGCTAAAGTCTCAGAAAAAGAAAATAAGAAGCTTTAATAAAGATAATTACAGGGAGAAAGAAGTACACTGGAGAAGACACCTTTGTCCAGATCTTTTAAAAAATAACAATGCTATTAGTGACTTTTATTCCTCTTATCCCCATCATTATGTTAACAGTGGGAGCCAGATGAAACCCAAAATAGTTAAGTGGCTCGCCAGAGATCATAAGATCAGACCTCCAGGCATTAACATAGAGGAGACGTAATTTAAATTACTTTTAAATCAATAGAAATCTAATTCTCTTTTTAAAATTTCCTGAAAATTTTCAGTTCTCCTAATGGTGACTTTAATGAAAAATGAGTAGTAAGATGTATTAAGTTATGCGATACCATTTTGTTTCTTACTCTCTAAGACATGCTGGTGAATTCTTAGTTCCCGCACTCAGTAAATACAGATTGAGCACCTGATCCACGAGAGGCCCCCTTAGTGTCACGTGGGAGACAAGCTTATATAGGTCAGTAGCCGTCACAAGGAGCTTACAATCCAACAGAGGCTGTGACACAGAACAGAGAATACATTCAGTTACATGCCCTGTTTGGGGAGAGTGTAGTGCAGAAGCTGCCAGCTGTCTCTGAAACCCTCTTCCGTTCGTCTTTATGTGGACACATGGCCACCCAGGATAAACCCTATGTTGTCCAGCCACTAGTGGTTTAGAATCATCATGTGAGTTCTAGTCAATAGGATGTAGGGAGAAATATGGCTGCTTCTAGAAACCTCACTTAAGAGAAAGCTGGTTGGTTCATACTCTTTCCTTTTACTGCCCACATCTCACCCCCACTTAAGACACAGATATGATGAGAGGAGTCTTCGCATTTGCTTCTTGGAGGACCTGGGCTAATTCCTACATCTAGTGTGTTTTGCATAGTGGCAATTGGTGGAATGTACAGGAGTATATCCTTGGCAAGACAGGAGTGTGAGAAGTTTCTGTGCTTTAGACCGAAATGGGCATCACTGCAGGCTATGTAAAGCAAAGCCAGAAAAACACACAGGAGACATGGAAATAATAGCTAATACTCATTTAGTATGTGGAGGTAATTTTCTGAAGCATTTTGTGTACATTATCTCATTTAGTCTTTACTACAATTCTGCTATTTGTATTCCCATTTTACAGATGAAGAAATTGAAGCTTTGAAAGGTTAAATCATTTACAAAATGCCCGACAGCTAGTAAATGGTGGAACTTAAATTTCACAGTCTACACTCTTCTTCTACTCAGTATGCATTGCTCCTTATAGTAAAACCTTTTTTACTGTTTTGTAGTGTTACTGTATTTGCTGCCATTATGTTCTCTAAATAAAAACCAATAACGAGTATTAACTAGTATATATATAGTATATATATATATTCTAAGAAAATGAGCTTCAAGAATTATTCTATACTACTCAGTATATATTAATTCTACAATAATTCTAAACTAACATCAAGTTAATTGAGATGGAATAATAGCACTAAAATATCATGTTTTTTCCTCCTAATTGGGTGGCTCTTATTAAGTGAAGCACAGAAACTCCAAAACCTCCCACCTTCTGGAAATGAACTTCCCATCTGAAATTCGTAGGCAACCCAAGTCCCAAATACTATCCTGTGCTTTTTCTCACTGACAATAGGATTCTGAGGATTATGTATAAATATTCGCCCTGAATATTTTTTAGTTTTACACTTAACATTTCAAAACTGTCTTCAATGTGTTATTTTAATTTATAAAGGATGCTTAGTGAGTTGGTTGGACAAATACCAAATGAGCCATGCTTTCCAAGTGAAATGACTGGTCTAAAAGAATGATTTGCTTATTGCTGACATCTTAAAATTGCCTAGCATTTCATTTCATGGGAGAGTGTTTGGGTTGGCTAAATGTTTAAGACTGAGCATTGGAGAGACCTGCTGGTCAAGTGTCATTATCAGCTTAGTGCTTTTTCAAAATGCTGAAGTCACAACACATCATTTTTAATTCAGAGGTTTGGCAAAATTAGGCCTAATATCTAATTTTTATTAAAATAAAAAAAATATTGACATCATTTAAAGGCCTTTTGCAGTATCATTAGTATAAACGCTAACCTTAATGTTTAGCTGACATAAGGCATTTTATATTGTAAAATTAGTTGATGAGTCCATCAGAATGATCCATTAAATTACTCTTTTACAGAAATCACACTGAGCTATTTACCCGTTAAAGAAGTATCTTTATACTAAGATTATCTTGGAATGATTAAAAAAATAAATTGAAAAATACCTTCCATTTCATCTACAGAGAGAGAACACAGAGTATTCATTAGAAATAATTCAAATGAAAAAAATAAATAAATAATTCAAATGAGTAAGACTACACTTTCTAATGCATATTTACCAGTAGAGGTCACTATCACACCAAATCGCTGGGCTTGTTCAGCTACCATTAGAAATTAGAGGACCAGGCTGAATTTGTAATAAAATCAAAATGCCTATACATAAAATGTAATTATATAGACTCATAATTGCTGCACAAATATCCAAAGGTAAATGTAGATAACTCATCATTTTGTACTTTTTTTAATCTTATTTTTTTAATTCAAGTATAATATACAGTGTTACTTTCAGGCATACAAAATAATGATGAACAATTCTATATGCTTCTTAGTGCTCATCAAGATAAGTGCACTCCTAATCCCCTTTATCTGTTTCACTCATCCCCTCACCCACCTTCCCTGACAACCACTAATTTATTCTCCGTATTTAAGAATCTGGTTTCTAGTTTGTCTTTTTTTTTCTTTGTTCATTTGTTTCTTAAATTCCACATATGGTCATTGTATATCATTTATATCACATACCATTCTATCATTTTATACTTTTCATATACAGTATCATACCTATAGATATATGTAGACATTAAATATATATGCCAATATTTTTATATGTAGCAATTCATTATACCATCTGAAAAGTAAAAAGATCAAATATTTACATGTGTCTTATCTAGAAGCTTTCTAAAACATTCTTTACAAAATCCAACAAAAATGTCCTAACATCATAAAATCAAAATTATATTAATGTTCTTCCTAAGAATAAGAAACTTCATTACTGATCTAGACAGGAGATACCAGCATTTAAAAAGGATACACACATACTCACTAGGAGGTAGGTTTATTATCACATATTCAAAAAAAAACTCAGTATTAACTACAACTAAATGTCAAATATGCCAGAAAATACCATGGCACACAGGGGCTTAGGAAAGATTACACATGAAAATAGGATATATACTTTTCATGATCAGCAATGCCAAGAAGGAAGCAGAGGTCAGCTACTCCATTTAACTTTGTTTTTTCTTTTTTACTCCGTTTAACTTTGTGAACCAAAAGCTCCAGGTAGCAGAAAAATCTCTAGACATAATATGGTTTATCTACTTTTGACTATGTATGCCAGGCCCAGGTTAGCAAAAAAGGCCAAAGTGAGGTGCAGCATGAGTCATCTGCTACATCTGCCCCCAAGTTACATCTGCCCCTTTATTAATTCCTCAAATTCTTTTAATAAGAGAAAACAGATTTCATTGTATCTGTTAAAATAATAGTCTAGAAGTAATGAGTTTTGATTTACTTATAATCACTTAACCAACTAAACTTTAAGTCACCGTGGTCAACAGCGTCTCCATCTTGATAAGCGAAGGCATAAGAGGATAGGAAATGTGAGACAGGATGAGAAGAAGAGGATGAAAGACAGGCCTGCAGACCTCACACCGATCCTGGGAGGTCAGTCTTAAGAGGGTTTGACAGTGTTCTGTTCTTGAAGACAGCTGTAAACTCAGGCAATTGTGCTCTGCTATTCTGCTTTATGTGGTCTACAGAGATGATTTTCATTTTGTTTCCAATTTTTTTTTTTTAAGATTTTATTTATTTATTCATGATAGTCACAGAGGAGAGAGAGAGAGAGGCAGAGACACAGGCAGAGGGAGAAGCAGGCTCCATGCACCGGGAGCCTGACGTGGGATTCGATCCTGGGTCTCCAGGATCGCGCCCTGGGCCAAAGGCAGGCGCCAAACCGCTGCGCCACCCAGGGATCCCTGTTTCCAATTTTTTATTACAAACATTTTCTTCCAATTTTTTTATGAACATTTTGAAATATAAAAAAAATTGAAAGTAAAATGAATATCCTACTCTATCTATTGAATCTAGATTCAATAATTTTTAATGTTTTACCAATTTGCTTTATATACATATGTATGTATAAATACACTTATTTGTTTAAATATATTAAATTTAGATATATTTATTTATTTTTGGCTGAACCATTTTAAAGTAAGGTGCAGACATCCTAATATTTCACCCTTAAATACACCAGGATGAATCTCCTAAAAATAAAAAGTTTCCTATTAACCTCAAAATGTTCCTAATTCCAAAGAAAAGTAATAGTAATTCCCCATCAACTATCTACCATCTAATCCATATTCATATTTCTTATTGCTCTCAAAAACTGTTCCTGGACAATTGTTTTAATCAGAATTGACCAAAATTTATGCGTTGCATTTGGCTGTTATGTCCAAGACAGTCCTTCCCTCCATCTTGTTCAACGACACTGACTTTTATTTTAAAAGACCTAGTCATCTTCTAGAATGTTCTATAGTTTAAATGTGCACAGAGGTTATTTTTAAAGTACCACCACCAAAGAGAATATATATTGGTTACTGAGGACTGTACTAATTGCAACACCATTCACTAAATGTAATAATGCCACACCAGGTCAACTGTTGAAAAAAATATGAAACTTTAGTATCAAATAGTAAAGTTAAAACAATATTCTATTTCCATGATCATATGAAGCTTTTAGATATAACATCAATAATTAGGGATAAAATAATTTGGGGCAAAATTAAAATTATTTTAGGGGGTGAAATAATTAGAAACAAATGAATAATGAAAATTGTGGTTAAACAACACTATACCTAAGAATTCCTGCTACTTTATCCTGGCAGACTTGCATTTCTTAGAATATCCTATCACTTAAGCAAACAACACTAGTTTTTTTGCTAAGAGTGAAAAACGGAATCTGAGCAAGAACATTTGGTAGTTTACTCTAAATCCTTTCCAGGGATTCCTGGGTGGCTCAGTGGTTTAGTGCCTGCCTTTGGGCCAGGGCGTGGTCCTGGAGTCCAGGGATACAGTCCCGGGATCGAGTCCTACGTCAGGCTCCTGGCATGGAGCCTGCTTCTCCCAATGCCTGTGTCTCTGCCTCTCTCTCTTTCTCCCTCCCTCCCTCTCTCTCTATCATGACTATATAAATAAAAAAGTAAAAAAAATAAATAAATAAAAACTTTGTTTAAAAAATAATTAAATAAAAATAAATAAATCCTTTCCAAAATTCTTCAAAAAGCACAAATAAAATTGGGGCAATGATATCTCTAACCTCAACCATATTATTGCTTTCTATTATCCAAATGATAATTAACAACAAAAAATTAGTACAAATTTTTAAATTACAAAAAACATGACAAAGAAATGAACTGCAATAGAGATCTAGTTTGATTCTAGCCATTGGATGTATGTATTGGTGTGACCAGGATCATAGGCTTCCTTTTGTTACTAGTTAAATCCCCAGGGCTAATTCCAAATCACAGCAGACTCAAAGAAGTGTTTATTCAGAAGTCTATCAAATTTCCAGTGAGGATCCAACATGCAATGAAAACTATAACTGCAATACAGACTTGTGGATCTTAAATAAGCCAGTTCACAAAAATTCTGCAGTAATTTGGACACAATTCACTATATTAGAAATTCTTCTATAGCTCAACTACAGGGGAAAAAATGCTGGAACTCTGTCATCAAATAGTAAAGTATTTTCACAAATAAAATTATTGGTGGGTGGGAGGAAGCAGCCTGTAGCTTCTTTGTTATGACTTAAACCGGTCATGAAATAACCATTTAGCCAGCATTACATATCTGGGCTTAAATAATGTGGGGGTTAGGAGTGCCAACACCCCATGTAGTCAAAAATTTGCATATAACTTTTCACTCCCCCAAAATTTAACCAACAGCCTACTGTTGACCAGATTATACAATTAACAAATATTTTGTGTATTATATACAGTATTCTTACAATAAAGTAAGCTGGAGAAAAGAAAACGTTACTAAGAAAATCATAAGGAAGAGAAAATACATTTATAATACTGTATTACATTTACAGAAAAAAATCCATGTCTTAGTGGACCCACACAGTTTCAGTCGTGTTGTTCAAGGGTCAGCTGTGCTTGTGAAAAAGACAGAGAATATGTTATTTTACCTTGTTAAAGTATCTGGCAATTTTTCTAATTCCTCACATTCCATGTGAAAGACGCTAGAAAAAGAATCCTGAAAACAGAGTGACAACAAACACTGAGAAGTAAGTTTGACAATGTAATGAAATCTATCTAGATACACACATGCAAGTCAATGTAATTGACACAAAACACCAATACTTGTGGTATTTTTTTAACTTATTCTCACACTACACTGACATACGTACTCACTGCTTGACAGCTTCAAGTCTGCTTCCCATGTTCATACTGTTTCCGATATTCACTTGCAAAAATGCTCATTTGCGTATTACTTGGTTTTTGTTTTTCAACCAGGCATTAATAAACACGTTAGCTTCAAATTTTCTTGATATTTATTCAAAATCCTCATATTTTAGCTTTTATACATACATTGATTGCTGTTGTTAGATCTTTTTAAAATACATGCAATTCAGTATATTTTATGAATATTTACTGAAAATAATTGTGAAGATTTTAGCAACAAAAAGAAGTACTTTGCAAGTTACATTAAAAAGCAGAATATATATTCATACTCATGCTGTATTTACAACTGAATAAAGAACTGGAGGGAAACACAGAAATAAAATAATGTTAGTTTAACTTGGGGAGGGAAGAATTGAGTACTGTATTTTTCTTGCTTACATTTGGATTTTTGCTCATGTTGTTGAAATAATTTTAATCAAAAAGTTATAATATAAATGAACATCAAGTCACTTGATTCCTAAACCCAACAAATTAAGTTGTTAAAAAGTGAGCAAAATATATTAACAGGCATATTGCTAAGTTATACTTCAAAGCACCAATGATCCAAGTCAGTTGCTGCCATGATAGATGTTAACTGGCCGAAGCATGAGGTGAATGTTAATTGAAGTGATATTCAAGTTGTCTTAAAAAAAAGGAGGTCCCTACATATAACTTTCAAAAATTAAATCCTAAGAACAGGTCACAGAGCCAAAATTGTAAACTGACTTACTGCATTAATGAGTTCTGACCTGAACTTTAAAAGGATAGCTATTTGTAATCATCTCTGTATTAAGGACTTTATATATAATTCATTGAAAATTTAAAATAATATATATGAGAATACTGATTACCTTATAACACAGTAAATTCTCATTTGATATCTGGTTAATGAGAATTAACACGCATACACACACAAAATGATTCTTGTTTAGTCATATAGTATAGTCTTACTATCTAAAACAATTTTTTAAATTTTAATATAAGTACTACATATCTTTCATTATTCTATTGCCCTAAAACCCATCAATTCAGATCTCATATATGGATTACAACTGAGTATATAAGTGGCTGTAATCCCCACTTCATTTCCTAACCCACCAATGAAGAGCTTATTTTCAGGGTCTATCAGAAAAAAAATAAACAATGATGTCAAAAAGAAATATCCCAGAAACAGTGATCCATAGGTTAAAAAGGGAAAAGAAATTGCATAAAGGAAAACTGCCTTAGGCTAGAAGCTCTGATTCTAACGGTAAACTCAATTGGCCTGTATAGAAGTAACCAGCATTCAATGAGAACACTCTGTCTTTCCACACATATCTGTTTCTTTATGTTATACATCAATGGATTGAAACCTACCAATTAGAACAGTTAGTGATTTTCCATTGTTGGTAAAGGATTTAGGACTAATAGGCACCTTTAATACAAGGCCCTCTATTGGGCCATGCCTTTTGGTTTCTAAACAATTTTTGATTAAAAAAAAAAAATTATACCCAACCCATTCAGAATGGGAGTCTACTTGTTCATAACAACCAGGACACCACTATTCCTGACCACAAAAGGTCTGCACACTACTATGACAATGTTATGTCTCTCCATCAAGGTAGTGTCAATATTGACAAAAGCAGCACACAGACACTCATTCCATGGTAACCACTTAGTGGAGGTACACAAAGGTGAAAGGGTGCTTTGAAGGCATCCTCCAATCTCACCTTGACCCCCTTTCAACCAAAATAGTTCATACTCTGACTGGCTTTGCATAAACAACCATATACAGTTGGATTTCAGAGCAATCTGAGGCTAACATGAAGTTTAAAAGCAGTGCTTTAAGGAATATAATTTCTGTCTTTCTAAAAATTAAAAAGTCATACTCTGTACTCACGGAGCAATCTTCATCCACTATGAAAATGGTGCATTTCTGCACCTGCATGAAAGAGATAATAGTGGCAGCTATTTTCTTTAGAATTACTTCTAATGATTGTTGTTCTTCAAAAATTAAGCTAGCAAGGTCAAGCAGCACCTAGACAGGAAAATTTAGAGCTCATTACTTAGTAATTATTTGTAATTATAAAGCAATACAATGATTTATATGGTTTATAAGTTGTGTATCTATAATCTAATAAGGTATAATCAAGTATATGTCCAAGAATTAAATATGTAAGTCTCTATTTACTAACAGAGCTTCCATGTTGGCTGTTAGTACAGTTAGTAGAGTGGTTACAATTGGACTCTATAATCAGTCATCAGTTTTTAATCCCACCTTCCCTTCCTGTGAGCTTTGTGATGTAGAGCAAATTCCTTAAAAATGGGGATAATAGTAAAAGTAATACCAAACCACAGGACTATCATGAGAACTAAATAAGTGAACATTTATAAAGTATTTTGAACAGCATCTGATACATAAAACACAATGACATTGCTATTGTTCTCAATTTCTGAGATCATTTATCAGCATTTTCACATAGCCCAGTAAATATTGTCCAAAACAGACTAAGCTCTAAGAGCTCCTTTTGTGTTTTTCCTGGTAATTTCACTTTCCTTTGAATTCCACAGAATTTCTTCTAATCTTGCAAAATATTTGTGTGATGAAGAAGAAGAAAAGATATCACAAAAAATTTACCAGAGGAAATACTATCCTAGCTGAAGCCTGGGGGATAAGCAGGAATCGTTTAGGTGAAGCGGGGAAAGAAAAATTTCAGTCAATAACAACTGAATTGAGAGAGAGTAGCATGCTGGAAGCTTTGATCAAGTTTTAAAGAGAATATAGAGTGTAAAGAGGAGAGCTAGGGGAAATGAGATTGCAAGGGCGAGTGGAGAAAGAACCTCAAAAGCCTGTGTGTCTTTGGAAGCAGCTTGGGCTATAATGTACTGCAAAAAGAAAGTGACAGACTTGTAGCTGTGTTTGTAAAAATGAAGACTAGATGAATAGGTGCCAAGAACAGAGCAGGGAGGATAGTTAGGAAGATATTGCAGTCAAAGGCAATGGAAGATCCAATATCTTATTAACACAAGTTCTAAAAAGAGAAAATGGAGTGTGAGAGAGAGGGAGTATCAAAGAAATAATGAAAAAGAAGTACATAAAATGGAAGGGCTTAAGTCTCCAGACAGAAAGGGATGACCAGATACCAGCATGATGAATGAAAAAAAGTCATATGATAAAATTCAGTTATAAAAGCAGAGACTGAAAGGATCTGAAAAACTTATAGACAACAAAACAAAACAAAACATCTATGCAGAGCAAAGAATCAGAATAACATGGATGCTAGTTAGAAGACAAAGCATAACCTCTAAATTTTGAGAAACTGATTTTTCAATTTGGAATTTTATACCCAGCTAAACTGGGAGGATGGTACAATAGGCATTTTCACACAATGCAAGGACTCAGAAAACTTACCTGATCAATACTTTCTCAAGTAATTAATTGAAATGTGCTGCAATAAAACAAGGGTGTAAACTGAGAAAGGAGGAGTTATGGAATCCAGTGGATAACCAGGGGAGTTCTTCTGAAAAAGCAGGTAAGGGAAATTCTATGACACCTATACAGCAGGCATGGGGAGAAACGTCTCAGCTTGGAAGAGAAATGACAGAGAACCTCAACTTGGAGATCTCCAAGAAAAAGAACTCAACAGAATGCCTAAATAATAGGGACTTCGAGGGGGACAAAACCCAACAACATGAGGCTAAACTAGAGCAAACAGTTCAAGGGGAAAAAAAATAGAATAGAATTCAGAAACATGAGGAAAAACTAAAAATTACATACTAAACATAATACGAACAACATTTACACAGTCATGGTACTTATAAACACTTTAACACAACTTTAGAATTAAACCAGACAAAGCTTACTAAGCTAACCATGGTTGTAGAAAAATGTATATGTTATTGTCATGGGCAACAGAAAAAGTCCAGATGGGAAAAGCACAGGGAAGGAGTGGCAGTTGGGAAGGAGAGATGAGGCATACTAAGAGCCTCATTTTACAAAAGCACAGAATCAAGAGATGATGTCTCCAGTTGATAGGGCAAGAACTAAAAAAGTCTTATCTAGCAGGACAAATGCAGCCCATTCAGTAACCTAAAATAGACCTAATGATACTGGTTGGATAAGGATAATGGCAAGTAAAGGTATAAATCAAATTCATATCTGTTAAGTTAATGAATACTGCCTAACAGTGATAAAGCAACAGAGCATAGAAAATAGGAAATGGAAATAATTATTAAAAGATACAGCTAAAATGTTTTTTTTTTTTTTTTTGATACAGCTAAAATGTTAACTGGAGTTTTAATCATACTCTTATATTACTTGGATAAAAATCTAACAATTTTTTTAAAAAAACAATTTCTATAATCTCTCTTTAGTAATCAGACTTGCCTGATTTCTCTTGTTCTCCAGCAGTGAAGTCTCATAGAGTTGAGCATTATGAAGAACAATACCACAAAATGCCAAATAAGCAGCAAAGTCCTAGAAAACAGGTAAGACAACAGCCAAATTAAGAACTGTCTATAAAACTGTCTTGTTATATTGCCTGAAACACAAAAGGCACCCCAGAATGTTTTCAGGTGAAATAAATATTAGAAAGCCAAAGGAGTACATGTTAAGTCTGCACAAAATTAGGAACAGATGCAAAGCAAGTGTTAGCTAACTAGCATGAGTAGATGACAATTATTAACAAAGTTTCCTAAAGTCATACATTAGCTACAAATTAAGAAGAAGAGGGGAGGGAGTAGGACACATATCTCTTTATATCATTTGAAATTGAAATCCACTCTAAGCAAGTATAGTTTCTGAATGATATTAAGAGTTGAATCTGTGCTGAGACTATATAAATAGCTTGTAACTCACTACTGGGGCAAATGAAAGCTAACATACTTACTTGAGAATACTGGCAATAGTAGTCTCACAGAAAGTTCTATACAATATTAGCTTAAATTTTTTTTTTTTAACATGGGTCTGTCATCCTCATTATACTACCTTAAAGTGATATGCTCACAATTATAGTAATTATTGATTAAAATAAGTCTTTCCATGGCAAATGTTATTCACAATCATAGATATCTTTTGCCAAGAGATGATACAGCCTAAGAATGCAAATCTTTCAAGAGAGGTTTACATTAATGGACCATAAACAAATGATGGAATATAAAGCCAATCTAGAACCATGCCAAATATTCTCAGGTGTCATTAACAGGATAGGAAACTAGATGTCTAGAACACTGATTTAAAGAGGTACTTGCTATGCTCTGAAGCAATTAAGACATGAGGACGAAGGCAAGTGCCAATACGGCCTACACCATGGAGACAAAAATAACTCTGTGTTGTTTGAATGTCTTCCAAAAGCTCCTACTAATTTTCAGGGGAGTGACTTAAATAACAACAGGCTTGAATAAGAATTCAGTAGATTCCATGATATACATACAATTACGTATTCAAGAAGAGAAATAATAAAACCTACTGACAGAATGAAGTTATAAACAAGTTTAGGGGCTTCCGCCCTTAAACGGGAAAGCATGTCAATGTGGTGTATGGAATGTATCCCTTCAGAGTTGGATGAGAAGAGTAATAAATTAATGCTGACTGCTGCTCTTTCTGAAGCTAAATTCAAATCTTCCAGCCTAAATTCACACCTTGGCGCCCCACCGTCTGTGTGCAAAGCTTATAAAACATTCTGAAATTTGCTTCACCAGGAGGGAATTCCAATTTTTAGCCAACCTGGAGTGCTGAACTTGGAGCGGTGCTTTGGGGGTTTTGACTCAGGGTTGAATTTGTTTATAGCAGTGATGAAAAGTAAATGCAATAGTTAAAAACACTGTGTCACCTTCTGTATGGCCCCAATGCACACACAGCCCTGGAGGAGGCTTGGCGGCACAGTGAGGAGGGAGTTGGGGGGCTTCTAAGCTACCCAACTACTACCTACCACTAGTACTCCAAAGTCAGCACTGTATTGAGCCGCAGGAAAAAGACACTTCTGAACATTTCAGGTCATTTTAAAGTACAATGGTTTTCGCTATCAACAATTTCAGCAACAGCTAATTCTAGGTCTACACTTTATAAAGAGAAAAACACCTTCCTAAATTGACAATACATCAGACACAAATTTTGGTACCTTTTCATCTTTTTCAGTGAATGTCCCACCATTTCCTGATTTCTTGTTGATGGCCTGGGCTACACCAACAACCTGGTATGAGAAGAAAAAAGTGGTAGTTTCATTGGCTGAAATTATTCATATAGATTGACTGAAATATGTTTATAAAGGAATTTCTATAGGTGCATTAAAGTAACAATAAGCTACGAAACCAAACAAAACCCCTCAGCATTTGAACTAGTTCTGTCTCATACATCCGTCTTTGCTCCTAAGAATTCAAATGTAGTCAACTTCTTGGGTTCCATTTTTGACTTTGATTTTACCTTGCATTGTGAGAAAAGTTATTGGCAGTCACATTTTAAGTGAATTTTTTTCAAGGTTTTTTAAAAAAATATTTTATTTATTTATTTGAGCAAGAAAGAGCACAATCAGGGAGAGAGGCAGAGGGAAAGGGAGAAAGAGAAGCCTGATATGGGGTTCGTGATTTTAAGACTCCGAGGTTATGATCTGAGCGGAAGGCAGATGCTTAACCAACTGAGCCACCCAGGTGACCTTCAAGGTTTTTGGATACAAAATAAACCATAAATTTCTATCACATTCAAATTAATTATATGCTAAACATTTTACATTGGCTTTAATGTTTCAAATGGGCTAAAAATGCTTTTTTTTTTTTAAGATTTTATTTATTTATTCATGAGAAACACAGAGAGGAGAGAGAGAGAGGCAGAGGGAGAAGCAGGCCCCATGCAGGGAGTCCGACATGGGACTCGATCTGGGGTCTCCAGGATCATGCCCTGGGCCAAAGGCGGCGCTAAACCACTGAGCTACCCGGGCTGCCCAAAAATGCTCTTTTACTTAAAAATGCTCTTTTACTGGAAATAGGACCCAGTGGCCAATTACAGTGAAAAATAATTCCTAATGTAGGGGAGTAGTCCAACTTCTTTTCATTTTACCTTCAACAGATTTGTCTTTGGGAAATATTTTCTTGAAACCGAAACAGGAATTAGCAGGCTGAATCTTACTTCAAATGCATCAAAGATACACCATATCTTCAAATGCATCAAAGATACACCATATCAAAGATACAGATACAAGATACATCGAAGACTAAGCTAAAACTCTGGGAATAGGTTTTAAGTGTCCACAAAAGGTTTAGCAACACTATAAGAACTTTCTCATCTTTCTGTATTTTACTTACCTGTTTAGTTCCAACTTCGGCTGGGTTACTGCCTTAGTGTTTTAGAGACCTTCAAACCTTACCTTTTTCCTCTTATAAATTCCACTCTCCTTCCTTCTGTGATTTAGTATCAGTGGGATAAATTATCCCCTAAATGGTTATATTTTAGGAATATAAACTCCTTGGGCTGCATTATGTATTTTCTGAAATCAAGACTAGTAAAAGTGATAATGATGGTTTAGATCACTTCAGTCCCTCGAGAATGAGAGCAGAGGTGGTGTGGGACCATGAGCCCATGGGTGTGGGGATCCTTGGTTTTCTGTGTATGGCTCAACCTTTTTTTCCTCAGCTCCTTCTAAATTCCTTGGCTCTAAGAATAGGATATAAAATTCCCTGCTAGGATGGCAGAATAAGGAAGGGGAAATGCATTCTGGTCTGATAGTTTTCTGGTCTTCTCAACATCTTTCCTCCATGCCCCATGCAGAGTAAAGGGACGTTAAAATGAAAAGAAAAAAAAAAAAAAAAAAACAGAATTCTCCAATTATCCTGTACCTTTTTAATTGTCCTTAGTTCAACTCTTCCATATTTTTGTACAGTCTTTAGCTCTTGAAAGTGGCTAACAGATTTCTAGAGGCTTCAATCTCAATGACTGAATGCATACAAAAACTTTTGTCTAAGGTAGAAAAAAATGTCTGGACTGCAGATAAGCATGTTCACTTGAGTAGAACTAACAGGAGCAAAAGAAAAAAAAGAAACGGACAGGAGCCACTTGAGGATCACTGAGGTCTAACAGACAGCGGTACCAGTACAACTTGATTATTTCAAGTGTTCATTCATTCACCCAATAAATACTGAGGTGCCTCCTATGTATTGGGGAGTGGTAAAAACTGGGAGAAAGACTACTCTAAAGGCACTCAGAGTCAAGAATGGGTGATACATAAACATACACTTAAGAGCACACAGGATGATCAGTTTGATCATAAAGATGCCCACAGACTGCTAGGAGTACAGAAGGGGGCACGCAATATGGGTCAAAGGGGCAGCTTCTTAGAAGTGATGACATTTGAGTTTTCATTTGTATTTAATAAATTGTTTTACTTTAAAAAAAGACTTAAAAAGACTTAAATTAAAAGTTTTCATTTTATTTTTTTTAAGATTTTGTTTATTTATTCATGAGAGACACAGAGAGAGAGAGGCAGAGACATAGGCAGAGGGAGAAGTAGGCTCCATGCAGGAAGCCTGATGTGGGACTCAATCCCTGGGCCCTGGGATCATGCCCTGTGCCAAAGGCAGATGTTTAACCACTCAGCCACCCAGGCGTCCCTAAAATTTTCATTTTAAAAAAGATAAGTGTACAAACAGATAAAAAGACTCTTAGGCAAACCTTCTCAGATAATTACACAGTATAAAAAAGTATGTATTGATGCACTGTATGTGGGCGAGCTGGGTGAGGCAAGTACTAAGCAAGAAAATAAAGAGAAAGTTCCTGCTCATTCAAAAATAGAAAGACGCAAAAAGCTAGTTGTTTATTAAATGGTCATGAATTAAACTGATTTAGCGTTTTAGTGAAGTCATGAAGGCACCATAAATTGACAGTGAGAGGACAACAGTTAACTTCCACATCTTAAAAGAAAAGAGGAAAATCAGCTGCATTATGTATTTTCTGTAATCAAGATTAGGAAAAGTGCTAAGGATGGTCAGTTTAGATCCCTAGAGACCCTTGAGAATGAGGGCAGAGCTGGTGAGGGCCCATGAGCACACCATGGTCCAAGGCTGCAGGCTACAGATATCCTTGACCTAGTCCGTGATCTGCAAACAGCCTTGGGGTGGGAGGGAAGAGGAAAGGGGGGGTAAATGCTGTAGAGATGGGTCAGTGAGCATCATCCCTTACTAGAGAAGCAGAACCAAAGCATGGCCTACTCCCAGTGGGTCTGCAGCAACTTCATTTAAGTAGAAGAACACTTCAAACAAGGCTTCTTCGGTACCCTGGGATGATCCCTTCAGCTCTCCCTTTATTAAAACCTGTATGCCAATTTCGACTTCAGTTTCAGTCTGCATGTTTGACACTCGGGACCATTTACACAGTAAGCATTTTTCTAACTATGGGCTGAAAAGTTTTCTCTCTGGTTAAAAAAACGATATCCTTGAAACTATACTAAATATCAGCCATTATTCACAATTTTCAACCAACCCAAGAGTGTTCACACAGTTCAACAATGATTTTCCATTCTGGAATTTCTATCAGATTCATTTTTCAAACCTGCCTATTCTTCCTTCTTTTTGTTTTGTTTTTCTTCTCTCTTTTTTTTTTTTTTTTTTTTGAGAGAGAGAGAGAGCAAGCATGCCAGGATTGGGGGATGGGGGGGACAGCAGGAGAGGGAGAGCATCTTAAGCAGATTCCATGCTGAGCATGGAGCATGATGCTGGGTTTTATCTCTTGACCCTGAGATCATGACTTGGGCTAAAATCAAGAGTTGGAGGCTCTACTGAGCCACCCAGGTGCCCTCCTTTGTTTCCTATAAATTCTAGCACCTGATGTTCTTCATTTCTTTGAACATACTTAATTTTGCCTGCAAATTCATCTTTAGCAGGGACTGCTTTCCATAGGAATCCCATGCTCCCCATGTCATGAAATTCTGTGCTCAGTGATTTCCTGTGTGTCTTGGTACTATATTGGGGGGGGGGGCGTTGAATTTGAACCCCATACCTGTGTATGACACAGGCTCCTGTTCTCATGGTTCACAGGTGTCTCCTCTTTCTTTCACCACAGTAGGTAAGAGGCAAGCTTCCTTGAGGTTTCTCCTGGCTCCTAGTGGAGTTTACTGGGCCCAGTTTCAAGAATGGGGAGACCATTCATCATTCATCTGGGCTTCACTTCCTTGCCCGTCTACCCCACTCCCACAGAGTGTATGCATCCCCCTAGCTGCTGATGCTATCCCCACACATTCATCAGTAGGGACTCTGAATCTGAGACCTCCATGAGCCCATCTGGCTAATACTCTGTGCTCACATTTCGTATCTTGGGTTCCCATCTGTTTTTGACACCTGGGGGTCTTCCCTTTCTTGAGCTCATCTGTAATTTGTAAAATTTCTTTTGATGAAATTTTACCTTCTACTTGTTTGCAGAATTGTCAAGGGGGATTCTTCAGCATCTGCGCAGTCTTGCAAACAGAGAAGAAATCTTGTTTATAGGCTTTAAAACCTACTTTGTACCAGGTGTACACTAGATCTTTACTATATTTGGGATATCCCCCCCTCTCCAACATTAGAGCAAGGTATTTACTTTTAGGCAATGTCATAGAATGAGGACTTCCAATGATTAATTTTTTATCCTTTCTGGTAACCAATTATTTCTCTAATAATTTTACAGATTTCAGATATTAGAGGTTAACTTAAGAGATGATCAATTAAACATTATTAGTATTCAAAAAACAGCAAGTTCTTCTGGAAGAGTTATTAGACCAAGAAAATATCTCTAATACATATATGTGTCTCTATCCCCAGATGGGTGACATTTTACAAACAGCAGTGATAAAAACAAAAGGTAAAAAAATAGGAGAGAAGGTATAGTATTTGTCCAGGGTCACATAATTCAGTAAAGGACCAAAAAGAGTTTAATTCTCTGAATTTCAAAGATCCTAAGCAAAACTAGCATCCTCTGCCCTCCTTGTGTTAATTTCCTTCTTCTGTCAACTATTGCTCCTTTAAACAAATTAGCTTTGTCTTCAAGCCAAGTAACTGCTAACCACAGGTTTTTTTAAATGTCAGTTTTGAAAGACAGCTTTTATAGCAAGGGTATGTCAGACCTCGTATCTAAGAGACAAAGGCCCTAAAAGTATTAGCTTCTGCATCAGAAAGCCCCATCACTCTCCCTACCTGCTGGCCACCTGGACCCTCAAGTGCCAGTACTCTACGCTATTTTGTGCTTAAGCACAAAGAAGGTTCTGTTTTCTATTTTACTGGCACTTTCCAACAGCATAAATGGATATTATGTCCTCACAGGGTCAAGTGTTCTTTTAGGAATGCAAAGGGCAAGACTTGATTCTCACTGACTGAACAGTGTGGAATGTGACAGCTGGTCAATTCAGGGGCAACTGATCATTGCTACAATGAGCAATTTCTTCTTCAATTAGCAGCTGCCCCAGACACTTACTGAGGCCATACATCAATCTCAATACACTTCCTCACTCTCATTTTCAGGGGATACTCAGCATGGAAGCTAAAAGCAAGAGAGGAAAGAACAGACTCTACAAATCTTAGCTAACCTTCTCTCCCATTCATGGAATGTCTCTACCATAACAACAGGACAGACTATCTATAACCTGAGCCAAAATCTTACTTCACCAAGGAAATGAGAATTCAATATACACAGGAGACAGTGGAGAAGTCTCCCCAGGGCTTTGTCCAAACTTTTCCTCAACTATCAGTCGTTCAACAAAAGAATATTTTATTCAATGAATAATCACTGAGTCCCTTGTGTATCAGTCATTGTTCTAGGCAATGAAGACTGAGCAGTGAACAAGGTAGATAGAAAAGCCATGTCCTCATGGAGGTGACATTTTAGTCAGGGTGTTAGGCTTGGAAGAGAATCCTATACCACCTTCTTCTCCCATTTTACAAGTGAGCAAACTGAAAGTGACAGGGCTGTATGACCAATCTGGGCTTTCTCTCCTCTCTTCCAAACCCTAGGCAATTATCAGAGCATGGCCATAGTCTGTGTGGTAGGCAAAATAATGTCTCTCAAGGATGTCTTCATCCTAACCCTTGGGACCTGTGACTATGTTACCTTACATGGCAAAAGGGAACTTTCCAGATGCAATTAACTTAAGGATCTGAAGAAAGGGAGATTATCCTGAATCGTCTGGGTAGGTCCAACTGTAATCATAAGAATCTTTATGAGGGAAAACAGGAGAAGGAAGAGGAGTCAGAGCCAGAGATGCTTTGAAGATGCTTTGCTGCAGGCTTTTTTTTTTTTTTTAAAGATTTTATTTATTTATTCATAGAGACACAGCTAGAGTGCAGGGAGCCTGATGTGGGACTCGATCCCGGGTCTCCAGGATCACACCCCGGGCTGCAGGCGGCGCCAAACCGCTGCGCCACTGGGGCTGCCCAGGTTTTGAAGACAGAGGAAGGGGCCACAGGCCAACGGATATGGGTCCTGTAGGAGCTGAGAAACACAAGAAAACAGATCCTTGCCTAGAGACTCCAGATAGGAACATAGGGACACCACAAGGTATCCTGGTGACACCTTAATTTTAGCCTAGCAAGAACTATTTTAGCCTATGACATCCAAAACTATAAGATAATAAATCTGTGTTCTTTTAAGCTACTAAGCCTCTGGTAGTTTTTTTTTTTTTTTTTTACAGAGCAATAGGAAACTAGTACATTCTGTTAGAATCATTCTCCCTTTCCTTTTCCTCACCCCATACTGTATCTTATGTTTCACCATCTAAATCTTCACTTTCTTTGAAAGCCCTGACATCTCATTGCTAATTGTTTTTCCGCCTTCAGTTGACCTCTGACACTTATGCCAAATTTATCTTCTTGGGATACTGCTTTACACATACAAATTACCTCTTTACTCAAAGCCTTTTAATGTTCCATCCGTCTACAGGATAAAAATTGATGACCGAATACATATCCTCAGCTTGAACTAAGATCACTTAAATGGATCTTTGAATTAAAACACTACAATGACCTTGTTCACATCATTCCTTGAAATATTACCTTCCCCTTTCTCTACTGAGGCTGAGTTTACAAAAAGCTTCCCTTCAAACCCTTCTGAAATTCTGTGTGGTAGTTGAGTATGCCTTCCATTTCACAATCGAGGTATTTTCATTTTTAACCTCATATTCTCTACTCTGATCCTGGCCCTCCAACTAGATTGTGTTCCAAAGACATGATTTATATCTATGCCTTATTGCTGTACTTTGTCCCGAACGCACTCAATACTTGATAAATATTTGCTGTCAATAACGGGATAAGTGAGAGAGGGATCAAATATTTTTTTAGGGTGATGTACTTACTTGCTAATTCACATTCGAATAATAGGTAATTTAGATCTGCTCATTTTCTTTCTCTGCCATTTGCTTGTTATTAAGTGATCTCTCCACATCTGAGAACTTTATGTGGCAGTAAGAAGTTTATGCTCTTAATAAGTCTTTAGTTATTGATTGGAACTTAAGAGCCTAGAAGGATTTGGGAAAAGTAGGAAAGAAAAGCTTAAGATTGTTCATTTTAACATTTAATTTTAAAAATACAGAAAATCACAGAGAATAAGATAGTAAATATCCATATCTCTGTCATCCAGAACAGTGGGAGTGTGGGGCTTGTTAAATATGGCTTACTGGGCCTTACCCCCCCAGTTTCATATTTAGCAGATCTGGGTTGGGGCCTGAGAATTTGTATTTCTCATAGCTCTCAGGTGATGCCACAGGCTGCCGGTCCAGATATAAAAGACACTTTGAGAACCAATGATAAAGAACTATTAAGTGTTAATATCTGGGAATGCTTCCTTTTTAAAATTAAACTAAGAAAATTAAATTGTACTTTCTCCTTCCAGGCCCATTCTTCTTCCTCCTGCCCCTCCTCCCCAGAATTAACCTCTAGCATTACATTCTTAAGAAATCTATGAATCTATAAGCAAGACATAGTATTTCCATCTTTCAAAAGGGTTACTCAAAATCAGGTAATATGCATAATTTTATAACCCATTATTGTATTCAGTGTTGCTTTTTACTTTATATAGATCTGACTCATTCGTTTTATATATAATGTTGCATTTCATACCAAATTTTATTCATCTAATTACCAAATGACAGATGTTTGGGTTGTTTGCAATGAGCATTTCTACTATACACACATCCAACATCCAAGAGCCTCTTTGGCAAAATCTTCAGAGGGATGATAGAAGTTATACCTTTATCAGCAATGCTTAAGAGTTTTTGTTAACCTTACAGTCTAAGCAGTGCCTACTATTATCAGGCTTTTAAATCTTTGTCCACCTGAGGGCCATAAAACTGTATCTAATTGTTGCTTTAATATGCATCTTCCCGATTATGGGAGAGAATGAGCTTTTTAATTTTTATTGTCTATATTGGTTTTCCTCCTCTGTGTTGCCTATATGTATTTTTTTTAAAGATTTTATTTATTTATTCATGAGAGACACACACAGAGAGAGAGAGAGAGCGTGTGCGAGAGGCAGAGACAGAGGCAGAGGGAGAAGCAGGCTCCATGCAGGGAGCCTGACATGGGACTCGATCCCGGGGCCTCCAGGATCAGGGCCTGGGCTGAAGGCGGCGCTAAACCTCTGAGCCACCTAGGCTGCTCGCCTATATGTATTTTTGCCAGTTTTGACCATTTTGTGGTTGTTTGGCTTTTATTAATAGCTTTGAGAATCAAGGTTTGATTTTTTTTTTTTTTTTTTTTTTTTTTAAGGACTGGTCAGACTGACTTTATTTGGTTGGGATCCATTTTTATCCATTTATATGTACAAGCACCACTACACCTACTATTTCTCTCAAGAGTGTTTATGGATCTTCCATGGTTGCAGACAACACCAGTATGAATATAGGAGAAGTGGATGCTTGTAGTTTATTCTCATGGCCTGAGATGCTAGGAAGAGGCAGCCAAGTCGAAAAGAAGCTTTGAGGAAGTTGCAAGACATAAACAGCAATGCCCTAGGGCAGCCGGCATCAGAAATACATGATTAATGACCAATATCTCTAATATATAAATCCATTCCCAGCCCCCTAAAATTCATAATGCTAAAAATTTTGCCATTTAAAAAAGGGAGAACGAAGGGCCTGCTGTAGGACGGGCTCTTTGTTAATTCATTTAACTTTTGGTAAAACCCTTTCAGGTAGATATTACCTCATTTTATCACAGAGGTAGCTGATATTCAGAAAAATTAAATAGGAGTCTGAGTACATGCAGGTCTGATCCCAAACCTACGTTCTTTCTACTCCTCCCCCCAGGAGAAAGTGAAACCTGCACTAGTATAAAATACAGATTCTTAAGCACTAGTGTTCATATGAATCATGAAGACCAAGGATCTTCCAGTACATCCAAAGGCTGTATGCAAATTCCACACATATACCTATCTTGTTAATGCATATTTTTATCAAAGAGAATGGTACAGTTTCAAAATTATAACTTTAAGAAACAGAGACAAGTCCAAAATGGCAACTAAAAGTTGCTTTTACTTTCATTATAAATCTTACAACATGTCTTTACATCCAAGAATCTCTTATGCAACATAAAAAGGTCCTTATTCCAGGGATATATAATGTACTCTCACAAATAAGTAGAATATTCAAAAGAAAAAAAAGAATTAACCTATCATAACAGAAATCAGAACAGTGCTGCCAAAGGTTATGGGATATCTAATGGAGTGTTACGGATATCTTAATGGGCATGAATTTGTCAAAACTCATCAAGTTGTAAGATCTGTGTATTTCACTGTATATAAAGTTTAACTGACCTTTCAAAAATTACTTAAAAGTCTTAAGAGTAAATTTTTAATTGCTGATGGTATATGCAAGCGATGGGTCCATGTACCAAGTTCCCAGCTGTTCTGATAATGGGGCAGCAGGCAGAGATTCTGACCACTGGCTCTGTGCTATTAAGTAGGATGGATGTTCCCCACATAGGGCTAGAACAAATCCAGCCTCTGGGGGTCAGTAGCTGTCCTGCCCTAGGAACATCAGTGGGAGTGGTGCCAACCTGAGACTGGGTTCCTTCCAGACAAGGGGATACAGGGCATAATTCTTGATCCCAGTGTTTATTCTCATCCCTTTGCACACACAAAAAAATTGCTCTTCCCTGCCAAATACCAAACTCTCTGCCTCACTAGCTTTTAAGCAATGAGGTGAAGGTCTTAAATCTAGAACCATAGGAACTTTTTGCCTTCTTATTAGACCTTTCTGTTCCTCGGAATACAGACAGAGCAGCTCATGGCCATGATGCAAAATCTCTGTACATGCCCTTTAAGAACAGGCCAGAGACACAAAGGTTACATAGCAGAAAAGAGCCTGCTGTCTTTCCCACAGCAAGGTATGCTCACCATTCACTGTTATTTCACTTTTCATCCCTCCATTTGTCTGGCCTCACAACACTCTATAAAGGGAGGAAATGGACATTTTTCTGAAGCTTCACTAGGTGAAGAGCCCTGTGGTGGGCACCATCACATTCCTTGTCTCACTAGGACCTTTAAAACCACCTTGTGTGTTTGCACTTCATGTTGAAACTTTACAGATGAGTCACCTGAGGCATAGAGAGGAGAAGACACTTGCTCAAGGAATCACTGATCATAAGCCAGCATTCAAGACTAAGTCATTTTTGCTACAAGTGCAGAGCTCTCTCTTTCAAACTCTGTCTCTGCCTACTTGGGAGGAAGTCCAAAATAACAAAGAATATGATATACTCAATATATATTATATAACTGTACTTTGATCAGAATGAATCTACCACTGTTCCTGCCCACCTTTACACAGGACATTGCCAAAAATGACTTCGGAGCCTTGGATCTATGTAATAGCGGAAGATTTATTTTCAGGGTGGTGTTCTGCAATCTGCCAGGGGCTGGCTTGCAAAGCACAGGCTTAGCCCTGCACGGTGCTGTTGGATTTGGACCCTGGTAAATCCAGCACTGCCTTAACTTAGAACAGGTCCAGGTCTCTGCGGCTTGGTGAGAGGGTGTGCTGATAGAGCTTCACATGCCCACCACGTGCACTAAATACAAACAGAAAAGAAATAACACAGCAGAAGTGGCAAAAGGCCAAACGTGTGTATCAAAACACTAACTAGGCTGGATCTCACTTCCAAACTGGAGCTGGCATCACAGATTTTGAGAGAACCTCTTCTTCCCTAGGGTTGAACTGAGCATTCAGGTCACTGCTCTCACCTGTACTGGTCCAGCTAACCACCTCATGGCCATGAGAAGCTAGATATCCATACCATTTAGCTCAAGATATCCAGGGCAAAAAAAGTGTATGTGCGTATTTATCATCTTTTTTTTTTTCCATTCAAAAATCCTTCACATAGAGGCTACGGCCTATGATGTCATCCTAGTCAAATCATAATTTTATCTCTAAGTGTTTTCTCCTTCAAATGGAAGATTAGCTCCAGGAGGTAATCACATATGAAAGCTCAGATCCAGACACCTGTCTCACTAGAAAAGCCTCAAACTGTAGGTGTTACCAGCAAAAGAAGACAAGTCCTCCTCCACACAGCTGTGACAGATAATATATAAAGAAATGAATAATATTTGGAATCATTGTTTGCAACTCCGTGTTTTATTATTATATTATTCCGGCCCATAATTTGCGTTTTCAGAAACTAAAATAGTAAAAAAGAGTTGGTTGGTAGCTTTTCAGGTACAACCAATACTAAAGAAGAAAGAAGGTAATTACTTCATGGTAAGAAAAATAAAAGAATAAAGACGATGAATAAAGACGATGTGGGTCTAAATCCCAGCTCTGACACTTAGAAGATAGAGAATATTGGGAAATCTCCTGTACTTGACCAAGTCCCTGCTGGAGAAGTAGCTGCATATTTGTGTGCTGATGAACTCGTGTGGTAGAGGGGGAAATTCTGGTGATCCTGCACATGAGGCCAGGGTGGGGCTGGGGAGGAACTGCCGAGATGTGTCCTCGAGCAAGTGACCTGGAAAGATATCCGGTGCACAAGCGCCAGACTGACCTTTGCCATTTCACAGACGGTTTATCCCTATAAGTAAAGGGGAGACCAGAGTGTATGGAATCAGATGCAGGGGCAGACAAGGGAGACGGAATACGTCCTCTTGTAGAAGTACACTTCTCATTGCTTTTTTCACTGAAGTTGTAAGCAAGGCCATCAGCTGAAAGTGGGGTAGGGAGGCAGCCCTGAGATTCGAGGAGGGAGGAGAAAGTATTGAACAGTAAAATAACATAGTCAAAAAAGAGAGCTAATTGTTTTTATCACCACACACCAATACTTTCTTTTGTAGGTTTTCCTTTAGGGAATATCACAACTCTCCTCTGTGAGACCTATCAAAAAAGCCTAAAACATATTCTAGAGTCTTCCTTCTGCTGATTTCTCCATTTTATCAATCCTTCCGTCTCCCAAACAGAAGTGTAACAAATCTACTCCTTGTCTCCTCTGCCTCAGCCTGGGTCCACTTCTAGCCTGGATGGCTGGGAAAGCCTCCTTACTAACTCCTCTGCTTCTAGATACAGTACTTTTTTCATGTATGAACAAATACAGAAATTATTTACTTATCAAAATCTATCAAGTGTCAAATTATGTGGCTTGGAGTTCTATATGAAACAAAGAAAACTGCTCATCTCTAATGCTGTGGCTGTATGGATCTATAAATACTAGCAAATATTTCCTGGCTTAAAAAAAAAAAGATTCAGTACCCCGTCTGCATGGCACCGGAGAGCTCTTCAGGATCTCCTCTGCCTGCCTGCACGGTCTCGTCTCTGGGCCCCTTCCTCCTTCAAGTTTATACTCCAGCAAACACTGTGCCAAAGGACTAGACACATTCCCTCTGCTTTCGATCCAGGAATGGACAGACATAGGAAACAATGGTGCAGAAAGATAATAAGGATATACCACTGAGCATTTTCTGTGGATATCATGGAACAAAATATTTACATTACTTGCAAACAGTAACGATCTCATGTAGACCAGCATTTGTGACATAACATTTCAGAAGCCTCTTAATGCCTCAATCATTTGCCACAGTCGAAGAAGCAGATATCTTCCTGTTTTAACAGTCTTCCTTAAAAAAAAAAAAAATTCTGCTTCTTTTCTTCTCTTTAACTCATGCCAACTGGGCAGAGTAACAATACCAACCCTCCACCTTTGTTTAAACCCAGCCTATGTCACTTCTGGTAATTCGTGTCATGTTTTTAGTACATGAGAGGGTGAGGAATAAGAATTTTAATTAATGAGCAGAATTCCTCTTTTATCATCTGGCCTGTTTTAAGGAAAGAAAATAAAGCCTCAAAGTACAGCTAGTACTTCTGGTGGCTTGAAAATATCTTCTCAAATTCTTTCATACTCCTCTCTTCAAGAGGTGGAGCCTAATCCCTCACCCCTTGAGTCTGGCCTGGCCTTGATGCCTGGCTTCTAAAGAACAGAATGCCAAGAAGGGAAGGTGAACAACTCTGGAGGTTCGGTCAGACAAGGCACTGGTGCCTCCTCCTTGCTACTCTCTGCCACATGATGAGGAAACTGAGTGCCTTGTGGAGAGGCCCACTTGGCGAGGAACTGAGGCCTCCTATCAACAGCCATGTGAGTGAGCCCCCTGGGAAGTGGGTTCTCAAGCATGAGCCAACCCTCCCTGCCTGGATCCTGAGTGCTGAGATCCACCCCTTGCAGGGAACCTGGGCCACACCATGCAGTTGGCTAAGCCACTCTGGAATTCCTGAACCACACAAACTGTGAGAGAATATGTGTCTGTTGTTCAAAATCACTACATTTGGGGCAATTTGTCAGGTTGAAAAAGACCACGAACACAGTACTGATGATTATCAAATAATGTGTAATAATAAAATAGATCTGGAATTCTAAATCCAGGTTACTTTCACCTTATTTTACTGCTATGAAGTGATGCAAAAGGGAAAAATAGGGTTCAGAAATTTTATAAAACCATCATTTCTTGCTCTGTTTTTTTTTTTTTTAAGATTTTATCTCTATCTAAGAGAAAGAATGCATGAGTGCAGGGTGGAGGGTGGGGAAGGGAGATGGAAGGGGCAGAGAGAGGAGTAATCTCCTCACTGAGCAACAAGCCAGACAGGGCTTGATCCCAGGGTCCTCGGATCATGACCTGGGATCATGACCTGACCCAAAGGCAG
Organism: Canis aureus; assembly: GCF_053574225.1. Lineage (NCBI taxonomy): Eukaryota > Metazoa > Chordata > Mammalia > Carnivora > Canidae > Canis > Canis aureus. The sequence goes on from NC_135643.1 coordinate 38,711,610, forward strand.
GTGCTTAACCGACTAAGCCATCCAGGCACCCCTGCTCTTTGTTTTTTAAATCTTCCTAAATATATTTTAAAAAATTTTTTTATTAAAGAAATGTTTTCCTTAAGCCTGGAGTATTCATTTCCATCTCACTGGTAGAAGAGAAATAGAGATTTTTAGATGAGGATAGAAGACGGAATAGAGAGTACCCTAACAGTTTACATAAAGCACTGTACCTATGTAATCTTAGCTCTTAATAAATGAAATAGATGTTTGCACACATATCTACTGAGAAGAGAAATATCATTGACAACCACCTTAATTCTTTAAGAATGCATGAAAAATGGACATTATTTAATAATTAAAAATCCATCCAAACGTCTAATTATGCAGTTCTGGGTTAGACATCCTACAAAGAAATTGTTTATGCTTATTGGCAACTTGTTCCAGATCTCTAGTATTCATTATTCAAGGCCAATGTAAAACTTCCCAAAATTAAATTTATAAATGATTACATTAAAACGTAATGCATTTCAACAAGTGCTGGAATACTTATCCTGAAAGTACCAATGAAGATAAACTTCATATTGAATAAAACATAGCCTTCAGTCTAAACCAAATTTTTTGATCATTAAGAGTAAGATTTGGGGAAATACAGCCTTATCACAAATGTAATCGTCAACCTCAAACTGTCATTCACCCTTTTACTCCTGGATCAGCAGCACAGCCTCTGGGACTTAACCTATTAGCACTGTTTTTCATCAGATTCTCTTAACAAATGTTTTTTCCTAGGAAAGTGGGCACCATCTTCTTTGTAAATTACATTCCTGTATTATTTAAAGGGTAATGTGGAAAAGCAAAGAGAAGAGACCATCACCATCATGACCTCAAGCCCAGAACAAATGGAAACTTTGCAGAGTACTTTCGTTTCTAAGAACAAAGCTACAAGAAAGAATATTGCAGGGGAATAAGTGCAATGAACACTTTCTAAGTTTAAAAAAACACAGTTTTTTAATAAAACCACCGTTTTGCACCAAATAAATAAAATAAAATAAAAAACAAAAACACGTAACTAGCCAATTCTTTAGGACTAAAATAAATCTAAATCAACTGACAGTCTGCAATTAAGCTCTGCTTCTTTTTGAAGCTGTATTTTCATTTAGCCAGACTTAGAATTGAAGGATTATGCATAAAGCCATAATGTTTATCTGTTTCAAGCTTACTTGTCAAATTTAAGACCCAGTCGGCGCTGTGAGCACGAGATTGTTGGCAAGCATGCACTCTGCCTCCACCCCCTCATGTAAAAGCATGTATGTGCCTCTCTTAAGGCTGTGAGATAAACAGCAAGAATCTGCCATATGAGACCACAGCTTGCATCTTTCCTCTGTAATTCCTCTAACTCAAAATCCAGTCTTTCTTTTGCATCAGTGAGTTGAATAACGAACTCATTCAACATTTGTCTTGTCACCATGTACTGATAGTTAATGTCTGGAGTACAAGATCTACACCTAGAAATTGAAAAAAAAATTCAACAAGTATCTCCCTTGCTTCATTTTTTTAATATCCTCACTGCCTAGACCACTGCTCTATACAGTACAGTGATTTAATAGTTACTTGTCCAAATAAGACAATTCAGAGGGGGAAAAAATCAGATTATTTAAAAATAAGCAGAAGGTTAACTTAAGTTCTGGAAAAATTTATGTTTGCAAATTGCAGCTGGAATTATACATCTGATTCCATTAATGCTTTATTTTGTGATTTTTAGTAGGCATTAAATTTCTTTGAGTCACCAAAAGCATTTATCTCATTAAAAAACATAAAAATTAGTGTTTTTTGGGTTTTCATAATTTTTTTAAACAAATTTATTTACTTATTTGAGACAGAGAGTGCGTGCACATGGGTGTGCATGTGCACATGCTGGGGGAGGGGCAGAAAGGAGAGTGAGAGAGAGAGAGCATCTCAAGCAGACTGAGCTGAGTGTGGAGCCTGACACAGGGCTTGATCTCACAGCCCCAAGATCATGATCCATACTGAAATCAAGAGTCAGATGCTTAAACAACTGATCCACCCAGGTGCCCCAAAATTTTCAGGTTTTTTAAAAAGGAAGATATAAATTTAGATAGTTAGCTAAAATGCTCCTCTCTCACACTAAAAAAAGTTATTATGTATCCTCTACTATAAACTTATATCCACATCAAAGAATTCTAAGTACATCATTAAGTATGATAAAATAAAATCAAGGTGCTAAAATAAAAATAGAGGAGGAAAAAAATGTGATTCTAAATTAGATTTCTACTCAGTAACTAGAATTGACACACAACCAAGAGAAAACAAGTGTTTCAGCCCAGCTTGAAAGGCATAATTGGATATAATCTCTGGTTCAGATCAATAAGAAATTTTCAAAGAACTTGCATTATCTCACAATAATGCCTTCTCTTCACTGGTGCAATGCCTATAAATAAATAAAATAAACACGCCTCTCTACCTTGTCATAACGGGCAATACTTCAGAGGAGGACAGTAGTTCTGAAATAGGTCATCTGAGTTAGAAAGAGTTGAACTTTCCTGTACTTCTTCACTAAACATAAAAGAATGGTCTCATTATAGATATAACCAATGCCAAGTGACAAAAACTGGTCCAAATGTCCAGGTCCCCAAAATCCAGCATTAAGTCTGAAGGAAATTTGATAGCAGCCCTAAAAATTCATACATTTGTTGTAATTTTTCTCATTATGTTTCATGAGCACATCATGGCTTTTCTCTGGAGCATACTGGCCCAGATTAGCATGAAACATGCTCCTGTCACTCTTATCCCTGGTGAAAACTTCCTCCTATTTACTGGACAGATTCCTCTTGAGGTACTATAGAGAATGTGACTCTGATCCGCTTTCTTTAGCTTTACTTTTTTCTTAATTTTTTAAAATTAAAAGTCTGTCTGCAGAGTGATTCAAACACTTATCGTTAAAAATCATCAGAATACAGCCAGGTCTCCTGGTTTTTGCCTTCAAGTCCTGCCTCTGCATTGAGCCAAACTAAATACATCAGTGCCCCTCCTCCCACCTCCCTCAGCCTCCAAATAATTTAAGTGTGGGGAAGAAAGTGGATGCAGTCATCACCCACAGCAGAATTTCAAGAAACCCCCCTTCCCATGTTATTACCTTATAGCCAGACTGCCTAGTTTGTGTTGTTTCTGTTGAACATAGTCAACAACGTAGTTGGCTGACAATATTAGTTTCAGGTCCACAAACCTAGTGATTTGACAATTCTATACATTATGAAATGCTCACCACAGTAAATGTAATTACCATCTGCCACCATACGTAGCTATTACAATATTTTTCATTATATTCCCTATGCTGTACTTTTTATCCCTGTCTTATTTATTTTATAACCAGAAGCTTGTACCTCCTAATCCCCTTCACCTGTTTCACCTGCTCCCACCTTTCTCCCCTCTGGCTGTTTTTTTTGATTCCACACATAAGTGAAATCAGATGGCATTTGTCTTTTTCTGTCTGACTTCTTACACTTACATGGTGACTAGATTTGAATCTCAGCTTTGCCAGTTTTGGTTACCCAGCTTTGAGTGAGTTCTTAAGTGTTCCAGGTCTGTTTCCTCATCTGTTAAGTAGAAACAAATAATGACTACCTTCTATAGCTGCTAGGAAGATTAAGTGAATTAAAATGTGCCAGGTCTTTAGAAAAGTTTCCACAGGATAGCAATAATTTGTTTGAAAATAATAATAATAATAATAATAATAATTTGTTTGAAAAACTGAGAGTACCACGGGTTGCCAAGGATGTGAAGCAACTGGAACTCTGATACGTTGCTGGTAAGAATGCATATGGTGCAGCCACTTTGGGAGTTTGAAGTTGCTTATAAAATTAAACACCTACCATATGACCTAGCAATTCCCCTCCTATATATTTACCCGAGAAAAATGAAAGCATTACGTCCACACAAAGACTTGTATGCAAACATGACAGTGGCTGCTTTCATAATAGTGGCTTTTTTCATAAAACTGCAAACAAGTGTCTATCAAACAATGAATGAATGGTCAAACTGGTATATTCACACCATGGAATAAATTACTCGCCAAGAAGAAGGAAGAAATTACTGACACAGGCAACAACATGAATGAATCTCACAAACGTGGTACTCAGTGAAAGAAGCCAGACACACAAGACAACGTATGGTAGGATTCCATTTATAGGACATTCGAGAAGAGGCAAAAACAATAGAGACAAGGACAGACTGGTGATTATTAGGGGTCAGGGGTTGCGGGAGGGCAAGGAGGTTGGCTGCTGGGGGGACAGGGATGTATCTGAGGTGACAGAAATGTGTTATATCTTGATTACAGCAGTGGTTACATGACTGTGTGCACATTTGTCAAAACTCCTCAAACTGTAAAATTAAAATGCATGAATTTTATCGTGTTAAATTATACCTCAAGACAGCTGGGATTATTGTTGTTTGTTTAATTTAAATCATCCTCACAGGTCATCATAAAGAGAGAAACACATATACACAGAAGGGCAATCCCACTCACTTCACCCTAATTTTGTTGCACACTCTCATGAGTTCCCCCAGTTTCCAATGTTGGTAAACTGTTTGCACTATTTAGAAAGAGGACAGTATGATTTAACCTGGGTCTCTTTGCCAGTACAAGATTAGTTTGGGGGTCACAATTTTACTTAACAAAGTAGAAGCTGAACACCATCTTCTCAAGTGCACAGAATCACAGCCTTTCGTTTATTAACTAGGGCTATCAGATAAAATACAGGAAGGCTAATCAAATTTAATTTCAGATGAGCAACAAATCATTTTTAGCATAACTGTGTCCCAAATATTGCATGGGACATGCTTTTTATTTGCTGTATCTGGCAACCTCGTCATTAATCCATGCATGGTCTTTTCTATATATTCATCCACATAATTAACCAATTAAATTAGCCAATTAATAATTAATTGAATAATTAATCTCATCATGTTTTAACTGCAAGGATATAATAGTGACTTTGACTCTAAGTTTCCCCTTAAGAAACCACACAGCAGCCGTAAAGCACTGAGAACTTATTTCAGACTAATGAGAAGTGACTCCTTTAGGATCTTGTCCTGTAGGATCCTGTTAGTCAAATTGTGACCCGCAGACTCAGGGGGTCAGTATCAACTGGTCCTTGTTACAAAAGAATCTCATGCCCACCTAGACCTACAGAATTCAGAAATTGCATTTTAACAAAATCCCTGTATGATAAATCTACACATTAATGTTTTAGGAGCACTGGTTCAGAAAGCTGTGTTTCAGGACAATTCCCAGGAACATAGCAGGTGGAATGGAAGGAAACTGACGGTAAGTATAGAAGCCTCTTACGAAAACATTTTAAAAAGTTCAAGCATTACTTCAATATCTGAATTATGGCAGTAGGTTTGAATAGAAAGGAGCTGAAGTGAAAAACACTCCAATGGAAAAAAAAATCAATAGGATTTGGTAAAGGACTGGATGGAGGAGAGAAAGATGTCAGAATGTGAATGTAAGTCAAGTAGAAGCATTAAAGTGCTCCTAGTACCTTTGGCAGTAGTTCTGTGGTTCTTGAACCTAGCTGCACGTTGTAATCACCTAGGAGTCTTAAAATACCGATGCCTGGGTCCCAACTCCAGAGACACTGATTTATTATTATTATTTTTTAATAATAAATTTATTTTTTATTGGTGTTCAATTTGCCAACATACAGAGAATAACACCCAGTGCTCATCCCGTCAAGTGCCCCCTTCAGTGTCCGTCATCTATTCACCCCCACCCCCCGCCCTCCTCCCCTTCCACTACCCCTAGTTCATTTCCCAGAGTTAGGAGTCTTCATGTTCAGAGACACTGATTTGAAGTGAAGCCTGGGCATTAAAAATTTCTAAATACTTCCCAGGTGATTTTAATGTGCAGCCAAGGTTAAGATCCCCTAGCACACGCACTTTCAATCTATTTGTTTCACTTAGAGTAGCGGTTTTCAACCCTAGCTACACTGCAGAATTATTTGGAGAGCTTTAAAAAGGTATCAGTGTCTACACTCTGCTCTTAGAGAATCAGATTTAACTGGTAATATTTTAGAAGTTCCTCAGTTGATTGTAATGTGCAGCCAGAGTTGAGAACATTTAACTGAAACATACAATTTGGTTGCTAATTTATTAACTTTTTTTTTTTTTCAAGTAAGTATGAATGAAGAGGGAATTCAGGGTTAACAGAAACCAAACCTTCCAGTTAGGTGAAATATAAACCCAAACATTCCATTTGCTTGTTATAATTTCACAATGAAACTTACTTGGAATTAGCTACAATTTTCATGTTTTCAAAACCTCATTTTGAGTCTCCTCAAAAAATCGGTTGATAGTCATTACAATTGGATAATCCCTTTATGAAATAAGCATTATTCAGACACTTCTAATATAATATGAAATAAATGGATTCTAGCCACAACCAAAATTATGTATCTTAGGACAGAATACGGTTCTAGGGTGGTGATGGGGGGTGAGGTAAGGAAATAAAACATCTGAAATCTATTTCTAAGTCCAAGTAAAGTCTCTATCAAGATTCAGCCCTCTCTAAAGTCTAAGTCATAATTTTTATTATTTAACATAATATTTAAGTACTTTGTAGTTAACCTGTCACGATTGTATTATTTCATAAGTATGCAAAGTATAGCTTTATTTTTTCTTCAAAAAGAAAATGTTTCCAAATGACCTTTTATAAAATGGAAAATTGGCTTACCTCTTCCCTATGATTCTTAATTGGCATACAAAGAATACTCTGTGTCTTGTAACCTGTAATTTGGTCAACTTCTGCATTGAACCGAGGATCCTAGTAAGGAAAAAGAAATTCAATTTAATGACTGACCTGTTCAAAGACTGATTTGATTTTTCTGATTTATAAGATTAGAAAAATCTAACCTTCAACTTACCTTATTGCTCTGAATGACAATTTTATCATTGGAAAGACATCAAATCATGTAAGTACCTATCATTTTTGACAAAGATAAATTTATGTCTTTTAGTAGCTAGTGTTCATGAGAAACAAAAAAAAATACAGACTCAAATGTTCAGAAATAAAGAAAATTCAAAATATTAACCAATTTAGACAGCATGCCTTAGACCCATGAGAAAGTGGCAACTCTCCCCCTCTGTAATACAATTTGCCTATTCCCATCTTGCTGATACTCCTGTGCCATCCAAAGGAAAACATCTCTGCTCTGAAACTATAAAATCTACCAACTCCAAAACAACCTGCCTAATATTGACTTTACTTCCCTTGTAAAGGTGTTCTGAAATAGAAATACTTCTATTTCAGGTGTTCATAAGAATTTTAAATATATCATGTATACGTGTGCATAAAAAAAGTTGCATGGCCTCAGTCAGACTGTAAACAATTCCTTAATCTTTGTATTTCTTTTTCCTTTCACAAGTACATCATGAACATTCAATAATCACAAAGGACTTCTCAGGGTGGTAAAGGTTCTAAATGTGGTTAAAGAAAGAAAGGTACAGGCTATTTTCCCTTGAACTTTAGATTGGGAAGATTAAAGTTAGGCTATAAACTTTAGGAGGGGCTTTTTTTTTTTTTTTTTTTTGGTCCCTCACTGGATTTCCAAAACTTGCACAAGAAATCAAAAGCATTTGTTAAAATAAATGAAGGAATTCATTAACAAATGATATCATAATTATCAGTTGTGGTCATTTTTGGCTTATTATAGTTTAAAATAAACATTGTAGGTAAGAAGGAAAACATACTAGAGGAAGTAGACAGATACTACTATAGGTGGTAAGATTAGAATTGAAACAAACATACCAGAACATAAACATATAAAGGAGTGTTGTTCCCCTCAAAGCAAAAACCTTGGGAAGTTACATGCTCAAGCTAATAATAGCAACACTGCTCTAAAAACTATGCTTTTGGAATTCCCTTCAGAGAATATGGAATAGCCACACTGGAAAATCCTTATCTTTGAAGGTCGTTTATTTATTTTTTTAATTAGTCTAAAGTCATGCAACGTCAAAGCTGTGAATTAAAGCAATGATTACAGTAGATTCCATCAACTGGGGTCAGAAATGAGGCCAATTTCCCCAAGAGAGCCAAATTTGGCATTAAAGGCAATTTAAAAAAAAAAAGTTATAAAATGGTAGAAAACCAGTATAAATATTTTACTTTATAAATAAACACTACTGCATTTTTGCTTCTTCTTTTTTTGGGGGGGGAGGGGGCAAACATGCTCAAAGTTACATTAAGACACAGAGAAAATGTTGACTGAATATATTTTTTAAAATTGTTCTTAATATACCATATTGGAATGTATCTAAAAAGATAGAAAGGACACTGATATTGATGTATTAAAGAAGTGACAAAATTATTAACTTATAAAGTGGGGTTGTTCTACAAGCTAATGATCAAAATATGAATATAAATGCATCCTCAGCAATTATTTTGTTAATAAATATTTGAATTATAAGACCAATTTATGAGGAAGAGGACTAAACAACAATCTAATCAAAGCAATAGAGTTTGACAAACTGGAATTAACAGGGCTTTCACAGCTTTGGAGGCATCATACTAGGAATTTAAAATCAACAGCAGCCCTGGATTCCATTTCATTGAAGGAGGTGGGAGTAATGTTTATGCTTCAAATTCACTTTAGGTGAAATCTGGCATCTCAAGGAATTTCCCAATCAATGCGCTCAGTGCAAAGGCAATATGCATAAAGATCTTTAACCCCTTTAGGTCCAGGAAACACCAAAGAAAAAATGGAGCAGTACTATTACTGTGATTATTTTTTCACTGTTCATGAGAACATGACAGTGTAAAACAAAACAAAATAAAGCCTTGGATATCCACTTCCTAAAATAAAGCAATTGGTACCAGACTTGCCTTCTTAGTGAAAACTGTAAGACTGGACCAAATGTATGAGACAACTAAATCACAAATCATGAAAAAGGGAAATACACAGGACAACCACTTTGGCTTTCTTCCTTGTGGCATTTTCCTGCTGGCAAGAAGGCAGGCGGTATCCAAGTGTAGCAAGGGTTCCAAATGGAACTGAAAGACTTCAGGGCTTCTAAAGTGGCTAAAATTTGCACAGCAAAGTACCTAATAAGAGAGCTATGCTGGGGGGATTTGGGGGAGAGATAAAAGGAAGACTGAATGGCTACTCACTTCACACATGTATAGGGCAAGACTCTTAAGAGAACCAGCTAAAAATTATGTTGAAGGTTGAAAGCAGAATGGAACACCAATTAGGGAAGAAATGTTTGGAGACACTGGAGTTCTAGCTCAGCCATTCCATCTCAAGCATTCAGTTGACACAAAAAAAGCCACTCCTTAGGAGTAAGGACCATACCCTAGATTTCAGGGGCATTCCCTAAGACCATATTCAAAACTAAAATATATCTACCCAATAATAACACCAAGCCGGACAGGACCAAAAAGATCTTTCAGTAATTGCACTGCCCTATTTAAAGAAAGATGGTATGATCCAAATGCCCTGCAAAGAAACATGTACAATGTCCAACATACAATCAAAAATCACATCATATGTGAAGAAAACAGGAAATTGAAAGGTCATTCAGATATTGAAGTTAACAGAGCAGGACTTTAAGGCAGCTATTATAAATGTACTTAAGGACTTAAAGACAAATGTGGTAATGAAGAGATGGGAAACTATAAAAAAAAAGATAATAAAATAAAATTTAAAAACTTATTTTAAAAAACCCAAATGGAAACTCTGGAGCTGAAAAGTACTGTGTCTAAAATGAAAAGTTCATTGACAGATTTAACAGCACATTAAAAACAATGAAGAAAAGACAGATCTTAAAAAGTTAGCAGAGCCTTGGTGTTTTCTGGGACAATATCAAGTGGTCTAACATACGCGTATATATAATTGAAGCCCCAGAGAGAAGAAAGAGAATAGAGTGGAAAAATACTTAAAGACATAGGCCAAAATTTCCCCAAAGTTAGTGAAAACCTTAAACTTACACATATAGTATGAAAATTATATATAGCAAGAAACATATAAGATGAAAATATGGAGCAGAGCTGACTTCTCATGAGAAAAACGAAGAACAAAAAGTGGAAAAGCTCTTAAAATGTTGAAAGAAAACTACTATTAACTGAGAATTGTTGATCCAATAAAATATCTTTCAACAACATAAGCAAAATAAAGGCATTTTCTGATAAACTAAAACTGAATTTGTCACCACCAGGCCTGTATCACAAGAAGTGCTAATGAAAATTGTTCAGCCTCAAGGAAAAGCTACCAGAATCTACACGAAGGAGTAAAGAGCTTGGAACTTGGCTTAAACATGTACACAAATACGTAAAGAACTAGGAAGCTTGGGTCTTCATTTTTGGAGAAGGAACAACCCGACAGACAAAGAAAAAGAAAAACAAAATGCACTTTGAGGTGTTAGATTGAAATTGGAGGTATCAGTAAGAATTCATTGTTTTTAATATAGGAAGCAGATAGATATAAAAACAAATAAAATATGGGCATATGTGTCTATTTATATCCTTCATTCCTAGCTCCTAGCTCTGTCTACTGACATACTGGTAGCAACAAACACATACCAGAAGCAATGAACACAACCCATACTCAGATTTTAGTTTCTATCTTGATTACCATTCCCTCCAGTGAAAGGAACCACAGTTGCTTGGGAAAAAGAATGATAATAGGGCTAGGAGGAGGAAAGTATAAAACAGGCATGGAACATACTGATAAGCCAATTAGAACTTTCAGCCCAAGAAAATGAGAAAGCCCAGAGTGAAGACAACCTATCAAAAAGATACAGGAACCTGGCAAATCTGATATAATTTGAGAATCTGATAAACTTATTGCACAAAATAAAAATCCATGAGTCCACAGTGATATGAATAAATGAATGAATGAATACAAAAGGTAAACTCTTCTTTAAATGAGAATGCCAACTAAAAAATACAGAACATGTGATGGAGTTAGAAAATGTGGATGCTAAACCAGTAAATGTAGGTTCATAAAGAAAAGAATATTTAGGGCAGCCTGGGTAGCTCAGCGGTTTAGCGCTGCCTTCAGCCCAGGACGTGATCCTGGAGACCCGGAATCAAGTCCCGTGTCGGGCTCCCCGCATGGAGCCTGTTTCTCCCTTGGCCTGTGTCTCTGCCTCTCTCTCTCCTTGTGTCTCTCATGAATAAATAAATAAAATCTTAAAAAAAAAAAAAGGAAAAGAATATTTACACAATATCAAAGTATCTTACCATAAGATATTTATTAATTATAATACAAAAACTGTAACCTTATAGTGGAGAAACCTAGTGAACACCACTAACCAAGTTTTTAAAATTAATATAATCAACACTAGGGTAAACTAATATCACATGTTTCCTGATAACATATGCTGAGAAGACTATTAGTATTTAATAAAATATATATTTCGTCTTTGTCCCAGGTTCCTGGCACAGGGCTCCTAAAACCCTTGTAATTCCCTGAGAAATAGGAAAGTCCTTTGATAGTCATAGCAAGCCCCGTTTAACCATACCTAACTTCATTCTAATAAGATGAGTCATAGGGAGAGTATCCCTGATAGCTTCCAGATGGGGACCAGAAAAACCAAATGACTTATTAGAGGGTTAGAACTGTGAGCCCCACCCCTGACCTCTAGAGAACAGAGAGGGGGCTGGAAATTGAATGTAGACATCAATGGATTTAATCAATCATGCCTACATAATGAAACCTTGATTTAAAAAAAACAAACAAACAAACAAACAAAAAACAGAACAATGCTGTCTGCAGGAGTGTCTGGGTTGATGAAGATATCTATGTGCTGGGATGGTGGTGCACACCCTGGAAAGGGCATGGAATTTCTGTGTCACCCACCTCCCATTCCTTGCTCCAATGCATCTCTTCCATTTAGGTGTTCCTGAATTGTAGCCATTATAATAAAACTGTAACTATATATAAATGCCTTCTTGAGTTCTATAAGTCATTCTAGCAAATTATTGAACCTGAGTGGGGAAATCACCTTATTTGTAGATAGACATAAATGTGAGTAGCCTGGGGACCCTGTTGGTGACTGGTATCTGAACTGGGAACTGGGGACAATCTAGTGGGACTGTGGAGTCTGTACTACCTGGTAGCAGTAGAGTGTCAGAAGTTAGTTACTAGTGGTCGTTAGTGCTAACTACTAGTAGTTAGAATCAGGATTGAATTGGATTGTAGGACATCTAGCTGGTGAAGAAGTAAAGAACTGACTTGTTTGGAAAACCAGACAAGGTCTCAACATTGACATCGGTGGTATTTCTGCCCAAAATACCTTACTTGAATCTCCTCAAAAAGACTTTCTACAGAATAACTAGCCTGAACTCTCAAAATATACATCAAGAAAAATAAACACTAAAAAACGATTCCAGATTTAAAGGAGACTAAAGAGACATGACAAGCATATGCACTATATAATTTGGGATTAGATCCTTGATGAGAGGAAAAATATAACTATAAAGAACATTAATAGAACAATAGATTAAATTTGACTATGGCCTATTAGGAAGTAGCATTATATCATAAAATTTCCTGATTTTGAAAAATTATTATAATAGTATAAAAGAATATTTTTAGAAAATATTCTCTGAAATATCTAGTAAAAATGTTTCCAACTTATTAAGTGGTTCAGAAAAATAATATGCATAGGGGCGCCTGGGTGGCTCAGTTGGTTGAGTGACAGACTCTTGACTTTGGCTCTTTGAGATTGAGCCCAACATTGGGCTCCACACTCAGGGTGGAGCCTGCTGGAGATTCTCTCTCTTCTCCCTCTGACCCTGCCCCCTACTCATGCTCTCTAAAATAAATAAATAAAATCTTAAAAAAAAAAAGAGAGAAAAATAGTATGCATATATTGCTTACATGCATTGTATATAGATAAAGAAAATGATAGAGCAAATGGAGCAAAACATAAACAACTGGAGAATCTGGGGAAAGTGTATATGAAGTTTCTTATACCAGTCTTAAAACTTTTCCGTAAGTTTGAAATTACATAAAAATAAAAATAACAGAAAACAACACAGCAGTCTTACTGATATAGGGGCTAGTTTTCTTCCACAGAGTGGCATTTTTAAGATAATCCCAAAAGATTATTAGAACACTAAAAGACAGATATACCAAATCCCAAACTATGTTCCCTGGGGCAAATTAGATCATGGCAGATTAGCAAATTTATCAAAACTAAAACAATTTATCAAAATTAAAACAATTGTTACTTCTTTCTCCTAAAATTGACTTTGGAAATCATTTTATTCATCAGATTGAGAACTCATACTCTCATTTGAGAGAGCTCATATTTCTTTAAGAAAACATCTTGACAAAGTGAGATGTGCAAAGTGAGCTTATTTATCTAGACAAGGAATAGAAAAGTAGGAATGAAGTCACCAGGGTGGGAAGAATAGCAGTTACATGGTAAAGGTCACATGAGTACAATGAGACCCCCTCCCTAAAAACCTGCAAGTCTTCTCCTTAGAAACCATGGTACGACATGCAGTGCTTGTCCTATGGAAACAGAACAGTAGTCAAAGTTTTGCATTCCAGTTGACTTGGGAGGAAGAGGAGTGTTTTGACAATATAAATCCTTTGACAGGAAATCTTGGGGAATCTTAAGGCTTCTGTAGGACATGAAACTAACGTGTTCAAGGCAACCTGAGATGGTCAATTTTAAGTGTCAACTTGACTAAGCTAAAGAATGCCCAAATAGCTCGTAAAGCATTGTTTCTGGGTTTCTGGGTATGCATGTAAGGATGTCTCCCGAAGAGATTGGCATTTGAATCAATAAACTGAGCAAAGATTTTTACCAACGCAGGTTGGCATTATCCAAATCACTGAGGGCCTGAACAGAACGAAAAGGCAGAGGAAGGACAAATTCACTCTCTCTGGTTAAGCTGAAACATCTGTCTTCTGCTCACCTCCCTCCATTGAAGTTCCTGATTCTCAGGCTTTTGGACTCAGAGCTACACCAAACTCACACCACTGGCTACCCAATTCCCAGATCTTCAGACTCTGAATTATACCACCAGCTTTCCCGGTTGTCCAGCTTGCAGGCAGCAGGCAGATCACAGAACTACTATGCCTCCATTATTGAGCCAGCTAATTTCTGTAATAATCCTCTCCATATATATACTTATATATTCATATATATATATATTTATATACTCACGTATACATTTCTCTAAGTAACCCTAGATACTGGATGGTATCCAGTTTTCATATTAAAGGAGAACACCAAACACATTTATACAGTTGTTCTGATTATGTGATAATATCTTATCATCAGGGACGCCCGGGCAGCTCAGCAGTTAAGTGTCTGCCTTCAATCCAGGGTGTGACTTGGGAGACCTGGGATCGAGTTCTGCATCGGGCTCCCTGTATGGAGCCTGCTTCTCCCTCTGCCTCTGCCTGTGTCTCTGCCTCTGTGTGTGTGTGTCTCATGAATAAACAAAATATTTTTAAAAATATATCTTGTCATCAATAAATGGGTGCCATATCCAAGAAAGTTACATGAATGATGAGCTGATGCAGGAGGAGATGATGGGTGATTGAACTTCTACATATAGGCAGCAAACACCCTGTCTTTGGTATTTGTGGTCTGATTGAGAATCACTGATTTAAGTTGTGGATTTTGTTTTGTACTTTCAATATAGGAATGTGCTATCTTATTAGTAATAAAAGAGTTGAATTCTCCAATTTATATCATTCTGTCACAAGGTTTTACAAAATGAATCAAGTGTTGATCACTTCTTATAATTGACTTATATGTAAGACTTTTTTTTTTTTTATCTTCAATCTGAGCGTCATTATTTCTCATGGTCACCTTGTGGTTTTCCACTGCTACATTACAACTTGTCAAGGGTTCTGTGGTCAAATAGGCTTTATGAAATACTGCTATGGGGTGTCATTTATACAGATGCCAGTTTGAAGAGGTAGGACTCAGAAAACAGAACGCATTTTCCTGTTCTGGCTACTTTCACAAAAAGCTCTGAGGCACTCTTGATTATTGGAATTATGGGTGGGGCTGAGTAATGAATTATCCATTAGCCAAGGGATTTCCACTGTCAACAGCAATGTAAACTGCATGCCACGGATCAACTCCACACCTTTGGAATGAAATTCCTGGGACACGATTCACTTCAGCAAGGGCCACTATAAACACAGATCAAGGGTGATAAGGGGAGTCAGCAATATGAAGAGGCCACAGGAAGAGAGGCTTCACACCGGATGCACTGCAAATCAGGGACATGGGCCTCTTTCAGAAAGCAGTGCAAGAATTAGATCATTCATTACTGCGAAACGAAACTTATGCTGTCAAAACTTTGACAGTGGTAAGCATATTAACCAAAATGCATGTAAGTGAGGAAATTCTCAGAGCTGCAGCAGCTTAGAACCACACAACAAATGAAGGCATTCTCAGCAAAGCTGAAGCCTATTTACGGTCCTACTGTACTTGGGACTATAGTGCCCTTGAAAAGCGGAAACCCAGCTGTCACCTAAGACAGGAAGGGAATTCTGCAAATTTGGCAGCAACCCTTCAGCTGTGTCCTTAATACCCGTCTTGTAGTCTGCTACGGTGTGACGTTACTACAGGGCTTGCAGAAGACATGGAGATAGCTCCAGGAAGAATCAAAATGGAAGAAATGGATTGTACACCCTTGTACAGAATGGATTCTGAAAAATACCTCATGATTTCACTACCTGCACTATCAGATCTGTCCCCAAATCCCTGCCCTCAGTGTTCCTCACTAGTTACCATATTTATTCACCCAGCTTCAAACCCTCACTTATCCCTGACTTCTCCAACCCCCTCACTCCCATTTTAGCTGCCACCTCTGGCAGATTCCACTTCTTCACTGGAAATCCATTCCCTTCTTTTGCTCATTAAGGCCAGTGCCCTGGTTCAGGTCCTCACTTCCTCATACTATTAAGTTATTTATCCTCCTAGCTTCTAGTATTTTTCATTTTACGACCACTGTAAAGTTCATCCTGGTAAATCAGTCTGAATCATAACGACCTTAATCTAACCACCATAATCTAACCACCTTCAATTATTCCTCATGGCTCTGGACCGCAGACATATCCTTCAGCCTGGCATCCAAGAATCCAGTAATTTCCGGGCTCTGTCCCCATAACACCTCAATGTCTACACTATTACCCACACATGTCCATTCAAGCACCACATGGTGGGTTCTTTCAACTTCTCTTTACATCTGGATCTCACCTTGCACACAAACAATCTATTCAAATCCTAACTATTTTCCAGGATCCATATCAAGCATTCCTTCCTCAAAGAAACATTTCTCTGCTCCCCAAGTAATGTCATCTCCTACATCCCTGAACCTACCACATTTTTCTATTATAAGCATATCTATTATGATATGCTTTCTATGCTTCTTATCTATCTTATCTTCTATATAATTTTCACTTAAGACTTGACTATGTGCCAGGCCTTGTATTAAGCATCAGGAATACAGGGGTGAATAAGACAGCAATGACCCCTCAAATCACACAGAGGAGTTGCAAGCCAGGATCACCACAGAGCACTGAGAGCGTACCATAGAGAAGGTCGCTAGGCCAACTGTTCTATCAAGGTGTTAGAAAATACCTGATAAACAAAGTGTCATTCAATTCACATGCTCTGTTTAAAAACCATAATTCTATTAATAAAAAAGATCATTTTAAATGGGAAATTTGAAGAATCATATAGTATAATCTTTAAGTCCATAATTAAAGACCCATATACAATTGCAGCAAAAGTGGAAGAATGTCCAATATCCCTGCTTAAATATTTTACAGCAACAATTACAATTTTTTGAAGACATATATTTTTTGTCTAATAAAATAAATCAAAGAAAGGATGAAAAGAAAGAAAATCAGATCTTGGTGTCAATGGGGCTTCAAATGAATGTAAAAAGACTACTGGTTTGGTTTTTTGACAGTTTTTGGATCAAGTGTTTTAGAATCTCACTAATATCCCCAGAATTTCATGTGGATATAACATAGATAAGGATATGTATACTCGGGAGGAAAAAAAAGAAGAGAATACAACTATGAGATGAACTATGTTAAATTATCATAAGGAGAAAAACAAGACAGGGACACCGGGGTGGCTCAGCGGTTGGGCATCTACCTTCGTCTCCGGGAGTGACTCCAGAGTTTCAGGATCGAGTCCCGCATCGGGCTTCCCATGAGGAGACTGCCCCTCCCTCTGCCTTTGTCTCTGCCTCTCTCTGTGTCTCTCATGAATAAATGAATAAAATCTTTTAAAAAATTTTAAAAAGGACAAGATTTCTCTATGGCCCATATCCTTGACTCAACCACCAGTAAAGAAACTCTGGCATTTAAAAGCGGGGAAAGTTCCGGGGTGCCTGGGTTGCTCAGTTAAGTGTCAGACTCTTGGTCTGGGCTCAGGTCATGATGTCGAGGTCATGGGATCGAGCCCTGAGTGGGGCTCCGTGCTCAGCACAGAATCGGCTTGAGATTCTTGCCCCTTCCCTCTCCTTCTTCCTGTTCTCTCTCTCTCCTAAATAAATAAGTAAATAAAATAAAATAAAATTTCTTAATGAATAAATAAAAGATGGAAAAGTTCTTCCCCCCCAAAACAAAACAAAACAAGAAAAAGTTCTTCCCATACATACCAGTTTTAACTAAGTATGCAAATTACTACCTTTCAGTGATCCTATTACATCTCAGTTTGAAACATCGCCCACGATTCACATCAAGTGTCCAACGTTCCACCCCGTTTCTCTCCTCACCCCACTCACCCGTCTCAGTGATCCCTATTTACCTCATAAGCATCTTTGATGTTCAAGGGCTCACCAAGTGCTGCCACATGTCCCACAATGCCTTTGTTCCATTCTAAGCGGATACAGTTATTTGAAGCTTCTTCCAGTGTTGAACCTTCTGCAACATCAAACAGGCGGCTGATAAGAAACTTGTCATTGGAGCTGTCCTCACAGACAAGAAACAGGGAATAGCGATCGGCGGAGATAAGTCCATGAATATGCAAGAAAATTTTATGACATAAGGCTGTGACATCCAAATGACTAGAAATATCTTTCACTAATTCCAAGAGTCTCGAGCACTGGTCCCCTTCATCATTATCAAACCTTGGGGGGGTTAGAGGCATCTGTTCCTTCTTTTCTGAGTCAGCGAGGAAGCTCACAGTACCCTCAGAATCTTTGACGACAATGGGTCTAAGAGGCCGGTCAAATTCAGAGGCAGAGATTTTCCTGGTTGGTGTGCCAGGCGCACTGCTGTCTGCACGGGAACTCTGCTGCGAGGAGCAAGAGCAAGATTCTGCGTGGCCTCTGATGCCTTCTTTACACACAGGGATGGTGTGGACTCTCTCGGCGAACCAGGCATTGACCATTTCTCTGCAGAACAGAATGAAGACATACTAAATAGTTAAGAAAGAAAGGTGCTATCTCTCTCTGAAAGCTGCTAACAATTCTCTCACAGCAAACTGCTTAGACAATAATTCATTTTTTCACGGAAATTAAAAACAAGATGGTTTATTTCAGACAATTATATTTTGGAAAACTGTAAAGAACAATTGCTTCAATTAACATTATAATAAAGTCTGATGCCTATAAACATATTTTCAGATATCTGATTTACAATGCATAAAGCATCAAGTCTGCTTCTTTGAAAAGCAGTTTGCATAAAAGACACTAAATTTGACCACAGTCTTAAGAAAACATAAATATAAAAATTAACTCACTGTTTAAAACGCACAACTTGTTTTGAACTTAAATATTTGAAAATTTAAAACAAATATTCATCAAATTTGGTTAGCTAATATGCTAAATGTTAGATAACTTTATCTATATTACTAATATACAGATTAGATTTAGAAAAGGGAAAATATAAACAATTTGATCTGGTATATTGAAAGATTATAGATTCTGTAAATAGTATACTAATAATGCTTGTTCAATAATGGTACAAATGATCTCTTCTAGATCATCTACTCCTGGTATAAAGGAAGAAAATTAAAAAGTAAGCAATAGCTAATTTTAAAAATTTAGTCCAAGCAAATTTAAATTATTTAAATTATGTGAAAGAGATCCATTGAGTTGAAGGCTTCACGGTGCATGATTTTTTTCAAACAAACATCAGATTATACACATCAAAATGACTGTTCAATTCAAATGATTCCATTTGGAAAAATGTTTCATATCAATGGATAGTGCGTTACTTCAAACATTTTTGGAGCTCTTCTTTTGAAACTAACTTCAACGAAAATTCATAAGGTAAAAAGAGGATATTAGTTTTCTCCAAAAGTTAGATCTTCTTCTTCACTAAGCCCTTCTCTCAAACACATAAAACCAAAACCAAAACCAAAAAAAAAAAAAAGTAAACACAAAAAATCCTAGAGTAACAGCTAACTTAGTAACTCTTATGCATAAAATTTGACTTTTCCCAAAATTCAAATTTACCTCCAAAAGACAGAAACTTGCTAACACTAACAATGTTTAAAAGAATCTGCCCATGATAAAAGCAATGCAATCCCCACTCTATAAGGACATATTGATTATTTTCACTAAAAGGCCAGGACAAAAAGAGTTGGACTATGCACTATTTTCTTTTTTTTTTTTTTTTTTTTTTTGAGACTATGCACTATTTTCGAGAGTATTTATATATAGGCATTCTTCAATCTTTTTGTCGGTAGTAAAAATTGTTACCACCTTGATGGAGGGTAAACAGGCAACATCTAACCATCTTTTAAATGCATTTATCCTTTGTTCCAGAAGTTTTACACATGTGGCAAAAGAAGTACCAGCATATTTCCTGTAGCACTATTTGTTATAGCAAAGATAGTAAGCTACCTATACCACATCTGGAAGGCTGGTTAAATACATAATGACACATTTATACAATGGAATACAAGGCAGACATTGAAAAATAGTTATTTCACTTAATAAATTTCCATAACTTATTAAATCTCCATAATTTATTAAGTGAAAAAAGAAGAATACAGAGGGAAAAAAGAAGAGGCTGCTTTATTTCTGAATCTTTACTAAGTTTTCCATTTTTGAGATATTCTCTTGATCATTTTATTTTGAAGAACAATGTATTATTTGGTAAATATCTATTATTCTGAAATAGTACCAGTCTAGAATGGAATGGGTAAAAAAAATAATAACACAGATATTATCAGGATGACCACAGAATTTCAAGTGCTGGATACAGATATAAAAGCCTTTCAAAAAAAAAAAAAAAAAAAGGCCTTTCAAAGACCCCTTTAAGGAGAAACACTTCCATAACCACCGCCCCCCAAATTGCAGTAGTGGTGCCAAAGACACTGATGTCAAAAATGCCTGTGAAGCTGTCAAAAATGCATAGGAGGGCAGCCCAGGTGGCTCAGTGGTTTAACACTGCCTTCAGCCCAGAACGTGTCCTGGAGACCCGAGATCGAGTCCCACATTGGGCTTCCCAGCAGGGAGCCTGCTTCTCCCTCTGCCTGTGTCTCTGCTTCTCATTCTCTCATAAACTTAAAAAAAAAAAAAAAAAGAAAGAAAGAAAGAAAAGAAAAAATGTACAGGAAGTTTCTGAATAAAATTGTTTTGTAAGATGTAGACAGAAAAAAAAGCACTATATCTAAATTAATATATTTTATGTGATTTAAAGATATGTAGATGTAGCTTAAATTGCGAAATCAATATAAAAATGGGCATTTGAATTATTTCAGCTACCAACCTAAAATTTAGTCAAATGATTTCTTATCTTCTTATTGGAAAATGCTGATCAACTTTTTTTTAAATCAAAACACCTACTTGACAAGCCCACGTAGATATCTAAACAGACAACTTAAAATGGCAAAAACAGAATTCCTTTTTTTTTTAAAAAAAGCAGAATTCCTAATGATACTCAGATTACTACAATCTCACTGCCTGCCAGTTTTCCTTATATTAATAAAAGCATTATCATCTCCCTAGTTACTCAAATCAACATCTAAATTTGTTTCCTTCAAATCTCACATCCAAGCCAAGCCCCATCTATGTGACTCCCCAAAGCTTGTATCCCAATCTGGTCATTTCTATCTCTTACGTTACATCCTGGTCTAAGTCCACTATGGCTATAGCCTCCTCACTGGTCTCTCTGTATTATACTTGCCCCCTTTCAATCCATTATCTCCATAGCAGCCTGAGGAATCTTTAAACAAAGTATATCTTAACATCATAATTATGCTACTTGGTGTCTCAGTGACTAAAGAATAAAACTCAAACTCTTTCAATCCCCTACCATTGTTCCACTTGCCCAGGCTGGCCTCCCTGGTGCTCCTCAAGCACACCAAGCTCTAACTGTCCTCAGTCTGGAATGTTCTCCCCTCACCTTCATCTGGCTGATCACAGCTTCTGCATCTCTACCCAGACAGGTCTTCCCTGATCGTGCCGCCTAAAGTGGCCTTTGACACATGATGGTCTCACTTCACAGCACCTAAATTCTTATTAGTTGATCTGTTGTTTTATTGTCTGTCTCCTCCAACCAGATGTAAATTTCATCAGAGCTGCCGGTCTGCCCTGTTCCCGTGCTGAGAAAATGCCTGTCTCATAGTGTGTCTACAACAAATAATTTTTGAGTGAAGTGAATGGATCAATAAATAAGGCTCCTAAATGAACTACAACAAAAGGGACAGCAGTCTTTGATTATCTGAACGCTGGTATATCTGTTGCATAAAATCAGCACTGCGGTTTAACTATAAATATTTATCACCTCTTGGATGTAAGCCTCATAACCAACTATGTTTAATTTATCCTCATAAAACCTGCAGGGCCTACTATATGTCTTAAATGGAGCCAGGACTTAAAAATTCTGTTATATGGTTTTCATTACTATATTTGTCTCACAACTGTTTTGTTTTGAATTATTTTCTTGGAGGGATGAACTCAGTGTTAAATTATACAGGAAAGCGGATCTAGTATATTCGCTCATTCAATCAACAATTTTTATTCACCACCACTCATGAGGGAAGGGATTTCTCATGACCACATTATTGATTATCTGAGTCCCTGTAGTTATATGCTTACGTAGGAAAACATACCTTATCACTTAGAAACACTCACATAGGAACCAACCCACAATTAAATCAAATCATTTCTTACACCTCTCTCTCCTTAGACATTCCTTGCAAGTTTTCCAGTATATGACCTATGTGACTATAAGAAGTGGGCCTTTCCTTTTAAAATAATCTAGCCTCCTCTGATAATTTTTAAATACTTCAATTTCTGTATACAAATAACCTGCAAATCAAAATTAAAATGCTTATGTAGGATACAGAATTTCTAGAGGTAAGTCAAAGGTAATGTTGGAGAACCATCACAATACATTACAATTGTTTGCAATTACATTACAATATTACACAAAGCCACTGACAATTTAGGGCCACGCCCAATTAAAGACAGCTTACAAATCAAGAAAGAATCAACAAAGATAATGACATAATAGATACTTGAAAAGAGAATTTTATTTAAATAATTATACTCAAGATTAAGAAGCGTCCTTGAAAAAACAGATGAAATCTTCAGATACTAATTTGAAAATTATTTTTTGAAAAAAAAAAAAACAAAAAAAGAAACAACAGAAGTCTCTATAATCCTGCTGTAAAAGTCAAACACGAAGGGGACGCCTGGGTGGCTCAGTGGTTGAGCATCTGCCTTTGGCTTGGGGCATGATCCCAAGGTCCTGGGATCAAGTCCTGCATTAGGCTCCCCACAGGGAAGCTGCTTCTCCCTCTGCCTATATCTCTGCCAGTGTTTCTCAAGAATAAAGAAAAATAAAATCTTTAAAAAAAAAAGTCAAACATGAAGAAGTAAAGTTAATTGGTTATGGAATCATTTTTGTCAAAACTGTTTATTCTAACAGTGAGCATGGAATTTTCATTATAATCTAAATTGTATTAAATCTAGGATAAGATTAAATTACTTTCATATTCTGTGGTTCCATTTTCATGATAAAGTTCCAATCAAAACCTTTCCACTCATTTTTTTCATTTTAATTGCATTTATGTTTAAATATCTTTATTTTTTATAGAAGGAATTATTCTCATAAGGTAAAGATCTGATGTGTCAGGCACTATGCTGGGGACCAGAGATATAGTAATGAGCACCTCCAGGCATACTAT
Organism: Canis aureus; assembly: GCF_053574225.1. Lineage (NCBI taxonomy): Eukaryota > Metazoa > Chordata > Mammalia > Carnivora > Canidae > Canis > Canis aureus. Next base: position 38,734,749 of record NC_135643.1, read on the forward strand.
TCAGTGATCACTCTTCCAAAATTGAGGTTTATGTTGTGTTCAGGAGTTAATTTATATTTTGGATTTTGCCATCACGTGAAGTAAATGTAAATGCATATAAATGAATAAAGACGGAAAAGATGACTATGAACAGATATAAGGGTAAAAAGTACCTGATGGGATTCAAGAAACCTAGATGATACTTCTGACTGGCCAAATCACTTCTGTGGCCTAGGATAGGATCTCTCTTTTCATTTCTCTTCCTTGATTTTGTGGGATTTTTGAAAAGTACTCACATGAATGATACTGAAAAAAAGGGGGACACCATTTTATTTAAACCTGGTAAGGCAGGCATTAACAACCCTGCTTTCTAAATTATGAAGCTAAATTAAATGGCTGAGCCAAAGACATTCTATTTGGTAGCAAAATCAGGAATCAAATCCAGGTCTCCTTTTTCAAGTCCTACGGCCTGTAAGAATATAAACAATTCCAGAACATCAATGCTTACCACAAAGGAGGTGCTCTGTAACTTCTAGCTACATTCAAAAGAGCCAAACTCAAATTCAACCATACAAGGCATAGAGAGAATAAGATAACTTACAATAACACATTCTCTAACTTAATTTTTTGCACTCAGATCATAAAATGATGGCACATTAAACCACAGAGGTAAAAATGGCCTCAAAGGACTCAGAGAATAAAGAGTCTTAAGGACAGTGTCCTGAAAACATTCTGACTGAATCCCATGTCTGTTTCTCTGAAACCAGGTCATGTTTTAGAAATCTAAAACAATGCACTGAAAAAAATGTATAATGAATGTGTTCAAGAGAAGAGTCATTCTCCATGTTGCTAGATTTAGCAAATAAAAATACAGAACACCCAGTTAAAATTGAATTTCAGATAAACAATGAATAATTTTTTAGTGTAAGTGGTATCTGAAATTCAAATTTAACTGAGTATCCTGTATTTCCTCTGACTATGCCAGTCATTCTATATTATTTTTCTCCAACTGAAATTGTTGTCAGATACACAACAAAGAAAAGGTAGCTTCTATACAGCATACTAATGAGTTCCAGGCTATCAAATCACTTATACTAATTTTGTCATCAAAAGAGCACAAAGGACTACTGCACTGTGATCCTGTGTATAATAACCGAACTTTTCAAAAGCTTATAGATTAATAATTTGTAGTATAAAATTCCTCTTTAAACCAAGTTCTTTCATTTTACTCTCAAAACTACACCATATATTTAATACAGGAAAAAACAAATTATAATGGACTCATAAAAGAGAGACTGAATAACCACTAAAAATTCTTGGGACTACAAAGCATCAAGAGGCTAAATTTTAGGGAATCCTAAATTCTAATCTCATCTAAGCATTTGCTACTAATGAGTTGTATGTCCAGTAGCAAACAATTTTCTTCCTCTGAGTTTCAACTTCCTCTTCCATGTAACAGGGTTAAACCACCTGTTCTGACCTCTTGACGAGGGCCAAAGTGCTATCTTCAGCAGGATATAAAGTCAAGAATACCAAACAGGCCATCAGAAGGTAATTCTAGTTCCAGCTATATGACTACATAGATGTGAGGCTAAGCCATTTAGCCTCAACTAAGTCTTTCAGTTGTCAACATGGGCAGCTGTCTTAACAGGCCACAAAGACCCGCCCATAAAGGCTTACTTTATCAACAGGCCAGCAGGTGACCATTAGGTCAGTCAACTCAATGTCTTTTTGCCCCTCCACTCCTTTTGTTTTTTTAAGATTTTATTTATTTATTCATGAGAGACACAGAGAGAGAGGTAGAAACATAGGGAGAGGGATAAGTATGATGAGGGACTCGATCCCAGGACCCCAGGATCATGACCTGAGCCAAAGGCAGATGCTCAACCAGAGCCACCCAGGCGTCCCCACCTCCTCTTTTTTTATTTTATTTTTTTTTCACCTCCTCTTTTTTTAAATGGGAGAAGGACCTCCCTACTCCTCCACTCACCATGCAGGGTTGATATAGGAGTTAACTGAGAAAATGCTTGCAGAGACATTTCAAAATCTCCTCTATGTATTTAAGATTTTGCGATCACCTGTACCCTCACCTCTCATTCCAGCGGAGATGCAGGGCTGGGGTAAGGAACAGTGGCTGTTCATTTCCTCATGAGGTTCTAAGAATCAGAGAAAGGATGAGGGGAAAGAGGTGTTCCTGGTGTACAATCCCACAGCCCGAGGGGGCTAACAGCATCTGGAAATAGGTTGGCTACAGGTATCCTGACGACTCCAAGTCCTTGGCCAAGGCAGACACTGTAGGATGCCATTCTTTATAGAATCCTATGAAGTTCCCCCTCCTCCAGAAAAATAAAAGTCATATCATAACTCTATACAAGTCGCATCCTAATCATCTGAGCAAAAAGAAGGAAAAAGACACAAGTTCTGCAAGGTATTTTTGCCCTGTGTCACAAGCACTAATAACTTAGGGACTCTACTTTCGGGCACAAGCATGTCCTTGCTAAGTGCCCTGCAAACCTGGGAGGGATCAAAAGCAGGGCAGCCCTCTTGAAGTCTTTGAGTTGATTTCACTTTGTAAGGCTGTTAATGAAAGCTAACAGGCCCTAGACACTTGAAATAAAGCCATGGCCAAGGGGAATGCAGTGAAAGTTGGTGCCAAGAATTTATAGTCGATGATAAGATCCTAATGTTTAACAGTCCATTCAAATCATTCCCTCTCTTCTTACCCAAATGCATCTCATTATCCTCCAGTCACTTGTACCTTCCTTATTTTATGACACAAAGAATTTCTTACCTCATAAATGAGCTGTATTACACACCTTTTTAAAATGGGTAAATTAAATTTAGTTTTGTGTTTGTTTTTAACTTTTACAATATGTCTTAAAATAACTAGAGAAACCCTGAAGGGTACCAAAATCATTGTTGGGAGTTATTCCTCTCAGGTAATGCAATGTGATCACCATCTGTAGTTTCAAACTTGTTCATACCTTATATGCTGCTCCGGCTCCCAAAGGGATCCTTTCCCACACTGAGCAAAGAGCCCCAAGGATTGATATTAAGTAGATAATAAGAAATAAAGCCAAATGGCAGGTGTCAAAAACTTGACATGAATTGTCATAAACGTGACCTGAATTTTGAATTTCAAATCTTTTCAAATAGTGGATCCAATCAGAAGTTTATTACCTTGATATTCTACTTTAGGGAAGACTCTTCCAGCCCAAACTACGCAAGCGATGGCAATTTGATATAAAAATCAGTGTCATAAATCTATGTTTATGTTTAATGTTTAACATATTTTGATTTCACTGAAGTTCTTTTTAACACTACCAGCACTGCACCCTTCAAAATGGTGTTACAAAGTAGGTGGAGCGCCCTACTTTTTAAAAGACTTGTATTTATTTATGAGAGACCGAGAGAGAGAGAGAGAGAGAGAGAGAGAGAGAGAGAGAGAGGGAGAAGCAGGCCCCATGCGGGGAGCCCGAGGCGGGACTGGATCCCTCCTCTCCAAGATCAGGCCCTGGGCCAAAGGCAGCGCTAAACCGCTGAGCCTCTTGGGCTGCCCCGCCCTACAAATTAAATGAGTTCATGCACTCAAAAAGCCAGGAAACCAGGTTTCTAGCAGCTGCTGCAGGAAAAGGCTGAGCTGGATATTTCTAGTTGGACATTTTGCATCTTTAGTCACAGAGGGATGACCAAATTCATTCATTCGTGATAAAAAAAGATCAAAAAAATTGGGGGTAGGGCAAGGCTTAGAAGGTGAATTATCATTGCTTTTTACAATAGTTGTAACAGTTTATTTCCTTAAAACTATAAACATGGGTGAACCCTATGTACTTATATTTTTAAGTAGCTGAAAAGTGTATCATTCTTAAAATGATAGAGTCAACTAACTTAATGACTTAATTTAATGGTTCAAATCTAGTTGTACCCTTTGATGGATATTTAAATAGGTTTAAGTTTGTATCTTCATCTTCTTCCTAAACCATTATAAGTTGATTAGTAATCCTCACTGAAAAAAAAATGAAAGGTAACTGTAAAGCATGTACTCTGTTAAGAATCAAAACTTTTCCACCTTTTGCAATTCCTCATTTTCACTCAAGATTATTAGAAACATATTACAGAAAGAAAATTACAATTTATAGTTTGTGTTCTAGAAATTTTCCACTAATCTAGACATCTCACAGTTTCCTCCAAATGCCTTCTAACTAAAAATATTAAGTAGGAAATACACAACTTACTGACAGGACAGAGGGATGTAAACTGTTACATAGGATTTCAAATATGGTCAGCAACACACACACACACACACACACAGATAACTGGGTCCATAAGGACTTCATGTAACAATAAATTTACTTTCTACAAAAGCTGAAGTGCTCACTCATCTTATAAAATGAATCTTGGAAAAGACGGGAATGCTTTAAAATATGTATTTAATATTCCAGATACCTTGAAAGGGAAAATGATTAAAATGCTTTGTCTAGGTTTTATAGAATATTTCTTGGCATCTAAGAAACTAAGGAAAAAAGAAGAAAAATTTACAAGGCAAAGTAAAATTGTGATATAAACACGGTAACTCTCATAAGTTAAAAATACCAATAGATGAAACCTAATTGTAGAGCAACTGGTTTAATGTGTTTTGTACTCTTGTCTAAAACAATGTTATCAAAGGATAAAAATTCTTTGAAAATATACTGTACTTCAGGTATTTGTGTTCTAATACTAAAAATATAATTGTGATGGCCTAGTACCTAAATACTCAGCCATTCTATTTTAAAATGTCATTTGAGAGTTTCCACCTTTTATACTCTAAAATTATATACGGAAATTAAACCCACTTGGGCAAAGTCTCTAGGCACATCATTTATTAACGTGCATGCACATAAATGGCCCTAGGAGAAACCTGCCTCTCTTCCTGAGTTAAGAGTCCACATGATATTAAATCTATGAGCTTTTGCTTTGCTTCCTTTAACACTGACACTAAATTTAGGTAGATCTTGGTGGATAAGGACCCTAGGTGGGGCAGACTTAAGCTTCAACCCCAGAGCTACTTCTTTCCAAGAGTGGAACCTTAGGGACATTAGATTCCAAGACTGGAATCTCCATATAATGAATGGAGATAATGACATAAACCCTCCTAGGATTCTTAAGAAAATAAAAGGAGAGGCACCCAGGTGGCTCTGTCTGTTAAGCAGCTGACTCTTGATTTCAGCTCAGGGATGGAGCCTCCAGTCAGGCTCCAAGCTCAGGGGGGAGTCTGCTGGAGAATTTTCTTTCCCTCTCCCTCTGCTCCCTCCCCATGCTCCTGGACTCTCTCTCTCAATCTCTAAAATAAATAAATAAATCATTTTTAAAAATTAAAGAAAATAATGCATATAAAATGACAGCATAGAGACTGAACAAAGTCTATGCCTAATACAGTCTTTAATACATGAGAGCTATTATTTTTCAGTTAATCAAACATTATTAAATGGAGTATACCTTCAAAAGTGATTTCTTGTAAAAATAAAAATTATTCAAGAGGCTTGTACAGAACAACTAGATGTTGGCCACTGCTGCTGCTTAAGCTCCTGGTTTAAAAGCACTAATATCTCTAAAGAAACACTTAGAGGAAAAAAATGGTCTTTTCAATGCTTGTATTCTCTCAAATTAGAACTGAAAAATCATTAAGACTCCCTAGACTAATAACTACACTATATATGATGTAATTTTCTGAATAATATATAAAAATAAAGAGCTGAATATTTAGTTGAGAAAAATAAATGTAAGAACATATCTTGTTTTTCCATTACTACCTAAAAATTAATTTTTTTTGCAAAAATAAGTTATAGATTTGGGGGGGCCTTTTTTTTCAAAATATCAAAGATAAAACTCACAACAAATGTGAGAAAATACATAACTATCTATAATGAAAACCATTGCAATATTTCACAATAATCATAATTCTAAATTGCAGAATGGTTTTTAGTACTAGACAACATAATACTTTAACACTCTGATACAGATTTGGAAACTAAAGTTGGTCTGTTTTAGCTCTTATCCCAGGGGCTCAACTGAGGAAATTCTCTAAGTATGCTGCAGCTTGGGCCTCCAGGAGGGCTATGCACCAGGTTTTTGAGCAGTAATATTTGGGGATATTCGCAGGATGCTTCAGACAAGTAGAGTAAAAAGTTGCAGGCCCTGAGTAATCCACAAAACACAACATATTCCCAAGTTTTAAGATTACTATTAAAGCGGCATTCCTTGTTCTTTCTCTCCAGTGCTTTTTTCCATAAGTCATGTGAATTAATCACTTTAAAACCAAATTACAAAAAGTATACTAATTTCCTGTCTGGAAAGGATGGTTAAAAACTTACACGGAAATCTGCTAAGATGATCTGCAGGAAAAACACAAAAATAATTCACATAAAATAAATATAACATTAGATATTTTTCCTGCTCTTAGATCCTAATTTTATAGTTTGAGTTACACTGTTTGAATGATTTGACCTGCATCCACTACTCATATATTTGGAAAGTAGTTAAAGAAGGAAACTATTGAATCTGAGAATCTGATACTCTGCTCTCCTTGTGAGAATCAAGAATGCTTAGAGCTGGGGCACCTGGTTGGCTCAGTCGGTTAAGCATCTGCCTCTGGCTCAAGTCATGATCTCAGGGTCCTGAGATAGAGCAAGGAACCATGGGCATCGGGCTCCCTGCTCAGGGGAGAGTCAGCTTCTCCCTCCTCCTTCTGCAGTTCCCCCTGCTTGTATGTTTTTGTTTGCATGCACTCTCTCTCTCTCTCTCAAATAAACTTAAAAAAAGAAGAATGCTTAGAGCTGAGATTTTTAAGCTCACTAATGAATGTCTCTGCTTTGATTCTCTACCCCCTCTCACTTTAAAGCTGAGGGTTATTAATTTGGGCCAATCCCAAAGTTGGGGACAACACTGGGAGGTCTGGGCTCTCATTCCACTTCCTTTTCCAGTACCTCACAGAATCCACAAATGGTTCTGTTCAAATCATTAATTAATATTCATGTAAAAAATAAGGACTCTTAAAATCTAAAATCACCATTCATTTGTTCTAATTCCCACTTACCAGAATAAAGGAATAACTATCAGTCTGTGATTATATTTAAGGTGCTGATGATTCTCAAGATAAGAGTAAACTATTGAAATTCACTCTAAGAGAGAGAAGAAAATGTGTTATTTCCTTTAAATTTCTTAAGAACCCTACAAAGTAAATGCTATCCCCATTTTACAGAGAAGGCAAATGAAGCACCTAAGGTCATACTCTTTGAAAGAGATAGCTCCAGGGTTTGAAGCTAAGATTTGTCCTATCTGGGGCCCTTACGCAGTATTAATCAGTAGAAATCAATATGAAAGATTTCAGAACAGTGGCTTCTAACCAAGATGTACCTAATGTATGCCCTTGGGGGCATTTGGAAACGTGGGTCAGTATGATGGGGGTGCTCTGGCAATTAGTGTCTGGGGCCTTGGGATGTTAAATATCCTGCAATGTGTTGTACAGTCTCTCACAACAACATAAAAAAGCCAACATCGAATGCCAATAGCATCCGTCACCTTTTCTTTTTGAGAGGGAGAGAGAGAGAGAAGCTGGGGAGGGAATAAAGGGAGACAGAGAATCTTAAGCAGGGTCCATGCCCAGGATGGAGTCCAAGGTGGGGCTTGATCTCACAACCCTGAGGTCATGACCAGAGCCAAAATTAAGAGCTGGACACTTAACCAACTGGACCACCCAGGTACCCCCACAGCATCCCCTTTGAGGAGTACTGGTTTAGATAAAGAAAAGATGACTACACTATAATAGGCTATTAAATGAAGCTGGGGAGATTTGGAGCACCTCCAAGTGATATCCTCAAATAACCTCTAATCCGATGTTAGTGATTAGTTCTCTTGGATCTGGCATGGAAAGGACATGAACGCTCTGCCTAAAGTTATTTAGTATTTCCAAGTTTTCTCCAGCTATGAAAACATCTGAGAAGCTAACTGGGTCCCAATACAAATAAAATGCAGAACTGCTTCATATGGTTTTACATTCACATTTGACTGAGAGTTGAAAGAGACGTGTTCTGTAAATTTCCATGCACTCACAATCACGTGTGAAAAATATTCCTTAAAGGAAAACCTACTTATCTCTGAAAGAAAACATAGTCACTGAAGTCTATGCTGTAAATATGTAAACTGATTTGTTTTCCAGCTGAGATATGGGAAAGACTGCGCTGGACTGGCACTTTCCAATTGGAGGGACCCCAAACAAGTGTGTTTTGGAGATCTGTAATTTTTCTATGAAAATGTCTTAAATTTTGTGTTTTCACACTGATGATAATTAAAAGAAAAAAGAGAAGAAGAAGAAGAAGAAGAAGAAGAAGAAGGAGGAGGAGGAGGAGGAGGAGGAGGAGGAGGAGGAGGAGGAGGAGGAGGAGGAGAAAGAAGTATACTTTAAAATACTGGGATGACCACCTTGGAATCAAGCACTGTCCTGCAATTTTGGCAGTCAGGTTTATATTTGTGTTCACAACCACACTGCAGCTTAGTGGTTCCAGGACAAAGAGAAAATTTAAAAAGAGACCAATTTGATATGCAAATATGCTTTCAAACCAAGGAAAACCCAAAAGTTGGTATGCCGTGCTATTGGAATAAAAGCTTCCTGACTGAGCAGACCCAGGGGAAGAAGTCAATCATCATTAAGGCAACTGCAGCAAAGGTGAGCTGACCTCACCAGACCCTTTACTGGGCAGTCAGGGCCATATTCACTCTAAAAAGGTGATTTAATAAATACTGTCAACTTGTATCTGGCTGGAGTTGTACCATTTTAGTTCATAATTAACTCATAAATTTATTTTGGTATTACAATTGGAAAAATGCTGTAATTATGGCAGCATTATACCAGCTCTTAAGAATTCCACATTTAACTAATATTAAATAAAAGGAAGCCCGGCACTAGATGGTAGGTATCTGGAACTTCTTGGTGTGTCTACATCGCTTTCTTTTAGGAAATTCCCTCTCCCCCAAAGGCATTTCACATTGTGGCTTACCCACCCCTTGGATAAACCTATTCTTCTGGACACAGTGATTGGTCCAGAGCTGGCACATGACCCAAGCAGGGCCAGAGTAATTTTGAGAGGACTGACACAAATAACAAGGTTTTTCTCTAGTATCAGAATTTTAAGACCCACAGAAAGCTGCACCGAGAAAGCTTCTAGCCTATAAAGAAAACATACAGAATAAAGCCAACACAGCATAAGGCCAAAAAATGGAAGGGTAGATGGATGAAGGAAAGAAAGAAGGAAGAAGAGATGAATGGATGGACTGAAGGAAGGACAAACAGATTAAACAGACATACAGACAAACAGAATCTTGACAATATTTGATCAACTCAATTTCATAACCTAACCAATCTCCAGGCACTGAATTATGTAAGTCAATTTTATATGCATCCAAGTAGGGTTTATGTTACTTATGACCAAACACTTTCTAACTAATATACTAGAGATGAATAAGACTGTCTTTAGCAGGGGAACACTACTTAAGTCTGAGAAAACACCGGATTACATGATCCTCTCTAACTCTAAAGTGCAAAAATTCTGTGTGTGTGTGTGTGTTTTAACTATTTCATCAGATTAAAAGATCAGGATCTTTTCTTATACCTCAGTATACGTACAGAGAGTAGAAATAATGGTGGCTAATTTTTATAGTTATCACTAGAGATATGATACTAGAAGAGGATCTTTTCTCTCCCAAGTTTAGATTTAATAAAATTATTCAGAAAAGGTAATTTGCAAAAGGTTGACTTTACAATTCAGAATCAGAGGAAAAGTCTTGAGGAAAACAGAAGCTACCAATGGCACATAACACTTTAAAAAGCATGTTCAGTACAAACTACAAACCAGAGAAATAAATAGATATCCTTAAGAGCTTCTTAAAAGGTTTTTAGAATACTTATCAAAATGACTCCTAAGAACTCAATACTCAGTTTGCTTTACCTGCTTTAAACATTTGCTTGGCAGTAAGCGTAAATTTCTACCAGTTAGAGAAAATGAATAAAGCACTTACATAGTAAAAAAATAAATAAATAATTCAAATTAAGTGGGAATACCAAGTCGGCAAATAAGATTACAGAGCTAAATATCAAATGAATGACTCCTATATTGGAAAGCCTTCCTTCAATTTTTATTCCTAGGTATGTAGCTCACAGGCGCTTTTTACTCAGAACCTGATAAAACAGATATCACCACGACCACATCAATCAGCTGTAAACACTGGTCAACTGAATCCGCATCTGTCCAGCTAAACTAATTTCATAGGAAGTCCTGCAAAGTCAGTAACTAGACTGCATCCTAAATTCAAAATTAGTCGTTTTGAACCCTCCATGATCAATCAACTCAGTGATTTATTTAATTGCCCTGTGGTCCTTATGAAAGACTTTCCCGCTAGGAAGAGGCTGTCATCCTACAATCAGCTCTGAGAACAAAGAACACATGTAATTCGACATAACAGTTACAGGTTTCATAAATTATTAGGTTGAAAAATGTTTGGGGGATAAACTAATAAACACCAAACAGTTCTGTGTAGCCTTTTCAACTACGGAAGAAATCTTTCTTGAGCATTATTAAAATGCACTAGGAAGTTCAAGCAAAGTCCTAAGTTAATTTGTGTTTCAAACCTTAGGAAACGTTCTCTGTATTCAGATAAGGATGAAGGTACAAACTCTACCTTTAAAACTTAAAAGCCAGTTTCGGATATTTTAAATATTTAGGTGGAATTACTAAAAAGAAAATTTTGTTGCACAACATATTCAAATAGCTAAAAACTGCACATCTTGAGGTGAGTACTAAAGAACAGCTTAAAGCTGGCTGTATGAACGCTGTTACAAAAGGACCTTACAAAAAGAAAAGGTCATTACCGCATCAGAATTACCACCATAAAATTATTATAAATAAGACTGAAGTCAGACTGAGTCAATAACCACAGAGTTTTATTATCTTCAACACTAGTGACAACTTAATAAAATATGCCTAACAAATCATTTATCTGAAAATTGGAATTATATTCCTATATAATCACAGAAACAGTATTTTTTAAAAGTGGATGGCAATATTTATTTGATATCTATCATCTGATTTTAATAGAACTGTCTTGCAAATAAGAATATTACAGCTTTTAGAGATGAGAAAAAATATGACAGAAACAAAGAGAGAAAAAAAGAAAAGAAGCGAAAAAAATCCCAAACACAGGACCGGGAATGCCAACTAATTCAGCACAGTTTTGCAGTGTCAAATAAAAAGTCTATCGCTGAAAGCTACATGGAAGTGTAAAACTTCTGTTTCTGGACTTTGATCCAAGCGGTCATAAAAACTTGTCCTCACTTAGTAACTCCTATTTCCATTAAATGCCAAATATTCTCAAGCTTTTGCCTAGTACAAAACAAAGCAATAAAAAGTCAATCACGATACTCCTACAATACCAAATGATCTAAAACATCACCCTCTGTGGCAGAAAAGATTAGTAAATAATGAAAAGTAACATTATTTTAATATGTCAAGAACAGCTGTTAAAGTGGCACTGGCACCGGAAGCCTTCATTTGCAAATGCATGAAGATTAGAGCCCTTAATTAACATAATATTTCAGGCGGGTAGAACAGGGAGGGTGGGATTTTCCATACGTTGTAGTTTACAAGTCTCAAAATAATTTTTCTGCCTATAGATTATGTTATGAATTCTTCAATTGACACTCAAATTCACATAAAGAGGCTGCGATTCCTAAAAAGCATCTATGCCCCAAGCTTGTAGCCTTTAACCAGCTGCTTAGCTCTGTGTTTGAAGATAAGTTATAACAAACAATGTAATATAGCAGCAGAACTCCTTTCAAGATCAACCAATTTTCACAGGTATTTAAATGAGAATTTAGGAATGCCAGAAACCTTCATCCTGTTCAGGGACTACTTCTGAGTACAGATCATTCAGTCTGGGGACAGGATAAAAAAGCACGCATGAATGTCAAATGACAACAATTAAATCAAATAAGGTAGAAATATTCCATCAACATGCCTGTTTACAGGCACAGATGCCCAATCTAAGTGAATCCAAATTTATTTTAAATTTTAAAAATGTCAAAAAAAAAATTAAAAATGTTAAATGTTTCTACAGAACGATCTGCTTCACGGGGTCCTGAATCACAGACTCATTTTACACTTAGAGTGTAACAAAAGGGAAAAAAGCAAAGTAATGTGAGCCTCTAGTTTAAAAAAAAAAAAAAAAATCCTAGCTCTAAAGTCAAAATGTCTGCAATAAGTTTTTACCACAACCATATGAATCACACTGGGTTTAGAAATTTGGAATTTTTAGAATCAACTACTGTCTAATCTCTCTTAAATCTCCAGTTAATGCCACCAAATATAAGCCCGAACCAGAACCCCTGACTACACACAAGCTCTCAGATTATAATCTTTAAACTGACAGCTTTCAGCGCTTTATAACTCTTAAAATGAATGGCTTGTACTCCTCTTTAAATATTTTACACTTTCATTTTCTGACTTTTACTCACCATGAAATCTTACAGATGGATATATAATACACACATACGTTTCAAAGAAGGTAGTCAGTCTATTGTCAACAACTATAATAACCATCGCTAAAAAAAAAAGTCTTTATATAGTTTCAGATGACCTAAATTTTACACTGAGCATCGTAACTCTGAGAAATTAGAATTTTAATTCTATGCTACTTGGGAGAAAAAGTAATGCGGAAAACAAAGTAAATTTAACTCTTTCCATTTGTTTTCCAATGAAAAGTTACTAGCAAAGTTTTGGCAGGCTCTGAGAGAAGCATTCTTGTGTACGACTATGTAACACCGACCACCAAGCTATCCTAAGTGCCTATCTTTAAAGGGAGAGAGGGGGGAAAAGAAGAGGACATTTATGCTGATTTATGTAAGACCCGTCACTTTTTTCTTTCAACTATTAATAACCTGCCTACAGAACACCTCCAAAGAACACCCTGACACAGTGAAAAAAAAAAAAAAAATCAGCCCAGTTCTCCTGCCCACTCCCCATTCAATGAGGCAGGGAGGGGCAAGTGGGCCAGGGGGAAAGGGAACCGGGGACAGATGGCCTCGGAGTGGCAGGTGAGCCCTGGGGCCCGCGGGCCCGCAGCAGGCAAGAATTCCGGGTCCCGGTGCCGAGCGCCCTGGCCCGAACGCGCACACCAGCGTCCTGCGCGCACACAGCACCCTCTCTCCGGGGGTTCATCCTCTGGTGGCTCCAGGTTCAGGACTTTTGAAGGAAGACTGCCAAGGCGGGAAGGACGCTTTGCAAGGAGGGCGGAGTAACGAAGCCCTGGAGACCAGATTTGCCCTAAGTCAACGGCTCTGTCCCAAAGCCCGACAGCGATGACAGCGACACCAACTCCTTAGGAGAAACAGCCTTTTGTGAAAAAACAAACGAGCCGCTTCTAAGATCCCAAAGTACTACTGCACCGGAAGACAATAAAGGCGGAGAAGCCTATCAGACAGTCCGTTTCCAGGGAAGCCCCCCACCCCCCCGTGACCCCGACGCCCCCACCCCGCACCCAGCCCCGCGCCCCCAAGGGAAGTGGGAAGCGGGGGGATGCTCGGGGAACTACCTTCTTTGGTGTCCAAAGGGCAACATAGCGAGCACAGAACGTTGGGGGCGCAGCCCCCGCGGCCTCCGCAGGCCCTGGGCTCCGGGCGCGCCGGGGGCGCCGGGGGCGCCGACCAGCCCAGGTGAGGCGGCCCCTGAAGCCCGCCCGCCGGCTCACTGACCCCACCGCCCGCCGCAGCCCCGCCCTGCGCCGCCCCCTGGCGGGGAGCGCCCGGCACAGCCGAGCCCGCGCGGCGGCGGGGGGATCCCGGGGCCGCCCCACCAGCCCCGCCGGGCGCGCGTCGCCCCCGACGGCCGCCGCCTGCAGCCGGTGCGCCCCGGAGCCCGCCCGGCCGCTCCTCGGGCTGCGGGGACGCCGCGCCCCGCCTCCGCCCGCCTCCGCCCGCCGCCGCCCCAGCCCCAATCCCTCCCGGCGCAGCGGCGAGCGTTTCCCACGCGCGCGCGGCGCTCCCCGGGGGCCTCCTCCCCGCCCTCCGCCGCCGCCGCCCCGGCGCTGGGCTCCGACCGGGAGGAGCCGGCCTCGGGCTCGGCCAGGCCCGGACCCGCCAGCCCCCCGCCGCCGCCGCCGCCGCCGCCGCCCTCCCCCGCGCCTCCGAGCGCGCCGCGGAGCCCTGGGCGCAGCCTAGAGTGGAAGGAAGCGCGCGAGCCCGGGAGGGACTGCGGGGGGCGAGAGGCGACCGCACTCACTCCGGGAGGGCTCCGGCATGGTGCGGCCGTGGGGCTCCTCGCGCTCTCACCCCACCCCCCGCTTCCCCGCCCCGCGAGGGCCGGGCGAGGGGGCCGGGGGCGGAGCGGAGCCGCTGCGACCGGGCTGGAAATGGTGCTCCCGGAGGAGCTGCAGGGAGGGGCTCCAACGCGGTTTGGGGGCGCAAAGATTGAGGGGGCCCCGGAGGCTAGGGGGGCCCGGGGAAGGCCTCTGAAGGCGAGGCGGGTGTCTGCGAACAATCTTGCCCTCGGGGATCGCCACGGCAGCCGGGGGTGGGGGCGGGGGGCGGGGCGCGGGAGGGGGTCCGGCGTGTACACGGTCGTATCTGAACTTTGTGAGCAAGTTGGATGGACCCCGCGCTTGGCGTCTCGACTGCACCGGCCACGGAGTCGCGGTCTCTCTGCCCCAGCGGGACCAAAGCCCTCCTCCGAAAGCAAAGAGCCTGGGAACAGGGCTCATTTAAGGGTGAAGGAAGGGAGGAGGTTCAGGAAGGGGGCGAGCTGCGCCCCCAGGTCACTCTCCGCGCCCGGGCGCGTCCTCCGGGGCCCCCTCCTTACCTGGTGGCTTTCTTAACAAAGTAAGAGAAGGTGAAGTCCCGGTGATCATCCAGCCACGCTTCCACGGAGTCCTGGTCCCGCGGCAGCCGCGCCGCCCCGGCGCCGGGGCTGCCCCGCTCCATGACCCACGGGCGGCGACTCGGCAGCTGGCTCCCGCCGCTGTGCACGCCGGCTGGGGTCCCTCCCCCGAAGAAGAGAGCTCGGCCCCGAGACCCTCCCCCTCCGCTGCGCTCCAGGCCCCGGGGCTGTCGCCGGCGCTGCTCCGCCCCGAGCCAGCCGCTGGCCGCGCCCCGCCTCTCCCGGGCCTCCCCGCTCCCAGGTGTGGCGGGTGGGGCAGGCACAGCGGCCGCGCGTCCTCGCCGGGTCCCGCGGAGCCCGGGGCTCGCGGTCGCTCGGGGCCCCAGATTCCCAGGCGGCGACGGAGACAACTGGCGAGCTCGCCGGAAGCTCAGTGGCCACCGCGGCCGGAGGCCACGCCGCCGCTGGGGTGCGCTGCGCCGACTGCAGGGGGCGCGCAGAGGTGACGGGGGTGGGGGGCGCGCGGAGTGCCCCACTTAGGAGAGGGACAGTCGCGGTGAGTGCGCCCACCCCCAGGTCCTGAGAGCAGGAGCGAGGGGCAGTTTCCACCAAAAATAAGTGCTGCTACCCCGGGCACTTTGCCCCCACCCTGGGTGAACCACGACAGTCCAGCGCCCTGGGCTTGGGTCTGGAAGGAGCGGGGATCCACCTGCCTCCGAGCCCAGCCAGCCCGGGTGTGGGCCACAGATTTGTGGGCCCTGGTGGGTGACTTCCAGCAGAGGCATTCCCCTACTAGTATGTAGTAGTGATACTATGATACCATGATAACGACGATGCTAATTATGAATTAGGCGTCTTTGCACCAAACACTCCCTTTGCATGACTGCAAACAGGATGTTCTGGGAAAAGGAGAAGGTAAACTGAAATAATCGTGATGGTTTGGGGATGAAGTCAGGAAACAAGGGCACCTCTGCGCAATCAGGTTAACTTGAGAGCAAGGCACTACCCGGATGCAGTGCAGAACAGGCCGGTTAGCCCACGTTTAAATTAATTCATCACCTATATTTAAGTGGGATTAACACACAAAAAAGCATCCGTTTCAGAGGGCTCGGCCTTCCTATTCTGTTTTGTCCGATCCCCACTGTGCTTTACAAGAAGGAATTGGAGTCTTCCTTTTGCTTTCTTCTCATCTCCATCTCATTGTCCTGCAAATTAAAAATTGGCAGTTTTAAGAGGCATTTTGCAATGACCTAATTTGGGGGCAGAATTAATTCTGGAGTCTATGTTTCACAACGTGTGACGGGCACCATTAGCAGTGATATACCCATCGTGATTTAGCCGACATACTTTCACAAAGCCCTTTTGAAATCTTGGCAAGAATTTAAGACCTTACTCACTGCATAGAAACTCATAATTAAATTTATAATATAAGAACTTTAAAAGATGTCTTCCAATCCTCCAATGCAATGGGTTATCCTTCCTGCATTAAATAATTGTCTTTCTGTAACTAAACTTTTTCTGAAACTTTACTGTTGTATGCAAGTAACCACAAACCAATAAGCAGTAAGCAGAGCAGTGAAATGTGAAATAATGTGTGATAAATTCTACAGATTTTAAAATACGGGTTCTCATCGCGATGTGTGATTACAGTGCTCATGGACTAGAGGCTTTGTCCTCAGTGCTTAATTTTTCCCTGTGGAGATCCATGCATTCTCCTAACAGAGGGTCAATTGTAATTTAACACTGTACTTACCTACAAAAGATGGGGTGAAATTTTGTCTTGACTTGTTTGCTTCAACTGGCTGCCTTGATTAAATAAACAAGCACCTCTAACTGCCCATTCCCACTTAACCTGAAAGGGTTAAATGATCAGGAATCAGGAAGTTATGTAACAAGGTACTCCAAGAACAAACACCGGGGGACTCTGCCATTCTGGAGTCTGATTTCTGTGTGGTACACATGGTAGATTGCGTGTTTGTTGTGGAGGCCTGTTATTTGAAGTGAGTATATCATGAGGGATTGGGGATTGGGGTATTTCAAACCTTCTAGTCTCCAGAAATCTCAGATAAAATTTGTAACAAATCTCCTTAACTTTAAAGTTCTTAAAGGTGAGCATATTTTGCACTGACCTCACCCCCACCTCTTGTTTCCCAGCTCCATTTTATTTATTACCCCTACTTGCTAGGTTGTTTAATTTTTTAACTTACTCCTAGGGACTGCACTAAGCATCTCCAATCTTGTTTTAGAATGAGTTGAAGACTGAGTAAATAATAAACATTACCAGGAAATAACTTTAAAAATGCTGTTAATGCTATTTACAACAAACAAATGTGCAATGACTTAACAGAAAGTCCTCCAATTCCCATTGTACTAGAATAAAACCAAAACTCTCTAAGATGGCTTACAAAGTTCTGCATGATTTGACTTTTACCTTTCTCTACTGTTGAAGATTTTGATCTTACAACTAGAAAAAAATAAACCTATGATGATCAAATTCTTTTCAAGTTAAAAGGGGTGTCAATTATAAGAGTTGTGAAGTCTTTCCTGCCTTGCTTTTTGTTTTTGTTTTTTTTTTTTTTTCAAATACCACACAGTATATTCTGTCTCCCTGCAATCTTCCAGTATATCCCAGGCTTGAGAAAAGTAATATATTCGCACTTATAGTGAGATCCTGGTTTCTCACTGTGAAGGGAGAAAACTTGAGGATACATTGTAGTGTCAAAATGGAATTGGAGGTTACAAATTAAATATGGGGGGGTGTCATGTAGAGAAACCCCATATGATGAAGAAATGCAGGCAGTTTCTAAGAGCTGTTGGTACCCTCCAGCTGACAGCCTATAAGGACCTTCAGTCAGCAAGAAAACGAATCCCTCAGTCTTAAAAATACAAGAAATTGAATTCTGCTAACAACCTGTGTGAGCACAGGACTGGACATGTCCCCATTCGAGCCCCAGATGTGACCACAACTCCAGTCAATATATAGATTTGCAGACTTGCAAGATGCTAAGACATCTTCATAATCACATCTTAATAATAATGAGTCCTATTATCCATGAACATAGTATATTTATCTAATTAATCCAGTTTCTAAAAATTTTACTCAGTAATATCTTGTGGTTTTTAGTATATTTATCTTAAGCATATTTTGTTAAATATATCTCTGTATCTACTTCAGCTCTGTCACTGAGTGGTACTAAAAGCCATGACATGTCAGTAGCAATGAGTACACTTAGTACCCAGATTTTGGATTCTAAATACCATTCTCCACCTTAAAAAGAATCAGAAGTGTTTGGAGAAAAAAATTCCAGGTCTCGGACAGAAAAAGTATAAAACATGTCTGGAAAATCTTGTTTTGCTAGAAAATTAGAAAGGCTTAAAATGATGGCAACATATCAGAAGGACAGAGGATATATCTGCAGAGAGATTACAATGGATAAATCCGGAGCAATTTGAATATCAAAATATGTTATTACTATAATATAATAATAGAATGTACAATATATAATTCTAAAGTCTAATAGAATGTACAATATAATAAATTGTAACAACTGACTAAAATAAAAAACTGTAATTTCACTCTGGTATAAATAAATCATTAGATAAGTAAGTAAATAGGAAAGAAGAGCATGTTTCTTATAGTAGAATGCTAACTAATAAATACAAAAGGAATTATATAGTAAGAGAATCAATGGTTGCTGAAACTAGTCAGTGAAAGTTTGATGTTGAACGGGGTATTTACAAAGCCTTGAAGTATCTCCTTACAAGATTTTTTATTAGTTTTCCTGGGAAATTGTATCTTTACAATGGAGACACTTTATGGATACCTTTCTAACCAAGTGATCAATTTAATATCACTTATATTGGGACAAACCAAATATATACATCTTTTAATAGGATGGATATTCTTAGAAGGATACAACATCACTCCTGTGTTATTCCTGAATCTAAATCTAATCTTGAGGGGATCCCTGGGTGGCTCAGTGGTTTAGCGCCTGCCTTTGGCCCAGGGCACTATCTTGGAGTCCCGGGATCAAGTCCTGCGTCCGGCTCCTGGCATAGACCCTGCTTCTCCCTCTGCCTGTGTCTCTGCCTCTCAATCTCTCTATGTCTATCATAAATAAATAAAAATAAATCTTTAAAAAAATAAATAAATCTAATCTTGAGGATCAGATTGAGAGATTTCCATACAAACACACCCAGATTGAGGCACTTTGTAAAAATAATTGGCCTGTATGCTTCCAAGATTTCAAAGTCAAGAAAGAGAAAGACTGAGGACCTAGTTATTTATTACTTTGTAACAATATTACCACAATTTTAGTGGCTTCAAACAATGCACATTTGTTAACTCCCAGTTTTTGTGAATAAGGAGTCTAGGCACTAAACTGTGTCGTCTGCTCAGGGGAGGTCTCAGGGCAATTGGATGTCAGCCAGGGCTGCAGTCTCATCTGAGAGTCAATGGTAGAAGGATGTGCTTCCAAGCACACTCAGGCTGTTGGCAGAATTCAGTTCCTTGTGGTTGTAGAATGAGGGATTCTTTTTCTTGCTGAGTTCTGGCTGGAGACCCTAACAGGCTGTGGGCTGGGAGCCCCCCTCTGCCTCAAGAAGCCCCCTTCATTTCCTTGCCTTCATTATCCCAACATGACTGCCTGCTTCCTCAGAACTAGCAAGGGAGAGAGACTCTAGCGAGATGGCACTAAAATCTTTGTACGCAACCATGCAATCATGTATACATGGTTATACACATCCCATCACCTTTGCCTTATTCTGTTTGTTGGAAGCAAGTCACAGTTCTGCCCTCACATGAAGGGAGGGGAATCGCAACAGGGTGTGAACACCAAGGGGAGGATCCATGGAGGCCCCCTCAGGAATCCTTCTAGAATAACACTGTGTAATAAAGCATAGTGACTGTGATATAGCATGCGTTCAGTAGACATTTGTGGGGAAAATTTGAAAAAAAAAATTTCTTAGATTGCTTTGGCAGAACTTTTGTATATTGTATGTAAATGTGCAACTGATCTTTGAGGAAGGGTTGTTTCTTTTCGTGGTCTTTGGAAGTCTTATCACACTTAAAATCACCTTTTACTCTTAGCAGCACTGGGCACGTGTGAAATTGTTTTCTGGGGGCAGTGTTGGAGTATATACTTTCTGTTGCACAGCAAGGATCAGCCTAATATCTTAAATGCATGAATTTAAATTAGATCTTAATTCTCAATTTCAAAGACTGAGCCAACTTATGAATAATAAAGCCATGTAATAGTGCAATTATTCCAACTAGTACATAGCATTTTCTTTCCCAAATCAAATGTAAGGTTTTCTACGCAAATCTCTTGTAGTGGCCCAGAATTCAGTTTGACAAAGGCTGATCCTTGTGAAAAGATATTACATAGAAGCTGGTTTTTTGTTTTGTTTTGTTTTGTTTTGTTTTGTTTTGTTTTTGCATCAGGGAAGGTAACACTTGGAGGAAATAGACTTAACATGAAAACAGGAAGGATTTTGGAAAGATACTAGACACACTTTCCTGACAGAGGGATGCAATACAGATGGATTTATGATGAAAAAACAACTGTGGAGTTTTCCCTAGAGACTTTTACAAATGGGATGGACAACCATCTGTTGACCATGCTTTGAAGTTCTGTATCAGAGATTGACCTCAGGGGCTCTTCAGGTTCTTCGCTGCCCTCCCACTTGCTTATGGAGAAGATGTTAAACGGAGCAATTATGTGGTTTTCATTGACAAATAATATTAACCGTTAACAGAAAACATATATCCTAAACACTCATACCCAGAACAAATCTATGCTGTTCTCATCCACTTTCTTATTTTCTCTAGAGAAAATATCCTGCACTAGTCGGATGACTAAAAATAAAATAATTAGCTTAGAAAGAAATAGCAAAGACTGAAACACTTTTAAGTCGACTACATCCAGGTGTGACACACTTAACTACAAACCAGTTTTAAAAAGTAGGTCGTTTAAAATAGACTTTTTTAAAAGTTGAAGGAACAAAAATGGGTGTTTTTGAAAGAAAATCTAGAGAAATGGAAATTTATTGATCTTGAAATTGTAGAGAATCACTCGTCTTTTTTAAAAAATATAAGTTATAGGTTAAAACATTTTCAGTTGACGTGCACAATCTCATTTAAAAAATCTCATGTCTTTGCAGACACCACTCTGGAGACTGCCTCCTCCCAAGTATGTAAGGAGAAGTGTGATTGAATTATCAAGCCAGAGAAAAAGAAGGAACCTCATGAATGGTGGCAATTTTCATCTTTTAGGAGTGCTTTTTAGGTAAACTTCTTTGAACTAAGTCTTTTTCTTTTTAAATCAATGCTTTATAATTTACAAAAAATCAATTTAATAAAACTCAAGCAAGACTCTAAAATTAAGTATAATATAAATTGTGCAAAAACTTTCACTCACATTTGATCCATGCCTCGAAAATGCTACATTTTTTTTTTTTTTTTAACAAACAGAGGCTATGTAGAAATCTAGATTGAACTAGAAGCTCATTCTTTACAGATACAGTCACAGTGATTCAATTTTCCCATTCTTTTCTTACAGGGAAATTAACAATACATTGAAAGGGGGGACGCCTGGGTGGTTCAGTGGTTGAGGTCTGCTTTCCGCTCAGGACATGATCCCGGGGTCAAGTCCCACATTGGGCTCCTTGCAGGGAGCTGGCTTCTCTCTCTGCCTGTGTCTCTGCCTCCCTCTCTGTGTCTCTCATGAATAAATAAGTAAAATCTAAACAAAACAAAAACAAAAAAAAAACCAAAACAGTATATTGAAAGGGAGTGACATGCAGCCATTCAAATCTAGAAGCCCCAGGATAAAATTCTCCATCTATGCTCACAGAAAATGTTGTCTTTCAATAATAGCAGTCCCAAGATGCACAATCAATAAATCAATATAAAGAAGGAACTACCTCTATAGAACAGGCCCCAATTCCTTCTCGTTCATTTGTTTTCATTCCTCTCTGCCAATGAAATCACTGAGTGCATCAATGAGAAGCATTGCACAAACTATTCCAGCATGAGAGAGTCAGGCCTGCATAATCTCTTTTATATGAGGGCTCTGAAACTGAAAACATTTCAATAATGTTTTAAAACTCTAGAATTCATCAATGCCAGTAATTTTCTCTTTGCAGTAGTTACCCTAGAAGGCTATATATTTTTATAAACTGTGTTGCCATTGCTGAAAACATTTTGGTAAATTTCTCTTTGGAATGCTTTCAGAATCTGCATTAGTCTTTTTGTGTCTCTTCACTAGTGACAATAATTTTGGTTGGTTTATTTTTTGATGAGAGGGAATTTGTTTTTTTTTTTGTAGATTTTAAACAGCCAAAAGTCACTCTTCCTATGGTCTGGTGGGAAATAATTTTTTTTTTTTTTTTTTTTGGTAAAATGAGAAATGATTATAAAGTAATGGGGCTGATTTTTGTTGTCTAGATTGGAAGTTTATATTATCTTTTACATTTGCTAGCTGTGTGACCATAGGCAATTTACTTAACTACTTCCGTGCCTCAGTTTCCCTACCTTCAACAGGAATAAAAGCAGCCCACCTAGAGTTGTTGTGACTATTAAGTGATATAACAAATATATGGTAGTAATTAGAGTGCCCAGTACATAGAGCTCAATAATTCTTTTTCTTAAGATTTATTTATTTATTTTAGAGAGAAAGAGAGAGAGCCAAGAAGAGGGCAGAGGGAGATGCAGAAAGAGAATCTCAAGTAGACCTCCCCCCCGCCCCCCGCATTGAGTGGGGAGCCTTACGCAGGGCTTGATCCCATTACCCTGAGATCATGCCCTGAACTGAAATCAAGAGTCAGATTGCTTAACTGACTAAGCCACCTAGGCACTCTGGTCTCTTAATTGTTAAACCAGGCACTTTGAGTTCTTACCAATAATTCTTACTGAGAGAATAATTATATGAGGAACTTCTAGCTTCACCTTCCCATCAAACTTCTTTCTCTAAAAAGCTAGTACATTACCCAAAACTCACTGCAAATCTATCCTCTGAAATCAGCTCTCCCTCTTTGGTGTTACTAATTCATTTTGTAATTCTCTCTTTTCAGCCAGTCACGGAGTCTTGAAGATTGACCTGACATCATGACTCTTTTTTTAATTTTTTTTTTTTATTTATTTATGATAGTAGCAGAGAGACAGAGAGAGAGAGGCAGAGACACAGGCAGAGGGAGAAGCAGGCTCCATGCACCGGGAGCCCGACGTGGGATTCGATCCCGAGTCTCCAGGATCGCGCCCTGGGCCAAAGGCAGGCGCCAAACCGCTGCGCCACCCAGGGTTCCCGACATCATGACTCTTAAATCCATCTCCTTTCCTCCACCCTTGTCTTTAGTCTATGAACCCATGAATTCTTCATGTGGCAGGCAGAGTGATCTCTCTAAAGGGTAAGCCTGATGGAGTCACTTCCCACCTAAAACACTTTAGCGGTTCCCCATTGTTCTCTGGATATAGAATAATCTTGGTAGGACCTATAAGGCCGTTTGCTGACTGAACCTGGTGCCTTGCAAGGGCATCAGTGCCACAGTTCTTTAATGTTGAGTGCTCTTGCTTTTCCAGGACTCTGCATGTGGTTGAAATTTGCTATCTTACTCTGTTTCTGGATACCTCCTACTATCTCTTCTGGATTTAATTTAGAGATCAGGTGCTCCAGAAAGCTCCCACCTACCACCCACAGCTTGTTTAGGTATCCCTTTTATGTAATTTTTTAGCATCTGCACACTCATTGCCCTTAATTGTAACAATCCTCTTTCTTTGAAATTTATTTCCACATCAGAACATGACTGTCTGGAGAACACACGCTGTGTCTTATTCCTGGTCGTGTCAGTTGTGCCTCCTCTAGGACCTTATGTTCATAGATACATTCCTTTGACCCTAGTAGGGCTCAGTACTTATTTATTGAATAGATGAATGGATAGTAATTTTTTAAAAAGCTTGTATTTATTTGACAGAGAGAGAGAGTGAGAGAGCACAAGCAGGGGAAGTGGCAGGGGGAGAGGGAGAAGCAGGCTCCCCGCTGAGCAGGGAGCTCAACGTGGGGCTTGATCCCAGGACTCTGAGATCATGACCCAAGCCAAAGGCAGGTGCTCAACCAACTGAGCCACCCTGGTACCCTGAATGGATAGTAATTCTGATGTCTTATTTTAGTTCTTGTGACTTACAAATTTTATTGTTATTAAGGTTTTGGGTGTTGTTTTTCTAATTCCCAAATTCAGGCATTCACACCTACCCTCTCTGCTTAGAAAAATCTGTATCTTCTTCCAAATAGTTACATAACTCATCCTTTCACTTAATGTGTCTCCACTTACATATCATCCCAGAGAGATCTTCTCAGACCACGTGAGCAAATGGGACACACCCATCCCACTGGCAAACATGGCTTCATTTTTCTTCATGACACTTATCAATTCTGGACATGATACTCTATGTTTATTATTTACTTGTTTATTCTTGATCTCTGTAAGCTCCATAAGCTCCAGTTTGTTTGTGTTTTCCATCACAGGGCCCCAGCTCCCACAATACTATCTGGCACATAGTGGGTGCTTAATGCTAAGTAAAGTATTGAATTCCAGATTATAAGGTCATTGAGAACAGTAAGTTGTGTGTGCTCCACATCATCTAACCTGTCACAGCGTATAATTGATAAATAAGTAGAAAAAAGTCGTACTCACTTCAAAAAGCTTATCTCTATATTTTGTATCGTTTCAAAGGGGTTGATTTAATTTAATTTATTTTTTAAAGATTTTATTTATTTATTCATAAGAGACACAGAGAGAGAGAGAGAGAGAGAGAGAGAGAGAGAGGCAGAGACACAGGCAGAGGGAGAAGCAGGCTCCATGCAGGGAGCCTGATGTGGGACTCGAGGATCATGCCCTGAACCAAAGGCAGACGCTCAATCACTGAGCCATCCAGGTGTCCCATCAAAGGGGTTAATTTTGTACTTGAGTAACAGGGTGCCTCTTAAAGCCAACCATACTTACACTGAAGGAGAAGGAATTAAAAATTAAGTAAGCCTCTCCAACCTCTGGGAAAGTAGGCAGAAAGTTTCTTTGAATGAGATCTTTGTTGTGCTAAGAATCAGGTGAAGTTCTGCTCCCCATTTTTGTAAGTGTAGGATAGGAAAATGTTTCCTGGTTGAAGTGGAACAAAAGACTGCCATTCCCTGAGACCCCCTGTAAGCAAACAAAGGTCTTTTGGATGAAGTTAGGTTAATTTGAAGAAGGAGCTTGAAACTTCTGGAAGAGGAGCTAAAGTGTATGTCTTTATTCCCTGTGATTTAACATTGGGGCTTGCTAGGGGATGGGGGCACAAGTCTGTCAGGTGAATAAGGGGGGCCCCATGAGCACAGAGACAGATAGCAATAGCCCCCACCCCACAGAAAAATCATCTGCAAAAAAGGCAGAGGTGGATTTGCCCCAAAGCTATAGAAGCTTTAACATCCTTCACTTCTGGGGCCCCTCTGAGTCTCTTAGTGGGTTCCTAGCAATGTGTCCCCATGGTCATATGTATCAACTAATGACTAAGACACCTGACACTTTCCACCCGAATATTTCTTCAGTGGACTTCTTCAGTAAAATCACTGAGGAGTGGCTGCAGGTATCTTGGGGTCCAACTAAGGGGAAGTTGAGTTAAGGAAACACCTAGTTTGGTTTAAGGGGGATATCTTTATTTGATTCACAGTCAATTCTATGTATTGTTAGGTTTTGGTTAGCTGCCTCGTTATAGAAATGAGTTAAAACCACTCTTCAGAATTACCTGTCTCAGGACAAGAAGAGTCAGAAATCCTGTCATGATATGAATGTGCCCTATATCACCTGTCATCAGAAGTATGTGGCTAGTTCAGGTGAAACAAACTTTTTCCAATTTGGAAAATCCCTAAAACTATGATGAGACTTAGTTTAAAATGAGACTACAAAATGTTTGAAAATCATTGGACAGACACTCAACAGTTAGCAGAAGATTCCAGGAGGTATATAAGGCAAATGCTACTTTACAAGTCTTTGCTGAAGGCCTTATTAACTATTTGATGTCCAAGATAAACTAAAAAGTAAAGAGGATGTAGGATATGATTTTTAAGGGCTCCCCTGAGACTCTACCATTCCCTACCTTATAACCTCCCAAAACTTTTTTTAAAAAGCAAACCTCATGATGGATGAGGTCGGGCCCAAGTCTAATGTTACTAGACTCTTGGGATATAAGTGCACTGCACCCTAAGCCTCTGCATCATAGCACATACAGGCTGATATGTTGCCAGCTTCCCTAGTGTAAGAATCACTTGCAAGAATATTTCAATGAGTAAATTTCAACCAGAGGTAAGGCCATTTTCCCTTTAGGTTTTGAAAAATTGATGTACCAGGAATGGAGAGTATATTCTGTGAATGAAATTCTAGTCTAGTGAAATGCTATGTGAACACTGATTAAAACTGCAATTGTAGAAGTTACCATAGTGGAAGGTACAAATGTAGGTAATGGAAAGCTTACCCCATTCTCTGTGTCCTCATGGTCATTCCTATGTTCTCAAGAACATACCCCTGCATAACTCTGGCACACAAGTTGAAAGCCCTAAAATAAGCAATGAGGATTAGGAGAGTGTTTGTCCCTCCAGGTCCTACTCTGTTCCTGGGAAGCTGACCTATAAAGACTATATTAACAAGCTCCTTTGCCCTCTGGTTAGTGGTTGCCTTGTTTAAGGGGGGAGCACCAATAGGAAATGATGGGGCAGGAGGAGATTGAGTTCAGAATTTTTATTAA
Organism: Canis aureus; assembly: GCF_053574225.1. NCBI lineage: Eukaryota > Metazoa > Chordata > Mammalia > Carnivora > Canidae > Canis > Canis aureus. The sequence goes on from NC_135643.1 coordinate 38,761,398, forward strand.
CCTGATACAATGGACTATACATGGTGGCAAAATTTTTGCTACTTCTCCAACTGAAAGGTAGAGTCTGATTCCCTTCCCCCTTTCACAACTGAATGCTTAAACAACTGAATGCAGAGATGTGACATTTGGGGACTTTGAGGCTAGGTCATTATAAGAAGTCTTACAGCTCCCATATGCCCAGGTCTCTTGGAGTATTCAGTCTAGGAACTCTGAGATATAGTGTTTAAAAAAAAAAAAAAAAAAGATATAGTGTTAGAAGTCTGATTACCCTGAGATTGCCTTGCTGGAGTGGGCTGTAGGGAGGGACCCCATGGAAAGAGAGCGATGCCAGCTACTGCCCAGCTTTTCCAGGCAGACACGTGAGTAAAGACACCAACTTGGAGGACATTGCAACCCCAGCAGATACAGTGTGTGAAGAATCAAGAAACCCAGCCAATAATAGAACCGAGGTCCCCACTGAGCTGTTCCAGACATTTCCAGCTGTTCAAACCACCCCGGCCAAGGCCGAGGCTCCAGGCATTGTGAGGCAAAAAAAAAAAAAAAAAAAATCTATCTTTGCTATGCCTTGCCAGGATTCCTGACCCACAAAATTGTGAGCATAATACATAATTATTGTTTTAGACTAGTAAGTTTTGGATACGTTGTTATACAGCGGGAAATAACCAGACACCTGGTAACCTCCCAGCTGTATCATCGCTGGTTGGCCCTGTTCCTCTGCCAGAGTCTCTTCAAGGCAGTCCTCCCCATATCGTTCGCTACTCATGCCTTCTAGCCGAAGGGAGGCAATGACTCCCTGAGATCACTTGTTGCACCAGCCTTTGTTATTGGCTTTCTTAAATCTTGCCCACCTCTTAAAAATAGTCCCTTAATGACACTCTCCTGAACTACCCAGTTTAAGGGTGTCATCAGTTTCCCACTGGGCCCTCAGCTCATATGCCAGACCTATTATACATGTCTCAAGACATACTGAAGAGCAGGGGAAAGCTACAGTCTATGGAAGGAGGTTCAGAGTTATGCTTCAGATAGCCACAGAAAAATTTGCCTAGCAAAACGGTATGTTTATATACTTACAGCAAGTACTTCTCTCAAGTAATTAGTATGTCACTCTTAATGAAATACTTTAGAAGAGACCAAGTTTTTTAGGCCATCCTTAAGGTTTTCTGGATTCGATAAATCTCACTCATCCTTTTGCTTTGTGAGGGAAAGGGTCATTCTCTAGCACATTCCATTATTTTATTTAACAAACATTTATATATTACATTTTCTATATTCCAGGCACTCTTCATTTATTTTTAAAGATGTTATTAATTTGAAAGAGAGAAAGCATGAGTAGGGAGAGGGGCAGAGGGAGAAGAAGGCTCCCTGCTGAGCAGGAGCCCCAAGGAACCCTGAGATGCTTAACCAACTGAGTGACCCATGTGCCCCTCCAGGCACTCTTCTAAGATCTTTACAAATAATACCTCAACCTCCTAATAACCCTATTAGCCCTGGGTTATTATCACCATTTTGTAGGCAAAGAATCTAGGATATGTTGAAGTTACATAACTGGCCCAAGGGCTCATAGGTAGTAAATGATAGAACTAAGCACTAGAAACCACAACACTCAGCTATAGAGTGTGTGCTCTTTGCCACTGTGTTACACTATTAAATCCTGCCAGGAAAGACTTAGAAAACAGGAGAAATGAGTTGCCCAGGTAGTGTACTGTGTGACCAGTCTCAGTGGTTGCTGGGGCCTCCTCTTCTCAGAGGCATCAGAGATGTTGGAGAGAGAAAGAGAAACAGGTTAGAAGCTTAAGAGCACAAACACTAGAGAGGACAAGTGTAGTAGTTATCTACTGCTGTGTAACAAATTACCTCAAAATGTGGTAGGTTAGAGCAACAATAGGTGTTTATATCTTATGGTTTCTGTGGGTCAGGGATTCGGAGAGGGTCCAGCAGCATCTCTAATCTGCCATATCCAGGGTTTCAGGTGGAAGACATGGAGACTGGAGTTGGAATCATCTGAAGACTCTTTCAGTCCCACGTGGGCCTGGCTGAGTCTGCAGCCTGGAATACCATTCACCCTCTATTTGGTTCTGGGGGTGCTGAGAGTGAAAAATGGTTTCATGTGTGGGAGTTACAATTTTGGAAAACCTAGCTTAAATGATTATTTGTGTCAGTTGGGCTTTCTGAAGAAAACAGAGGGCAAGCTCAAACTGGGTAAAGGAATTATAATGAAAGTGTGAGAAGTGTTTAAAGAAATAAACAATAAGAGATTATGTAGAACCGTAGGACTAGCAACAGCAGAGAGTCATTCTCTTCCAGGACTAAAGGAAGGGAAGAAGTTACCAGAACTCTGAAGGGAGCTATTTGTAGAGGGTCTGACAAGAGCTGTGGCTTTTAGGAAGTAATGCAGATAACCAAGAAGGAATTGGTAGAGTAGAAAGAGGGTGAATTGTCCTCGTTGTCTCATTGTCCTCCTGTCCTCTGATCTTCTGCTTATCTAACCCAACTGGATGCCATATGGCCAGACCAGTGCAGATAGGTCAGCCTTCCACGACCACAGAGTCGTGATGGTGATGGTGATGAAGAGTAGAGTGATGGTGAGAAGGGTAGAGAATGAGCCTGGACAGACAAACAGAAGATATCCAACACATCAAAATATTACTCCTGATAGGTGGTAGGGAGTGAAGAGTATGTTTTGGAGGGTCACCAGTTGTCCTTTATAGAACTCCAGGTGAATGCTGCTGAAATGAGTAATGTCACCATTAACGGACTTTATATTATGGTATATCATATGAAATTACCATTTTGTAGATTAAAAATTGGAAAAATTGGCAATTTCATATAGTTCAACCCAATGTTCTGGGTACTTTCCAGTAAAGTTGCAAATGAGGGATCCCTGGGTGGCGCAGCGGTTTGGCACCTGCCTTTGGCCCAGGGCGCGATCCTGGAGACCCAGGATCGAATCCCACGTCGGGCTCCCGGTGCATGGAGCCTGCTTCTCCCTCTGCCTGTGTCTCTGCCTCTCTCTCTCTCTGTGTGTGTGTGTGACTATCATAAATAAATAAAAATTAAAAAAAAAACAAGTTGCAAATGAATAAATACATCAGATAACTGAAAATGTTGCTTCTCATTTTTTTATTGTTGACTATTTTCTGAGTTACAACTGTCTAAAATACTTAAGTGGAATAGGTATTCTAATTAGACTTTGTTAAGTATTTTTTTTTGTTGTTATTATTGTTCAAGGATAAGCCAAGGCAAAAATATAAAGTCAGCAAAATTTTTGAGATAGATATGTTACTTACTATAGTTCATGGCAGTCTCAACCTGGGTGCTCAACTAAAGCTATTTAACCTGCCTAACAGTTTGTCCTTCAAAAGGTGGACAGCCTTGAACCCAAGCAGAGAACTATAAACGTTATCCTGATATCTGAGTTTCAGGGAGGCCCAGCAGTAAATAGAAGAGACACAGGATAGATCTGGGGAATGGTAAGTTTTAAGATTCATGTTTAAATCATGCCTTTGACCATACTGCCCTCCTAATCAAACATTATTTAGTAACTTAATGTATAAAGAAACTCTGGGGAGAAGAGGGTGGAGTTTAAAGGGATATACTGGGCTCTCCACTAATAAGTTTAGTTTTTACTGACTGGATTAATCAGATCAAAATAAAACATATGCATAAATTTTTATTCTCTAGGTTTGTGGAACAGATCACATTGGATATACATGCTGTGTTCTGTTGGAGAGCTAAAAAGCAAAAAGATTTCTAGTTTCCTCCTGATGTACTTTTGGGAATCTTCAACTAAACTACACCAATTTCTATATTCTTTTTTCCCCCAGTTTCTATATTCTTTATTCTTGCTCTTCATTAAAAGAAGTCAAATAAATTATCTTGCAATTCCCTAAAATTAAAGAAATTGCATTTATATGCCTCATCATCTTAAAACATCAGCTTCTTTAATTGGGAGATTCCATCAACAGGTGTTTTCCAGAAGTTGCCTAACCTTTATGGAGGGTCTACTTTATATCACACATATAAGAGCTGGGTTTTGCCTAACTCTTATAGGCATTATGATTTTACATACTCATCTCGTTTAAATCTTCCCACAATTCAGTGAGGTAGATTTTATTTCTATTTTATAAATGAGGAAATATGTTCATAGGGCTCAGGAATTTAACACCACACAAGATGATTTGAATAAAAAGAGCAGATTTTTAAAATCCAACAAACTAAAAAAAGGATATAAATTATTTTTTAGGCACATTTAAGGAAAATCACTAGAATCAGATTTTTTTTTTACCATAAAAACATTGGACGCTTGAGTAGATGATAGTAGTACACATAATTTCTAAAAGCCATTGTGAATTTAAATTATCACAGAACTATCAATGTTGGGTTTCAAATTAAGACTACCTCAAACAACCTAAAATAATGTGTCCATTTGGTTTAAAGACCTAGAAGGAGGGGCAGCCCTGGTGGCTCAACGGTTTAGTGCTGCCTTCAGCCCAGGGCGTGATCCTGGAGCCCTGGGATCGGGTCCCACGTCGGGCTCCCTGTATGGAGCCTGCTTCTCCCTCTGCCTGTGTCTCTGCCTCTCTCTCTGTGTCTTTCATGAATAAATAAATAAGGTCTTTAAAAAAAAAAAGACCTAGAAGGGAAGAATAATTACCAACTTATGAATTATCATTTTAGTCACACTCAAATTTCAAAAGTATGCTTGTGACTTGAATAAATACACTCGAGTATAAAATAAGGCCCAAATTTACTTTAAATTTTTATTTATTTATTTGTTTGTTTGTTTGTTTGTTTTTACTTTAAAATTTTAAATGGTTTTATTTGTTAAGTGATTATTTATGGCCTATAATCAAATTATAAACTGTTTTTTAAAAAAGCATTTCCTTTTCATGTAAAGAAAGATTATCTTTTAAGTTTGCTTGTTTTCCTTCCCAGCTAGCATTTATGGCACGTTTATTTGGAGTAGAGGTATAAAAAAAATAAAACAAACCCAGCTCTTATGTAAGCTAGAAGATTGACTTTTGGAGTCTCAGAGAAATTTCTTCTTTGTATTTTGCATTTGCTTTGTATTTATGTAGTTTGCAAAAAATAATAATAATAATAATTCTATTGTTTTTTAGGAAATTGAATAAGTAGCAGGATACCTGTTTTGTTGCTCAGAATTAGTTTGTATGTAATCTCAGGATTTTCCTCAACTGATGATATAGCAGTGGTCTTCCAACTGGAAAATGAACTGACAGTTGAGTATCCCAACTGCTTTAGTTACAGTAAAGAAATCCTAATCATTAACTCTAAAAATAAAATCTATTTGCAAAACAGGGATAGTTATAATGATTACCATCTCAAACTTTCATTGAGTATTACATTTAGTAAATAATATTTCCTAATGCCTTTGGAAATCTTTCTTACCTTGCCTACTCAAGCCTTTTTCCAATATCCAATTAAAGCCTGACTCTAAAAATAAATAAATAAATAAAACCTGACTCTATTCAGTAAATGTGTCCCTTATACTATTTTCTTTTCCACAAAAGCTAATTGATTTAGAGCTTATAAAACTTTTTTGTTTTGTTGTTGTTGCTTTAGGTCCCAAACAAGTAATGTTCTAGAAGGGGACATAAATCATGAATACAAGAATAATTAAACTATTCATAGGATCTAGAAAGCTCCTCACTGTTTCTTCAAGGTTTATTCATCCATTCATGTATTGAGTGACAAAGGATTTTTGAATGCCTCCTATGTAAAATAAATTGTAATTCTTCAAAAGTGTTTTGTGCAAGTATACCATTACTGGGAGGACAGTTATTAGGCCATTCATTTTCTGTTTATTTTGCAAGGAAATGTACCCCTTTGAGCCTGTTTGATTTGGATATGTATTCCTAAAGTAAATATTGCTATTGATGGCTTCCTGTTTAATGTTGAGCTAGCCTAGTGATCCTAGAAATCTTCCAGTTGTGTTAAAATTTCCTTTTACATAGATTCTAGTGTAATTGCTTTCATATTATTCCATACAGAAAAACCAACGACCTCCTGTATTCAAACTTTTATACCAGCTTATTCTTACACTTCCTAAGAGACAAATTACTTAACAAAAATGACACTATTATTTTTAAGTAATGATGTTATATCCTGTTCGAGCCAACATGTAACATATGTCACATTAATTTTTAGACAGAAATTAAATTAACCAAGCTGGCTTCCTGGTTCTTGGGAAGTTATTTATTACTCTTTTTTCTTATCTGCAAAATTAAATTAAATTAAATTCCGCCTAATCTATCAATGTTCCTGCATCTCAACCCACATCCTCTGCTCTTCCTGCAGGAGCACAGTCCCTGCACTTGTGTCCCAGATACGGTTCCTCCTTAACTTCTATGAGGCTCTGTGGGTCCTTTCTCTCTTCTGCATCATCCCTTCTTCTGCAGCATAAAAGCCTGCTGTAATACCTTCCATCTTACTTTTATTTGAAAAAGCCCTCTCTTGACTCCCCATCCCACTATAGTTCTGCTCATTTCCCTGCTCTCTTTTGTGGAGCTCTACCTCTGATTCTGTTGTCTTCATTCCCTCACTCTCTACTTATATCTCTCACCCAAACCCACATCTTTCACTCCTCCACAGCACTGTCTCTTGAACCCATTGCAGTTCTGCTTTATTCCATTTCTATTCCAGAAAAGAGTGTGTGTTAGGGTCACAAATGACCTCTGTGGTATATCCACTATAGAATTCTCAGTCCTCATCCAACTTGACTTTTCAGCAGCATTTGGCACAAGTGATGATCCCTTTTCCATTTTCTTCTCTGTGTTTCCAAGACAACTGTCTGATCTCCTTTACTCCATCTTCTCTCTTAGTTGCTGAATTTGCCTCCTCTTCCCAACTAGGATCAGTCTTCAACCCCATTTTACTCTTCTTCAGGTCTTCAGCAATCTCATTTCTGAGCTGAAAACTTCCAAAGTTATATGCCTATCAATGTGAAACAAGACCAACTTTATTTCTCGTTGTGATATACAGCTAGAAAAAAAATTCTATGGGATCCTTCGGTCTTGATTTCACATTTATTCCTGCATTCTTCCTGCTTATCCTTGGGATCAAGCATGATGTTCTTTTGTCCATTTATCTGACAAATACTTATTGAGCAATATATGCCACGCTCTATGCTGGCTTATGCATAATCCAGGCTTCTAATGGTTTCTGGTCCTTGTTTTCTCTCTTTTTTTTCTATCAGTTCTTCTTGTTCAATTTTAGCAATTCCCAATACTTCAGATATGTGCTAAGGAGCCCCCAGATTCATGTTCCCAGTACCTGTGAATATTTTCTCCCCAAAGCTGCAAACTCAAAATTCTACACCCTAGATTTCTATACCTGGAGCAAATGCTTCAAATTTAACGATACAATTTAAATGCAATTGTGTTAGAAAAGCAAACACAGGGCAGCCCGTGGCTCAGTGGTTTAGCGCCGCTTTCAGCCCAGGGCCTGATCCTGGAGACCGAGGATTGAGTCCCATGTCAGACTCCCTGCATGGAGCCTGCTTCTCCCTCTGCCTGTGTCTCTGCCTCTCTCTCTCTCTCTCTCTCTCTCTCTCTCTGTCTCATGAATAAATAAATAAAATCTTAAAAAAAAAAAAAAGAAAGAAAGAAAAGAAAAGCAAACACAAACAAACGCTGGTGCCCTTCCTGCCTAAGTCAGACTTGAGTCATTCTCAATTCTTTCTCTTCTTTTAGCTCACAGTGCCCTTTCTAAATATCTCTGTGACTGGTCCCCTTGTCTCTATTCCTACTAATACTGCTTCATCACTTAACATGCCGTAAGCATTTTTTCTCTAAGGATCTCTGTGCTTCCATTCTTATATTCCTTCATTTCTTGCCCCATTTTGCTGCCTAAATTGAAATCTGAATATTTCACTGCTCTAAGATAACACCTTTCCCAGTTCTCCATCTCCTACAAAGAAGTTCACAGTATTGTTCCTTCTTAGAACAAAACATTTGAACCTCATCAGCTCTTCTGTAAAGACTTGACATTTCTGGCCCAACAGAATGACTTGTACATCTAAGAAGCGGACATGCTTTTTCTGACCTTTTGTCTCTTTATACATTTCCACAGCGGGTGTATCTGGTGAATGCACATCTTCCATCAAGACTCAGATCAACTGGATGCCTGCCTTCAGCTCAGGGCATGATCCTGGGATCAAGCCCTGCATTGGGCTCCTTCGTAGGGGAGCCTGCTTCTCCCTCTGCCTATGTCTCTGCCTCTCTCTTTCTATGTCTCTCATGAATAAATAAATAAAATCTTTAAAAAAAAAAAAGACTCAGATCAACTTGGGGCACCTGGGTCACGCAGTTGGTTGAGCATCAGACTTAGTTTCTCCTCAGGTCATGATCTCAGCGTCCTGAGATGAAGCTCCACCTTGAGCCCCACCTCGAGCCCCACCTGGGGCTTGTGCTCAGTGTGGAGTCTGCTTGGGATTCTTTCCCTCTTCCTCTCCCTCTCCTTTTAGTCCTCCCTCTGCTCACCTGCTCTCTCTCTCTCTCTCAAAGAGAGAAGAAAGAAAGAAAGAAAGAAAGAAAGAAAGAAAGAAAGAAAGAAAGAAAGAGAAAGAAAGAAAGAAAGAAGAAAGAAAGAAAGAAACAGCTGACAGATCAACTTATACTGTCTTTGAAGCCCCTCAAGCCCTGACACTACTCATAATTAGGCCTTCTCTCCTCTCTGTTATTATACCTTATATAGGTATCTTTTTTTGTTATTTTTAAAAAGATTTTATTTATTCACGATAGAGGGAGGCAAAGGCAGAATGAGAAGCAGGGATATGGGACTCGATCCTAGGATCCTGGGATCACGAGCCGAAGGTAGGCACTTAACTGACTGAGTCACCAGGTTCCCTTAGATATCTTTGTTTTTTTCCATGTATTTCATATATTCTAATTATTTGTCTCTATGTCTTCCCTTTAACATACAGGGAAATCTATGCAGGCAGAAACTATGTATTAATAACCCTAAAATTTCAGTTTTTAAATTTTTACTTCATCTTTTGTAAAGAACAGGGAACATCTGGTATGCACTATCATATAACAAATATTTTCTAAAATAAACTGTGGAAGTTTAGATTATGAGACAAAACTTTTTTCTAAAGCATAACTATTTTCCTAATATGAGTTACTCACTTATACATTTATTTTTTTAATAGTGAAATATAACACATATACCATAAAATTCACCCTTTTAAAGTATATAATCAGTGCTTTTAAAATATATTTACAAAGTTATATAATCATCACCACTCTCCAATTCCAGAACATTTCCAATTTTAGAACATTTTCATTATCCCCAAAAGAAATTCTGACTCCCATTAGCAGGTATTCTCCATCTCCACCCTCTCTCCAGGCCAATTAATCTGCTTTCTACCTCTATTTTTTATATTTGCCTAATCTGTATATTTAATATAAATGGAATTATGTAATATCTGGCCTTTTATGCCTGGCTTCTTTCATGCAGCATCATGTTTTTAAGGTTCATCCATGTTGTAGCATATTTTATTACTCTTTATGACTGAATAATGTTCCATTGTATAGATATACCATATTTTGTTTATCCATTCTTTAATTAGTGGATACTTGGGTTTTCTGCTTTGGGGCTATTATGAATGATGCTTTTATGAACGTTCATGCACAAATTTTTGTGTGGGTGGACATATGTTTTCAATTCTCTTAAGTAAATGTTAGAGATGGAATTACTGGGTCATATAATTCTATGTTCTTTGAGGAACTGCCAAATTGTCTTCCAAAGTGACTGCAGTATTTCACATTCCCATGAGCTATAAAGGTTCCAATTTCTTTACATCCTTGCCAACACTTCCATTGTTTGTCTTTTTGATTATAGTCTTCTTGGTGGGTATGAAGTGGCATTGCATTGTAGTTATATAGGGTCTGATATCATCCTCCCATAGAAGGGCTATAAAGATTTCCATTCTATTTAGAAACAATATGTAAATATTTCATTTTATATTACTCTGAAACAAATTGGAGGTAAGACTCTCAGAAGATGGAACTATTCTTCCTACTTATCTAAAATGTTTCATAGGACTCAGCAAATTTTAAATTATTTCTTATTTTTCCTAAGATACTTCCAACATTCTTCTGTTTCCCATTCTTGTTTTCTGGCAATATAATACCCTCAAATGCTATTAATTAAGATTTGACTCCTGTTGATTTTGAGGGAAAAATACTTTCTAGTTCCTATCTAGTCTACATGTAAGCATTATATGACTGTTAAGGACTAAGGAAAAAGATAATACATTTAATTTGTCTCCCTTGTGACTCTTGAGGCTTTTTGTCTTATTTTTTTCTTAACTATTCTTTTCTGATAACTAGCAATTACTTTGTTTTTGTCTGCATTTAACCCATTCAACTTACTATTGTTTGAAACTTTTTATAACAGACTGTAAATTCCTTTCTGCTGCACAACATGGGGGTATTCAGCATAGGCAGTGGGTTTTAGAAGTTGAGTAATTTGTTTGAACATGTGGAGTGTGGAGTGACATTTGTTATAGTGGCTGTTCGTACCTTTACACACACATTCCTTTGGTTGAGTGTTACAAATGAGGTGACTGTGATTGTGGCCAGCCCTCCAGTAGAGACTGGACAGAGGATTATTCTAATTTATCCAAAAAATGGTGACAGTGATTTGCCCAGATGGATTCCCAAGCTGATAAGATACAGTGAGATGCTGCAGCCATTTTCTGCAGTGTTAGGACTTTTGAGAGACTTCTGTTGACATGTCCCAAATATATTCTCATGGGGTTATTGCTCTATTTTTCCAATGCTTCTAAAAATATTCATCCTATGATCTTGTATTCATGCACTTTAAGTATTTCTCAATTTTGTTTGGAGGCTTTAGCTTAGTCATTGACTAAATGATTTTTTCATTCATTCACAAATTATTCACCTTGGATCCTTGGTGGAGGTGCCTGTGATTTTCATTACTTTTACCACTAAGCCATTATCTCCTCAAAGACTTGTCTGACTTTTCCTTAAACTACCGTGTATTTATATAGCTGTGTATAACCTAATCTACCCATTCCATACAACCAGATATCAGATATTTTAATTTCACTCTCATGTGAGTGCATAGCTGAACATTTAGCTTAAATAGTATTACTTCACCCTCACAAATAGGCACAACTAAACATATAATCACCATATAATTCACCAATAATTACCAGTGAAGCACAATTATTTTATTTTGAGCTAAAGTCAAAAGTAATAAGCATCCATATTTGTCTGTTAATATACAGTGATTTTTAAAAGGAAGGAAAGCAAATTATGTAGAAGAATCATTTGACCTGATAAATGTTTGAAAGTTACTTACCTTAAATATATCTCGTCAGTGATGGTGGTCCTGTCTCATTTTTACCTACTAATGCATTTTAAATATAAAGTACTTTATTCTGCTTTCAATTTCTTTGTTACACTGACTTTTCCTAAAAAGAATGTTAATATTTTTCATTGATTCTTTTTTTTTTTTTTTAATTTTTATTTATTTATGATAGTCACAGAGAGAGAGAGAGGCAGAGACACAGGCAGAGGGAGAAGCAGGCTCCATGCACCGGGAGCCCGACGTGGGATTCGATCTCGGGTCTCCAGGATCGCGCCCTGGGCCATAGGCAGGCGCCAAACCGCTGCGCCACCCAGGGATCCCCTTTCATTGATTCTTAAGATTAATATTGGCAAGCAGCTAACTTCCTATGTTAAAGTATATCTTTCTCACTAGTAAAATTTCTTGTTTTTATTGTTTATGCCTCTAACAAAATTACATTTAATTTATGCCACTAGGAATTCTGAAGATGGGCCATAAAAAATGGTCCTTTCTCTTTGCCCCCAAGAATATAATGCTTATCAAACTAAAACTTTGGCAGATTAAAGAACAGGAATTGACATAGCCATTTGTGTTTAATTCCAGCAACTGGAATTAAAAGAAGTTGAGGGTAGCCCCGGTGGCTCAGTGGTTTAGCGCCGCCTTCGGCCTGGGACGTGATCCTGGAGACCCAGGATGGAGTCCCACATCTGGCTCCCTGCGTGGAGCCTGCTTCTCCCTCTGCCTCTGTCTCTGCCTCTCTCTCTGTCTGTGTCTCTCATGAATAAATAAATAAAATGTTTTAAAAAAAAAGAAGTTGAAGCTCAGAACATATCCCATTTATCATGAAGTTTATATAATGAGGAAATTTGCCACTGCTCTAGTTAGATGTACACCTGCAAAGTCTGGGACTTATAGGAATGTCTGTAAATGGAAGGTATATGGGGAGTTCCCATAGTTACTACAGCATTTGTTTCAATTCAAATGTGTGATTTATCACATACTCACAGTGCATAAACTTGAACGAGTGTGTAGCATGGAGCTTGGATGAGATGGTTTTTTGGTTCCAGATGTTTTCAAATCATTCAAATTTGCTTTGAACTAAATGATCCATCCATTTTTTTAGAATTGTTTTTCTTTCATTGCCAGTTGCATCCATTTTCTCTAAGGAAGAAGAAGCATCTTGATCCTCAAATAATTAATTCTTGTTGAATTCTAAACTAGTGGGTCCTATTCTATATCAGATCATCATATCACTTTCAACAACTTTAAAAGTCAAGAGTTTAAAGTTTCTCGCTTCCATTTTGTTGACTTCATTGGCCAAATTCTTCTTATGAAAATGATTTTAGAATCCTAATTTTAGTAGCAATGCCCTTTAAGACAGAGACTGGATGTTGCTAGATGCCTGGCTGTGTTATTGGTCAAGCTACGGAGCCATGTAAAGCCATAGTTTTCCTATATAGAAAATGGGTAATAATAAAATAGGAGAGCCTGCTTACCTGAGAAGAATCGATACTGGAAGAAAAACTCACTTAAAATGAGTATACTTCAAATACCATACATTTTATAGCAAATTATAAGAAGTTTGAAAATTCATCTTTAAAAATTCAAGCTAACCTATCTTATAATGAATTCATTTTAATTCATAGTTTAACATTGCAAAGATATGCTATTTTTTAGCATAATACAGAATGAAGCAGGTATTAATTGTTGGCATAATTTTGCAGGGTAAAATTATATGATAGACAATCTGCACTTCAGACTCAGCATTTATTTATTTATTTATTTATTTATTTATTATTTATTTATTCACGAGAGACACAGAGAGAATGAGAGAGAGGCAGAGACACAGGCAAAGGGAGAAGCAGGCTCCATGCAGGGAGCCTGATGCGGGACTTGATCCCGGGACTCCAGGATCAGGCCCTGGGTTTAAAGCGGTGCTAAACTGCTAGAGCCACCCAGGCTGCCCCAGACTCAGCTCTTAAAGCAGGATCTTAATTTTTTGATATTTGATTCTTTTTTTTTTTTTTTTGAAAAACATAACCTGCCAACAGTTTGCTGATTTTTTTTCAGTTGCTAGCTACTCTAAATCCTGCCAAGTCTTCATTTGTTTGTGTCTTTGGCTGTGATTTGAACAGTGTTCCAGCATTTTTTTTTTTAATCAATTTCATGAAAACCACATCTCTTCCAAAATCTACAATTATGATTTGTTGTTGATTTTCACTGTGTTTCTGGATGTTTGACTAAAATAACAAGAAATTGAGGGGCAAAATCTTTGTCTCTTGTACTGAGATGCTGGCATTAAATAGAAGTGATGTTTGCTTGAGTGCAATTCATTCTATAAGTGGTCTCTTAGTGAATATTTTGTGTTTAGTGACTTTTACTTTCTCTTAATATTTGGACTCAATAATACTGATAAAAGGGCTCCCTAATGCATCTAATTATATTATTAAAGAATATAAATGTGGAAATATATCTACGACACCTAGCACAGTGCCTGGTATATATTAATCAAACGATACCTATTAATGATTGTTACTCTTATGATAATTTTACAATCATTTTATAACAAAGATAGTTGATTATATATGGTAAGTGTTGGAGATACCCATTTAACGAATGAACTTAGCCATCATTATATATGATTCCCAAACCATTAGGCCAACAGACCACAACTGTGATTGGGGCAACCCATTCCATTTATTTAATTCACCAGAGTTTATTTCCACAAACCAACTGACAAAAAAACCCAAAAAACAAAAAACTTTTTTAGAGACTCTGCAGCCCAATCCATTCATGCTAGTTTTCTCTTCAAAGGAAGGATATAGGAAGTATAGATAGAGAGTTTAGGCTTTTAAGTCAGAAGTTGAGAAGGAACATGATTTTTGGCTGGATTAGTGGCAGAGTGAGAGATCAAGACAGTTATGTCAGCTGCAATTTCCTTTAAACACTTTGTCTCCTTCTTTTCCTTCTTCCTTAGGTTTATCTGGGGTCCTCTTTGAGTTAAGATAGAAATCAAAAGTAAAAGTAGGATCTAATTGTTACAATTTTTATTTGAGATGGTGGAGAAAGGAGACAAAGCCCAGGATAAATGGAAAGATAAATCACCCTGGCTGAGAGCAGGCAGGGCCAAGAGCAGGCAGGGCCAAGTTCCCAGGACATGCAGTCAGAATGATCAGGGATGCCTGGGTGGCTCAGTGGTTGAGCGTTTGCTTTCAGCTCAGGGCATGATCCCAAACTCCTGGGATTGAGTCCCGCATTGGTCTCCCTGCATGGAGCTTGCTTCTCCTCCCTCCGCCTATGTCTATATATATGTATATATATATTTGGGTTATCAGATAAGTAGGTACTTTACCTATCTGTTCCAGTGCTTCTTAAAATTAAAGGGCATAAGTATCCCCTGGAGATTTTGCTAAAATGGAGGTTCTGACTCTAGGTCTGGTGAAGGTCTTGTTTGTTTCTAATAGTTCCTAGGTGATATTGTTGCTGGTACAGGGTCAAGGACCATGCTCTGAGGAGCAAGAATCTAGTATTTTCCCAGGAATGTTTGGTGAGACAAAATGAAAGGCCTTACTGATGATTAAAGAGATTAAATATGCAGTTTTCCCCTTATCTATATTGTTTTGCCACATATCAGGAAATTAAATATGTCTTTCTAGCACTATTTGGGCTTACAAATGCATACTAGTTACTCTATTTCTGGCCCCTCAAGGACATATCAAAATGATAATGTTCTACATTCTTCTTGGGTGTCAACATTAAGCTGTCTCATATAATTTTGCTTTGACAAAATTGTGAAAGCAGATAGTCTGGTTTTCCAAGTCACCTGAAGATCTCTTGCTTTCTCCTCCTTACAGAAGCCTAATAATGTGTAATGACTAATAATGTGTAAAGTGTTCCATCTAATAGTGTAAATGACTAATAATGATAGTGTAAGGCAGATGGAAAGGCAGTATTAAGTTCCTACCATATGACATAAGCTGTTCTCAGTGCTAGAGACACAAAGGTGAACAAAATGTTTGTGGTATGCCTCCTCCCTTTACGCGCATGAGATGGGTATGATTTTAATTGTGCAGGTGAAAACAAACAGTGAATTAAGTAACTGCAGCAGTAACAACTGACAAGGGGTAGAGCTGAGAGGTAAGCCCAGTTCTTTTGGACTCCAAAGCCCCTGCCAAAGCTACTGAACTATTCTGAAAAGGAAGTTGCCTCCTCCTTCACCACAATAAATCACTGGGGGGTTTGTATTCTCTAGTGTCCAAAAATGTCACTTTATTTCTTTTTCTTATCCTTTCAGAAGAAAGCTGTTGACTCCATAGTGATAGCTTCCTATCTGTTTTGCAAATAAGGATCTTATCTTCAAACCCAAGTAATCCAAACATATATTATATTTTAATACTGATTTACAAGCAAGCAGATGTTCTTATTTTAGTGCCACTTCCTATCTTCTATCTCTTGTCCTAGTTAATCAACTATAATTGATTTTTTTTCCCAAAAAGACAAAGAAGGGGCCCCTGAATGGCTCAGTCAGTTAAGTGTCTGCCTTCAGCTCAAGTCATGATCCCAGAGTCCTGGAATCAAGAGAGTCCCACATGGGGCTCCCTGCTCAGCCAGGAGCCTGCTTCTCCCTTGCCTCCCTGATTACGTTCTCTTGCTATCTTTGCCTCTGTGTGTGTGTGTGTGTGTGTGTGTGTGTCTCTTTCTCTCTCAAATAAGTAAATAAAATCTTTTAAAAAAAGACAAAGGAAACTCCTACTATACATGGAAATCAATTTGAAGTGATGTTGAGATCTAAATGTGAAAGATAAAATAATAAAATTTCCAGATAACCCAGAAGAATGTCTTCATGAACTTGGAGAGGGGCAAATCTTCTTAAGCAGGATACAGAAAACACTAACCATAAGAGGACATATCGATAAACCATACTATTTTAACTATTTTTGTTGTTAAGAATATATTAAGGGAGTAAAAAGGTAAGCCACAAATAGAAGATATTTGCAATATATAAGCCAACAGAGGACTCAGAATATGTACCAAAAAACCTTCCAATAAATCATAAGAAAAAAATAGAAAGCACATTAGAAAATGTTGCAAGAGACTTAAAAGGGCACTTCACACAAAAGCATATCCAAATTGCCAGTAACATGAAAATGTCCTCAACCTCTTTTGTCACCAGGAAAATACAATTAAAACCACAATAAGATATCAGTCCACACCCTCTAAAAAAATCTAAGATAAAAAAGATTGTCAACGCAAACTCAAGAAATGCTTAGAGCAATTGGAAATCTTACACAATGTTAGTGGGAAGATTAATACAGCAACTTTAGACAACCTTTTGCAAAAAAAATTAAAACCGAGCAAATGCACAGCCAATGAGTAAGCAATTTCACTTCTAAATATATATGTAACAGATACATGGCCAATAGAAAGTCATGTTTATGAATATGCACATTCCTAAGCATCATAATCGTCAAAACTGGGAACAATTCAAGTATCTATAAACATAAAATGGATAAATAAATTGTGTTTTATTCATTCACTGACATACTCGTCAGCAATGGACAGGAATAAACAATTGCTACTTGCTACAATATAGGTAAGAGCTCATAAACATAATGTCCAGCAAAAGAAGTCGGACACAAGGAAGTACATATTGCATGATTCTGTTTATAGCAAGGTCAAAAACAGGCAGAGCAGAACTGATATATAGTGTTAGAGGTCAGGATAGATACTTTTGGGGGGAGGAAGAAGCAACTGGCAGGGGCATAAGGATGATTTCCAGAGTCCTGGAAATGTACTATTTCTTGACCCGGTGATGGTAAGCTATGTCTGTGTGTTCACTTTATGAAAATGCACTGGAGATGTATATTTGTGTATATGTAGGCTAATGCATATACTTTACTATATGTGTGTTACTTTTAAATAAGAAGTAAAAGATATGAAGGAGTAAAATCATTTAATCTCTGTGTTTTTAATGTCATGTTACTAGTTTTTCTCCCTCTATAGCAAAGAAGAAATTTTTTTTCTTAATTTCATTCCTTTGCCTTGCATAGCTGAAATCTGTTTTTTAAGCAAATTTTTATGACACTTGTAAAGTACATTTTTATTACTGCTTTTATTTTGCCTACAGGTTTTGCCTCTTTTACATCATATTCATTCTGTGTTATTATCTTTTTTGGAGTTCTGACCCAACCCTGCTTTTTGCCACTTTTCCATTTGCCATTCATATTTCAGCAGGGTTCTGGTAATAATTCCATTTGACCTTAAGACAAATGCATTACCAAACATTAAACAAAGAGCAGCCACCATAGACCTGATGTGTGACCTCATTCCTTCTAACATTTAAGGAAACAACAGTCTTCTAAGAATGATGGGACACTTTTTTCCTGAAGGTGCGACACTTATGATGAAATATGTGCTCTCTAAAAAAGAGCACAGAAGACGAGAATATAAAGGGACTTTATCCTGCCCGAGGGGGAAAATCATCCTACTTCCATAGTGTGCTGGGGATTGCTTCACACACTGTCCACTGCCGCCACCCACTGCAGTCTATGGCAGCACATGGTGGGAATGGTTTGGAGGACTTGTGTTCTGAGGTCATCAGGTAGGGATTCAAACCCTAGATCTTACTTACAATGTATGCTTGAGCACGTATTTAGCCTCTCCAACTTAATCAATTTCTCTATAAAATTGGGAGTAGAAAAAGCCTATATCACAAGACTGTTGAAAGGATATACAGTTTTTTTCATGTGATGGGAACTTTTAAGATCTACTCTCTTACTGATAGTTTTCTTAAAATATGCTTTCTTTAGGTACTTGTTCCATAGGTATTTTAGGAATTTCCTCAAATGCCACTTTTTCAGTGATGCTTTCCCAGAATCCTTACTTTTAAATTACAATACCTCCCACACCCATCTTTCATATCCCTTTACATCCCTTTATTTCGCCTGTAACACTTAATGCAATTTGACAAATATTTTGTCTCTTTTTTGTTTCTTTTTGTCTCAATCACCCTTCTCAATAACTATCTCCAGAACACAAGGTTAAAGGAAGAATTGTTAATTTTTTTTCGCAAATTGTCTATTCATTATATAGAAATATACATTAGGAGATATTTTATTATGTGTGTGATGAATTAAGATTTGCTAAGAAACATGATGTACTAAGAAAGGAAAGAAAGAGAGAGAGAGCAAAGAAGTAAAAAAAAAAGACAAATGGCAGAATTTTATTTTATTTTATTTTATTTTATTATTTTATTTTTAATTTGTATTTTAAGGACAATTGTCAGTCTGTATCACACAAAAACAAACATGAAGCCAGATGATATAAGGCAAATTAATTAATATTTTTTAATTAATCAAATATGTTAAATTTTCACCTGAATGGAAATAGTTCCAAATATTGCTCTTAAGTTGAACCGTGAAGAAACATTTCAAGTTAAAAAGAAAATTGCAGATAGTATTCTAACGTTGAAATGCAGAAAAATGCTCTCATAAATCATTGTAAACATTCCCAATTTGTTGAATATTTTACAATACTAATAAATAACTGTAATATTAGATATAAAAGCATGGAATTAAACTTACAAAAATACCTCATATGAACAAAAGAATTATGCATACTATTGTGTCTTTTAAAGTATTATTTTAAATTAGGAATTGTTTAATATACTAGCATGGAGGCTGCCTGAAATTCTCTCTCTGCTCCTCCTTGGCACCACCTCCTCCCACTTGTGTGTGCACATGTGCACACTCAGTCTCTCTTTCTCTCAAAAAAAAAAAATGCCAGAAAATATTTATTTTAATACCACTTGCTCTGCAATCTTATGCAGAATATTAATTTGTTTAGCTTACTTTTTTTTTTTTTTTTTGTTTAGCTTACTTTTTTAAAACTACTTGTGTGGCACTGGGGAAAATGTCAACCTACACCTTGTCCAAATTATTTTAATTCCAGTTACTATTATTCCTTTTTTTGGCTGTTATCTCTTTCTATATTGTTTGATAGATTTCTCCCTTAGCATCAAACAATTTAGTATAATACTTCGAAAGTGAAAGTCCTTAGAGGATTATACAGAATGACAATCCCTTTTACTTATTCGAATTTATGTAGGGCTAGTTCTCCAAATTCTTGAGGAGTTATTTTATAGTTTCAAATTGTAAACAGCTTGACTTTGTCACTTCATTAGCAAATCCATCTGATATTAGTGCAAGAATAAACATGAGGAG
Source organism: Canis aureus (assembly GCF_053574225.1). Taxonomy (NCBI): domain Eukaryota; kingdom Metazoa; phylum Chordata; class Mammalia; order Carnivora; family Canidae; genus Canis; species Canis aureus. Next base: position 38,780,960 of record NC_135643.1, read on the forward strand.
GTTTTGAGGACATATATTGTTTTGTTACATCTCCATCAGACCATAAAGGATCTGAAGCATCTAAGCCATTACTGAGGAAAGGACAGCCTTTGTTTTCAGGAACTTGCACCTAATACAACTGTATCTAGCAGTGTTGATGTGAATGAAATATACAATGAGGAGTCAAGTGAATTCACTAATGTGGTCTTTATAATTTGTTAAATCCTTTGTGCATCTGGGAAACTCCAGGAAATAATTGAAAAAGTTGGGAGGGTTGACATTAAAAGGCAGTGCCTCATGTGTCTCCAGGTGGAATCACACCTCTCAAGAAAAATAATGTTAGTTTTATTACTTGGCCATACTTTATCAAGCCTCTTTCATTTCATCTCTTTCTTGATCCTTTACTCTGATTCTCTCTCTTCCAAATAAAGTCTTGTTTCTGAGCACACAGTATATATTAACCTTCGATCTCTGTGATATTCTATCACAAATCAAAGTTATTAAAGGGTTTTGCATTGTTTTGACCATAAAACATAAGTTAAAAGGACATTATTTTTCATGTATTGAAAATGGAGCATGTGGCTATACTTTTAGCTAAGCAAGTGGCTTTTTTACAATGATACATCTTCCCATTTCTGTTAATGGAAAGTGTAACTTATACAGGCTGTAAAGGAGGTATTGCTTCATCTGCCCTTGTTCACTCTGGACTGACATTTCTGTATTCTCTTGAAAATAGGCAATAACTTCCTCTGGCTGTAAACGTTGTCTTTTGTTGAAAGGAGTAAAAGCTCAGGGCCTCTATATGGCTTGGTTTCTTTGGGTCATGACTAGTTTCATAACTGTTTTATCACTATGACACTGCACTCATTGCATTCCTATAGTCCACAGATTTTGAAGAGCCTGCTCAGAATATAGAATATCTCTTCAGAGTCTTTGTTGCTCTTTAGTTTATGAAGTGAAGCTAATGGTTCATCTAGTTCCGTAGTTCATAACGCAGGGGGGCAAGAAGAGAATCACCTATGGGGCTTTTAGAAAATATACATGATGATTTTTGAGTGGGGCCCAGACATCAGAATATTTTTAACCTCCCACATTTTCTTCCCAAGATGATGTTACTGAGCCTTTAGAATTGGTTATCACAGAGCTATTCACCCAACTGTTTTTTTCTGTCTCAAGAACTAATGCTACATAATGGTATAATAGACCCAAAGCTAGCCTGCCTGGCTTCAAATCCTGGCTGCCACTTTTTACCAGGGTGCCTTTAGGCAAGGTGCTTAGCGACTCTGATCCTTAGTTTCCTCATTTGGAAAGTGGGGATGGTGGTAATAAGAGAACATACATCATACATACAAAACAACCAGACTAGAGTCTGGCACCAAGAATGTAGTATAAAAGTATATTAATAAATATTTAATTCCACTTAGAGCATTTTTATATTTCAAAATTTCTCCAAAACATTAGGGCAAGCCTTGTTTATCTGTATATAATTTATGCTTTTAAAAAAATATTTGTTTATTTTAGAGAAAAAGAGTCTGCACGTGAGTGGGGGTGGGGAGGGGCAGAGGAGAAAGAGAATCTTGAGCAGACTCCCTGCTGAGTGCAAAGCCCGGGGGTGGGGGTGGGGGTGGGGGGGCCAGGCTCCTGCCGAGGAGGTGAGATCATGACCTGAGCCAAAATCAAGAGCCAGATGCTTTATAGATCTTGGAAACTAGCCCTTTATCTGATACGTCATTTGCAAATATCTTCTTCCATTCTGTAGGTTGTCTTTAAGTTTTGTTGACTGTATCCTTTGCTGTTCAAAAGCTTCTTATCTAGATGAAGTCCCAATAGTTCATTTTTGCTTTTTTTTTCTCTTGCCTTCATGGATGTATCTTGCAAGAAGTTACTGTGGCCAAGTAAAAAAGGGTGTTGTCTGTGTTTTCCTCTAGGATTTGGATGGAATCTTGTCTCACATTAAGATCTTTCATCCATTTTGAGTTTATCTTTGTGTGTGGTGAAAGAGAGTGGTCTAGTTTCATTCTTCGCATCGAAAGATGAATGGATAAAGAAGATGTGGTTTATGTATACAATGGAATTTTACTCAGCCATTAGAAATTACAAATACCCCCCATTTGCTTCGACGTGGATGGAACTGGAAGATATTATGCTGAGTGAAATAAGTCAATCGAAGAAGGACAAACATTATATGGTCTCATTCATTTGGGGAATATAAAAAATAGTGAAAGGGAACAAAGGGGAAAGGAGAAAAAATGAGTGGGAAATATCAGGGAGGGAGACAGAACATGAGAGACTCCTAACTCTGGGAAATGAACTAGGGGTGGTGGAAGGGGAGGTGGGCGGGAGGTGGGGGTGACTGGGTGACAGGCACTGAGGGGGGCATTGGCAAATTGAACATCAATAAAAAATAAATTTATTAAAAAAAAAGAGCCAGATGCTTAACTGACTAAGCCACTCAGGCACCCCATGATTTATGCATTTTAAGGGTTAACAAGTTGGTGTTCTAAGCAATGCATTAGGATTTTTTATTGTTCCTTTGTTTCATCACCCCCATAAATACCCAGTGTGTGCTCAAGAAAATCCAGTGGATTATACAGTTTCATTAAATTTGATTATTTATACCCTCATTTTTTTCCAAAAGAGTTCTGGGCAGGTATCTTACAAAATAAATATATAATATAACGAGTTAAAAGAGCTACATATTAAAATCAGAGCAAAGGGTAAACAAGAGTAGGAAGATAAATTAGGCTTTTAAGTTTAGCTACCAAGAAGGTACCCTATAAGGTCCTGTACTCTTCTAGCGCAGGCCCACATCACTCATTCGGGGCTAAATTCATGCCAAAGTGATATTTTATGTTATCTGTGCAATAGCTTTCCTGTTAACACAGGAATAGAAAGATGACTTTTATTATTGTTTTCACAAGCAGGAAAATTTAAGTTCTAAAAATGAAGTAAGTTATTCTAGATGATTTGATGGGTTAGTGACAATGAAATACCAATGTTCAGATGTTATTTGCTTTACCTAAAAATAGCTTAATTTATATAATATTATAAGATATAATATAAGCCCTTTAAAAATACCTGTTAGACATTACCACCTCATAAAAGACAACTGTTTACATTCAACTATCCAAAGGAATGAGTCTACAATGTGTGCCAGATATGGCATTTATTTCCATTTCTATGATCCACTTTTATCAAAGCATGCAACTGCTTGTGGTTAGCTCTCAAGTCTATAAAAGGAGATTAATAAGAAGTTGAGCAGTTTGGCCTAGCACTCACCCACAATCTCCTCTGGACATCCTTCCCCTGTGTTGTTGAGCAGCTGTCACAATTATATCCTACAATCTGAGCTGTAAGGCGTGCATCCCAGACTGTAAGTAGATAGGTTCTCAGCTTCCAAAGGGTATACCATATTCTTGTGGACAAATTCACTAGGATAGGAGAAAGACAAAATAACAGTCAAATCTAAATTTGTTAGAAACAGGCTTAGTGCTCCAACACTATCACCTCTGAGCTTGACTGTGACAGCATTTTATTCTCTGTGTCCGAGAAAGCAGGTTTGAGATGGAGCATATTAGTCACTGATGACATTAAAATCCTTAGGATTGTTTTGTGAATCCATTCCAGACTAAAAATTTCCAAGGATCTTAAAAGTCACAATGGCTCCTGGGACTTCCCAGGAAATGCCACCTGTATAGTATATATGTAAAATTTCCCCTCCTATATAGCTGACATATTTTAATCTCACTGAAAATAATAAGTTGGCAGGAAAAGTGGAACTATGAGGTAAATGCCTCCTAATTACTCTAAGTCCAGTTTTGGTCTTATGTTTGATAGTGTTTTATATTTCAGACTGATAATTTTTAACTTCATATTCTTATTAACCCATTCTGAAGGATGAAGAATGTTAGTAGAAACTCCATCTGTGTTTTTATTCAGAACATAGACAATTACGGGTTATTGTGGGAGTGTTTTGTTTTGTTTTGTTTTGTTTTGTTTTAAGTAGGCTCCAGCACAGGGCTTGAACTCATAACCATAAGAGCAAGATCTGAGCTGAGATCAAGAGTTGGGTGCTTAACCAACTGAGCCACCCAGGAACTCCAACAATTACAGTTTTTAATTTTTTTCTTTGGTGGGCTGTCCTTAAAAATACAATCTTCTTTTTTTATATCCCATTAACTACCTTCTAGGATAGCTGTTATCACTAGCAGTATTTTTTTAAAGATTTTATTTATTTATTCATGAGAGACACAGAGAGACAGAGAGAGGCAGAGACACAGGCAGAGGGAGAAGCAGGCTCCATGCAGGGAGCCCGATCTGGGACCCTATCCCCAGTCCCCACAGTCATGCCCAGGGTGAAGGCAGGCACTTAACCGCTGTGCCACCCAGGGATCCCCACCAGCAGTATTTTTATTCATTCATTGGTTACCATTGACTGCTTATAAAGCACATGGTGCTGGGTTAGGTATTGTGGAGAATATAGAGAACAACAACTAAAAAAACTTAAGTGATAGTAAAGAAACAGATTTTCATGTCTGATCAGAGTTTGAATCTCAGCTCCATCACTAATTTGTTGTGAAAATTCTCAATTCTTTTCCTTAATCTATATGTCTATCCTTGGCTAGTTCCACACCATCTTGATTACTGCAGCTTTGTAGTATTGAAATAGAGAAGTGCATTTTCTAGCTTTGTTCTTTTCAAAGATTGTTTTTGCTATTTGGGGGTCCCATGAGCCTCCACATGAATTTAGTTTCAGCTTGTCGATTTCTGAAAAAAAAATTCAACTGGTAGTTTTAATTGGAATTGTGTTGAATTTGTGGATCAATGTGTGGAGAATTTCCATCTTAATAGCATTGATTCTTTCCATTCCAACATGTCTTTCTATTTATTTAGGTCTTCATTGATTTATTTTTTTTTTTAAAGATTTTATTTATTTAGTCATAGACACAGAGAGAGAGAGGCAGAGACACAGGCAGAGGGAGAAGCAGGCTCCACACAGGGAGCCCAATGTGGGACTCGATCCCGGGTCTCCAGGATCACACCCCAGGCTGCAGGCGGCGCCAAACCGCTGCGCCACCGGGGCTGCCCGTCTTCATTGATTTAAATTTTAATGATGTTCTGTACGCTTCAGTATGCTTACATTGCACTTCTTTTGTTAGATTTATTCCTTAGCATTTTATTCTTTTTGATACTTTATCAATGTAACTGTTTTCTTAGGTTCATTTCTGGTTTATTTATTTTTCGTGTATAGTAATATAATGAATTTTTGTATACTGCTTTTATATCCTGCAACAGTGCTGAATTCATTTTATTAGCTCAATAGTATATGTGTATTTGACATAAAAATCATGTAACCTGCAAATAGAGATAGTTTATTTCTTCCTTTACTGTCTGGATGCTTCTATATATTTTTCTTGTCTAACTGCCCTGGTTAGCATCTCTAGTTAATGTTCTGTAGAAATAGTGCAAGTCAACATTCTTATCTGATTACTGATCACAGGAAGAAAACTTTCAGTTTTTCACCATTGATAATGAAAACTGAGTCTTTCTTTCTTTCTTTTTTTTGATAGATGTCATTTATCAGGTTGAAGAAATTTCCTTGTACTCCTCATTGGTTGAGTATTTTTTTCATGAAAGAATTTTGAATTTTGTCAAATGCTTTGATGATCATGAGGCTTCTATCTTTTATTTAGTTAATATACTATATTACAATGACTGATTTTCATATGCTAAGCCAATTTGTATTTCTGGGTTAAAACCCATTTAGATATTATTATTATTATTATTATTATTATTATTATTATTAATTTTTATTTTTAAACCACTGTTCTAGAACAATGCTTCCCCAATGTAAGCATCAGAACAAACACTCCATAGGCATACTAATAGCTGCTCCATGAAAAAAGAGGTACATTAAGTAAATTTAGGAAATGCTGGATTGGACTTAAAGAGGTTATTGTACAGTAGACTATCTCAGAGACTATAATATACTGACACACTTTTCAAATCTCAAAGAAGGAGGTATAATATATGGTAAACCATATATTATAAATTTATCTGTCAAGAGTATGTTGTGAGAGTCATGTTCCATCAAAACACCTTAAGAAATTCATGTCCTAAGAATTATTTTTAAATAATAAATTTATTTTTTATTGGTGTTCAATTTGCCAACATGCAGAATAACACCCAGTGCTCATCCCGTCAAGTGCCCCCCTCAGGGCCCGTCACACATTCTCCCCCACCCCCACCTTCCTCCCCTTCCACTACCCCTAGTTTGTTTTCCAGAGTTAGGAGTCTCTCATGTTCTGTCTCCCTTTCTGATATTTCCTACCCATTTCTTCCCCCCCCTTCTGTTCCCTTTCACTATTATTTATATTCCCCAAATGAATGAGACCATATAATGTTTGTCCTTCTCCGATTGACTTATTTCATTCAGCATAATACCCTCCAGTTCCATCCACATTAAAGAAAATAGTGGGTATTTGTAATTTCTAATGGCTGAGGAATATTCCATTGTATACATAAACCACATCTTCTTTATCCATTCAACTTTCGATGGACACCGAGGCTCCTTCCACAGTTTGGCTATTGTGGACATTGCTGCTAGAAACATCGGGGCGCAGGTGTCCCATGGTTTCGTTGCATCTGCATCTTTGGAGTAAATCCCCAACAGTGCAATTGCTGGGTCGTAGGGCAGGTCTATTTTTAACTCTTTGAGGAACCTCCACACAGTTTTCCAGAGTGGCTGCACCAGTTCACATTCCCACCAACAGTGTAAGAGGGTTCCCTTTTCTTCGCATCCTCTCCAACATTTGTGGTCTCCTGCCTTGTTAATTTTCCCCATTCTCACCGGTGTGAGGTGGTATCTCATTGTAGTTTTGATTTGTATTTCCCTGATGGCAAGTGATGCAGAGCATTTTCTCATGTGCGTGTTGGTCATGTCTACGTCTTCCTCTGTGAGATTTCTGTTCATGTCTTTTGCCCATTTCATGATTGGATTGTTTGTTTCTTTGGTGTTGAGTTTAATAAGTTCTTTATAGATTTTGGAAACTAGACCTTTATCTGATACGTCATTTGCAAATATCTTCTCCCATTCTGTAGTTTGTCTTTTAGTTTTGTTGACTGGATCCTTTGCTGTGCAAAAGCTTCATCAAGATGAAGTCCCAATAGTTCATTTTTGCTTTTGTTTCTTTTGCCTTCGTGGATGTATCTTGCAAGAAGTTACTGTGGCCGAGTTCAAAAAGGGTGTTGCCTGTGTTCTCCTCTAGGATTTTTATGGAATCTTGTCTCACATTTAGATCTTTCATCCATTTTGAGTTTATCTTTGTGTATGGTGCAAGGGAGTGGTCTAGTCTCATTCTTCTGCATGTGGATGTCCAATTTTCCCAGCACTATTTATTGAAGAGACTGTCTTTCTTCCAGTGAATAGTTTTTCCTCCTTTACCAAATATTAGTTGTCCATAAAGTTGAGGGTCCAACTTTATGGAGGGTCTTTATGAGGGTCTCTATTCTGTTCCATTGATCTATGTGTCTGTTTTTGTGCCAGTACCACACTGTCTTGATGACCACAGCTTTGTAATACAACCTGAAATCTGGCATTGTGATGCCCCCAGATATGGTTTTCTTTTTTAAAATTCCCCTGGCTATTCGGGGTCTTTTCTGATTCCACACAAATCTTAAAATAATTTGTTCCAACTCTCTGAAGAAAGTACATGGTATTTTGATAGGGATTGCATTAAACGTGTAAATTGCCCTGGGTAACATTGACATTTTCACAATCTTAATTCTGCCAATCCATGAGCATGGAATATTTTTCCATCTCTTTGTGTCTTCCTCAATTTCTTTCAGAAGTGTTCTATAGTTTTTAGGGTATAGATCCTTTACCTCTTTGGTTAGGTTGATTCCTAGGTATCTTATGCTTTTGGAAGCAATTGTAAATGGGATTGACTCCTTAATTTCTCTTTCTTCAGTCTCATTGTTAGTGTATGGAAATGCCATTGATTTCTGGGCATTGATTTTGGATCCTGACATGCTGCCAAATTGCTGTATGAGTTCTAGCAATCGTGGGGTGGAGACTTTTGGGTCTTCTATGTAGAGTATCATGTCATCAGTGAAGAGGGAGAGTTTGACTTCTTCTTTGCCAATTTGAATGCCTTTAATGTCTTTTTGTTGCCTGATTGCTGAGGGTAGGACTTCAGTACTATGTTGAATAGCAGTGGTGAAAGTGGACATGCCTGTCTTATTCCAGATCTGAGGGGAAAGGCTCCCAGTGCTTCCCCATTGAGAATGATATTTGCTGTGGGCTTTTCATAGATGGCTTTTAAGATATCAAGGAATGTTCCTTCTATCTTTAAACTCTGAAGAGCTTTGATCAGGAATGAATGCTGTATTTTGTCAAATGCTTTCTCTGCATCTAATGAGAAGATCATATGGTTCTTCTCTTGTTGATATGATGAATCACATTGATTGTTTTACGAGTGTTGAACCAGCCTTGTGTCCCAGGGATAAATCCTACTTGGTCATGGTGAATAATTTTCTTAATGTATTGTTGGATCCTATTGGCTAGTATCTTGTTGAGAATTTTTGCATCCATGTTCATCAGGCATATTGGTCTGTAATTCTCCTTTTTGGTGGGGTCTTTGTCTGGTTTTGGAATTAAGGTGATGCTGGCCTCATAGAATGAATTTGGAAGTACTCCATCTCTTTCTATCTTTCCAAACAGCTTTAGTAGAATAGGTATGGTTTCTTCTTTAAACGTTTGATAGAATTCCCCTGGGAAGCCATCTGGCCCTGGACTCTTGTGTCTTGGGAGGTTTTTGATGACTGCTTCAATTTCCTCCCTGGTTATTGGCCTGTTCAGGTTTTCTATTTCTTCCTGTTCCAGTTTTGGTAGTTTGTGGCTTTCCAAGAATGCGTCCATTTCTTCTAGATTGCCTAATTTATTGGCGTATAGCTGTTCATAATATGTTTTTAAAATCGTTTGTATTTCCTTGGTGTTGGTAGTGATCTCTCCTTTCTCATTCATGATTTTATTAATTTGAGTCTTCTCTCTCTTCTTTTTAATAAGGCTGGCTAAAGGTTTATCTATCTTATTAATTCTTTCAAAGAACCAACTCCTGGTTCTGTTGATCTGTTCCACAGTCCTTATGATCTCGATTTTGTTGAATTCTGCTCAAATCTTAATTAACTCTCTTCTTCTGCTGGGTGTAGGATCTATTTGCTGTTTTTTCTCTAGCTCCTTTATGTGTAAGGTTAGCTTTTGTATTTGAGTTCTTTCCAGTTTTTGAATGGATGCTTGTATTGCAATGTATTTCCCCCTCAGGACTGCTTTTGCTGTATCCCAAAGATTTTGAACGGTTGTTTCTTCATTCTCATTAGTTTCCATTAATCTTTTTAATTCTTCCTTAATTTCCTGGTTGACCCTTTCATCTTTTAGCAGGATGGTCCTTACCTCCACGTGTTTGAGATTCTTCCAAACTTCTTGTTGTGATTTAGTGCTAATTTCAAGGCATTATGGTCTGAGAATATGCAGGGGATGATCCCAATCTTTTGGTATCGGTTCAGACCCGATTTGTGACCCAGTATGTGATCTATTCTGGAGAAAGTTCCATGTGCACTTGAGAAGAATGTGTATTCAGTTGAGTTTGGATGTAAAGTTCTGTAGATAAGTGTGAAATCCATCTGGTCCAGTGTATCATTTAAAGCTCTCCTTTCTTTGGAGGTGTGTTTAGAAGACCTATCGAAAAAAAAAAAAAAAAAAAAGGAAGACCTATCGAGGGTAGAGAGAGCTAGATTGAAGTCACCAAGTATAAGTGTATTATTACCTAGTATCCCTTAACTTTGGTTATTAATTGATTGATATATTTGGCAGCTCCCACATTCGGGCATATATATTGAGGATTGTTAAGTCCTCTTGTTAGATAGATCCTTTAAGTATGATATAGTGTCCCTCTTCATCTCTCACTACAGTCTTCGGGGTAAATTTTAGTTTATCTGATATAAGGATGGCTACCCCTGCTTTCTTTTGAGGACCATTTGAATGGTAAATGGTTCTCCAACCTTTTATTTCCAGGCTGGAGGTGTCCTTCTGTCTAAAATGAGTCTCTTGCAGACAGCAAATAGATGGGTCCTACTTTTTTATCCAGTCTGAAACCCTGCGCCTTTTGATGGGGTCATTAAGCCGTTCACGTTCAGAGTTACTTTTGAAAGATATGAGTTTAGTATCATCATGATATCTCTTCAGTCCTTGTTTTTGTGGATTGTTCCACTGGACTTCTTCTTAAAGGGGAATTTTAAGAGTCCCCCTTAAAATTTCTTGCAGAGCTGGTTTGGAGGTCACATATTCTTTCAGTTCCTGCCTGTCTTGGAAGCTCTTTATCTCTCCTTCCATTTTGAATGAGAGCCTTGCTGGATCAAGTATTCTTGGTTGCATGTTCTTCTAAAGGCATCCAAGGGGGAGGGGCCCCTTTCTGGCCTGCCAGGTCTCTGTGGAGAGGTCTGCTGTTACCCTAATATTCCTCCCCATAAAAGTCAGGGTTTTCTTGTCTCTTGCTGCTTTAAGGATCTTCTCTTTATCTTTGGAATTTGCAAGCTTCACTATTAAATGTCGAGGTGTTGAATGGTTTTTTATTGATTTTAGTGGGGGTAATCTCTCTATTTCTTGGATCTGAATGCCTGTTTCCCTTCTCAGATTAGGAAAGTTTTCAGCTAGGATTTGTTCAAATACATATTCTGGCCCTCTGTCCCTTTCGGCACCCTCGGGAACCCCAATTAAACGTAGGTTTTTCTTCCTCAGGGTGTCACTTATTTCCCTTAATCTATCCTCATGATCTTTTAATTGTTTGTCTCTTTTTTCCTCAGTTTCCCTCTTTGCCATCAACTTGTCTTCTATGTCACCCACTCGTTCTTCCACCTTGTTAACCCTCGTCGTTAGGACTTCTAGTTTGGATTGCATCTCATTCAATTGATTTTTAATTTCTGCCTGATTGGATCTAAATTCTGCAGTCATGAAGTCTCTTGAGTCCTTTATGCTTTTTTCTAGAGCCACCAGTAGCTGTATAATAGTGCTTCTGAATTGGCTTTCTGACGTTAAATTGTAATCCAGATTTTGTAACTCTGTGGGAGAGAGGACTGTTTCTGATTCTTTCTTCTGAGGTGAGGTTTTCCTTCTAGTCATTTTGCTCAGTGCAGAGTGGCCAAAAACAAGTTGTATTGGGAAAAGGAGAAAAAAAGAGGAGAGAAAGAAGTAATGAAAAGAGAAAAAGAAAATAGAAAAAATGAAAAAAAAAGAAAAAAGAAAAAGAAAGGGAAAGGGCTCCTCAAAGAGTTAAAAATAGACCTGCCCTACGACCCAGCAATTGCACTGTTGGGGATTTACCCCAAAGATTCAGATGCAATGAAATGCTGGGACACCTGCACCCCGATGTTTCTAGCAGCAATGGCCACAATAGCCAAGCGGTGGAAGGAGCCTCGGTGTCCATCAAAAGATGAGTGGATAAAAAAGATGTGGTCTATGTATACAATGGAATATTACTCAGCTATTAGAAACGACAAATACCCACCATTTGCTTCAACGTGGATGGAACTGGAGGGTATTATGCTGAGTGAAGTAAGTCAGTCGGAAAAGGACAAACATTATATGTTCTCATTCATTTGGGGAATATAAATAATAGTGAAAGGGAATATAAGGGAAGGGAGAAGAAATGTGTGGGAAATATCAGAAAGGGAGACAGAACGTAAAGACTGCTAACTCTGGGAAACGAACTAGGGGTGGTGGAAAGGGAGGAGGGCGTGGGGTGGGGGAGAATGTGTGACAGGCACTGAGAGGGCACTTGACGGGATGAGCACTGGGTGTTATTCTGTATGTTGGTAAATTGAACACCAATAAAAAATAAATTTATTTAAAAAAAAAAGAAAAGAAAAGAAATGAGCTCATAGATACAGAGAATAGATTTGTGGTCGCAAGAGGCCGGGTTTGAGTGGTGGGTGAAATGGATATGGGTGCTTGTCATAAGGTACAAATTTCCAATTATAAAATAAATAAGTCGGGCAGCCCAGGTGGCTCAGCGGTTTGGCACTGCCTTCAGCCCAGGGCCTGATCCTGGGGACCCAGAATTGAGTCTCATGTCGGGCTCCCTGCATGGAGCCTGCTTCTCCCTCTGCCTGTGTCTCTGCCTCTCTCTTTGTCTCTCTCTCTGTGTCTCTCATTAATAAATATAAGATTTTAAAAAATAAAAATAAAATAAATAAGTCATGGGGATATAATGTACATCATGGTGACTATATTTAATATTGTATTGCATATTTCACCGCTACGAAGAAACTAGATCTTAAAAGTACTTACCATCAAAAAAGTGTTTTTGGTTACTATGTAGATAATGGATGTTAACAAGACTTATTGTAGTTTTAGTTTTATATTTTTATTTAACACATTTTATTATATTATTTATATATTGTATATACCTTATCTTACATATTTTGTAATATATACAAATATCAAATTATAACATTGCAAACTAGAAACTAATATAATGTTATATATCAATTATACCTCAATTTTTAAAAAAAGAAAAAGGAAATTGGTTTAAGAAGACTTGGAAATTCTGGGTAGGAGGATGAGTAACACATTGGAATATTTAATAGGACACTCAGGATAAGTCCTGTTTAGAAGGCAACGTTGGGGAGAAAGGTAAGAGAATACCTAGTTTGTACAAAACCAGCAATGAGGTAATTATGTTTGAAGCAGACTGAGAGGGAGAGTAGTCAGAGAATTTATTATCTCCAACCCTCATTTCTGCAATAACCTCTTAATTTCATTGCTTCTACTTTTTCCTCTTCCTCCTACTCAATGAGTTGAGAGTAGAGTCTGTGTGTGTGTGTGTGTGTATGCATGTAGAAGAGCATGGAGGTGGTCATGGTGGTGATGTTAGGTAAAAGTAGAAGCAGTGAAGTCAGTTAGTGGTCTCTTTCAGTAACCCAGGGAACAGAGGATGGGGGCTTGAATATCAAACAGTGAAGATGAGGAGAAGCATTTATATTCTGAGCATTTTGAATATAGAGTCAACAGTACTTTCCTGAAGCTTAGATAAAAATGTGTGAGAGAAGGAGAGAAGTCAAAAATGACTCTAAAGTTTTAGTCCTGCGGAAGTGTTTGTTTGGATAGAATTGCATCAGCAGAGAAGGGAAAGGATGTGTGTGAAGCAAGTTTGTGGAGGAAAGTCAACTTTTCAGTTCTGGAAAATTGCATTTGAGATTTCTATTAGATCTTTTATGCATGCTAACTCAGGACAGGAATTAAAACAGATGGTTTCTGTTGTTGAATTGTCACGATGCATCTTTTATGTCACGATGCATACCAGTAGAGACATCAATCTGCCACTACTTTACATTATGAATAACTAAATAAATGAGGAAAAAACCAGAATTGAATATATAACATCCATTCCTTAATTTGTATCTTTCCCTCCCCCTCTGCTTTCCAGAAAATTGACTGCTTCTTAGAATTTGCCTTATTTGTGGACTAAAGAGCTCATGCTTAAAGTATTTTTTGATCCTGTTTTACCAAACCACCCACAAAACAACAAATAGAAACAAAAACAAAAACAAAACAAAAACAAAAACAAAACAAAACTCCTCCATGTGTCTTTTAAAGACTGAATAATCGCTCCCTAGACTTCTGTTTTTAAAATGCACACCCTGGGCTGATATGTAACTGTGAATTAATTAATGAGATTACTTTCCTCCAGCAACTGAAGGGTGATAGAGGTAGCTGGGAAAGCACTAGTGACTGAGGAGAGGAAACTATATACCTTGCAGGCTGTAGATTATCCAGAAGGGTGTTGCACTGTTGCCTGTGGTCCCTGGGATAGCTTGGGCTGTATTTCCCAGCTTCCTTTGCACATGACTGAGTTTCAGCCAGTGGAATATGAGTGGAAGTGTGTCCGTCTCTTTCCCAGGCCTTTCCACCAGATGCTATTTATTCTCTCCTGTTTTGATTGGCTGTAGACTAGCATGGACATATTGGAAACATGTTGAAACTAAGGGAGCCAAAACTGAAAGAAGCCTAGGTCTCTGAGTTTCTGCTCACAGGAGACCATCTGTCAAAAAAGAATTCCCATTTTGGACTTAACACTAGTGGGAAATAAATGTCTACTGTATTTGAGCTGTCATACTTCTGTAAGCTAATGATCTCAAAGCTAATACAAAGAGGGGCACCTGGATGGTGCAGTCAGTTGAGTGTACAGGTCTTGGTTTCAGCTCAGGTCATGGTTTCAGGGAGAAATCAGCTTGGGTTTCTCTCTCTTTCTCTCTGCCCCCGCCCCTAAATAAATAAATAAATAAATAAATAAATAAATAAATAAATCTTTTTAAAAAGTGTATACAAAGAGAGAAATAGGGGTTCAAAAGTACACTTGTTTATGCCCACACTTCTCTATTTAGCTCTCGGGTTTGGAGCCCATTATTTCCTTCAAATCTCCTAAAAGCATAGAGTTGAGGAGTCAACTGGGGAATGGAATCACAAGTGCATACCTTTAAAGGTAGTCTTAAACTAGACTCACGGAACATTTCATATAATATACTATTAACTTAAGCATGAATTCAAAGATCTAAAAAAAAAAAAAAAAAAAAAAAAAGATCTAAATCTTTGAGGCCTGAGAAATTGGCAGCATTACTGAGATATTCAGTTTTCCAATTTGATTTGCATTGCCAGGGAAATCTGTTTATTGAGTACTTGGTGGCATTTAGAGATGTAATTCAATGCTCTACTTGAAAATTTCTGATCATGCTTTTGGATCAATGCCTTTCACAAATATTACATCTTTTCTAGGGCAGTATTCATTACATAAAAGTTTTCTCAAAAGTTTTTTCCATTTTTAATATATCTGTTCTTTGGCCTTATAGGCATATAGAGTAAGCTCATATTTTTAAATTTCATGCACATGTCTTTCAGAGAAAAAGACATTTGTTTTCAACATGAGGGACATCTTTTGCGATAACTCTATGTCCAAAATATATCCTTCAAAACAAAGTACAAAAATTACAAAAGGTTATGGATTTTCCAGTCCTGTACTAAGAGGAAAAAGACAAGTAAATTAACATTCTTTAAGGAAATTAAAATATTTGAAGGTTTTATCTACAAATTTAAATGCATGGAGTAAAAATCTTCCAGTATGTAAACTCTGGTTTAGTTTTCTGTGAAAACAGATGCTATAATAATACATAAACATTGGCAAGTTCCTCTTCCTAAAATATCTTCTCTTCTAAGTAAATGACACAGGGTCCCAAATGTATTTAGTTTACCGTGTAATATTCCTTGAAAGTCTCATGAATCTTTTTACATAACTCTTACAATGACCCTATGAAGAGACAAACATTATTTTTTACTTTCCCAGTGAGGAAACTGAAGCACAGACTAGTTTAATGACTTGTTCAAAGGTATTTCTACTATGTGGGAGAGGTGGGAATTGGACTATGCGGTCTGGCTCCATGGCCCATGCTCAATATATCTGGAAAGGCTATTATATTAAGTCCCTTTCATTATGTGCAAATCAATTCATCATTTTTATTAATGATATTATATATCAGGTGTTAAAAATAATACCCAATGTAAGAATTTGGAAAAATAAACTATTAGTGCTTATCTTTATATTTATGGTTGTTTTTATGGTTATGTAAGTATAGTTAAACTTATAGTATTTATTATGGGAAATATAATACTTATATTAGTATTTATACTTATATTAGTACATTAGTGCTATAGAGTATACATAAAACTAACTGGGAAAGTTTTTAACTTCTTACCTAAAAATGTAGCAAAAACTTTAAATATTTGATATGATATACATATATTTATACTATACCATATGCTAATATACTATACTAAAGAAACTTATAGGATATAAATAATAATCACTATAAAGTATAATTGAATAAAATATTTAAAAAATCATTATTTTGTACTCATATGAGAAAAGTTCAGTACTATTTATGTGAAAAATATAAAATATGAAATACATTAAATGAAGTGCTGGTGACATGTTTAAAAATAAAAGTGAGTTTTTTGGATGTTAAATGGTTTAATGTTCTTACATATCATCAAGGTGGCAAATATGTTAATATTAAATTCTACTAAGTCAAAGGTATACATTTAATTTCTAGGGCAAAAATGGGCTTCTTTAGGGCAAGTTTAAAAAAGAACCTTCAGCATATAGTTTGAGTAAATGCTTACACATTCAAATATTAAAGAGTTGTGTTAGGTAGCATTCTCTGGAAAAATAGAATCAATGGGATATATATAAGAGGAGATTTATTACAGCATTGGCTTACATGGTTATAGAGGTCCAGTCCCATAATCTGCAGTCTGAAGAGACAGAAAAGCTTGTGGTATAAGTCAGTTGAGTCTGAAGGCCTGAGAAGTAAAGGAGTTGATGGTGTAAGCACCAAAGTTGCAATGTCCAAAACCCAGGAGCACTGACATCTGAGAGCAGAAGCTGGATCTCACAGTTCAAGAAGAGAGAATGAGAACTTGCCCTTCCTTCATCTTTTTGGAGAACTTGCCCTTCCTTCATCTTTTTTTTTTCAAAGATTTTATTTATTTATTCATGAGAGACACACAGAGAGACAGAAGCAGAGACACAGGAGGGAGAAGCAGGCTCCATGCAGGGAGCCCAACATGGGACCCGATCCCAGGTCTCCAGGATCAAACCCTGGGCTGAAGGCAGTGCTAAACCACTGAGCCACCCAAACTGCCCTCATCTTTTTGTTCTACTTGGGCCATCAATTTTTTGGAAGATGCCCACCTTCATTGGTGAAGGCAGATCTCTTTATTCAGTCCAATTCAAAAGCTAACTTCTTTCAGAAACACGCTCACAGACTCACCCAGAATGTTTTACAGCTATCTGGCCATCCCGTAACCCAGCCAAGTTGACATATAAAATTAACCATCTTCAGAGTGTTTCCAAATAAGGGTTCATTTAGACCTGCTTCACATTAATGAATAATAAAAGTGATTCATCCTCTAACAAATTCATTATTAATTTATAGTTTTAATGGTTATAAATTAGTTCTTGTAATAAGTTTCTGCTTCTATGCAACTTTTGATCTTAATCTGATTATCAGCCGTTTCTTCATCAGCCATGTCTTCATTCCTTCATAATTCAAGAAGTCAATGACAGATTAGTTCAATCCAAGTCAAATAATCATGGTTTCCAAATTAGTAGTTTTGTAGTGAAATGATACCATATAGCTGAACATGATAACTAAAAAGCCATGTTCAAGAGCTCCATTAACCACTGCAATAGCTATTAGCTACAGGTGGCTATTTAAATTTAAAATCATTAAAATGAAATTAAAAAATCAGCTATTCGAGGCACCCAGGTGGCCTAGTTGGTTGAAAGTCAGTTTCTTGATTGTATCTTATGTCACGATCTCAGGGTCATGGAATCAAGCCCCAAGTTGTGCTCCATGCTCAGCAAGAAGTCTGCTTGAGATTCTTTCTCTCCCTTTTCCTCTTCCTCTCCCCTCTGCTCCCCCGACTTCTGCCAAGTGCATATGCTCACTCTCTCTTTATCAAATAAGTAAATAAATCTTATTTTAGCAAGAGAGAGCATGAGCAGGGGTGGGGTGGGGTAGGGCAAAGGGAGAGGGAGAAGCAGGCTTCCCCCTGAACACAGAGCCTGACTTGGGGCAAAATTCCAGGACCCTGGGATCATGACCTAAGCTGAAGGCAGATGTTTAACTGACTGAGTCACTCAGAAGCCCCAATAAATAAGTCTTAAAAAAAAATCAGTTACTCACTTGCACTACTGGCAACTGCATTGAACAGCATAGGTACAGAACATTTTAATCATCATAAAAAATTCTACCAATTTTGTTCTAAAGAAAGAGAGAATTTAAAAAAAATTTTTTTAATTTACTTATTTGTTTTAGAGAAAATGAGAGAAAGCATGAGTCGGGGAAGGAGCAGAGAGGGGAGGGGAAAGAGGAGAGAGAATCTCTGAAGCAGACTCTGTGCCGAGTCTGGAGCTTGATGTGGGGAACGATCCCATGACCCGGGATCCTGACCTGAGATGAAACCAAGAGTAAGATGCTCAACTGACTGAGTCACCCAAGCGTCCCAAGAAAGGGAGAATTTTTATTTTTATTTTTATTTCTAGATTTTATTTATTTATTTATTCATGAGAGACACACACAGAGAGAGAGAGAGAGAGGCAGAGATATAGGCAGAGAGAGAGACAGGCTCCATGCAGGGAGCCTGATGTGGGACTCGATCCCGGGACTCTAGGATCACACCCTGGGCAGAAGGCAGGCATTAAACTGCTGAGCCACCCAGGCATCCCAAAAGGGAGAATTTTTTTTTATATAAAGGAAGAATTTTTAATATGAATCAATTATATTAATAGATGATTTACAAACAAACCTCACTTTTGCTGGCAATTACTTATTTTCCATAACCTCTCCAAGCATTCCTCTAATAATATGGCTGTCCTAAATTTGAAGACTTACCTTCCTCTTGCTCAAGCTCTGGAGAAGTCAGTAACCATGGGGAAAGCATGCGCAAAGAAAGCAAATAGGAAAGCAAAAGCAAGAAGCAAGATAATGCAAAAATTGCACAATCAGCTTTTATGAGATCAAGAAAGTTGTCTATAATACACCATAGATGAGTCATTTAGTCTTACAACTTTTGGTGAATAACAATTTCCTTAAAGGAAGTATAATAGAGCTATTGAAGTTGGGTGATTAGCCTAAAATCAAATAGTACAAATAAAAAAAGAAATTAGAAACAGCTAATATAAAAAGATATAGGTAAATTCCAAGCCATTCAATGACAATGTTGTTCAACTGCTGCAGAGGAGAGAATTTTTCTGTGATGCTTCCACACTTACAGAATTGGGATTCCCAGTGCTTCCTTTCTTTCAGCAATCAGCCCCCTTCAGTGAGCTCTTGATGTCTAGGTTTCCAAACACAACCACTAGCTCTCCTCTAGATATTAATCTCCTATTTGAACTTTTCCATCTGTGATTCCTTTCTCAAACTAAAAAAAAAAAAAAAAAAAAAAAAAAAAGACTGATTATGTCCAAGTGGGTTTCCAAGGCAATGGCACAATATCAGCTATTTAAATGTTCCAGAAAATTCCTATTTCCATTACAAATTCGCTTATTCCTAGCCTCTTGCTGACCCAATTAATGGTAATTAGATCTCTTATAGTTACCATCCTTTCTTTTTCAAGCTGCATTTTAACCTGTCTCTTTTTTAAACACAATGTAATAAATATTGGATTTCAAAAATTCACAAAGACAAGCAAAAAGAAAAAGGTGTTTGCACATAAGCAGAGAAATAATTCACTGCAGTGTTTAATCTTTGTCTTTTTAAAACAAACTCTAGCTTTGGGAGTAATACTGCAGGAAATAGAAAAGGAAACAATGTCTCAAATGCTTCCAAATGTAGTTGAGACATTATAAATAAAATATTTAGTGATTTAACCAAAAATTTTTTTATCACCAAGCAATCCTGTGTTTTATGAGTTACTATGAATTGCTCATACACTGCATTGTGTAAGATACATCAATTTCATCTTAAGTAGAACTAACAAAATACTTACAGGAGTGTTTCAGGAAGTCTTAAATCATTTTGGTGGCTTATTTTGAACTGAGCAAAAAATAAATATTAAAAATTATAACACATGCAGAAGAATGAAACTAGACCACTCTCTTTCACCATACACAAAGATAAACTCAAAATGGATGAAAGATCTAAATGTGAGACAAGATTCCATCAAAATCCTAGAGGAGAACACAGGCAACACCCTTTTTGAACTCGGCCACAGTAACTTCTAGCAAGATACATCCACGAAGGCAAAAGAAACAAAGGCAAAAATGAACTATTGGGACTTCATCCAGATAAGAAGCTTTTGCACAGCAAAGGATCCAGTCAACAAAACTCAAAGACAACCTACAGAATGGGAGAAGATATTTGCAAATGACGTATCAGATAAAGGGCTAGTTTCCAAGACCTATAAAGAACTTATTAAACTCAACACCAAAGAAACAAACAATCCAATCATGAAATGGGCAAAAGACATGAACAGAAATCTCACAGAGGAAGACATAGACATGGCCAACATGCACATGAGAAAATGCTCTGCATCACTTGCCATCAGGGAAATACAAATCAAAACTACAATGAGATACCACCTCACACCGGTGAGAATGGGGAAAATTAACAAGGCAGGAAACAACAAATGTTGGAGAGGATGTGGAGAAATGGGAACCCTCTTGCTCTGTTGGTGGGAATGTGAACTGGTGTAGCCACTCTGGAAAACTGTGTGGAGGTTCCTCAAAGAGTTAAAAATAGACCTACCCTACAACCCAGCAATTGCACTGCTGGGGATTTACCCCAAAGACACAAATGCAATGAAACGCCGGGACACCTGCACCCCGATGTTTATAGCAGCAATGGCCACGATAGCCAAACTGTGGAAGGAGCCTCGGTGTCCAACGAAAGATGAATGGATAAAGAAGATGTGGTCTATGTATACAATGGAATATTACTCAGCTATTAGAAACGACAAATACCCACCATTTGCTTCAACGTGGATGGAACTGGAGGGTATTATGCTGAGTGAAGTAAGCCAGTCGGAGAAGGACAAACATTATATGTTCTCATTCATTTGGGGAATATAAATAATAGTGAAAGGGAATATAAGGGAAGGGAGAAGAAATGTGTGGGAAATATCAGAAAGGGAGACAGAACGTAAAGACTGCTAACTCTGGGAAACGAACTAGGGGTGGTAGAAGGGGGGGGTGGTGGGAGTGAATGGGTGACGGGCACTGGGGGTTATTCTGTATGTTAGTAAATTGAACACCAATAAAAAATTAAAAAAAAAAAAAGATGCCAGCTAAGGCCTTAAAAGTCAGTGATTAAAGAGGATAAAAATTTGATGGTTAAAAATAAATAAATAAATAAATAAATAAATAAATAAATGAAAAAAATTATAATATCTAATGGTACCTTTTTAGACTACTATGTCTAGCCACTTGCTAGTTGTCATAAGACATGTGAATGCAGAGTTGGGCAGATTCTAAAGAACTTTGAGCTTCCTGGAGTTACTTGATTTCTGGTGCATTTTTTTTTAATAGGAAAAGAGACACAGTATTTTCTAGAGGTAAGACAATAAGTCTTACCTCTATATTAATTTTTCTAGAAAGTCAAGAAGTTACAGACTTGACTCAGAGATAGTACATACTTCAGTATATTTACTGAAAAGGAGGAATGGGTGAAATAGTAGAATGCTGATTTTCTAAAATATATGAAGAATTTAGGAACTTCCTTGGAAAGATATCAAATTAAAAGAAAGAAGAATTTAGATATAACAAATCTATCTATGTAACAAGACCCTCCTCATTACTGAAACTCCTCATTACTGGAGAGGAGTTTCAATTTTGAGTACAGCCATACCAGTCTGGCTCCAATTTGATTCCTGTAGGGAGTGAGAGATGTGTTCTCTTCACCTCCAGCTTGCACTCTTTTTTTAATGATGAAAGTATTTATGAGGTACATTGGTGTTGGATTAAAGTGCTTTGTTGCTTCTTCAACTGAGGCCCATAAGGTCAGTGTTATACATGGTCAAAGGAGCAGATAGATTGATATTTACATGTTGATAATCATCCAATTTCTTCTTTTTCATAGTAGGTGACATCCTTCAATAAAATCAGACAGCATTCAAAGCCCTTACTCTGTGTATTAGAAATACAGTGGGAAGCATGACAGGCACAATCTCATCCATGAGAACTGTTTTGTCTCATGGAAGAGGCAGATCTCAAAAATAAGTACAACACTGATATAATTTTAAGAACATGGGAACTCACAACAGGAGGATCTAATGTAATGGGGATCATGTAGGGAAAGCCTCTTAGAGTGAGATTTAAGTTGATGTCAGTTGACATCGGCAGGATGGGCCAAGTTAATCAGGTAAATAAAGAATGGAAAAAATGTTACAAGTACAAAGAAGAGTATGTGCGAAGGTCCTGGGGGTAAGAACGGAATCTACTGTGTTTCAGAAAGAGAAAGAAGCTAATGTGGCTGTTGCAAATAGATTGAAGAGAACAGAGGAGGGATGAGTCAGCGGAAGTAGGCAAGGATCAAATCACAGAGGGCTCTATCAGCCTTGGTAAGGGTTTTAATTTTATCATTAGAGTAATGGGAAGTCATAAGAGGGTTTGAGGAGGAAGAGACATGATTGCAATTGCCTTATTGCAAGTCCACTTTGGCTCCTTGTTGGTGAATGGGTTACATAATGGCGAGAATGGATAAGGGGAGCCTCTTGGAATAACCAAAACCAAGAGACATTTGTGACTTTGGACTAGCAGGATAGATCTCAAAAGTGTTGTCCATGGATCCCTAGGGCACCCAGAGATCCTGTCTCAGGGCCTGTAAGGTTAAAAGTGATTTTCATAATAACACTAAGATATTATTTGCCCTTTAAATCATTTTGACATTTACACTGACGGTGCAAAGCAATAGTGGGTAAACTGGAAATTTAGCTCCAGTGAAGGCTTATAGTTACTGAATTTTTCATCTCAATATATTCCCGATGAAAAACTGCAACTTTTATATAAAAATTTCCTTGATTAGGGGCAGCCCGAGTGGCTCAGCGGTTTAGCACCTGCTTCCCAGGGCGTGATCCTGGAATCCCAGGATCAAGACCCAAGTCGGGCTCCCTGCATGGAGCCTGCTTCTCCCTCTGCCTGTGTCTCTGCCTCTCTCTCTTTGTGTCTCTCATGAATAAAGCAATAAAATATTTTTTTAGATTTCGTTAAGTGGAAATATTTACTAATTTTATTAAACCTCAACGCTGAGTAAACAACTTTTTAATATTGTGTGACAAAATGGTAAACCATATTGATGAAGTAGCTCAAGGTTATTGCCAGCTTCCCATAGCAGAAGTTGCTTCTCTCTTTGTAGCAGCAGAGATCAGGTGCTCAATGTAGTAAAGGGCTAAAAAGAGACAATATATGAAAGTGGACACTCTAAAATCAAGACAAGACAAGAGATAAAGACTACGGGAACATAGGTAAATGTATCCATGTGCATTTAGGAGTCATTCTGCAAAACTACTCAGCCTCCTAGTTCTGCCTGTTTCAAAGTTATAAATAGGCTCCTAGTCTTAAATTGTCTGGTAAGTACTAACAATTACGGCTACAGTGGGTTCATAATGAATCAGGAGAATGGGCTGTGTGCATCTCTTCCTAATTCCACATTCAGTAATGTCAGGATGTAACTTGAAATCAAACATGGCAATCATACTTCTATCACATTAATTTGTGAACACTACAAATCCAACCTCCTTTTTTTTTTAAAAAAAGATTTTATTTATTTGAGAGAGATTGAGCATGAGAGAGCATGCATGAGTGGAACAGGGGCAGAGGGAGAGGGAGAGGGAGAAGCAGGCTCTTCACTGAGGAGGGTGTCCAATGCAGGGCTCCATCCCAGACCTTGGGATTATGACCTGATCTGAAGGCAGATGCTTAACAGACTGAGCCACCCAGGCACCCCTCCTTTTTTTTTTTTTTTTTTTAAACCTGGATTGCCAAGTGTTAAACATTTACCAGCACACTTCTGGCCCCAGGCAGGCAGGTCTCTGAATTCTTTCTCTCAATCATGTTCCCAAGACAAATCATTGACTATCTCCATTAATCCTCATTTATTTAATAATCTTTGTTTTAAAAATTTTTTGAAATAATAGCTGGCATTGTTAAAATGTAAACATCTAGCATGTATTAATAATTATATGCAATGTATTACATATAATGTAAACATCTGGCCCACTAAATATTTATTGAACGTTGAATGTTAATTGAATAAAATGTGGGTTGAAAAAGGCTAAGAATACATATCTTACTTGCTACTAATATAATTTATTGTCTGTTCTCCCATAGAACATATTGTGACTATAGTACCTACATCATATTAGTTATTTATTTACATATAAATCCAAAAATCTAGCCATTGAGATGAGTAATAGAGCTCCCTTACTTCTAATTTACTTTCAAGAAAATATATTTAGAGAAGTAACTAAAATATTACTTTATTTCTTTTCTCAGTGATAACATATTACTTTAAATAGTTTTAGGGTTGACATTTATTTAGGGAAAATATGGGGACTTAACCATTTTGAGAGTGCCTCTGTTCAATTATGCTTTATGATCCTTTGCAAAGCCATCCTTTTATGGTCAATAATTGAAACAAACGAGCTCACTAATAATCAATTCTCAGTCATTCAAGGATTAATGGTATAGTTTGTGGAGTCATTTGTTATCTCTATCTTTGCTTTTCTTTATTCTCTTTTTGGCTTCTTGCCACTGAATCTTTGCATTATTCATGAGAACCCACACTCTTGCATGATTGGGGAAATAAAGGGTTCTGAAGTGCAAATCTTTCTTTTACCTATTTGTTAGCAGTCCTCCAAAAAGTGTTGTTGCAAGAGGAATAGGTCAAAACAATTCACTTAAATGAAATTTGTTTAAATTTATAGGTTTCAAATATCCATTTAGTGTAAAGGTAGATCTGCTTAACTTTATACACTAGAGAGGGGCTTAGAAAACATGCTTAAAGTTGTTTAAAATCTCTAAGAATTGTATGTTTTGTCCTTTCCTACAAAGAATCAACAAAATTTAAAAATTAGATAATAACCCCTGCTCCTCCAAAAAAGCCTTCAAGCTTCACAATTTAAAAATGTATTTCCACAGCAGGTACTTTGTCATGATGAGTGCATTTGAGCATGTTCCTTGGAAGATAAACAGTGGAAGATAAACAAAATGTTGGGCTTCGGTTATAGTAGAGCCTTCCAAAAGAAATAAAGTGACTAGTTAATCCTTAGAGTACTGGAATTTGCTGGACTGTTAGCCAAAAGAATATTTAGGAGATTGCCTATGTGTTTCTGTGTACATGTGCTCAAATCTTGATGCTCTGGTCTGAGGAAAGAGCAGAAGGAAGACAAATGTAGGACCCCAGACCTCAAAGTAGAAGGTAAGGATTGTAGAGAATATGTGTGTAGGGGTGTTCATGTGTGTGTGTGTGTGTGTGTGTGTGTGTGTGTACACGGCAGCAGGTGAGAGTGAAGCAAAGAGGACAGCTAACTGTTGATACCACTGTCCTTGGTGACACTTGGCGTCCAGCAGCCAGAATCTCTAAGAGATTTTTCCTGATTATCTCCAAAGCTGCCATGTGGAAACCTCTGGCCTAGGTGAGCTTTACTCCAAAGCTCCAAAGTATAACTCCAAAGTATTTTTTTTATTGATGATGATGCCATCTCTCCCATCTCTCTAGTTTGAAGATTGAACTAGTTTCATTACAATTCAGTTGGTCATTTTGCCTTGCTGCTAAGTCTGTGTGTGTGTGTGTGTGTGTGTGTGTGTGTGTTTTCAGCAGTCTCTCTGGATATTGAAAAATATCCAGACACATACACATAAATGGCCAATACCATGCAGCATCTCAGAGTGCAAAAATATATTGTACTTTTCTGGGCACAGAAGAGAAATCTAACTCCCTAAACCCTCTCACAAAATGGGTCTTGAAAATTAAATGAATCAACATCAACCATATCCTTCAATTTCTTGTGTCTGTAGCAGCCACACTGCTGGTGGCACTGACACTAGGGACAAAACCCTTGTGCTTGAATTGGTTGGCAGTTCATAGCAAAATAGGAGCTGAGACAAGCAAACCAAGGTGCTGTAGGTACAATTATCAAGAGACTTACAAATGTTGTGCAGTTTCCAGAAAAACTGTTTCCTGCCCTAGTCAGGTCAACCTCTGGAGTGATGTCTCATTTCTCTTCCGTGCCAATAAATAAATAGTGAAGATCAGCCTCCTAATGTGGAGCAGGGATCAGCAGAAAAGAAGAAAATTGATATTTTATATTGGTAATAGTTGTGGGAATTTTAACTTTATTTTTAAATCTATGCTATTTCAAATATTTAATTCATGGCACATGTTAGTGACAGATTTCAGAAAAGTACAAACTTTTGATTTTTTTTTTTAGATCTTTAGAAATTGTTGCCCTTTATTCCTGAAATTTCCCTTGAGGCCTTTGCATATTTCTGTTCTTTTTGTGTGTTCCTTAGTTTCTTTTCTTACCACGAGTTCCAGAGTTTGATTTTGTGAATCAAACAAATTCACATTAAATCAATAGAGAAATGCATTTTAAAAATCTTCCTGTGAGCTGCTGTTTTACCATATTATCCTCTAGTAGAGAATTATTTCCCTTAATTGCACAAGACACAAAAGTGTCTTAGAACATTTTTCAGAAAAACGCACGTAATACAAATCAAAAACACGAGGCTGAAACATCCCTTGTGAAAATCAAAAGGAAGGGCAATTAAGTACAGTTTTTAGACAAAGACTTTGAATCCAGAATCAGAGTCAGAAGAATGGCTTGGCTGGAATTATATAATCATACATAGGCAAAAAGCACAACAAAAAATTATACTGAATTGCAGTAATTTTTTAACTTCCTAATAGTACCCTGATAAGAGTAAATTGCATCCCAAACTGCAACAAATCAGATATAGTTCATATTTGATCGACACATAATTTTTATTATCTATCCTATGTTAGTCAAAGTGATGAATTGCTTTTATTCTTATTTATCAGGATGAAGGATTTAAGCTTCATCCTGTTCAAAATGACAGATAAGTAATTGTATTTGGAAGTTAGTAGATATTTAATAATCATTCCAATTACTTATAAATGTTAATTATAGAATATGTTCCCAAATATTTAGTTTGAATAATATTTCAAATCAATAAGTAGAAGGCAGTAATTGCATGACTACTCCAATTAAAGCATTCTGAACAAGAAAACAAATCTCCATGTAGAATTACATTTTAATAACTGTCATCATAACCAGTTATGTAGTTAGCACTAACAAGACTTGATCTGTTTTACCTGTCTTTCCCCCAGCATTCACCTTTAAGTAAGGGCCACCTCTGTGCCTCATACCAGCTAACCCATAAACTTATTCCATACCCAGTTATCCCAGG
Organism: Canis aureus; assembly: GCF_053574225.1. Taxonomy (NCBI): domain Eukaryota; kingdom Metazoa; phylum Chordata; class Mammalia; order Carnivora; family Canidae; genus Canis; species Canis aureus. The sequence goes on from NC_135643.1 coordinate 38,807,977, forward strand.
ACTTGCCACATGTTCCCATCCAATTCCAGTTGTACCTGTTTGTTGCCCCTTAGATCACACTCTCATGGTCAGCCTTGCTCCAGACTGTGATTCTAATTTGTAATACTTGGCTTTCCCAGCTACAACTCCTTGTGCTTCTTAAGAACAATGGTTTGGACCCTCCATTTCCTTTCTGGATTTTGGCTCCTTCTTGTTGAATTCCTAACCTAGCTGTGACATGTAGGATTTGTGGTGTCTGACCAGTACCCCAAGTGAGCCCATTCAGGTTATAATGCCGTTACATATTTAAGAGTGAACTAAAGAAGATTGATAGAAGTCATGGTATATGCATTTTTATATGTAAATGAGAAACCATTTTTTCTGACATATTTGTTCCAAACCTATATTTATTTCTTCTGGTAAAATGCTCTATTTACTTATCAGAAAAAGCTAATAAAAGTTTTTTGATATATGAATTCTACTATGAAATATGAATTCATACCATGAAATATGAATTTAGGTTTTTTTCTGCATTTTGACCAATCCAAAGAATTATTGACATTTATAACTATCTGTGATTAAATGATAAAAGATAATGCATATAAAAACATTTTAAATAGTACATTCTACAGGTGCTTATGAGGATATTATCATTATGTACACCAAGTAGCCTCAAGATAAACCAATGTTTTAGCTTATTACTAAACCCTGCATGGAGCCTGCTTCTCCCTCTGCCTGTGTCTCTGCCTCTCTCTGTGTGTGTTTCTCATGAATAAATAAATACAATCTTAAAAAAAAAAAGAATCTCCTTCTCCATACCTCCTATGAAAACAATTTCTTTTCAAATAATAATGTATCTTAGTGAGAACATACAATTAGCCAACTAATGCAGTCACATGACAATTATTTTGAAGAGTAACATGTAATTTAGGAATCTGAATTTTTCTACATTTTATTTATTTATTTGAGAGAGAGAAAGAGAGTGTGCGAGAGAGTGCACGATCAAGGGAGAGGGACAGAGGGAGAGGGAGAAGCAGACTCCTTGCTGAGCAAGGACCCCAACATGGGACTCAATCTCAGGACTCTGGGATCATGACCTGTGCCAAAGGCAGATGTTTATCTGACTGAACCACCCAGGAACCCATTTTTCTACATTTTAAAAGTTAGGAAAAGTAGGTAAATGTGGGTTTATGTGTGATTCATATTATTCACGGGGAAAATTTTGAATGCTCTTCAAATTATGGGTCAACTGATCTCACTAAATATTTTGAAAATTATATAACTTTCTGCCTTGCTTAGGATGTAAGGATCATGTCCCTATCCAGAAATTTAATTTATAACCCATGAAGGAATGCATTCAATACATTTAGTCTTTGTTCTAAATAGTATACTCCAAAATGAAAATACAGCTCACTGGATAAAAAGTGTTCATAACTATGTATTTTCTAAACATAAATGGACAAATATGTTGAAATCAAAGCCACATCACAAAAACTAACCCAAAATAATTTGCTGGAGGGAAGTTCATGCATACTAGAACTCATGGAACTCTAGCTCTGGCTAAAGACTTTGTAAATAAATCTTGTGCAGCATAGTGCATTGGGGGTTAGAGGCTATTTAGTATAAATAAGCGAAAACAGAGCTTGTATTTGACATACCCTATTACAGAAGGCTTTCCCCCAAGGTTTTCAAGTATTGGAATTCATAATAGAAAGTCAAATATGTCTCTGAGGTTTAATGGATCTCATCAATTATATGACATTTTAAAACGTGTGTATTTGGACCATGAGCTACGGACTATTTGAAATCCTAATGATGCTTGTTCTGGGGATATGCCTGGAATTTTAATTTCCAAATTTGGGATATCATCGAACTTTATTATAGGAAAAGATAACTCTAGACTCTGTGCCAAGCAGAATATAAGGTTTTTCATTTATAACTCTCAGTTTCCTGTACAATCAACAAGGTAGGCATTCTACCCACAATAGAGAAAGACTTTGCAATTCAGGCTGTAAGAACAAGCTTTGTGGGGAGTTCTCAGACTCATTCATTAATTAATTTATTTATCTTAAGCAAATAAACTAATGCTTCATTCATTGAGAAAGATATATTTATCTACCACAGATTAAAAAGGAAATGGCACAATTCCCATATCTGCAGGAATGAATGGTAATTGATCCAAGAAATTCCTTTCAAGAATGGGATGATGGAGCAGGAGTTTAGAATCTAGAAAAGAGGATCAGAGAAAGACTAGAACATAGACTTATGCTTCTGGAAAAGGTATTATATATCTACTGATACAGGTTTCACATTTGCATTTTGAATCTCAAGATGCTGAGGGACACCATATTCCTTCAGTATTCTTTATTCTTTTTCCTTTCCTGGTAGTTACTCCACTCTTCAGAGCTAGCCTATTCTCCTGAAAGAGTTCTAGGAACCAGGGCAGCCCCGGTGGCTCAGTGGTTTGGTGCAGCCTTCTGCCCAGGGCGTGATCCTGGAGACTCGGGATGGAGTCCCACATCAGGCTCCCAGCATGGGGCCTGCTTCTCCCTCTGCTTGTGTCTCTGCCTCTCTCTCTCTCTCTCTCTCTCTGTACGTGTGTGTGTGTGTCTCATGAATAAATAAGTAAAATCTTTAAAAAAAAAAAAGGGTTCTAGGAACCAGAGAAAATATTACAAACTTCTCATTCCCCAGTGTTTTGACCCTCAAATTCCTGTGGAGGAGAACCCAGGAGACTTTTTAAATTAAATTCAGTTTAATTCAGTTAACAAGTATTATCTTTCTCAGAAGACCATCTGTTATGCCTCTCTCTGATTATTCTTTTCTCCCTTCTTATGCATTAACTGGAAAACACCATCACTTCCACCTTTGGAAACCCTCCTTCCGCCCTCATCCTCATTTGAGGCAAAGATGAGATGAGCGGTGTTTATATTAAAGTTCTTATTTCAGTTTGTTTAAAGGCTTGACTTATTTGTGTTTTTTTTTTAAGATTTCATTTATTTATTCATGATAGTCACACAGAGAGAGGCAGAGAGGCAGAGACACAGGCAGAGGGAGAAGCAGGCTCCATGCAGGGAGCCCTATGTGGGATTCGATCCCGGGTCTCCAGGATCGCGCCCTGGGCCAAAGGCAGGCGCCAAACCGCTGCACCACCCAGGGATCCCTAAAGGCTTGACTTATTTGAAGCACTCATTTTCTTTTTTTAACTCCCTAGCTTGAGCAATCTGTCGACAATCTATGACCCATCAGAAGAAAAGTGACAAAGCTGGGGTTGGCAACATGCAGTATGTAGACAAGAGTGATTTTTTATGACCTTTGACATAGTCTGATATGAGTCATATCTGCGTCCATCTAATTCAGTATTCTATTACCAATAGAATATCTAAAGAGTATGGCATCAAGTTTAATATTTAGGTTCACCTAGCTTCTTTTGGTAACATACAACCGTAGTAGTTTAGAGCTAGAATGGACTTCTGTTTCTCCACTTAGTCCAATGCCCTCAAGTATCTTAACAAAAAAAGTAATAACTTCTGACACATGCCAAATAGAATATTATACAAGGCTTTTTATATACATATTCTCTGTACATATATTCTATATTCTCTCAAATTCTTATAATAACCACTAGTGGAGAAATCATTATCCTCAGTTTATAGTTGAAGGCCCTGACATTCAGAGAATTTAGGAAGACTTTAAGATTTCCAAGAGGGGGAGAAGCAGACATTTAAAAAATACTCTGTATCATAGGGGAAAAAATGCTCAGGGCACAAAACTAGATGCAATGAAGTCAGTTGTGGCTTATTGTATTAGTCTCAGCAAGTCATGATGTAGGTCCAGACTAGAGACTGTGGGATGCAGAGAAGGGGAAAATAAAATCAATAGAAATTTAGAGTATAGAACCAATGGGATGTAGTGATAAATTTGCTCTGGGAGGTAGGTGGAAGAAGACTCAAATTTAACAACCAATTATTGGCTTAAAGAGCTGCTAAAGAGGGGCATGTAGGTGGCTCAGTGTCTGCCTGAGTCTCAAATCCTGATCCCAGGGTCCTAGGGTCTAGCCCTGGTTGGGGACTCCTTGCTTTGCAGGGCGTCTGCTTCTCCCACTTCCTGTGGCCTTCCCCCGCTTGTGCTCTTTCTCTGGCTCACTTTCTCTCTCAAATAAATAAAATCTTAAAAGCAACAACTACAACTGGCTGAACGGTGGGACACTTGAAAAGATGCAAAGCCCTGACAAGAAGATTTGGGAAGTGGGGGTGAAGCAGAGAGCAGAGAGCAAGGGTGCGGGGAGCAAGGAGATCATGAAGTGCTGACATGGTACGGCAACTTCTTCAAGCAGTTTTTAGGAGGGGAGATCTGAGGATACATTTCTGCCAAATGCCCTCTCACCCTTTTCTTTCCCCTTATCCATGTGACAATCCAAATAGCGCTTGGGCTTTGGATTTGAAAATACACATGTTAACGATGTGTTCTGAGCAACTATAGGGCTTGGTATTTAGCAACTCACTTGATTGAAGACCTTGTGATCTCCTTGGATGTAGCTAGATTTTACATAAATTGGGAGAAAAGGGTATTGTCATAGAAGAATTACTAGTGTAGTGGTAATTCATCTCAACCTAAACTGGGATTTGGGATTTTGGTGTGTGTTTGATGAAAATGGGCAGCTAAAAGCTCAAAGAGGCTTTTTGGGTGGAGTAGTTTACATAGTAGGAAAGTATCTCCAAAATGGGAGGTGACTGGAGATAGATATGGAGGGGGCAGGGGGCGGTCTCTGTTATTAATGCAACCCATGGAGTAAGCCTGAAGCCTGATGCAGAAAGGGGCTACAGGGAAGATCTTAAGGATCTGTTTTCACTGGCACAGAGGCATCTATCATGTGGTTTAGAAACCTAGGTGGTGAAGTAGGAACAGGTTAGGGAAGAGGAGCATCATTTTCCTCTCAAGACTAAATATTTTGCTCCATGCTCATTTTGCAGGGCTTCTCAGAAGTCAGATATCATTCTTAACTTTGTTCTTCTGCAAGTAAGGTGTTTTTTTCCCCTCTGGCTTCTTTCAGAATTTTTTCTTTATCTTTAATTTTCTGGTTGTGACGCTTGCTCTATCTCTTCAAATTGAGGGGTTTTTTTTTTGTTGTTGTTGTTTTGTTTTGTTTTGTCTTTTGGTGTGTCTTGCAAGTTTTTCTTGTTAGTTGGACATGATATGTCCAGTAAAAGCAACTGCTGTAAAGAGCCTTTAGTAATGTGGTGGTGAGGTATGGGAGGAAGGAGAAGAATTTTATAGTTCTGAGATTGGGTCTCAGTCTTTGTGAGCCTGTGCCTCTGGACCATGGAGGAGTATCACTTCCCCATGTGTAGGCATAACACAGCCTGGCTCTGAGATGGCAAAGGCTACATGGGCTTGTGAGTGTTTGTACTTTGGGAGAACCAGGTTAGGGGTCAGCACTCTGAGCAAGGAGCCAGTGTTAAGTACCACTCAAGTGGCCCTTCTAGCTGAGACTTCAACAAGGGATGAGAAGCAGAAAAGTTTGGAAGGAATTCTTTCTAACCTCATGCTATGCATTTGGGGACTACAGAAATAGGTAGATGAGACCATGCAATTACACACAGAGGACCATGAATTTTCAACTATTGCTATTATTGTGGTTTCATAAGCACAGAGTGGCCAAGCCTGAGGGAAATGTGGATTATATTAGAATAGTAGTTCTTAAGATGAAGTGTGCTTCACAATCACTGGTGAAACTTTTTGAAAAGGTCCAAGTCCATGTCCCATTTTCAGGGTTTCAGATTAAGAAATCCTATATGGTGGCATCTTGGCAACTGTGTAATGAAAAACCTCCATAATTCTGCTACTTATGCTTAGTTAAGAATCAAAGAGATAAACATTAGGTTTTTGGAGGTGTTTCCCTCTTTGAATTTATTGTTTCATATTGTCATCTCTTTTTCCTCAACTTTCCCCCTTCCCATTAAAACAACTTCCTTTCCCCCTGACATTGACTTTCTTAATTCCTCACTGAAGGCTTTTCTGAAGGAAAATTATTGAAAGATCCAGCCAGCCTCAGACTCTTAGATTCTTCATATTTGGACTCAGATGAAAGGAAATATTAAGAATGTAAACATCCTATTTTCTTCCTAAGAAGAAAAAGGCTCACAATTTTATTTTGTTTGATCAGCTCAATGTTAAATAATTGTGTGAATATTTTTCTTGAAACATCCTCTCTCTTCCACTACTATTTTCACAGCTCACTCTACTGTTATTTTTGCTTAAAAGTTATCAGTGGAATTTAGACATCAAAGCACTTTCAGCTTCATTTCTCCACTCTGGCTCCACAGGCTACAACCACCCTCCACAGTTGTAAGCCACAGAAATGATCCCACATCACACATTCTTTCATTCATTTCTGTGTAAACTAAAGGAGATTGTCTTTCTTTTGCATAACGTATAGCATTGAAAATAAACTAGGTTAGTGACCTAATTCTTGGTTAATGAATCCTTTATTCCCTAATGTTACTGTTAATTTTTAATCCAATGGATTTCTTGTCTTCTTGAAATAAAGCTAAAATATAATAACTGTGTAGTAATTATTTTTTCAGTGCAAAAATTTCAAATGCCCATTCTCTTAATCGAGCAAATGGAGGTTATAGTTATAACAAGCATTAAACATATTTTTCCATTTACTCTCCAGGAATGAAAGAGGAGAAAACTGATCATGCACTAGTTTGAAAGAGACCCCAGTTATGCATTCTTTTTGTATTACTTCTCAGAGAAGGAGCCTAAGATTCTAAAGAGAGGAATGATGCATTAAATGCTGAGAAAAAAAAGGAGTCTTCAGTCTTGGGAATGTAATAACCTGGTGGTCAGCTGAGTGCCCTGAGTTGGACTGACCCAATCAGCTGCTGGGAAAAGTAACACAACTGCTCTGCTGGAGGGAGATAGATTCAATCAGATATGGTCCACTATCCAGGGAGCTTCCGGTATCATGAGAAAAGGAAGTGCTGTTCCTTTCAACTGAGAAACTGTGGAATGTCTCACTCATCCTTTTTTTTTTTTTTTTTTTATTCCTGTCTCTTTTTTTTTCTTAGCTTTGTGATAAAATTATTTCAATTTAAAAATTGATTATAGAAATCGGAAGTGCTTCAAATCATCTCTTCAATATTTATAGGTAACATTCATCTCTTTAAAAAATTTTAAAGAAAATTCTAATGCTCACTGCACATAAAATGGAAACTGATCCTTTTTATTGCATTTTTTAATTCCTTTACTCATTCAGTTGCTTTGGATTTCTTATTCATAAAGTGAAAAGAAACTCTTTTCCCCAAACTCGAGTGACTTTAGACAACTGATATGCCCTATTCAAATCTCAGTACTGGGATCCCTGGGTGGCACAGTGGTTTGGCGCCCGCCTTTGGCCCAGGGCGTGATCCTGGAGACCCGGGATCGAATCCCACGTCGGGCTCCCGGCGCATGGAGCCTGCTTCTCCCTCTGCCTGTGTTTCTGCCTCTCTCACTCTCTCTCTCTCTGTGACTATCATAAATAAATAAAAACTTTAAAAAAAAATTAAAAAAAAAAACAAATCTCAGTATTTTACTTGGACTTTAGGGAAAAAAATGTGAGTACCTACTTTTTATTATCATAGAATAGATTTTCAGATAAAACACTAGGAATTTATTTAAACATATTCCTCTGAACTATTTCATCATAAAAACTAAAACAATACATGATTAAATTAATATTACTGTTTCGATGAACTCATTTGACAAAAGTTGCAAGGTGCAATTTGAGGAGTTCTATGGGCCAATGTTAGGTAGGCATACTCTTTCTACCCCCAAATCTCTGCTATCTTTGTATTATCTAGAAAATGTAGTGGAGTTGATCGGAAATGGCCTTGAAAATAAACTAGAAAAAAGAAGAGAAGAAATGCCTCTATTAATGCTTATTAATTCAAAATTCAAAATTCATTTACATTTTTCAGTGGAGGATTCATGAGTTTTATACATGAAGTGGCATATGAATAGTGGCAATACCAAAGTGAGGCTCAGGGGACCATCTTGTAGTGCCCTTCCCCTTGCTCCAGCTACCTCCACAAATTTACCATCTAGACAATTGCCATTTTCTCAGGGATGTGAAAATCATCTCTTGAAAACATTTCTATTTGTGACTTGTAATTTAAGTAAAAACAGTAAGACAATCCCCTACTTTCCTCACCCCCCACCACCTCCTGCTGCCCCTCAATTCCTCCATGTAACCTGCAGATCCCAGCAGATGTATGAGTGAATATGGACACATAAATTTATTTTACTGATCATTTTCTCACAACACAATGAAAATAATAGTGCCAGTATTCCATAAAGACTCAAACTGTCATATAAAGTCCTTGCTGAAGAAAAAGAGACAAAAACAACTTTCTAGAGAGCAGAGAGACTCAAACAGTAATATAGTATGTGCTCTATGGATGATTGGGATGAAGTCATATTAAAACAACTCTTATTCTATTATTTTTTATAAGTGTGTCTCATAGGAAAGCTATACTGGAAAATAAGGAAATAATGGGGACTGTCTGAAGGTTTTAAAAAATAATTAAATTGGCTTGAGCTCACTTTTTGAGGGTTTCCATCTACCATCTGCTTCCACATACCTATACCCTGCACAGGCAGAGCTGGAAAGAAAGCAGAGTGCATTTTACAAAATCAGAGGTTGGAGGATAGCAGCAATTAAATAATGAAGCCCAGAGAAATGCATATAGTAATGTTTAAAATGTTCTTTTATAGTTATTTGACAAAAACTCCAAAATTCATCAGCTTCTGGAAATTCAAAGGAAGGCAAGGGCTGTAGCTGACTTTGAGCCTGACATATGTCTGAAATAAGAACACAATTAACATTTAGATGCTGGTCTGAGAAGTCCCTTGAGACTATTGCTTTAGTTTCTGTTCCATCAAAAGCATATCAGGGAATAACTATATGTAAAATGTTGTAATTTGGAGATGGATAGAAAGTAAAAATAGACATGGCCCCTGCTTCAAAGATCTTAGTCTGGTGAAGGTGACAGACTGAAGGGAGTACACAAATCAGATTTAGGGTAAGAACAAGACAGAAGGGAAAGTGCTGAAGGTAAGCTGCAAAGGGAAGGTTGTACCTCTATGGTCCTGAGAACAGAAATGCTGTGGAATGTCTTTTGATCTCCATCCTTGCAGAGGGACCAATGTTTTACCACCTAGGGTGGAGGAAGAATTTGAGAAGAAATTTCACCTGAATCTAGAATCTAATAGTACTCATTTGTCCACCTATAGTATCTAGTGGTTTTATGACATTTATATTTCAGTGGTTCTTTTTTTTTTTTTTAAGATTTTATTCATTCGTTCATGAGACACACACACACACACAGAGAGGCAGAGACAGGCAGAGAGAGAAGCAGGCTCCATGCAGGGTGCATGATATGGGACTTGATCCCAGGACTCCAGGATCACGCCCTGGGCTGAAGGCAGACGCTCAACCACTGAGCCACCCTGGCATCTCTATACTTCAGTGGTTCTTAAACTTTGGAACAATGTGTGCCCCTTAGAAAATGTGAATAAATTATGGTTCCTCCTCAAGAGTGGAGGGTGGGGTTTGCAGGGTGTATGTTAGGGGGTACATGGTGAAGAAGTAGATAAACATATTCAGGGATCTTTCTTTCTTTCTTTTTCTTTCCTTTCTTTCTTTCTTTCTTTCTTACTTTCTTTCTTCTTTGTTACAGACTTTATTTATTTATTCATGAGAGACGCACAGAGAGAGGCAGAGACACAAGCAGAAGGAGAAGTAGACTTCCTGTGAGGAGCCTGATGCGGGACTTAATCCCTGGACCCCGGGATCATGCCCAGAGCCAAAGGCAGATGCTCAACCGCTGAGCCACCCAGGTGCCATCCACCTTTTTCTTTTTTAATAAAGATTTTTTTATTCATTTATTCATTTGAGACACAGAGAGAGAGGTAGAGACATAAGCAGAGGGAGAAGCAGGCTCCCTGTGAGGAGACCAGGGACTTCTTTCTAAAGTCCTTAGGCAATCCCCTAACTGCTTTGGGTCTGTTTCTCAGTCTGTAAAATGGGAATACAATACCTATTCCACAAAGTAGTTGTAAGAATTAAATAAAATAATTATATAAAGTATGTAGGACCGATGTCAAAACAAATATTCAATAAATAATAGCCATTCTTTTAATCATTCTTCTCTTTTTCTGTGAGACTGTGTCTTTCCTGCACTGTGACTGATGAGACACCGACAAAACTGGGGGATTGAACAAGGACTTCACCAAGGACATAAAGGGGAATAGATGAATACCCCTTCTGTAAAATAGGGATAATGATAGTACATAGGACATAAGCTTGTTATAAGCTTGTTAGAAGGGGTAAGTTTAAAGGGCTTATAGCAGTACATACATAGACCAGTGATTATATACCTCACAAAATCAGTATGTTTTAGCTCTTACTATTATTACAACTATGACATAGGGATGCTAGTAAAGATGAGGAGGATATAATGAAAGTCAATTCTCATGCAAAGGCTTACTATAGAAGATAATATTTTTTCAGGCATTAAATCAGTTTATTTTTTGTTTCCCAGTTCTGGGTGTTTATTGGATGCTTTACCTGTTAAATCAATGATACTGCTTCAGAATGAGAGAGTAGGTACAGAACAAAGAGTCTTTTTATTCCTTGTTGAGTCCTTTTTTAGTCCATTGCAAAAGTTTAGTCAGAAAGTCATGCTTTGTTAAAGAACAAGTGTTTTTCAATTTCAAAAGCTTCTCTTTACAATCGAAAGTGGTGGCCTTGATTCATTCAATTTCTATAGTATTGCACTTATAAGAAAACTTAGTATCGCATTTATAAGAAAACAAGAATGGAGACCATACTGCAAACAAAGTTTCCTTACGACAGGAAGGAAAGTTTCCTTTACTAAGAAGCATAGGATTTGGAAAGGAGAGAAAGAGGAGAAGAGTATAGGTATTAGTGACTTACCCACCTACTTGGGAACTAATGCTCCGGGGAGAGGGAAGAGGGAATGCTGTACACTCCTTTGCAAAGCCTTATATTCTGCCTTTTGTTGGTGTTATATAATCCTTGGGCAGAAAAGCAATGTCTGAGGAAGTATCTGAAGCCTGCCTCTTTCAAAGAATTCTGCATACTGTGGCATGATGAGGAAAATCAGCTGATAGCTCTTGGGTCTCCAGCAAGGATCACAGATTTGAGACAATCAGAAAAATGTAAAAGAGCCACTGTGGGGTCATGACAAGATCCAGAGGCATTAACAGACATGACATCACAGAATAAGCCAGACCAGTCATACCTCAGTAGGCACTCTGGTGGGCCATCCAGTGATGAGAGAAGGAAAGGAAAATTCCAGAAGACAGCATGTGGACCCCTTTATACCCACCATGCTGGCATGGACCCAGAAGCCAGTTGTACGGGAAAGAAAGTTAGAGAAGACTCTGTAGAGGGGAGAAACAGTTGTGATTAGCATTTAATGGATTTTTTTCACCAATGTATTTTGAATTCAAGTTGAATTAATCTTATTTGGCCAGTGTTACTGTGTTTTTTCCTGCTAGTAAAAGGACTCAGATTCTGGAAGACTTGTGAGGTTAAATAACAAAGGCAGCTAACTTTTTTTTTTACAGCTGAATTTACATTTAGTTCTATTATATGTCAGAGACACTAAATTTCAGGATTTTCTAAAACCAGCCTTCCTGCTAAGTGTTGTCAGAATTTGGCCACACACAAGATACAACAAGGATTTGCAATTACCCTCCATCCATAAACAACTAGAAAACTGGATATAGTTTAGGAAGTAACTACTTTAAGAAACTTGATGGTAGGCAGTATAGGAGAATAATCTTGGAGGAAAGAGAAAGGAATGAGGTGAGCTCTACTTTTGTCTAGACTTTCTGTCTAGAAAATTTCTACTGAAGTTCAGGAAGGGGAATTCTAACAAAACTTGTGTATATTAATGACTTGAGGAGATAGAAATCATCATTTGGGGAAGCCAAGGCAATTGAATTTGTGAGGCAGACTGCCTACGAGGAGGGAGCTATGCAGAAGTGCTCAGGATATTTTCATGGAAGTCGCATCAAGTCTTTGGCCGAAAATGAATTTGCAAACACGTCACTGGATATGAATAATTTCAGAGAACAGAACAGTTACCAGTGAGCTGAACAATTCCTGGAGTTTGTAAGGTCTGAGATTCATTCAAGTTCCCATAAACCCAAGAAAAGAGACCTTCATGAATACATGGTACATTTAGTGGAGAGCCCAGAGAAGCCTCATCTTAAAAGTGGGGCTAAATGAGCATTAAAAATATTCTTTTTTTATAAATTTATTTTTATTGGCATTCAGTTTGCCAACATATAGAATAACACCCAGTGCTTATCCCATCAAGTGCCCCCCTCAGTGCCCATCACCCAGTCACCCCCACCCCCGGCCCACCTCCCCTTCCACCACCCCTAGTTCGTTTCCCAGAGTTAGGAGTCTTTCATGTTCTGTCTCTTTCTGATATTTCCCACTCATTTTTCCTCCATTAAAGGTATTCTAAATTCACCCAAAAAGATATAACAAATTGCAGCACTCAAGAACATAAAACCATGATGTCCCACATCTAACTAAAATCACTGCATATATGAAGAAGCAGAAAATGTGACCCATAACTTGGAGAAAAGTCAATCAATGAAACAGACCCAAAATTAAAAATATAATCAAATTAATTAACAGACAAGAACTTTAAAACAGCACAAATCCAATATGTATATTGGATAGTGATAGAAATGCCTAGAACGAAGCACAGAAAAATAACAAAGGCTGAAAAAAAAATTAGTCTTTAGTGACCTTCTGAGACAATAACAAATGATTTGACACTTGTGCAACTGGAATTTCAGAAGACAAGGAAAGGAAGAGAAAAAAATATTTGATGACATAATAGTCAAACTTTTTTCAAATTTAATAAGTTATAAACTTTCAGAACCAAAAGACAAAATGAAGCCTAGGTAAAATAAACATAAATCAAATTTCTCCAAGTTTTATTGTAATCAAACTGCCAAAAAAGTGTTAAAGAGGGAATCCTGAAAGCAACAAGAAAACAGACACATTGCATGCAGAGACACAAAGATAAACAAAACAGCAGACTTTTTGTCAGAAATCATGCAAACCAAAGAAAAGAGGCTTATCTCTCTAAAATGTTGACAGAAAAAAACTCTAAATTCTATATTCAGCAAAATATCTTTCATAAATGAGGGTAAAGAGAATTGACAAGCTTATTATATAACTCATAGGGAAATTCAAGTGATCTAGAATTTGCAAGTGATTTTTTAAAAATAATAAAGTTGGAGGATTTATACCATTTGATTTCAAGATTACAAAGTTAAAGAACCAACGGGATCCTTGGGTGCTCAGGGGTTTAGCACCTGCCTTTGGCCCAGGGCGCAATCCTGGGAGATCCTCAATCTCCCAGGATTGAGTCCCACGTTGGGCTCCTAGCATGGAGCCTGCTTCTTCCTCTGCCTGTGTCTCTGCCTCTCTCTCTCTCTCTCTCTCTGTCTATCATAAATAAATAAATAAATAAATAAATCTTAAAAAAAAGAAAAAGTACCAAGGCAGTATAGTAATGGCAGAGAATAAACATAGAGATAAATGGAACAGAAATGGCAATCCAGAAATACACCAATTATATAACCAATTGATTTTTCAACAAAGATGTAAAAAATTTAAGGCTGGGGGAAAGATTGTCTTTTTAGTAAACTATGCTAGAATAATTGGATATATATGTATGTATATATATACACACACACATACAAATGGATCTCAGCCTTCTCATTACTCCATACATGAAAAATAATTCAAAATAAACATAGGAGCTAAATCTTTTAAAAGAAAATATAAGGGAAGACCTTTATAATCTTGATTTAGGCAGAGATTTCTTAGGCAAGACATAATCATAAGCCCATAAGTGAAAATTTTGTTAATTGGACTCCACCAAAACCAAAACTTTTACTTGTCAAAGGACACTATTGAAATAAAAAAGCAAAATGAGAGAAAATATTTGCAAAACATACATCTGACTAAAAGTGGATCCAGACACATAGCCACAAAATATACAAAGAACTTGTATAACACAATAACAAGAGAAACATTTCAATTAAGAAATGAGCAAAAGAAAGAAGACATGAATACTTCATAAAAGAAGACACTCTGTGGCTAACAAGCTCATGGAAAGATACTCAACATCATCAAGCATTAAGAAAATGCAAACCAAGGAGGAGCAAGGTGGCGGAAGAGTAGGGTCCCCAAGTCACCTGTCCCCACCAAATTACCTAGATAACCTTCAAATCATCCTGAAAATCTACGAATTCGGCCTGAGATTTAAAGAGAGAACAGCTGAAACGCTACAGTGAGAAGAGTTCGCGCTTCTATCCAGGTAGGAAGACGGGGAAAAAGAAATAAAGACACAAAAGGCCTCCAAGGGGGAGGGGCCCGCGAGGAGCCGGGCTGAGGCCGGGGCGAGTGTCCCCAGGACAGGAGAGCCCCGTCCCGGAGGAGCAGGAGCTGCACCGACCTTCCCAGGGGAAAGGGGCTCGTGGGGAGTTGGAGCAGGACCCAGGAGGGCGGGGATGCCCTCGGGTTCCCTGAGACAGTAACAGAGCAACTGCGCGCCCAGGAGAGTGCGCCGAGCTCCCTAAGGGCTGCAGCGCGCACGGCGGGACCCGGCGGGACCCGGAGCAGCTCGGAGGGGCTCGGGCGGCGGCTCCGCGGAGGGGGCTGCGCGGCCCCAGGAGCAGCTCGGAGGGGCTCGGGCAGAGGAAGAGGCTCCGTGCGGAGGGGGCTGCGCGGTTCCAGGAGCAGCTCGGAGGGGCTCGGGCAGAGGAAGAGGCTCCGTGCGGAGGAGGCCGCCTGGCCCTAGGAGCAGGATTCCAACAGCGCAGGCCCCGGAGCACAGGGCGCCGGGACACAGCCCAGGATCCGGCCTCCCCCGGGACAGGCAGAGGCCGGGAGGGCCCAGGACAGCGAGGACGCTCCTGCCCCAGCTGAGCAGATCAGCGGCCCCGCCCCGGAGCCTCCAGGCCCTGCAGACGGAGAGCTCCGGAGTTCCTGCGGGGGCTGAATCCAGGTTTCCAGAGCTGCAGCAACCACTGGGGTTGTTCCTCCTGGGGCCTCACAGGGTAAACAACCCCCACTGAGCCCTGAACCAGGCAGGGGCAGAGCAGCT
The DNA here is from genome assembly GCF_053574225.1 of Canis aureus. Taxonomy (NCBI): domain Eukaryota; kingdom Metazoa; phylum Chordata; class Mammalia; order Carnivora; family Canidae; genus Canis; species Canis aureus. The sequence continues at coordinate 38,823,174 of NC_135643.1, forward strand.
CCCCCGAGTGCTAACACCTGAAAATCAGCACAACAGGCTCCTCCCCCAGAAGACCAGCTAGACGGACAAGTTCCAGGGGAAGTCAAGGGACTTAAAGTACACAGAGTCAGAAGATACTCCCCCGTGTTTTTTGTTTTTGTTTTTGTTTTTTTCTTTTTGATTTCTGATTGCTTCCCCCACCCTTATTTTCCCCTTTCTTTTTTTCTTTCTCTTTTTCTTCTCTTTCTTTCCTTTTTCTATTCCTTTTTTCTCTTTTCTTTCCTTCTTTCTCTCCTCTCTTTTTCTCCTTTTCCCAATACAACTTGTTTTTGGCCACTCCGCCCTGAGCAAAATGACTAGAAGGAAAACCCTAGCTCAAAAGAAAGAATCAGAAACAGTCCTCTCTGCCACAGAGTTGCAAAATCTGGATTACAATTCAATGTCAGAAAGCCAATTCAGAAGCACTATTATACAGCTACTGGTGGCTCTAGAAAAAAGTATAAAGGACTCAAGAGACTTCATGACTGCAGAATTTAGATCCAATCAGGCAGAAATTAAAAATCAATTGAATGAGATGCAATCCAAACTAGAAGTCCTAACGACGAGGGTTAATGAGGTGGAAGAACGAGTGAGTGACATAGAAGACAAGTTGATGGCAAAGAGGGAAACTGAGGAAAAAAGAGACAGACAATTAAAAGACCATAAAAACAGATTAAGGGAAATAAACGACAGCCTGAGGAAGAAAAACCTACGTTTAATTGGGGTTCCCGAGGGCGCCGAAAAGGGCCAGAGGGCCAGAATATGCATTTGAACAAATCCTAGCTGAAAACTTTCCTAATCTGGGAAGGGAAACAGGCATTCAGATCCAGGAAATAGAGAGATTCCCCCCCCCTCCCCAAAATCAATAAAAACCGTTCAACACCTCGACATTTAATAGTGAAGCTTGCAAATTCCAAAGATAAAGAGAAGATCCTTAAAGCAGCAAGAGACAAGAAATCCCTGACTTTTATGGAGAGGAATATTAGGGTAACAGCAGACCTCTCCACAGAGACCTGGCAGGCCAGAAAGGGCTAGCAGGATATATTCAGGATCCTAAATGAGAAGAACATGCAACCAAGAATACTTGATCCAGCAAGGCTCTCATTCAAAATGGAAGGAGAGATAAAGAGCTTCCAAGACAGGCAGGAACTGAAAGAATATGTGACCTCCAAACCAGCTCTGCAAGAAATTTTAAGGGGGACTCTTAAAATTCCCCTTTAAGAAGAAGTTCAGTGCAACAATCCACAAAAACAAGGACTGAATAGATATCATGATGACACTAAACTCATATCTTTCAATAGTAACTCTGAACGTAAATGGGCTTAATGACCCCATCAAAAGGCGCAGGGTTTCAGACTGGATAAAAAAGCAGGACCCATCTATTTGCTGTCTACAAGAGACTCATTTTAGACAGAAGGACACCTACAACCTGAAAATAAAAGGTTGGAGAACCATTTACCATTCGAATGGTCCTCAAAAGAAAGCAGGGGTAGCCATCCTTATATCAGATAAACTAAAATTTACCCCAAAGACTGTAGTGAGAGATGAAGAGGGACACTATATCATACTTAAAGGATCTATCCAACAACAGGACTTAACAATCCTCAATATATATGCCCCGAATGTGGGAGCTGCCAAATATTTAAATCAATTAATAACCAAAGTGAAGAAATACTTAGGTAATAATACATTTATACTTGGTGGCTTCAATCTAGCTCTTTCTACCCTCGATAGGTCTTCTAAACACAACATCTCCAAAGAAACGAGAGCTTTAAATGATACACTGGACCAGATGGATTTCACACTTATCTACAGAACTTTACATCCAAACTCAACTGAATACACATTCTTCTCAAGTGCACATGGAACTTTCTCCACAATAGACCACATACTGGGTCACAAATCGGGTCTGAACCAATACCAAAAGATTGTGATCATCCCCTGCATATTCTCAGACCATAATGCCTTGAAATTAGAACTAAATCACAACAAGAAGTTTGGAAGGACCTCAAACACATGGAGGTTAAGGACCATCCTGCTAAAAGATGAAAGGGTCAACCAGGAAATTAAGGAAGAATTAAAAAGATTCATGGAAACTAATGAGAATGAAGAAACAACCGTTCAAAATCTTTGGGATGCAGGAAAAGTAGTCCTAAGGGGGAAATACATCACAATACAAGCATCCATTCAAAAACTGGAAAGAACTCAAATACAAAAGCTAACCTTACACATAAAGGAACTAGAGAAAAGACATCAGATGGATCCTATACCCAGCAGAAGAAGAGAGTTAAATAAAATTCGACCAGAACTCAACGAAATCGAGACCAGAAGAACTGTGGAACAGATCAACAGAACCAGGAGTTGGTTCTTTGAAAGAATCAATAAGATAGATAAACCATTAGCCAACCTTATTAAAAAGAAGAGAGAGAAGACTCAAATTAATAATATCAGGAATGAGAAAGGAAAGATCACTACCAACACCAAGGAAATACAAAAGATTTTAAAAACATATTATGAACAGCTATACGGCAATAAATTAGGCAATCTAGAAGAAATGGACGCATTCCTGGAAAGCCACGAACTACCAAAACTGGAACAGGAAGAAATAGAAAACCTGAACAGGCCAATAACCAGGGAGGAAATTGAAGCAGTCATCAAAAACCTCCCAAGACACAAGGGTCCAGGGCCAGATGGCTTCCCAGGGGAATTCTATCAAACGTTTAAAGAAGAAATCATACCTATTCTACTAAAGCTGTTTGGAAAGATAGAAAGAGATGGAGTACTTCCAAATTCATTCTATGAGGCCAGCATCACCTTAATTCCAAAACCAGACAAAGACCCCACCAAAAAGGAGAATTACAGACCAATATGCCTGATGAACATGGATGCAAAAATTCTCAACAAGATACTAGCCAATAGGATCCAACAATACATTAAGAAAATTATTCACCATGACCAAGTAGGATTTATCCCCGGGACACAAGGCTGGTTCAACACTCATAAAACAATCAATGTGATTCATCATATCAGCAAGAGAAAAACCAAGAACCATATGATCCTCTCATTAGATGCAGAGAAAGCATTTGACAAAATACAGCATCCATTCCTGATCAAAACTCTTCAGAGTTTAAGGATAGCGGGAACTTTTCTCGACATCTTAAAAGCCATCTACGAAAAGCCCACAGCAATTTTCATTCTCAATGGGGAAGCACTAGGAGCCTTTCCCCTAAGATCAGGAACAAGACAGGGATGTCCACTCTCACCACTACTATTCAACATAGTACTGGAAGTCCTAGCCTCAGCAATCAGACAACAAAAAGACATTAAAGGCATTCAAATTGGCAAAGAAGAAGTCAAACTCTCCCTCTTCGCCGATGACATGATACTCTACATAGAAAACCCAAAAGCCTCCACCCCCAAGATTGCTAGAACTCATACAGCAATTCGGTAGCGTGGCAGGATACAAAATCAATGCGCAGAAGTCAGTGGCATTTCTATACACTAACAATGAGACTGAAGAAAGAGAAATTAAGGAGTCAATCACATTTACAATTGCACCCAAAAGCCTAAGATACCTAGGAATAAACCTAACCAAAGATGTAAAGGATCTATACCCTCAAAACTATAGAACACTTCTGAAAGAAATTGAGGAAGACACAAAGAGATGGAAAAATATTCCATGCTCATGGATTGGCAGAATTAAGATTGTGAAAATGTCAATGTTACCCAGGGCAATATACACGTTTAATGCAATCCCTATCAAAATACCATGGACTTTCTTCAGAGAGTTAGAACAAATTATTTTAAGATTTGTGTGGAATCAGAAAAGACCCCGAATAGCCAGGGGAATTTTAAAAAAGAAAACCATATCTGGGGGCATCACAATGCCAGATTTCAGGTTGTACTACAAAGCTGTGGTCATCAAGACAGTGTGGTCCTGGCACAAAAACAGACACATAGATCAGTGGAACAGAATAGAGAATCCAGAAGTGGACCCTGAACTTTATGGTCAACTAATATTCGATAAAGGAGGAAAGACTATCCACTGGAAGAAAGTCTCTTCAATAAATGGTGCTGGGAAAATTGGACATCCACATGCAGAAGAATGAAACTAGACCACTCTCTTTCACCAGACACAAAGATAAACTCAAAATGGATGAAAGATCTAAATGTGAGACAAGATTCCATCAAAATCCTAGAGAAGAACACAGGCAACACCCTTTTTGAACTCGGCCATAGTAACTTCTTGCAAGATACATCCACGAAGGCAAAAGAAACAAAAGCAAAAATGAACTATTGGGACTTCATCAAGATAAGAAGCTTTTGCACAGCAAAGGATACAGTCAACAAAACTCAAAGACAACCTACAGAATGGGAGAAGATATGTGCAAATGACATATCAGATAAAGGGCTAGTTTCCAAGATCTATAAAGAACTTATTAAACTCAACACCAAAGAAACAAACAATCCAATCATGAAATGGGCAAAAGACATGAACAGAAATCTCACAGAGGAAGACATAGACATGGCCAACATGCACATGAGAAAATGCTCTGCATCACTTGCCATCAGGGAAATACAAATCAAAACCACAATGAGACACCACCTCACACCAGTGAGAATGGGGAAAATTAACAAGGCAGGAAACCACAAATGTTGGAGAGGATGCGGAGAAAAGGGAACCCTCTTATACTGTTGGTGGGAATGTGAACTGGTGCAGCCACTCTGGAAAACTGTGTGGAGGTTCCTCAAAGAGTTAAAAATAGACCTGCCCTACGACCCAGCAATTGCACTGTTGGGGATTTACCCCAAAGATTCAGATGCAATGAAACGCCGGGACACGTGCACCCCTATGTTTCTAGCAGCAATGTCCCCAATAGCCAAACTGTGGAAGGAGCCTCGGTGTCCATCGAAGGATGAATGGATAAAGAAGATGTGGTTTATGTATACAATGGAATATTCCTCAGCCATTAGAAATGACAAATTTGCTTCATTTGCTTCAACGTGGATGGAACTGGAGGGTATTACGCTGAGTGAAGTAAGTCAATCGGAGAAGGAGAAACAGTGTATGTTCTCCTTCATTTGCGGAATATAAATAATAGTGAGAGGGAATAGAAGGGAGTGGAGAAGAAATGTTTGGGAAATATCAGAAAGGGAGACAGAACATAAAGAGTCCTAACTCTGGGAACCGATCTAGGGGTGGAGGAAGGGGAGGCGGGGGTTGGGGTGAATGGGTGACGGGCACTGAGGGGGACACTTGACGGGATGAGCATTGGGTGTTATTCTGTATGTTGGTAAATTGAATACCAATAAAAAATTAATTTATTAAAAAAAAGAAAATGCAAACCAAAATTATAAAATCCCTGTATAGAACCATTAAAAAGCTTAAAATAAAAAGGCTGACAAATCCAATTATTGACAAGGATGTAGGGAACACTGGAAGTGTCCTATATCTGTGGTAGGAATGCAAAACACAGCAATCACTTTGTATAATAGTCTGGCAATTTCTTAGAGAGTTAAACATAGGGCGCCCGGGTGGCTCTTTAAGAAATCCCTTAAGCATCTGCCTTCCACTCAGGTCATGATACTGGTGCCCTGGGATTCAGCCCGCATCCGACATGTGGGCAGGTGCTCTGTCTCTTTCCCTTTCAAATAAATAAATAAATAAAATCTTAAAGAAAAAAAATAAAAGTTAATCATAGGAACCTCTGTGTCTAAAGTAACAATAATAATAAAAAAAAAAAATAGTGGGATCCCTGGGTGGCGCAGCGGTTTAGCGCCTGCCTTTGGCCGCGATCCTGGAGACCCGGGATCGAATCCCATATCAGGCTCCTGGTGCATGGAGCCTGCTTCTCCCTCTGCCTATGTCTCTGCCTCTCTCTCTCTCTCTCTCTGACTATCAAAAATAAATAAAAAAATTAAAAAAAAAAATAGGGATCCCTGGGTGGCGCAGCGGTTTGGCGCCTGCCTTTGGCCCAGGGCGCGATCCTGGAGACCCGGGATCGAATCCCACGTCGGGCTCCCGGTGCATGGAGCCTGCTTCTCCTTCTGCCTATGTCTCTGCCTCTCTCTCTCTCTCTCTCTGTGTGACTATCATAAATAAATAAATAAAAATTAAAAAATAAAAATAAAAAAAATAAAAAATAAAAAATAAAGAAACAGTAGTAATGTTTGGCAGTTTTTTAAAAACATATGTAGAAGTAAATTGAACGCAAATTTTGGCACAAAGAATGAGACAGGGAAATGGAAAATCCACCTATGCGAATTAGCATAATACTGTTTGAAGGGGATGATAATTTATTTTATTTTTTGAAGACTTTATTCATTCATGAGAGGCAAGAGAGAGAGGGAGAAAGAGAGGCGAGGCACAGGCAGAGGCAGAAGCCGGCTCCAGGCAGGGAGCCCATGCAGGGCTCGATCGGGGTCTCCAGGGTCACCCCCCGGGCTGCAGGCGGCGCGAAACCGCTGGACCCCGGGCTGCCCCAAGGAGGTGAGCACCTAAAAACGACAGCCCCTATGGACCCGTAGTGTTTCCTTTCTGGCTCCAAAAATCGTTTCTGTCGTCAGCTGAGAAAGCTTCTCCTAGGCTGCTGCTGCAGGCTCCTCCGGGACTTGGGCGCCTGCACAGCCGCCCCGCGGCGCTGGGGTGACCCCCGGCCTCCGCCCCCCGCCTGCCGGGCTGGACGGCGCCTTCCCCTGGGGCCCGGCAGGGGGGGGCAGCAAGTTCTCCAGCCTTTCCTCCTGTTCTCCGGGGCCTCTGTCCGAGCCTGGCAGGGAGACCCCCGGACGGCGAGCTCTCCCCGCGCGGCCGCCCACTGCGAGAGCGCCGGGGTGTGCAACAGCACGTGAGCCCCACGGCTAGGCCCGCGGCCGCACCGACCACAAATCTGCGTCCCGGCAGAGGCTTCCGGCCGCAGGCGGGAAAGCGCCGGCTTCGAGCTTGCTTCCTCCCGCACGTCGAAGGCGAGCGCGGCTGCAGGCTCCGCGGGACCAGCTCCAGGCCCGGGGACGCCCGCCTGAGCGGAAGCAGCTCCGCCCCCACAGGCCTCGAGCGGCTCCGGCGCCCGCCGGCTCCGAGGAGCGACTGCGCACGCGCAAGTCGAGAGGCGGGCGGGGCCGTCGGGCGCCTGCAGCTGCCGGCACGTGCGGGGCGCGGGGCGCGGGGCGCGGGGCGCGGGGACTCCCCGGGAGAGAGACCAGGGCTTCCGGGGCCTCCGAGACCCCGCGGCCGCGTGCTGGAAGCCGGCCTGGAAACACCCCGCCGGGGCCGCGCCTCTGCCGCCGGCTCCTGCCCGGCCACTGCCCGGGCCCTTGGCCGCACGACGGAGGAGGCTCTCTGTGAGCAGCGCGCGGGCTCCCCGGCTCGCCCCCCTGCCCGGGCCTGCGGCGCGAGGTACGTGCGGCTCCGGCCCTGCCTTCCTGTGGGCGCGACGAGGGGGAAGGTGGGATCAGATGCGTCTCTGCAGCCCCTCGAGGAGAGGGTTTGAGTACAACTGGATGACAGGATGTTCCGCGGGAGGTGGAGGAGGGTACAGCGATGGCGCTTCGGTTTTGGCAGAGACTTTTTAAAGTTCAGCTCTAAGAATGAATGGAGACGGGGCATTCGTATTTAGATGGAGTGAATTCACCTGCCAAATCCATCCCATGAAAGAAAAAATGTGGGCAGCCCGGGTGGCTCACGGTTTAGCGTGGCCTGCAGCCCAGGGCGTGACCCTAGAGCCTCGGGTGTCCCTAACAATTCCCCTTTCTTTTAGGAGTTTGATGTCTTTCAGGATTTTCCTTTTTGTCGTTTAAAGCCGCTCATGAGATGCAATGGGTGGTGGGTTAGGTGGGGAAGTCAGATCGGTGTGGCCAAATGTGGAGAAAATTCCTAAAGACAGGATGATCAACGACAACCACAAGAGAAGACACCTGGGTGACCCAGTGGGCTAAGCCTTTGCCTTTGGCTCAGGTCATGATCCCAGGGTCCTGAAATGGAGCCCCGCAGCAGGCTCCTTGCCCAGTGGGGAGTCTGCTTCTCCCTCTCCTGAGCTTGTGCTCTCTGTCACTGTCTCTGCGTCTCTCTCAAATAAGTACAATCCTAAATAAAAACAGCCAAGAAACAACAATAACAAGACCGGGTCCCAGAGATTATTCCAAAGAGCAGCAATCAGGTTTCAGGGATTAGAAGATATTTGGGTTTGGTGGAGGCTTGAAGGGCGGTTGAAGGGACAAACTCACTATCAGCAGCAAGGAGGGTCACAGGAGGAGCAGAAGCCATGCTTGGTAAAGTCAGTGAGAAAGAGACCTGGATCATGAGAAGCCTACGATTTTGGTTCAGCTCTTTATTACTTACCTCCATGTTGAGACAGAGAACAGAGAAGTAGAAATAGTGCTAAATCAAAGGGTGAAATTTAGGAGTAATTGTAAACTAGGTAAGATAGGGGATATATTAACAATGAATATGACCGAAACAGGGTTTCTATGGAATAACTCTTGCTTGGTCCATAAATAAATAAGCTATTTATAAATAAACTATGATTTCCTGTTTTGAATTCCATTCTTAGCTTCTAGAAATCTTAAGTAGGGCTTCGTTCTTCCCTTTGCTTTAGTGATGGAGAGCTTCATGGTTGTCCTTTTCTCCCATCCACTGGGCTAAGAGTACCAGAACTAGATAGAATGGAAATAATTTCAGAAATTAACAAAAAGTAAGGCAGTATATCTTCATTTATGTTTCCCAGTGTAGATATTTGTTATTATTTTTGCCCTCACATGTTGATATTTGGAATCCTAAAAACAATACAATTTTGTATTCTCTATTTTAGAATTCCACATGAATGGTTTACAGTGTTGGTGAAATGGTCTGTATAATACCACAAAAGGACTTCTTAAAACCAACAAACTGATATTGATCAGTGAATTTGCTTCTTCAGTGACCTCTATGGGCAGAAATCTGAGTCACGTGAACAAGGAGTGCTCAGAATTGTTGAGATCTGTAAGCTGCTTTGTGAGTACATGAGGCTGTGTACCTGTGGCTCTGTGATGGTGGTTGACCTCGGTAGTGGGAAGGTTTCGACTTTTCTTCCATTTAAGAAGATTTTTTTTAATAATTATTTTTTGCTTTACTCTGTTCACATGTGACAGCCCAAACCCAACACTTGGTTTTTCTCTTTTGACTTTACTATTCTGCCACTACCTAGGTCAACAGTCTTCCTCCCAACAGTATATATGGTTTGATCCTCATCATGTAGATACAACACAGGTCCTCAGAGATCGTGGCTCTCCAGCACGAGGACCTCCGTCATCCGCTTTGACTGTCCTGCCTGTGCTGGGGCTCTGGCCAGGTCCTGTCACCCCTAAGGTGTCCCTAGGCCAGAAACACCAAGCAGGCTACATGTTACGTGCCAACTCTAAATAAACGTGGGGATTGCTTAGAGCCTAGGGTTGAGGGTAGTGAGGCAGGCTGTGTCTGGGGTTTTTCACAGCATCCATTACAAAGGGATGCTGTGCTTGATTAACAAAGAAGTCTGCCACGGGCAGCGATGCCCTCAAGAAGTCTGCCACGGGCAGCGATGCCCTCTAGACCTGTCTGGAATGGGGACCTTAGGGAGAGAGACTGCATGCCCGCCACAGGCTGCTCAGACTGGGACAAGGTGTGTACTGCATACTTGCCTTAGGCGGTTGTTCTGCTTCCCAGGCTGCATTGTCTCACACACCAGGTGGCTGAGGAGGCATTCTGAAGGCCATGAAGGTTTAAGTGGCTTCCCTAGGCTCTGGAAGGAAGAGAATAAGCCCCAAGCTAAAGGGTGCTTGGGAGGACGGCTCACACAGACCCCATGGGGTCTGTAAGCTCAGGCTGTGCTGGCATTAGCTCCTTATCCTCTGGAGTCCCTTTCATCCAGGTAAAGGCAGCTAGCTGGATGACTATCTGAATGAGATGCAACTTGAGGGTAAAGACACTTTTTTGTATGTGACACAGAAATAACCTTAATCTCTAAATAAACCTGTACAAAATTTCCAGTCCAAACTAAAAAGGTTTACCTTCTATGCTGCCAACAAACCAAAATGGAGTAAAACAACAGTCTTACTTTAATTGAGTTCCAGCAAGAGGGCACACTGCTTGGAAAGCATTTGTCTCAGCAGAAAACGCAAGGGTGTGTGTAATAGAATGTTTCTAGAAAATACTAAAGGCACCAAACAGAACCTTAACTTTGCCTTCCATTTCTCCTCGACGCCACTGCATACCCTGGGTGGGGAGGCTACTTCGTCCAGCTGACTGGGAATGTCAGAGTGCTCCGTAAGGGTGTCCAAGTGTCTGTTGAAGTCCTCCACTCTCTGCTTGTGGGTTTTGGATGCTTTCTTTAGGATCCTTTCCATTTGCCGCTTCTCCTGCATCTTCTTGAAGGCCACCTGGGCCAGGGTTCACTTGTCCAGGCCGCGCCGCTTCTCATCCTCGTTCTTTTTGCTTGTTCCCATAGTTTCCAGGAGTTTCGCCTTGTCTTTGTCCTTCTTTTTCTTCTTCTGCATGGTCACACCGGGCTCTGAAACACCTTTTAGTTTCAGAGGCCCCTTCTGAACCTGCTCGTAGGCCGCCATGATGCCGCTTCCATTTAAGAAGATTTAAATAAAGACACGTGGAACATTGGCTAATAGTGTATACAACAAATCTGGAATGAAATAATGGGAAATTTCATACCTTGCATTTTGTTTTTGAGTAAAAGTCACATAGACTAAGAGTCACATTTATCTGAAGGGTGTCTTCTTATCAAATAATTTGAATTTGCTGTGGTCAGTGTCTATGGAAGTCTTCATGGGATCATGGATTACACAGGACTGGAAGGGACTTTAAGAAATAAAGTAGGTATTGTACTGGAATTAAAAGAAAAGGAGTTAAGAGTTAACGGGGTACGATAAGGGTCTGATTTTCATCTAGATTTCATCTTCCACTCCAGAAAGTCCAAAGCCAAAGTGGCAAAAGTAACTGAGTAAAGCACACATGTGGGGAATGCCTTTGCTCAATTTTTCCCTTGTTTTTTAGGAAGACCAAAATGATCTTTTGTACTGCAAGGTACTGACACTTGATATAGATGAAAATCTACATAAACCAACGTATCTGTCTGCAACAGGTAGGTACTATTTAAATGCCTTTTAGGGAGAAGGGAGAAGGTCTGAAGCTTGGCCGTGTCTTTAGCTTCTTTCCCAATATCTAGGCTTTGCCATCCAGGAAAAATCCAGAGCAGTGTACTAAATCAAAGTAATTGATTGCTTTACTGAGTGGTAACTTGACAGTTTAGAGAGTTGGACTTCTGTGGTTATTGTTTGTATAAATAATGTGTTTTATGAACCATAGTGATATGTGATAAAATCTCATAAACACCTATAGATGTACTCAAATCACCTTAGATTAGGTAGTGGACTTTTAATAAAACTTCTGCACATTTGCTTGTAGATTTCCTGGTTGATTTCTTAGAATCCTGGCAGCTTCTGAGCAAGTTTTTTTCTAAGACTCTGAGGCAGTAGTTATATCGTTTAACAATCCAATCAGTAGTTTTATCCTTATTCTGGATACACTTCCATTATAAACAGTTGATGGAAATACACACACACACAAACGTGTGTGTGTGCATATACACACACACAGGTCCGTACATAAAAGCCATTATCCCTCATAAGTTTTTCATCTATATTCATAAGCCAAAACTGAGTACTATTGAGGAGCATATGGTTCTCTAAAAATCTATTAAGGAAAAATTTGGATTTAAGGGAAATAATTATCCATTAAATTCTCAAAACATTCTTGGAGCACCTGGGTGGCTCAGTTGATCAAGTGTCTGACTCTTGATATCAGCTCAAATCATGATCTTAGGGTCATGAGTTCAGGTTCTTCATTGGGCTCCATATAAATAATAATAAATATTATTAAAATAATAATAATAATAAAATAAAAGGAAATTCTTAGAACATTTTCAATCTAGACTTTACCCTTAAGTGGAAAGAATGGAGAAATTTAATATGTCCAATTTTTTGAATCATTTTCCCTCTGTTCTGTGCAAGAAAAACCAATATAATTAATGTGGTATTGGTGTTATTTTCTTATTCTAGTTAGCTTACTTTAATAATATCACTTAATATTCTTTTATACTAAGTTTCTGAGTTGTTCATGTACAATGAATGTATCTGTGTTGTGATTTCCTAGATTCTTCATGGAATGTACTATTTTACTTCTGGATATCTGATCATATTTAAATGCCTTAAACTTTCCTGGTCAAAGAGTAACTTCTTTTCCCTTTAATATTCTGCAGAGGAATTAAGCAGATTCTTACAGGTTGAAATGTTTAAATATGTCTTCAGAACACTCATGGGAGAAACAGTAGCTCTGTCACATTTTTAGCAGCAAAACACTTAAAAGAAGTAGCTGTCCAACAAAACTAAAACTGCTTGTGAAGTCTACTAGAGATAATCCCATCCTAAATTACTTGGCTGCATTAGTACATTCGTATAAAAAAGAGCAAAAAATAACAGGAAGGTAAGATAGTTGTGTCTGAAACACTTGAGGTACTGATATATATTAACAGACATCAGTTTCTAACTTGTGCTTTCAAATTATGAAAGGAAATTTGTTTGAGATGCTTTCTATCTCATTTTTGGAAAATTTAAGATAATTTTAGAATAGGTTAGATTTAGAATAGGTTTTTTTTCTTAGTTTGAAGAAATAGTTGAGAAAGTAAATAGGAATTGTGTGCCATGGCCTCTCCTCCATCAACTGGATCTCAGAAACAGCGTTCTGCTCTTCCTCTTGGCTTACAGAAACCAAGTTTCTGTACTTCTGCTGCTAGGTGGACACTGTGGGTGGACGGGGAGGGACAGAAGGAATAGAATACACAGACTTCTCTTTCCATTTCAGTTTTCTATCATCTATCGGCTATGAATGACCAAGCCTTGTTTCTGCCCACTTGCAGCCCCCTGAAATGAAGCTGTAAGAGATCACCACCCCCTAGCCCCCGCCAACATTCACAAATTGATAGCTTCTGGGTCACATTAGAATGTTTTAATTTTTTTAAATTCAACTTTGCTTTTTTTGTTCTTTGCTTCTTTTAAAGTAAACTTTGTATTCAAGTACTCATCATACTTGAATACAGAATGATACACAAATCAAAGTGTATTATATTAACTGAAACTGATCACATCATGGGGAAAGTTGGCTAGGGCCTGAGTGGCAGTTATAAATTCCAACTGCTTGAGTCCTTGATGAACATTGGTTTACTGAAAGGTGTTAGGACCAGGTTTTGCCAAATTCTAGAACTATTCTCAGATTGTGGTATGTGCCTTTATTCTGTAATTACATTTAGGCTGCTTCAAATCTTTATTACTCCAGTATTCAAGTTGTATAGTCACAGAATCTCCCAGTTACTATTTCCTGCAAATTAATTGGCTACCTTTAAAGGCTGATGAACAGGATACCTCTTATTGATTGTAGTATTGAGTATTGTGTGACTACTGAGTAATAGCTCCTGCACCCCTCCCCACTTCTTTCTAATGCTGATTTTCATTCAGGTAATTTAATCTCTTTCACATGACCATATGCTTTCCTAATCCAATTACGGTAATCTTTTTTTAAAAAATTGTATTTAAGTTCTAGTTAACATACATTTGCAATATTGGTTTCAGGAGTAGAATTCAGTAATTCATCACTTACATACAACACCCAGTGCTCATCCTGACAAGTGTCCTTACCACCCATCTAGCCCATCCCCTGCTCATATCCCTCCAGCAACCCTCAGTTTGTTCTCTGTCCTTAAGTCTCTTATGGTTTGTTTCCTTCTCTCTTTTTTTCCCCTTTTCCCCCACTTTCCCATATGTTCATCTGTTTTGTTTCTTAAATTCCACATATGAGTGTGAAATCATATGGTATTTGTCTTTTTCTTACTGACTTATTTCACTTAGTGTAATGTGCTCTAGCTCCATCCACATTGTTGCAAATGGCAAGATTTCATTCTGAGTAATACTCCATTGTATATAAAAGAATGCGTATTCTACTTTGGGATGAAATGTCCTGAATATACCTGTTAAGTCCATCCGGTCGAGTGTATCATTCAAACACTTGTTACTGTCTTTGTTTTAAAATCTAGTTTGATATAAGTTTGGCAACTCTGGCTTTGTTTTGCCATCCATTAGCATGATAAATGGTGCTCCATCTCCTTAGTCTCAATATGAGTGTGTCTTTAGGTCTAAAATGAGTCTCTTGTAGGCAGCATATAGATGTGCCTTTTTTTTTTTAAATGTATTCTGATACCCTATGTCTTATGATTGGAAATTTAGTCTATATACATTCAGATTGCTTATTGAAAGATATGAATTTCATGCCACTGTGTTACCTGTAAAGTTGGTGTTTCTGGTGATGTTCCTTTCTAGTCTTTGTTGCTTTTTTTTTTTTTAAGATACTTTATTTATTTATTCAGAGAGAGAGAGAGAGAGAGGCAGGCAGAGACACAGGCAGAGGGAGATGCAGGCTCCATGCAGGGAGCCTGACGTGGGACTTGATCCTGGATCTCCAGGATCACATCCCGGGCTGCAGGCGGTGCTAAACAGCTGGGCCACCAGGGCTGCCCGTCTTTGTTGCTTTTGATCTTTTTTTCTCCCACTCAGTTCCTCTTAATACTTCTTGCAGGGCTGGCTTAGTGGTCTATGAACTCCTTTGGTTTTTGTTTGTCTGGGACATTCTTTATCTCTCCTCCTATTCTGATGACAGCCTTGCTGGATAAAGTATTCTTGGCTGCATATTTTCCCCATTCAGCACAATTATGGTAATCTCATTCTTCTTGGATGCTCATATTTTAGGAACAGGTATGATGCATTTCTGGTCAATGAGCTAGGAAGTGGAATATTCTGGGAGCTCAGGGAAAAACTTTGTCAAAATTAAAAAAAGACAAAAAGACAGCATTTTTACTGGATATCATTTTGTCACATATGGTGTAAGGTAGTTAACATAAGGATAAGCCTATATCCTGAATAATGCAATATAGAAAAATGGAAAGATCCTTGATGATGTTGTTGAGGCACTGAATTAAGCAACCCTGTAGCTGCCCTACTGCAGAATTTTTCATATGAAATGATAAATTTCTTAGGACGTCAGCTAGTTAGGCCAGGGTTTTCTGTTTCTTGTAGCTGAAATCTTCCTAATTAATACACTAGGGGAACTACTTCATTAGTGAATGATTTACAATTAAAAGATTTATCAGGTTATATAGAAAGGTTTTTATCTCAGCCTGTCTCGCAGAATAAATTATCCTAGAAAGGAGAGGGAAAATTGGATGATGGTAGAAAGATAAAACAGAGTAAGGTTAAACAACAAAAACGATGTGATAGTAGCTGAGACCAGGAGTCAGAATCTATTCTAACACAGTCATTTACATTTTATATATATATATATATATATATATATATATATATATACACTATATATATATATATATAGTGTATATATATATATATCATAAGTGTATGTGTATATGTAAATGTTTCCTCTAAGATTGTGCAGATAGTTCATATAGTTTGTGCTTCTGATGAATCTCGAGTGCTTTCATGTTTCTTAAATTGCTAAACCTAAATTATTAATGTTGTGTTTACTCAACAAAGTCCTCTTATCTACCCATTTATTGAGCTTAGCTTCAATAAACTTTGAACATAAATTAAAGGTTTCTGTGAACTAAGTTTCTCTTCTGAAACTGATTTATCATCTCAGTATAAGCAGGAACAAAGAATACTGGCTTAAATAAAAGGCAGGTGGGGATCCCCTCCTCTAGCCACCTCCCACCAATGTGTCTCATAGCCCTGAGAGTGGGGCAAAGCTCTTTTTTTCTGGAGGGAGAACCCTCTCTGGCAGTTCCTCCTCAGTTGTTTGTTATCCACTAGCCTCTGGAAGGGGAAGAGCAAGATGTGCAGACTTCCTATGTTACTTTCCAAGAGCTTCAACCTACTTGAAGAGTCAAGGAGAAGGATATTGTGGATCAAATAGACACATATCCTGACTATATATTTAGAAATGCTCAGCATAGTTGGTTTGAATTTAGAGGCAAAGAGTTTTTCATTGTGATCAGTTTCCTATTCCTTTGGAGGCAGGTATCGTATCTGTCCACCTGTCTGTCTATCCACCTATAGCTTCCTAGTTCAGCCTCTCTGGTATGTTCTATTCTGCCAATGAAAAGGAAACAGTTACACCATCACATCATTTGACAGGAACGTTATATTACATGTTAGAAATCATAAAGAAGGGACAGAAATTTTTTTAGGATAAGTTAAATAAGTAGAAGATAACTTCTCTAAAGTCACATATGCCAGAAAATACACATAGGTGTTTAGAGTCCTGGGGAGAGTATAGGAGGAGCGGTAACATGTTGGCTAAACAGTGATGTGACATTATCCTAGACCAAGACTGCTGACTCTGATCTACAGGCCAGATCCTACCTGCTGCCTGGTTTATTTTTTTTTAAAGATTTTATTTATTTGTTTGTTTGTTTGTTTGTTTGTTTGTTTATGACATAGAGAGGCAGAGACACAGGCAGAGGGAGAAGCAGGCCCCATGCAGGGAGCCTGACGTGGGACTTGATCCCGGGTCTTCAGGATCAAGCCCCGGGTTGAAGGTGGCACTAAACTGCTGAGCCACCCGGGCTGCCCTGCTGCCTGTTTTTGTATGGTACACAAGCTAAGGGAAGGTTTCAACATTTTTTAATGGTTGAAAAAAATTAAAAGAATATTTTGTGATACATGAAAATTGTATAAAATTGAAACTTCAGGTTCCATACATGGTTTTATTGGCGTGGAACCATGCCCTTTATTTATATATTTTTTTGTGGCTGCTTTTGAGATAGGAAAGCAGAGTTGAACAGATATAATAGTCCTGCAACAAAGGCATAAATATTTACTGTCTAGCCCTTTACAGAAAGTTTGCTAACCTCTGACCTAGACCACTGCTTCTCAACCCTTAATATGTTTGTAAATCATTTGAAGATTTTGTGAAAATATATAGTTTCTGATTCAGTAGGTCAAGGGAGCCTAAGTGTATTTCTTTTTTTTTTTTTTTAAGATTTTATTTATACATGAGAGACACACAGAGAGAGAGAGAGAGACACAGGCAGAGGGAGAAGCAGGCTCCATGCAGGGAGCCCGATGTGGGAATCAATCCCCGGCCTCCAGGATCATGCCCTAGGAGGAAGGCAGGCGCTAAACCACTAAGCCACCCAGGGATCCCAGTGTCTGTATTTCTAATGAGCTGAGGACCACGCAGTAAGTGGCGAAGCTCTAGTGCAGGATTAACACACTTACTGTTTAAAGAGCCAAGTAATAAATGGTTCAGAATCTGCAGCCTATCCAGTCCTTTTTTTACAGCTATGTACATCTGCTGGGTAACGTAGACATAGACAACGTATAAAAGAACAGGAGTGGCTGTGTTCCAATAAACATTTGCAGAAGTAGGCTTTGGGCTAGAATTGGCACGAAGATTTACTTTAGCATTCACTGGCCTCAGCTGTTTAGTGTGGGTGTCCGTTAAGTAATAGACACAGTCCTACCCTCAACTTGCTTACTAGATTTATAACATATTCCAGTAATGATGATAAAGACAGTTAACTTGTATTAGGTAATTATCATATGCCAGGCTCTATGTGAAGCACTATGAGCCATCTCTTATTTAATTACCACAACAAATCCTAGGAAGCAGATACCATCATTATCCTTGCTTACAGATGAGAATACTGAGCTTCAGAAAAAAAAAAAAAAAAGAAAGAAAAAAGAAAAAAAACTTAAAGCTGCCAACAGCAAATCAGTGGTGGGCCTAGGGTAAGGCATAACTCATGATTATTGAATGACTGTTGGATTATTAGATGATTGGATCAAATGTGTGCACTCATAGGAGTTCCAGAAGCTGGAGAACCAGACTGTGACTACACTGGCTTCCTTCATTGTGAGGCCTGGTACTCGAGGACCTGAACAGTAAAAGATACGACATCTCTTTAGAGGCAACATTAAATGTAGGTGTCAGACACTGGATGTTTGACTCAGGCCAGAGCTTTCTTTTTCATGAAAGATTTAGTACCTTCACTGCATGTTTTTGAAGTTAAAGCTCATAGATATCTCAGAAAGCACATTTTTCATAGTTTTGGGTTTTCCATGCTCCAAAATGAAATTGCTTTACTTTATAATAACATGTTATTTTAGGCACCAAATAAGTATGGCATTTTGCCTTCCTTGTGTACTTTGGGATTTTCAATCATACAATAAATGTCCCTTCTAACCACAGTGACTGAAATTACATTTCTGCTTCCAATTTCTAGATTTTTTTCCCCTTCCTTCTTAGCTGCAATTACTAACGTAGAGAGTAGACCTTGATTCTGGCCTAGAATATAAGATTACTTTTATCTGTCTTTACACTGTTATTTTCATGTAAATGAATGTTTTTAGGTAAGATGCCTACAACTACATTATAATAAATTAATAGGTCCCTGAGAGCAAACATGTTGTTAATAAAAATACTTTGGAAAAAAACTTTATGGAGTCTCAGACACAATGTCCTTGGACTATAGATATCATATAAAGATGAATAAGTATGCCATTTTAAATAAACCACCTGTAGAAAAACTTTTATGTCATTGCTTTGATGAATAATAATAGGTTCCATTTTATAAGCAGTCAGTGTAGGTACAGGGCAAGGAGGAATATGTCAACATTTTCTAAGTCTTAAGAATCAATAATCTTGAGACGCCTAGGTGGCTCAGCGGTTTGGTGCCTGCCTTTAGCCCAGGGCATGATTCTGGAGACCCGGTATCGAGTCCCACATCGGGCTCCCTGCATGGAGCCTGCTTCTCCCTCTGCCTGTGTCTCTGCCTCAGAGAGACACACACACACAGAGAGAGAGAGAGGCAGAGACACAGGCAGAGGGAGAAGCAGGCTTCTTATGGGGAACCTGATGTGGAACTCCATCCTAGGACTCCAGGATCATGACCTGATCCAAAGTCAGACACTCAACTACTGAACCACCCAGATGTCCCTCATCTATTTATTACGTTGTAACTCCTTTAGGTTAAGTTCGTCCAAGTGTTACTGGAGGTATAGCCACACTTCTACAGGTCAGCTTATTCAACTAAAGCCTGGTTATTGTAAAAAAATCTATTATTTCTTAAAAATAGCTTAATTGATTACTGGGTTAATATAATAACATTTTACATTAATTTGAAAGCAAGGCATTATTTAAGGGTCCCAAGTTGTCTTTGTGTGGGACAGAGGGAACCAAAACTGTGTCTCCCTGTTACTTATGGCCCTCATGAGAAAAGCTGCCCAAACCATCATGAATATCCAGCAGGATATTTATGGGATTTCTAAAAAGATGTAAGTTACTGGAGGAAAGTTTATTAAAACAAGCTGCATTTCTCTTCAGTGAATTTTTTCTTATTTTGAGGAATTATTTTATGCAGGTATCTGGTGCCACCACAGACCATGCATTGTGACTTGCTCATCTTTAGTGACTTTTGGCTTGTCTCTGTGTACTTGGCTGTGTGACTTGCTCATCTTTAGTGACTTTTGGCTTGTCTCTGTGTACTTGGCTGCTATCCGTAGATAATGGTTCCAGGGCCTTCTGATATAACTGCCATTAATCAGGCAAAAGCAAATATAAACAATGTGAATCTTTTTCCGCTTTTAGCCCATAAGTTAAAAGTTTAATATCATAAATTTGGAGAAAATTAGACATAAACTGACATATTTATATACATGCTATATCTCACTAAATGAAAATTAGGCTAGAAATTCTTTTTTAAAAAGAATTCTTTTGAATTGATTGTATCTTGCACAATGAAAGCTTGAAGTGACCTGAAAATGGCCTACATTCTTTCCCTAGTGTTCTTGTAGGCACCTGAACACACAAAAAAACAAACCCTTGATTGTATGGAAATGTTATGTCTTCTTGCGTTTGATTTTCAACTTGATACTTTGCATCATTGCAAGATTAGAAAATTTCCTGGAATATTGATTTAGAATGTTGAGCACTAAATTAGAATTCAGTTTTAAGATTTGAAACACATAGTGCAATTAAGGGGTTTAAAATTCTTGTACTTCATCTCTTGTAAGAGACCATTCTTTTATAAATTAGAGTGTTTTGTAAAATAGCAGCCAAAGGACATGGAGATGGAAGAGGAAAATAGAAAAACAGGAAGAATTATCCTTCTTTGTTCAGTTCAAAAACACACCCAAGAAGAATATTAAGTATAAATAGTGAGGGAAAAGGCTGACTGTGCCAACTTACTAGCATTGATTAAGCAGTGCAAAATGTGTTAATATAGTGATTTTCAGATTACTGATAAAATATATAATGCGACAGGAGGAAAAAACCCACAGCTGTATTCTCAGTATCTAAACTATTGCTGCCAACATGAAGAAAGATTGTGCGTCATATAATATTCTGCTGGATTTAACTGTTGTTTAGGTCTGTGGGGATATATCGATACTCGGAACTAGTGTGCCAGTATGTCAAGGTAAGATCAACTGTGAAGGGCTTCTTCCTTTACTTAATAAAACTCCTGGAATCTAACAGGGAACCAACCTGGAATCAGATGGCTGTGTGAGATTTCCAATGCCTTTTTCATAGTGAAGAACCCAAACACATCCAGAGAGTGATTATATAAATATGCAGTTCATATAGGTATATGGTCTACCCAGAGTTTCCTAGCAGTTTAAAAATGGTTCCGTAGATAAGAGGGATAGACCTAGAGTCTAGAACTAGAACTAAAGCTGGAGCTGGAGTGCTTTCCAAGACCACCACCAGTTCTTCCATCCCTAGGAAAAAGGACAGAAAGGGGTGGTTCTCCTTGGCCCATTCAGAGATTTACCTGATTAGGATTCAGTCTGGACTAGACCACCTCATACTTTGACACTCTGAAGTTCTAGTGTTATAATACATGGCCTCAAATTATTCAGAATCAATGGGACATGGTCAGGGAACCCTTGCATTTCTGTCCTTCCTGGTCACCTGCTGTTCATTGTAGAGAGAATTCAGCATTTGCCCAGTGCCCTTCCAGTCAAGAAAAAAGTGGTGGACACAGCCAGATCCACACCAACCAGCTTATATCCTATTCTTATGGATTCTTAAATGATGACACATTGATCAAGTTCATGAATATCACTGTTGCACAGAAACAGCAATATCTCGGATATCTGGTACATTCTAAGAAAAAACATTTGTCATTTAACTTTTCAGAGTTAAAGTCACTGAAGTAGGATTTTTAAAAAAGATTTTATTTATTTATTCATAGAGACAGAGAGAGAGAGGCAGAGACACAGGCAGAGGAAGAAGCAGGCATCATACAGAGAGCCTGACGTGGGACTCGATCCAGGGTCTCCAGGATCATTCCCTGGGCTGCAGGAGGCACTAAACAGCTGCGCCACTGGGGCTGCCTTGAAGTAGGATTTTAATAAAGAAAATTAGTACTGTTATAACATCTACATTATACAGTTTTACAAAGATACTTGATTTCTTTAATATAAATTTTCAGAAAAATTATAAGTAATGGTGATGATGTGAATCAAAGAGGTAACAGTTCACTGATCTGGAGGGCTTGCCCTGCCTGAAATAAGAAGACTTTGTTCTTTTTCTTTTTTAAGATTCTATTTATTTATTCATGAGAGACAGAGAGGCAGAGGCTTAGGCAGAGGTAGAAGCAGGCTCCCTATGGGGAGCCCAATGTGGGACTCGATCCCAGGATCCTGGATCATGACCTGAGCCATTGAGCCACCAAGGTGCCCCTGGAAGACTTTGTTCTTATGTGTCATATGGATTGTAGACAAGTGATCTGGAGGGCTCGAGTCTGAATCTGCTGCCCTAAATTTGGTAGTGAGTTTAGAATATTTGTTTAAAGCAGTTATTTAAAATGAGACAACATTTACAAAGAGATATTAGAACTGTGGTTAAAGTTTCTGGAAAACCATGGAATAAGACAATTTAATGAACAGAATAAATAGTGGGGATTTGGAATGATCTTTTCAAATAGATAACAAGTGGCAGAGAAAAATGAGTTACCAATTTTGCAGCTATGTGGAATGAAACCACAGTTTCTGTGATCCACATTTCATATCAGAATTGTTTAACTAGCAAAATGCTGAAATGATTAAATATAAAACCATGAAGTTAAAGCTCGAGAAAACTTTGGTCAGAGATGTTTCTGGAATGAACCTTCAGCTTTCATAGTTGTTTCTGTTCTGTTGGTCAGTGATGAAATGTGCTCTAATCAGCCTAGTAAATTATCCACAAAGGAGGGTTTACTTTGGTGGTTTGAAGGTATCTCCTTTCAGAGCTGTGATGCACAGAGCAGCACATCCCTTAACAGCTCATTTCCTCAGGGATACTAAGCAAGAGCCATATCCAGGAAAAGAGAAAAATTTAAGACCTCTTTCCTTACTGTGAACCCTTTCCATGTTTAAACACAGATGACTCTCTTATTTGCAGTCTGGCTTAAACTGAACATTGCCACAAAGGCGCTAAATACTTCCTATGCAGAGACCCAGGGTCCATTTTTCATCAGGAAAATAAAAGCTGTCTTTACCAGCATTGTGTTTTGCCCAGATGTGAAACTGAAGCCAAAATGAATGAAACAACCTTATTTTTCCTATGACAATTTAGATGGAGAACACTGTAATAAGTTGATGTACAAAGAATATTAATATGTGTTGGTTGCCTATTAGAAACTGCCAAGAGTTCAGGTCTTATTTACTAAAGCATGGTGTCACTTTAGGTCTCAATCTGGTCCTTCCTCTGTCTTGGAAGTCCTCCCTGGCCATCACAGTAACCCAATAATGTTGGGCCTGGGAAGCTGTCTCCTCCTAAGGGTTTTAATTTTTAATTGGTGTTTATTCTAATTTCTATTGATTTGACCATTGCCTTCTGACTTTTTTGTCTTACTTCAGCAGAGTAATGTCAAATGACTATGTAAATATACATATTTCATTTATATAGTTACTTATAAAATAATGTGTTCTTCGGATGTCAAATTGCTGTATTAGCAGAGTTAACTCCTCAGAACAGGTAGGACAGCAGGAAGAGACTAGAGTGAATGGAGAAATTCACTAACTTACTGTGTCTGAGTAAAATGAATATATATCTTTGAAGGACATAATTTCCAACTTTAAAAACAGAGAAGCCTAATCTAATGTGATTTGACTGGCCCATATTTTTTTTTTTTTTTTATGATAGTCACACAGAAAGAGAGAGGCAGAGACATAGGCAGAGGGAGAAGCAGGCTCCATGCACCAGGAGCCCGACGTGGGATTCGATCCCGAGTCTCCAGGATCACACCCTGGGCCAAAGGCAGGCACTAAACCGCTGTGCCACCCAGGGATCCCAGGCCCATATTTTTTAAGTTTAGTAGTACCAATTCCTGAAATTTTGAAATTATTAATACAAAAAATAAACATAAAATATTTTAGAAGGCTTTTTGGTCAAAGTTGTATTATATAATAGGCTTTATTTTCCTTGGCATATTATGAAAAAGTCAAAGAATAGCTCTGACCAATGGTGTACTTATACTTACTGGTAAATATTTATTAACTAGCTCTGGAGATGGAGTTAGAGAAGTCCTGATTCATAGCATTTGACAATTAACATGATGTAAATACTCCTACATGGGGCCAGTTTCAGACTACCCCTGGGATGTCAATTGGCTTGAAAACCTCTTGAAAGTTTTTTTATTTTTTTAATTTTTTTAATTTATTCATGAGAGAGAGAGAGAGAGAGAGAGAGAGAGAGAGAAACAGGCAGAGGGAGAAGCAGGCTTCATGCAGGGAGCCCGACATGGGACTTGATCCCGGGACTCTAGGATCACACCCTGGGCCGAAGGCGGCGCTAAACCACTGAGCCACCCGGGGCTGCCCTGAAAGTTTAATTAGTTCTTACAATGCATAATGACTCTGCTCCAGCATATTGGCCAAGGATGAATTTATACAAACCGTAAAATGATCTTCATAACTTAAGAGTTTGTCAAATCAGTTATCTAATGTGGGCGTGGAACCTTAAATATTCTGTCTTATGATCCTCCAAATACCTCTAGAAAAAAAAAGAAAACATAATAGGGATAAGAATGGGAAAATTCTACTATATTTGCTATACTTAGAATCTTACACCAATATATTGGAAAAGTGTATTAAATGGAATGAATAGTTCCTTAAGCCTTTGAGATAAATAAATGTGCCTCTAAAAATAAAGATTTTAGTATTACTTGTAGCATGTTGTTAGAAGTATAATATCAATAAATGGCCATGAATAAATGATTTACTGCCAGTCACTAAACTTTTTCCTTATATTACTTTTTAATTTATATTCTTGCATTGTGTCTTCTTTGGTATCCCTTTTCCCTCAAATCAGTTTCTATGCATCAGTGCCAATTTATTTCACCAAAACAAATATCCCTATAAAAGCTCTTTATCAGCTAGACTGTTTACAGTATATAACTAAATGGTTTTATTCCCCCCTCCTTCCCACCATTCTTTAAATTAAAAGAATTAGAAGGATGTTGCTAATCCTGTGCCAGAGTTTGGAAATTATATGAAAAATAACCTCTGAATAATCCCACCTTACCTGGAAATATTAATAATTTAGGGAAAAGAGACTTAGTTGTTTAATCTGCGAGAATGAAAAGTTACAAGTTAAAGCTTCTTAACTTTATTCATTCCTTTCAGCATCTCAGGCCTGGGACTCAGAAGGTCTATGTTGATTAAATTCATTGCTGCTTGATAATTTTTTTAATTGGCGGCTGATAAGGAGTGCTTGCACAATAAATTTATTCTAACATGGTCCTTGGGTGTGATCTTTTCTTTTTAGGAATAGCCAAGAAATAGATTTACCAAAGAACATAATCCAATAATCTTTACTGAGTTGTCACCTTTTTTTAAAAGGGCTTACATGAGCACTGGGGGTTATATGCAACTGTGAATTATTAAAAACTACATCTGAAACTAATGATGTACTATATGTTGGCAAATTGAAGTTAAGTAAAAATAGATAGATAGATAGATAGGCTTATATTTTTTAACTTGCCTAGTCCTCTCTCATCTGTTCTTGTTTGCTCAAATACGGAGAAGCATAATGGCAATGCTCTAGAACAATGAAGAAGAAATGAGGTTCTAAAGAGAGTGATTGGATCAGAGAAAACTTAGAAAATGATATTTCTCTTTCCTTGGCTTTAAGAGGTCTAGGTACTCAGATAGGTAAAGCAAGTGGAGGGCTTTGTTTTTTTAAAATTTATTTTGTAAATCCCTGGGGACTCTCCCTTTCCCAAGAACTTAAGGCTCCAGAACGGTTGCTTTTAACCACACCATGCATAATAATTTTTCTTTCTGCCTCCAAGGAAATTTTTTTTTTTTTTTCCAAGGAAATTCTTAATCCATGCTCTTCCTAATCCTTCTGCATTGGCTGTTTGTTTGTCAGTTGGAAACATTGGCAGTTCTCATTAGTGAGTAGATATTAAAATAACACATTTGTTTTAAAAAGAAAAACAAACATATACATCTTACAAAGGTCACCAGTCACACAATGTACTGTTTGGAAATTTCCATTCACTTTTTCTATGTATGTAAAGATTAAACTCTGATTCTTTAGGGAACTGTTTTTCTTTTTTATTTTTTTTAATTTTTTATTTATTTATGATAGTCACAGAGAGAGAGAGAGGCAGAGACACAGGCAGAGGGAGAAGCAGACTCCATGCACTGGGAGCCCGATGTGGGACTCGATCCCGGGTCTCCAGGATCGCGCCCTGGGCCAAAGGCAGGCGCCAAACCGCTGCGCCACCCAGGGATCCCCAGGGAACTGTTTTTCAAATTACCCTATTAAAATAAAGCACCTCTGTATCTGTAGCTACTTTGGTGGAAAAAAAAAAAAAAGCTTTTGCCTCTTGGTGGATGTTAGAAGGAGATCATGATGTTCCTACAATGTAAATTTGTTAAAAAGAAAGTAGGGTAAGCTGGTATACTAAACTACTAAGTACTCTCCCTACCGTGAAACCTTTGAACCTATATTTTCTCCTGGATACAAGCTTCCTGAGAACTTTCTTATCTTTGAAGGCTCAAGGACAAGTGTAAAATGAGCTTATCCTTTTTACTTGAATTGAATATCTTGGGCACTTAAAACTATAATCTCTATAGTCTAAACTCTTCCCACCAAAACAAGCAGTAAACAAACAAACAAATTACCCCTTCAGGGAGATTACTAATCTGGTGGCTGATAGGTTATGTGATTTTGTTGCCTTTAATTTTCTTCCCAGATTTCCTTCTGTAGCATCCCTCTTTATTCTGTAAAGCCTTTTGAATTTCTGCTTCTCTCTGAAGTATCATCAATTAATGAAATATTATGTAAGTTGGTAACAATTTGATCCTCTCTACTCATATTTGCATTAAGCAACAGGATTCCTGAAGATGGGAAGACTTCCTTCTTCCTCCCTTTAAGGTATACATATAACATCAAAACTACTTGTGTCTTCCACTTCTCAACCCCCTGCTCACCGGGAATATGAGGAAAACGTAGAAAAAGGACACTCATTTCTAAGAGATTGCTAGTTCCTGATCTGAGCCTTTGCAGACTTCAAAAGAGAAAATACTGTAATTGAGAATATTCTTTTAAAGAAGAATGTCTGTTTTCTAGGCTTACCAATAATGGAGATTAAACAATAGAGAGCAAAGGTAATTCTAAGAAGAATGGTGGAATGATAGAAAACAGAAAAAAGAAAGGCAAATAAATAGTTGCCTTTGTTCTATGGATTTGCTTAAATATTTTACAGCTCTGCCCCTTGACTCCTCTCTGATGCTATCGGGGCTAGCAAAAGAGCTAGCCTAGGTAGCTATAGGCAGATCAATAATTAAACTCTATTGCAAAACCTCAGAAAGTAACGGGCAGAACCAAACCAAAATTACCCAAACATTTAATCAAGTGAATTTTTCTCAATTTCTGTTCTGAGTAACTATGTCATTACTTAAACAGCGTATTTCTTTGTATCATTAGTGTATGTTTGATTGCATCTCTCCATTGACTTTAATCTTCAAATATGGTGATTCTTTCATTTAAAAGGGTTTCACCATCGAAAGATGAATGGATAAAGAAGATGTGGTTTATGTATACAATGGAATATTACTCAGCCATTAGAAACGACAAATACCCACCATTTGCTTGTGGATGGAACTGGAGGGTATTATGCTGAGTGAAGTATATCAATCGGAGAAGGACAAACAGTGTATGTTCTCATTCATTTGGGGAATATAAATAACAGTGAAAGGGAATATAAGGGAAGGGAGAAGATAAAGACTCCTAACTCTGGGAAACGAACTAGGGGTGGTGGAAGGGGAGGAGGGCGGGGGGTGGGGGTGAATGGGTGACGGGCACTGAGGTAGGCACTTGACGGGATGAGCACTGGGTGTTATTCTGTATGTTGGTAAATTGAACACCAATAAAAAATTAATTTATTTAAAAAAAATAAAAAATAAAACATTTGTAGTTCCTATTCTAAAATAAATAAATAAATAAATGAAAAATAAAAATAAAAGGGTTTCAATATTCCCATCCCTTTATTTTCAACAGACTTGCTGCTGGGAGAGATGAACTGTTGCCCTAGAAACACTCAAAACATCAATTTCCCTGGAGCAATATCTCACTAATCTCAGCACTCAAATCACAATGTTTTGCTAGAGCTTGCTCAGTGAGTACTTGAGGGTTGACTAAATGACTATTAAACTTCCCAGAACAACCAAAGTAAAAGCTCCAAAGCAGCAGATCACCCATGTTGGAAGACAGCTCCTTCCATTCAGAGATCAGTTTTGTCAAGACCACCTAGAAGACACACAATTACCAATTACTGAGGGTAACTGCAGAATAGTAATCCCATAAGTACCATGGATATAACCTATATATAATTTCCCGATATTTCCTAAATGTGGCATTTGGTGAAAACATAGGTAAGTATCCATGTGTATATATATATGCATGTGCTTGTGTCTGCGTGTCCTCCTTGTGTAGAATCTCTTTGATTTGCTTACCCTCTCACTTGTTGACTAAATTTCTTCTCTTGTTTATCAACTCTCTTGGTAGAAGTTTGACAATTTAGTTTATGTATCTTGAGGAATGCAGAGAGGACAGATTTAAGGACTTGAGACATATTTCTGAAGTGTTTGATTTCATCAGGACCAGAATAAGATTAGGTGTTTGACTCAGGGATTAGATCATCTTCTGACAGAAAGAAAGTGGTAAGAAAGTTATAGTTTCGAGATATGCCTGCAAACTAACACATCTGCTCAAAAATAATAGTTTACAAACAAAAAGACATAACACTGTCAACAGTGACAGAAAATAAAAATTTGATTCATAAACCAGGAGTCAGAGATTTTGTAGGATACCAGTAAAATTCCCATGAGTTGCCAAGGGAAATGCTATTTCATCAGTTTTGAAATGACTTTCTACTAGACCATTGACAAGTACTTCCAACGCCGGCTTCCAATCTTAGTGGAACATATTACTCTTCTGTGAAGATTTGAGGGACTGTGTACAGCATTGCTGTTAATATTCCCATTTCATGTGTGTAACTGGGGTATGAAGGGTTAGTCTGTTTCTGTGGGCTTGCAGAACTCTCTGAAGCAAGAATTTCCAGAGGAATTACAGAAGTATGATTATATTGAAGCCTATTTAAAAAACTGTATAATATTTTGAAACATAAGTTAATTGGAAATTTGGGCTGTTATCATTTATAATTTAACTTGAATGTCTGAAAATAATTCATAAGTAGCCTTTACTTTCTATAATTGAGGTTTCCATGTAAAATATGTTTTATTTATAACATGCTGTACCTTATTTTTTTACATGGTTACTAACCATGTACCTTTTGAAATAGTTATGATTTTAAAAATGATAATTCTGAAAGGTCTATTTCTATGCCTAGGAAAATATTTGAATACTCTTGCTGTGTCATTTAATTTTATATTGACTCCAGCTGCTAGTTGCAATCTATTTTCTTCCAGCCAGTGGCCACCTTTTCTAAGGTGCCTTAAATCCATATTTTATTTAAAATGTATGCTTTCAAAGGTGATCATCCACTTTAAAAATAAGAAACACCAAAAGTAAATGAGGATACTAAGTCCTTTACTCCATTGAATATTCAAGCTAGAGGGAGTGTGTGGGGTCCTGAAGTCAGGGCTCCTCATCTTCTCTTTTTTAAAGATAAGGATGCTAAGCCTAGTGAGATGGTGCAGCTTGCCAAGGCCACACAGCTAGTTAAGGAGGAGCCAGCACTGGAGCCCACATCTCTTGGCTTGCAGTTGAGACCTTCCCCACTATATTTCAAGGAGACCATATTTAGCAAAGATTAAAATGCTGAAATTTTCTCTCCACATCTGTATTTTTCAGTAAATCAATCTTGGACATGAATCATACTCACCATTTCCAGTATTTATCTGAAAAGTCCTAGAGCTCTGAACATTTTGGGGTTTGCCTTTCATTAGCTACAGTGAAAATAGTGAAAGAGCCAGTCCCACCTCCTGTCCTGAATATACTGCTCCTCTCTGATATATTGGGTTTGCAGCTGCTTTTTGAGCCTCTCTCTTGAACACCATCCTCTTTACCTTATTGAAAAGTTATTGGGAATTTGGGAATCAACTGAAATATTTCATAGTTTACAACAATGTAATTTAATGTTCACCATTAAAAATCACAAACATAATGATACTCATTTATAGTCTGCCTTCCCTCTGGCTATTATTAATAATTTAAATAATGTTAAGATAGTGTTTCAAAGGAATATTTCCATTTTCACCATATGTGATATTTAACATCTTAATGCATAGAAATAAATGCTTAGGGGGATCCCTGGGTGACTCAGCGGTTGAGTGTCTGCCTTCAGCCCAGGGTATGATCCTGGAGACCTGGGATCGAGTCCTGCGTCGGGCTTCCTGCGTGGAGCCTGCTTCTGCCTCTGTCTGTGTCTCCACCTCTGTCTCCCTCTCTGTCTCTCATGAATAAATAAATTTAAAAAGAAAGAAAGAAATGCTTGATTCAAGGAATTTTGCTTTTTCAACCAGTAGGAAGCGCATGAACTGAAGTATTTGTATCTGCTTTACTTCCCTTGAGGACCAGAATAATAGTAATCACATTTTTCCTGAGTGCTTACAAGCTGCCAGGTCTGGGAATAAACACCTTATGTGCATCATCTTATTGAATTCTTATGGCTCCCCTGTGAGATGGTTATTATGGACTCTATTTTAGAGATGAAGTAACTGAGGCTAAGGGATTAAGATCACAAAGTTGATAAATGGCAGAACTGTGGAAAAATCCAAGCAGTCTCAATTCAGTTCCCAGCTCTGTTGCAGAATATATAACCCTCTGGGGAGGGGACAGCTTCCTAGGCCCAACATTATTTGGTTGCCTCTGTGATCATGGAGGACCTCCGGGAGGGGGTAATGATCAGGTTGAGACTGAAGAAACATCATGGAATAGCGATTGAAAACCTGGGCTCTAGACAGTGTGTTGAGGCTGGCATCCCTGCTTTGCTACCTACCAGGCTTTAGTTACCCTGTCTGTATAATGAGGTATATATTACTACACATGTCTGTAGGTCTGCTGTGAGCACAGGACAAGGTAATTCATGGAAAATATTCTACACAATGCTGAGCATGTAATATACACTCAGAAAAGCTTAGCTATACTTATACTTGACTGATAACAAAGAAAAATTCCTATCCCATTGTTCATATCTCCAAACCATAAAAATACCCCATGAAAAAGGAAGATCTGAAGAGTGTCTGGGGGCTCCGGGTGAGAGCTTTCATTCTTCTTTGAATAGTTCAGATGTCATTAAGCCTTCCTCACAAGAAAGTAAAGCAGCCAGGCAGCAGTTATGATATGATAACACGTGAAAACAAGACAAAACATCAACCAGACATAGCCCTAACCTTGGAAAAGTCGAAGAAGAGACTATGTAGCCAGGGATACTGTGAACAGAGATGCACAGGGGTATTACAAAGTGCACTGTTCTTGGGAGTGAGGCATGGGATCTTGGGTAGAGACTAAGGAAGTACTATATGATAGCATCCTGGAGATGATAAAGCACTTGTTATGTGAAACACATGAGGCAGACCTGTTGTTGAGTCAAAGAAGCTGTTCTCTGCACCTAGGATATTTAATATGGCAAAATTTCTGGGATAGGAGTTGCAAAATAAATGCACAGATCTTTCCTAGCACCAGTGAAGGTTTTTGGCTAAAGCATAGAATGGGATGGGAGTGGTTGGGCAGAGTAGAAACCTAGTGTGAAGATCCTAAAGAATGTTTTAGGTATGGTTTAGAGTCAGGGTAATTAGCAAACTACCAGAGGTTTAAAGAAGAAGAGTTTATGTTCTGTGTTTCTCTTTCTCCCTCTTTCCCTCTGTCACTCTCTCCCTCTACCCCACCACACTTCCTGGATTCTCTATCTGGAATACCTCTCTATCCCTCCTCTCCCCATTCCCCTCCTGTTTGCTTAAACTAACTCCTGCAGTCTTCAGGTCTCAGTTTTAGGTCTTTCTTAAAAAGCCATCCCTGACCATAGACTGGGTTAGGTCTTTTCCTGTGTGTACTACTAATATCCTCCTCTTACCCCTGTGAAGTTTGTTTTCTTTATGTAGTGCTTTGTAACAAATCACCACAAATGTAGCAGCTTGAAACAATAGAATTTATTTTCTCACAGTTCTTGTGGGTTAATTATCCTGGACACTCTGCTCAGGAACTAAGGCTAAGATCAGGATGTTGGCCAGCTGTGTCTTCATCTGGAGATTTGACCGCGGAAAATTAGGCTTCCAGGCATCCTTAGTTTGTTGGAAGAATTTGTTTCCTTGCAGCTGTAAAACTGAGGTT
This sequence comes from Canis aureus, assembly GCF_053574225.1. NCBI lineage: Eukaryota > Metazoa > Chordata > Mammalia > Carnivora > Canidae > Canis > Canis aureus. The sequence goes on from NC_135643.1 coordinate 38,855,065, forward strand.
CCTATTTCTTTAATAGCTGTAGGCTGGGACCTACTCTCAACTCATCCTTACCACGTGGCCCTCTCTACAACATGGTAGTTTGGCACTTCAGGGCCAGCAGGAAATCTGCTAAAATAAGAGCTTGTGTAACATTACATAATTATGAGAGTGACTTTCCCATCATATTCACAAATTCTGCCCATACTTAAGCGGGAGGGGATGGGATCATACTGTGTGTGTGTACCAAGGGTAGGGGATCTAGGGAGTCATCTCAAAATTCTGCCATTTTTGCTTTATGACTGAGACATCAGTCATCTCAAAATATCCTTTATCACATTGCATTATAATTGCCAAATTGCTGAGATCCCAGAAGGACTATCTCTTGGTGGACCTGGCTTGTGCTTTGCATAGTGCTTGGCAGATATTGGACTCTCAATAGATACTTGCTAAGTCACTTAATAAATGTTGACAGTTGAGTTTGGTGCTTGGCAGATATTGGACTCTCAATAGATACTTGCTAAGTCACTTAATAAATGTTGACAGTTGAGTTTGGTGCTTGGCAGATATTGGACTCTCAATAGATACTTACTAAGTCACTTAATAAATGTTGACAGTTGAGTTTGGGTGATAGAAAGCATGTGCCAAAAGAGAAAAAAAAAATCTTAATAACCAATACTTTCAGTAGAGTCTTAGTGAAAAAATGTTTCTGAATGGCAATGAAAGACAGAGAAATTTTGAACTAAATCTGGAATCTAGGGATCCCTGGGTGGCGCAGCGGTTTGGCGCCTGCCTTTGGCCCAGGGCGCGATCCTGGAGACCCAGGATCGAATCCCACGTCGGGCTCCCGGTGCATGGAGCCTGCTTCTCCCTCTGCCTGTGTCTCTGCCTCTCTCTCTCTCTCACTGTGTGCCTATCATAAAAAAAATAAATAAATAAATAAATAAATCTGGAATCTACAGAATCTATTAATGAGGTGTTAGGGAGCAAGAATTTTCTGTTCCCTAGTAGGTCATTCTAGGTGGGCTAAAATCAAATTGACATGAGACAGATTAATAAGAAGAAAATAAAAATTAATTTCCTATGTATGGAGAATCCACACACTCGGAAATACCAAAGATAGTCAAACCAAGGGAGGTATATATATATGTCATTCTGAACTAAGAAAAAAGAAATAGGGATCTGGTATTTCAAAGGGAAAGAATGCAATTCTCAGGAAGACATAAAAGAATTAATGTTTGGTAAACTGTTGTTTACCACTCAGAAACAATGGGACAGAAAGGACTTTGATCAAACAGGCCCTGCTATGTTCTTTCCTGTCTACGGTATCTAGTTTGTAGTATACTGTAGTTAGCTCTGATGATAGCTCTCTTCCTGGAGCAGGTTGTCTATCTAAACTATTTTTAGTCAGTTGTGGGGGAGATGAACTTTTCCTGAATCTTCTAAGTTTTGATTACTTTTTAACTCAAAGTAGCTGTCCATCCTGGGGTGGTCTCCCTTTTGGCCCCTAAGAGGATGGTACCAGCATTGTGGTGATGGGGAAACCTGACACTGTATTTTTGGAGGTGGTGATTGAGTGATGATACTCAGTTAACACTGTTTGATTGATTGTGTTGCATGTGGTGTTGAATAAGTAAGAATGAACAGTTCCCACTAATTTGCTGAAGTGTGGAAGACCGTCCATGATAATCATTGCTTAAAAAGATATTTCAGCTTTTCCTCTGATCAAGACACAAGGATAAATACTATTGAAGAGTATCAGGGCTTGAACCAAGAAAATATAGGAAATTTAAAGCGGGGAATTGGTTTACTCAGTGATGGGAATGGTGAGAAGACAAAGAAGGGATCGTTAGAATAACCAGAGATCAGTAGCCCCAGGAAGCCTCTACCATCTAAAGGGAGGTAGATCTCCTCTAAAGGGAGGAGGTGATCACATAGGAGCTTGGAGGCCAAGGTTATGGAATTCATATGATAAAGGAAAACAAAACACAAAAAAGAGTCAATATTTAAAATGTTCCTACCAAGTAAGAAAAAGACAACTAACCAAATAGAAAAGTAAGCGAGAATTAGCAATTCACACAGCAAAGTCAGATAATATAGTTCAGTTTTCATAAAGCAAGACATTAAACAACAGTCCTCCATGTATGATTTCTGAAATGGAGAGAAATGTGAAAAGTTGCATAAATGGCTGGCTTCTTACATTGGTTACTGGAAGGGAGGAGTCTGGAGTGTGGTATGGAGGACTAGGGAACAGGAAAATAAAAGAAAAAGGAGTACACAAGAAAAGTTTAAAGAACACATTCAGCATATACATGGTCCCATTCATGTAAAATAATTGACATATATGTCTATGTATAGGTCTGTGTATATACTACTTCCACTGCTCCCACCCAAGTCCAAGCATCAGCTCTTCCCCTGGATTCCCTTTAGAATCTTCTTTCTCATTTCCCTCTTCCATGCTTGCCTTCATGCAGCACTCTGCACACAGCCAGAGTGATTCTTTGAAAAGCTAAATCAGATCCTTCTCTGATGAGTACTGTCATGATAGTACTCTCTGAGTACATGATAGTACATGGTAGTACATGATAGTACTTTCCATCTCACTCAGAGTAGGATCTGGCCCCTGTAGCTTCTCTAACCTCAGGTCATTCTCTCCCTTCCCTCAGGACACTCCAGCTACACTTGTCTTCACTATTCCTCGGATGTGCTGAATGCCATGTCACCTCACAACTTTAGTACTTTTGCAATCCCCTTTGCCATCTCCATATTCCTGCCCTCTCCTCCATACTTCTGCTTAAATGTCACTTCTTTAAAAAAGATTTTCCTGACAACCCTACCCAAAATAACATCTCTGACACTAATACCCTTCTTTACTTTTCTTTAGAGCATCTATTACGACCTGACATATGACTAGAATATAAACATCTTGAGGACATAAACTTTGTGTCCCATGGCACACAGTAGGCACTCAAAAATTATTTGCTGAATAAATGAATAAATGGAGATATTCAGGCAAGGATAGTCACCAAAATATTAACACTTATAGGTTTCAGGTGCTTTTTGTTTCTTCTTTATAATCTTTATTGCTTGAGTAGCAAAATTCTTAAACAAATTTTTTCCTCAGTGACAAATCAGAGGATTTGGCTTGTTTATTGGAGTCTCTGATAGGTTTAGATGAAGAATTCTTAAGGAAAAATGAACTTATTATGTTTCCTCTTAGAAATACAGGGTTGTTAATAGTCTCTGTAGCTTTCATTTTCCCACAGAACCTCAAGATGTTACTTAGCTATTGCTTTATTTTCTAGACATGGGTAGGAAGTTATATATTCAGGGTCCTAGTTCCTATGCTAGCATATGTGCCTTGCATCTTCCTGCTTATTGTAGTGGAGATAAATGTATCTTGTCTGTGTCAAAAACCAAATCACTAGTGTTTGCTGTAGTACTTAAGAAAAAGGAGATTGGTGTTTCCATTTACTTTGAAGTTCATAAAGAAAGACCAAGATAGGGGATCCCTGGGTGGCTCAGTGGTTTAGTGCCTGCCTTCAGCCCAGGGTGTGATCCTGGAGTCCCGGGATCAAGTCCCACATCAGGCTCCCTGAATGGGGCCTGCTTCTCCCTCTGCCTGTGTCTCTGCCTCTCTCTCTCTCTCTGTGCGTCTGTCATGACTAAAAAAAACAAAATATTAAAAAAAAAAGAAAAAAAAAGAAAGACCAAGATGGATTAATGGATGAATAGAAAGTTGGATAGATATAGAATGAAACAAGATAGTAAAATATTAATGTTAGAATCTAAGGGGTGAGGGATACCTGGGTGGCTCAGTGATTTGGTGCCTGCCTTCAGCCCAGGGCATGATCCTGGAGTGCCGGGATTGAGTCCCACATTGGGCTCCCTGCCTGGAGCCTGCTTCTCCCTCTGCCTATGTCCCTGCCTCTTTCTCTCTCTGTGTCTCTCATGAATAAATAAAATCTTAAAAAAAAAAAAAAAAAAGAAAAGAAAAGAATCTAAGGGGTGAGTATATAGGTCTTCACTGTGAAATTCTTTCAACTTATAAATATTTGAAAATTTTCATAATAGAATTTCTGAAAAATTAAATGACTAGATATAATGGAATTTAGTATAATATTCAAGGTTATTTCTTTTTGATGAGAGAACAAAAAGAAATTTAGATATTCTGATGAAAGCATTTAATAATATTCTTAGAAATAATAAATATTTAGTCCATGTATTTTCTTACTTAGATTTGTGGTCATGTTAACCACATTTATTTGATTGGGAAAAGTCCATTTTGATCATTTGGTAATGTAGTTTCATCAAGCATCTTTTGTACTTTAAGCATGTATAGAAGAAGCAGTGAGAGTCTGGTCTTTTCCATTAATTAGGGCTTTCAGAAGCTTACTGAAAAACACCCTCTAAACATGACAAGCATGGAGAGCTGTTGCACTGAACTACAATTAGCACAGTTAATAATAGCTTTTCCAGGAAAAGAATTTAAGGACTGTGCAGAACCAAAAAATCTAAATTAAGCATCATTATGTATATCACTTCAGTGTGTTCTTTGCTTTTCATGTGATAAATAGGCAGAAAAGTTTGTCTCATGCTAAATACTATTACCTTCTAAACCTCTAAAAACACATTCATTCATTTCAATGTGCCACTCTGTTCATTACACAGAGGGCATAGAGAGGCAGGGACAGAATTTCAACTCATGGTCTCCCCCTCCCTTTCCTCTGATCCTCTGTTTCTGTCTCCTTGTTCTTTACCCTCTTCTCTCTTTTTCTTCCTCCCTCCCTCTTCCTTGTCCTCCCAGCCCTTCTTTTCCCCCTCTTGTCTCTTTTTCTGTTCCCTTTCTCCTTCTCCCTTAGGCTGCCAGAGAGAGGCAGTAGGCCATTGCTACACACTCATTTCTCCTCTAATAAGACTATGCTGAGTTGGAGTGTGGAGAGATACTAGATTCTATATTTAAGATATATAAGCTATGTATTTCTAATTGTGGGTTATACTTTTCAAATTCTTTTTTTTTTTTTTTTTGTTCTGACTAGGGCTCTGATTTGAAAAGAGATGTACTTCAATTTCAAGCTGTAAATACATTTTTAGTCAGATTCCCCTTCTATTATAAATGTTTTTGCTTTATATGGTTAGCACCGTGTTGACTGGTACATTCATACAGTGCATTCTTTTGTGCCTTTTATGAGGTTATGACTTCTCTTTTTATCTAGTTTAGTGCTTTTCCCTGTCTATTGAATTTAATATAATACTTAAGTTCTATATTGTCTGATATTAACCTTGCTATTCGTCTTTTTTACTTTGCTTGGATTTACCTGGTATTTTTTTTCCTATTTCTTTATTTTCAGTTTTCAAATTACTTTATATTTAATAATATTCTCTAATTTCTTTTATTAATCCAATATGACTGACTTAATGGAAGCATATAGTCCATTAACATTGAGCATATTGACTGATTGATCTGTTTTCCTTAATTTTTTTCTTATTTTACATTATTGTTTGCAATTTATTCTTATTTCTCTGGTTTATTCAACTTACTATTCGTTCTATTCCCCTTTACCTTACTTTATGTACCCCTCTTCTGCTCTAAGTCAAACACACATTTCTTTCCTACTGTTTAAAAGCAAGATATATATATATATTTAAACCCATACGTAAAGGAACTATACTGATTCACAGAAGATGAAGTCCAAGAGGTACAGCAGGATGAAGAAATTAAAAACTTCACTAGACCTATTTTCTCTATCTTGTTCCTCTCTTCCATTTTTTCAGTTTTATTGAGGTATAACTGACAATAAAACTGTGATATATTTAAAATGCACAATGTGATGATTTGATGTACATATTCATTGTGAAAAAAGAGAACAGTTATCTACCCGCCACCCCTCACCCCCTGGAGGCTTCCCTCCTAATTATCATAACACTCACAACAATAAGATGAGTCCTTTATCAAACTTTCACTTGCTTCTTTTCTGTGTTTCATCCCATCAGAATGAGAGGTTTGGAATGTGGGGTTTTTAAAAATTAGTTGTTTATATATTCATTCATTCATTCATTCATTCATGAGAGACACAGAGAGGCAGAGACTCAGGCAGAGGGAGAAGCAGGTTCCCTGTGGGGAGCCTGATGTGGGACTGGATCCCAGGACTCCAGGATCATGTCCTGAGCCAAAGGTATACACTCAACCACTGAGCCACCCAGGCACCCCAAGGAATGTTTTTATCACCTAATCTCTCCACTCTAATCCAACTCTGCCACCATCTTCAACTTCTGGGTTTTGCTGAGATAATTAAATACTTTTATTCTAAACCGATTCCACTTTCATTTCAAGAATTCTTATTTAGTACTTTTAAAAACACATTCCCAGACAGTCTACCAATATCTATTTAGACTTAAATGTATATTTAGATTGTGTGTGTGTACTCTACTAAAATGCTCTTCAGGTTTTTTGTACAACTTGTCATAAATCTGTCCAGCAGCTCTATTTCACTGGATACCTATATCCTTCGATCTTGATCTTTCTCTTTCATATTGTTATTCTAACAGGTTGTTATTTTTCTTGATGTAGACCTGGGTACAAATATTGAAGGTTCCCTAAGTGATGGGAAGCAAAGCATCACCTGCCTAACTCCCTGGGGAATTGTATAGAAGGTAGACAGCTAGACTATCTAGACAGCAGAGAGAATCTTCCTGTCCCTTTTTCTACTCATACCTTCCTGCCCTCAGAAAAAGGGATGTTTAGCCTTCTAGATATGCTCTTTCAGCTTTGTAGGGGTCAGACTAAGAACCCTTCACAAGAGACCAAGTCATCCTTAGATGCTTGGAGTGTACAGAACTTTGAGGCTCTCCCTAGTATTCATCAAATGCAAACTTAATCTTGAGTCTCTGAACTTGGCTTTCAAACTCATGCCTCGCCCATGTTGGAAAAGGCCCTACATTTTCTCCTCTGCCAAGATCTTTTCAGAACTCAACATCTTACTTATACTCAGTGGCTCACCACCACCAACTGCTGCTTGGCTCAAGATAGACAAATATATTTAAGCCAGAAATGGATAGGAAATAAGACATTGAAATTTGATCACTGTTGTCCCAGAATTCTCTTAAAACAGATTCTAGCTTTTAAAAATTAATTAATTTTATACATCATTAGAATGTCTTCAAAATGGGGACGTAGAAATGAAAATGATCAGGATTTGGTCGTGTATAGATTGTGAGAGGAGTTTTTATTGACTGTCCAAAATTCCTGCAGGAACCACCACCCTTTCCCTCAGCCAGTTCATGCAGTTTCAGCCTTGGTAAATTGAACTATTAGTTAAGGATATTTGTTTTGCAAATAACAGAAAAATATAATAAGGCTTATGTAAAAATGGTATTTATTTGCTAGTATAACCATCTTGAGATAAACAGACTTTGGGGAAATTAAATAGAGGTATATTGAACTTTGGGTAGCTGGATAATTACTTCTGTCATCATTGGCTGGTTTCTGCTTAGCTTCTATTCCTTCTGTGGCAAAACTCTTCAAGACTGCAAGACGTCTGCCAACAATTCCCAGGGATAACAATCTTGGTCACATCCAGTGGCACAACGTATATCTTCCCATTAGCTATCTGAGAAGCTCCCAGAAAACATCACATTCCTTATTTGGATCATATGCAGTAATGGACAAAAATCTGCCTCCTCAGTGGCTTGCACATAGATCATCAAAGTTACAAACATGTGCTAACATAGAGACACAAACAGTGTCCACTAGCCTTCTCCTGTCAAGGTCACCAAAGATTTCTGTTGTTTTTTTTTTCCTGCTAAATCCAGTGATCAATACTCAGTCTTCATTTTACTTGACTTATTAGTATCATTTTACTCAATCGATCATTCCTGAAAGTTTCCATTGCTCCCATGACTTTGTTCTACTACTTTTGCTCCTACCTCACTGAGTGCTCCAATTTAGTCTCCTTTGTTAGTTCTTTCTCAACATCCTAATATCTTATATTAGTTCAGAAGACTCTTTAGACCTCTTCTCTTTTCTGTCTGTACTCACTGCCTTCATGGTCTCATCCAGTTCCATAGTTCTTAATATGAGCTATACAAACTGTGTATAATCAGTATCATCATCTTCATTAGCAGAATATACCAAACTAGCATTATCATTCTTATCACTGTCAGAGAAATGTTATCTCATTTACTCCTGACAGAACTTCATGATGTAGATTGAGTTATTATCTCCATTTCACAGGTGAGAAAACTGAGACTGAAGACTACCTCACTCTGGCACAGTCACAAAGTGGTATAGAGCCAGGCCTTGAATCTGGATAGGTGATTCCAGAACTTTTTTTTTTTTTTAATATTTTTTATTTATGATAGTCACACACACAGAGAGAGAGAGAGAGGGGCAGAGACACAGGCAGAGGGAGAAGCAGGCTCCATGCACCGGGAGCCTGACGTGGGATTCGATCCCGGGTCTCCAGGATCGCGCCCTGGGCCAAAGGCAGGCGCCAAACTGCTGCGCCACCCAGGGATCCCAACTTTTTTTTTTTAAGATTTATATTTTATTTTAGAGAGAGAGAGGAAGAGAGAGAGGGCAAGAGGATGTGATTGGGGGCAGGGACAGAGAGAGAGAGAGAGAGAATCTTAAGCAGACTTCCTGCTAAACACAGAGCCCAACAAGGGGCTACATCTCACCGTCCATGAGATCATGACTTGAACTGAAATCATGAGCTGGATGTTTAACTGACTAAACCACCAAGGCACCCTCAGAACCATTCTTAACCACCATGCATTACTGCCTCTACAGCATCAATAGCTTTTTGATGTGTAGGATCTCTGAAAGACATTCCTTTGCTCTTCATGCCAGTATCTGACATTATGGTGCCCTGCTCTTAGAAGGTTGTTTCTCTGTTGCCAAGGATTTCCAAAATGTTAAAGTTTCTGTTGTTTCAAATAACTTCCAAATTTTTAGTGGTGAATTTTCTTGCTACCAGGAAAATTTTAGAGGCCAAACTGCTAGTGATCCTATTTTCTTAAAAGGAAGACTATGAACTGACATTAAAAAGAAGTCTAACATGGACGCCTGGGTGGCTCAGAGGCTAATCATTTGCCTTTGGTTCAGGGTGTGATCCTGGGAGTCCAGGATTGAGTCCCACATTGGGCTTCCTGCATGGAGCCTGTTTATCCCTCTGCCTATGTCTCTGCCCCCCTACCCGTGTCTCTCATGAATAAATAAATAAATCTTAAAAAAAAAAAGTCTAACATACTCTTTGAAACTTTTTTTCCCCTGGCTAATGCCTTTTTTATTTTTGTCTTTCTCCACCATCTTTCTGGAATAATACCCTTATAAAATAAAACATAAAAAATTGAATAAAATAAATAAAATAATAAATACATCACAAAATAAAATACCTTTGTTTTATTGCCCTCCATTTGAAATCTGAATTCTAACTTCCCAATTCCACCGAAATGACCACTAATTTTTACCTCAATTGCCAAATCCAATGAACATTTTTCAGTCACTACTTCACTCAGGTTTTCTGTGGTATTTAACAGTGTTGATTATTTCTTCCTTTCAACTATTTTCTCACTTGAGTTCCATGACAACATAATCTGGATTTCTTTGTATTTCTATGACCTCTTCTTTAGAGCACCCCTTACTTGAATGTATGATTAACTTTGTTTTTCTCCAGGGTTATTATTCCTCTGCTCATTATACTCTCTCCCTGGATAATGTCATTTGTCTCTGGGTATAATTTAAAAACAGATAACCCTAAATATGTACCTTCAGCTGGAGGTCTTATAAGTCCCTTAGTCAACATCCCCGGAGCTGAGCAATGTGGTTCCCCTCTCTTCACTCTGAAACAATTCCACTTTTCTTTTCACTGTCTGCATTAGTGATATGCCACCACTGCTATCAGAAGTCCATAACATTCTAAGCTATCCAGTGCTTCCTTTCTTCTCTCACCTTCAATACCCATGTGCTCACTCAAGTGATCTGTCAGGCCTGTCTTCTCTGCAGCATCACCAGTAGCCTTGTGTTAGTTCAAGCACGTCACCTCCAGCCTGAACTATAATAATATAGGCTGCTTTTTGATCTTCCTGATTTCAGTCTTGCCCATGCAATTTTTTCTTTTTGTATGTTGTTACTGGAGTGACCTTTCCAAATTTCAAATCTATGTTCTCCAGATGAATTACTTCAGTGACTTCCTGATGCTTAAAAGAGGAGGTTCCAGCTCAACAAAATCCTTCCTAATCCGTTCCCAGCCTACTTCTCCAGCCTCATTTCCTTCTACTTCTTACTTCTTCTTTTAATTTTTTTTAAAGATTTTATTTATTTATCCATGAGAGACACAGAGAGAGGCAGAGACACAGGCAGAGGGAGAAGCAGGCTCCATGCAGGGAGCCCGATGTGGGACTCGATCCTGGGAATCCAGGATCAAGCCCTGGGCTGAAGGCAGGCGCTAAACCACTGAGCCACTCAGGGATCCCCTACTTCCTACTTCTTGCCTTCTTCCTTCTCTTTCTCTTTCTCCTTTTTGGATCCTCTTCCCCTCGCCTTCTTTTTCTTCTTTTTCTCTCCATACACTCCTTTTCTTCCTTTTAGCATTAAATTGTTTGTAGTTCTCTGAAGATGACAAGGTTGTTTTATAGGTCTAGGCCATTTGAAACACTTTCACCACTCCCTGAACTCCTACTTATCCTATGAAGGCCAGTTTCCATATTATTCCTTCCAGTTTCTCCAATCTGAATTCATTATTGCCTTCTTTGTACTACTTTTGTAATTTGCCTGGACTTTAGTATATATAAAGCTCTCTAGTTACAATTGTTTGAATTCTGTGGCTCCATCAGATTGCAAGTTTCTTAAAGGTAGTAATTCTGCTTTTATTATCTTTTTATCTCCTATTAGAATGTTCAGCATATAACAGAGAGGCAGCATTTGTTGAGCTGGCTTAACTGAAACCATAAGTTAGACAATTTCTCTTGGGATATTAATAATTCTTTTGGAAATGATATTATACATTTTAATATCACCTTACTGTGTACTATGCATTATTGTGCAACTTTCTATTAAGCCTAAGCAATTTTTACCATAAATTAAGCATATAAGGAATCACATCTATTATTCCATGTCAGTAAGATAACCATTTATTATTTTTAACAAAATACATATGTTATTTTGTGCTAAAAATCTGTAAAATTTTCCAAGTGGAAAAATCATTTGTTTTCTCATAGAAATGACAGCAAAGGCAGTGCCATCTGGGATAACATTAATAGCTGAATCCAAATAAATTTGGTTACATCATTCTCAAAGAATTTAAGTCTCATATTCTTGAGTCATCTATTTTTGCAGTTTCAAATTTATGACACATATTGAGATAGATTATTTAAAAATGACAAAAGAATTATTCTGATTGTTATGAGAAAGAGCTCAGCTAAGTTTAGCTTGCATTTATTTATTTATTTACTTATTTATTTATCTATCTGTTTGTTTGTTTATTTATTTATTTAAGATTTTGATTTATTTATTCATGAGAGACACAGAGAAAGAGAGGCAGAGACACAGGCAGAGGGAGAAGCAGGCTCCATGCAAGGAACCCGATGTGTGAGTTGAACTCAGGAATCCGGGATCACGCCCTGAGCCAAAGGCAGGCCCTCAACCACTGAGCGGCACTCAGGCATCCCTAAGTTTAGCTTTTAAAAACAAATTTAAGGGCAGTCCCGGTGGCATAGTGGTTTGGCGCTGCCTACAGCCTGGGGTATGGTCCTGGAGACCTGGGATCGAGTCCCATGTTGGGCTCCCTGCATGGAGCCTGCTTCTCTCTCTGCCTCTCTCTCTCTCTCTCTGTGTCTCTATGAATAAATAAATAAAATCTTTTAAAAAAATAAATAAAAACAAATTTAAGAGTAGTATAAAATGAACCTTGCAAATTCATCTAATCTCTGGTATAGTTAGGGCATACCCAAAATTAATTGATACAGACCTCGTTTCCAAGTAGTTCTGTTCTTCTGTTTTGTCATTTCTGTTGAACTTTTAAAACTTGAACAAAATAGAATATGGTCATGGAAATGTAGTTTTTCATAAATGAAGAAGATTTATATCACATGCTAATTTTTCTCCCCTTTAAAGCTTGGTTATGATGGGAAATGCTTATAAAATTAACCCCAATATAACTATTTTTGTCTTACTTCTAAGTCATAAGTATTTTTTTTATCAAGGAGAAATTCATATAACATAAAATTAACCCTCCTGAAGTTAACAGTTAAGTGGCTATTAGTACCTTCACTGTATTGTGCAACCACCACCTCTGTCTAGTTTCAAAAAATTTTTATCATGCCAAAAATAAAGCCTGTATACATTAAGCAGTTGCTTTTCATTTTTCCCTGCCCCAGATTCTGGTGACCATCAATCTGCTTTCTGTTTTTATGGATTTAACTAGTCCAGATACTTTATATAAATGTAACCATACAATATGTGGCCTCTATTCTGACTTTTTTCACTTGGAATAGTGTTTTTGAGGTTCATCTCTGTTGTAGCATGTATCATATTTCATTTTTTATGACTGAATAATCCATATTATGTACATACTGCAATTTGTATATCCATGTATCCACATTTGGGTCATGTTCATTTTTTGGACGCTTTGAATAGTACCTTTATGAATGTTCATGTACAAATAATTGAGTACCTATTTTCAATGGATTTGTGTGTTTTTGATATAGGAAGAATTAGCCAGTCTCCTGAATTTCGGAAAGCTGTTTGCAAATTTGACTGAATGTAGACAATTTCTTATCTCATATCTCAGGATGTATCTGACAAAACTAAATTCCAAAGCTTTGAGCCCTTTTTTCTCTAGAAAATAACTATTCCTATTCCTGGTAGGGGGTGGTGTGGGATACCCAGGACTGACAGTCATGGGGAATTAAATTCAATTGTTTATATTTGTTGACTTTCTAAGATAGGAAAAATTAATTTCTGTTATATATCAGGTACTATATTCTGTTGGAGTATAGAAATAAATTTCACACAAAAAAATTTTCACTTTCAAAAATCAGATCGTCAGATAGCGTACTACAAAAACTCTCTGGGATGCTGCTCTTACTAATGTTTGCCCGGGATGCTGTGGAACAGGAGTGAAGAGCATCTAATCCAATATGGTCCTTCAGATTTCCCAAAAGTGAAGTATGAGCTCTTTCCAAACATTATGAAAGTATAGATTTCCTGAACCAATTCTTCCACCTCACCCCTTAGAGGTAGATATTGTACAGTTCCTTCCTGAATATTTTTGTGTAAGGAAAGATACATTTGGATTGAATGTATAAAGACAAATATATCTTGAGACAAGATCAGACTATACATATTGCTTTGTGAAATACTTTTTTATTTAACTATTGTGATATCTTTTTTTAGCATACAAGTAATCTGAGACTGAAGATGTATGAGTTAGCCTGGTTATTTTATACAATGACAGTAGCATGGGTAAAGTTATAGAGATGGGAGACAGGGTGGCATATCCTACACTTCCAGATAACTTAGTTTTTCTGTATAGGGAACATGAAACTGTATAGGGAACATGAAACTAGCATTAAAACTTGATAGAGTTGAGGGCAGCCCTGGTGGCTCAGTAGTTTAGTGCTCCCTTCGGCCCAACGTGTGATCCTGGAGACCTGGGATCGAGTCCCATGTCAGGCTCCCTGCATGGAGCCTGCTTCTCCCTCTGCCTGTGTTTCTGCCTCTCTGCATTTCTCATGAATAAATAAATAAAATCTTTAAAAAAAACTTGATAGAGTTGAAATAGAAAAGATTAATATGTCTAGACAATCTATAACTGGATTTGAATTATTTTAGGATTATCAAACTTACTTTAAAGGCCTTTGAACTTTCCTTCTTTACGTGTTGTGTTTCTTTTTTAGGTTCTTAGTGAGACTTCATTTAAAACAGATTTTAGCTTTCCCCAGGAGCAATCATTTCATCTTGTTTGTTTACCCAAGTATGGCCCTGAATTGTGTGCAGTTATCTGAAACTTTAGTTAACACTGATTGCGCAGTGACTATACAACTAAAACACTGTGGTAAGGTGCCAGGGACAAACAGATGTATAAGACAACATTCATATCCTAATGGGATAATAGTCTAGTGGAATAGATAGATAGATAGATGATAGATAGATAGATAGATAGATAGATAGATAGATAGATAGATAGATGATAGATAGATAGATAGATAGATAGATAGATATTGTACAGATATTTTAGAACTATATGTCACAACTCTTAGCTCCAGACTGATGAGGTCAGCAAAGTATTCTTGACATAAATGAATACAAATTATCTAAGATAAAACATGTGGGCAGAATATTTCAGACAAAGCATCAAACAAAGTGAAGATTGTTAGGCTTAGAAAACTGCATGCAGGGCAACCCAGGTGGCTCAGCAGTTTAGCGCCACCTTCAGCCCAGGGTCTGATCCTGGAGACCTGGGATGGAGTCCTACATCAGGCTCCCTACCTGGAGCCTGCTTCTCCCTCTGCCTGTGTCTCTGCCTCTCTCTCTCTCTGTGCCTCTCATGAATAAATAAGTAAAATCTTTAAAAAAAAAAAAGAAAACTACATGCAAATTTTGTCTTTTTAGAGTATAATATGGCAAAATGTGTTAGAAGAGAGAGGTGAGGAAGTGGGGGTCTTAGTGTATGGTGTTAAAGAGAGTATACTTGATTCTTTGCTAGATGAAAAGCCACTGAATACATTTAGGGAGATAGACATGCTCAGGGAGTGTAGATTTGAGGAGGGCAGATTATGGGTGGGGAGACCCGTTAACAAGCCATTACAGTGGTACAGTTGTGAGAGATATAGAACTGAGAATAAAAGCAATAGATGCAGAAGGGATTGGGAGGAAATGGGCTGAATTAATAAACATTTTAGAAGTAAAATGAGAACTTAATGGTGTAAGGAAATAATGCTGACAGAAGAGGAGAAACAATAGATATGCCCGAGAATTTTACTTTTGGTGGACTGCCAAAAATGCTAGTGCCATTTGGTGAAATGTCTGTGCTACTACTTGAAAGATCCAAGAGAAGATAAGAAAATTCGGGAGGGGGGGAGCTGTAAAATGGTGCATGGATTTTGTCCGTAAGGAGCAACCAAATCTTCTTTTAATGGACATGTGGTTCACAGTTTGAGGTTAGGCTAGAGCTAGAAAGCATGTTTTAGAAATGATCCAAAGGGACTATTGAAACCATGACTCAGAGAGAATATATAGGATACGAAGGATACAGTAGTTAGCTTATGAAAAAGAAAATATAATTCTGAAAAATAATAACGACCAGAATTTTAAGGTAGAAACAGGAGTGAGTGGTGTAGGAGTCAAGAAACATGGCAGTCAAATGACATAGGGAAGTTCATTTAAAGACTGAAGCCCAAAAATATCTATTGAAGCCTCATGGGCAGGGGCAGCAGAGGCAGCAGGAGGACCTACTTGTCATCTTCCCTCCCTGAATCTCTTCTTCAGCCCCCTACTTGCCCCAGGGAAACAGGGTGGACTTCTCCCTCCCCTAATGCTCAATACTGAGCTTTGGCTTGACACATTTTCCCAATGGTCCCTTCCTCAAACAAGGTAACCATTTGATTTCCCCCTCAGATCTTCCCCCTCTCTCTTTTTAAGGCCACTTGGAATTTTTAAAAAGCAGCAGCATTACCTGGTATTGGGGGGCAGAAAGGGCTTGTGATTTCCCAGAAGGCAAAGTAGGAATAAAGCTGGGGTGGCAGTCATCTAACCTACCTAACCTTCCTAACCTTCCTGCCCTGGGATTTCCTAAGAGTGTCCAGGGCCTAAGTCAGAGGGAGCCCTCCCAACCCATCACCATCCTGGAGGAAGGTAAATAAGGGGATGGGATAGGGAAATAAAGAAGCATATTGCTTTGCTGAAAAAAAAAATTGTTGAGAATACCAGAGAGCTTTTGTTTATATGTGTTTTATTTATCAATATTTACTGCATTAGAAATTAAAATAGAGAAATTAAAATATTTGTTTATTAATTTTAAAATAAAAGTAATAAACCCATTACATATAACCATAAGTAACATATTTTAAAAGATGTATGTTTAAAAAATAGTGAAGGGCAGCCCTGGTGGCTCAGCGGTTTAGCACCACCTTCAGCCCAGGGCCTGATCCTGGAGACCAGGGATCAAGTCCCATGTCAGGCTCCCTGCATGGAGCCTGCTTCTCTCTCTGCCTGTGTCTCTGCCTCTCTCTCTGTGTGTCTCTCATGAATAAATAAATACAATCTTAAAAAAATAAATAAAAATAAATAAAAAATAGTGAAAATATTGGCATTGTTTTCCATATTAGAACATCTAATGCCTTCTTTTAAAATGGCAACTGGATTCTCATTCTACTTATGCATTTAAATCTTTTGCAGTATGTTGTTTTGATTGAAATACATGAAGAAAATCTGGCTGCGTACAAATCTGTACCTGGAAAAGGGAGGATTTGATGGTCACCTGAAAGAGTTTCGGGGACCCCTAGTTGTTTTCGGACTGCATTTTGAGAATGACTGATGTAGATGTAAGCTTTATTCCCATAAAAGGTAGATGAGAATGGAAAGAATAGTGATAACATCTACACACTTAAAAAAATATTCATTATATATGTTCCTATTGTCAAATGTTATTTTCAATTTTCTATCAGCTAACAAAGCAAGTCTTTTTTCAGTTTCATTGAAAAGAAATGATTTGAATTTGCAAAAGAATTTGTTACCTAATCTTAGAGTCATTTATTCTTTCAATATTTGGGAAATACACCAAAAGTGTCCTTTGAAGAGTTAACAAATGACAATTAATCATAGTATTACTCTTCCTTTAAGACACACCTTATTTTACCTTATTTATTTATTATTTATTTATTTGTGAATGAGGGAGAGAGAGACAGAGGCAGAGACACAGGCAGAGGGAGAAGCAGGCTCTATGCAGGGAGCCTGAGGTGGGACTGGATCCTGGGCTGAAGGTGGTGCTAAACCTCTGAGCCACCTGGGCTGTCCCCTATTTTGCTTTATAAGATGGGAAGGGTTGGAAAAATTGAAGTATTGTCAATTTTTTTTTTTAAGATTTTACTTATACGTGAGAGACACAAAAAGAGAGCTAGAGACATAGAGGGAGAAACAGGCTCCCCATAGAGAGCCCCATGCGGGACTTGATCCCCCTGTCCTGGGATCAAGCCAGGAGCCAAAGGCAGACATTCAACCACTAAGCCACCCAGGCATCCCAAGTGTTGTCAATTTCTTTTTTTTTCTTTCTTTCTTTCTTCTTTCCTTTTTTTTTCTTTTTTCTTTTTTGTCAATTTCAATACAACTTTGATAGTAAAGTGTGTCAATTTAAATGTTTGAAGGGTGCCTGAGTGGCTCAGTTGGTTAAGTGTCCTTGGCTCAGTTCATGATCCCAGGGATCTGGAGTAGAACCCTGCATTGAGCTCTCTGCTCAGCAGGGAGTCTGCTTCTTTTCTCTCCTCTGCCCCTGCTCCTTCTCTCTCTCTCTTTCATTTATTTAAATAAAATATTTTAAAAATGTTGTATGCAGTGACAATACTGTGTATGTGTGTGTATTCCTCTCCTTGTTCCACCCCTACGGCTTAGTCGTTGGAGTTCTAGTTAGTTTATTCAATTCATTGAAAATATCAAATCAGTCATCTAAATCAGATTTATTCACTTAAAAAAAAAAGAGTAAGCTCAAATAAATGTGTTAATGTTCTTACGACAAGCATCTCATGTGGGAATTCTAATTCTTATTTAGAGAAATGAATAGTTTGAGAGTCCCAGATGAGTCATTGTGTGGGGTCATGTATGAATGAGTTTATAACCCGGAAATAAGTTTCCCTTCTTCAATATTTCTCTTCAAAAGTCCTTTTGCTCTACTTTCGCAGGGCTGTCTTTCAAAAGTATGAATTCTTAGAAAAAAGTTGGCAGATGGGGATAGCTACTATGAAAACAGTACAGCAGGGGATCCCTGGGTGGCTCAGTGGTTTGGCACCTGTCTTTGGCCAGGGGCGCGATCCTGGAGTCCCAGGATCAAGTCCCGCATCGGGCTCCCAGCATGGAGCCTGCTTCTCCCTCTGCCTGTGTCTCTACCTCTCTCTCTCTCTATCATAAATAAATAAATCTTTAAAAAAAATTTAAAAAACAGTATAGTGGTTCCTCAAAAAATTAAAGATAGAACTATCATTTGATTCAGCAATTCCACTTCTGGGTATATATACAAAGGAAATGAAGTCAGTATCTCTAAGAAATAGCTGCACTCTCATGTTGATTGCAGCATTATTCACAATAGCCATTATATGGAAATAACCTAAATGTCCACTGATGGATAGATAATGGATAAAGAAAAATACATATACACAAAGGAATATTATTCATCCACAAAAGGAGGAAATCCTGCCATTTGCAACAATAGGGATGAACTTTGAGGACATTATGCTAAATAAAATAAGCCATACACAGAAAGACAAATACTGTATGATTTCACTTATATGTGGAATCTAAAAAAAGTTGAGCTTATAGAACTTGAGGATCGAACATTGATTGCCAAGCACTTGGGCAGGGGTGGGAGAATGAGGAAATGTTGGTCAACAGGTACCATTTCCGGTTATAAGATGAATTGTTTTAGGAATCAAATTTATAGCATGGTGATTATAGATAATATCATTGTATTGTCTACTTGAAATTTGCTAAAACAGGGTTTTGTATTCTCACCCCATCCCCCCATACACAAGGTAACTATGTGAGCTGATGGGTGTATTAACTTGATTGTGGTAATTTTTTTACAATATATATGTATGTGAAATCATCACGTTGTATACCCTAAATATATGAAATGTTCATTTACAATTACATCTCAGTAAATTTAGGGGGAATAAAAGAGTTGGTGGGCAGAATAATAATGATCATCATTGTGACCATGTCATTCCCAGATATATTGGCCAAATAGCACAGGTTCCCACCAGTATTTTATATTAACAGAAATTTCTAAAATATAGGGACAACTCTCAACTCCTGCTGTGGGTTGATAGTGACTCAATTAAAGAAGGCTGCAGTAGCACTATTCAGTTTTTGCTTTGAAGAGTTTGCCTTTCTGATGGTTTTTATATCCTATGAAATGCTCCATATTAAGATTTGGCATGTATGATAGGTAGGCTTTTCTTTCACGAAGTGAGAAAAGGGTGATTTTGAAAAAGGAGTGAGAAAGGAGAACTGGCATTCATGCCTTGATTTTAGGTAGGTTTTCAGACAGTTTTGGGAAAGGAGGCCTGGAAGGGGAAGATCTGGTATCTGAGCCTCTTAAAACTAATTTTGCCCATGTGTTTCTTGGAAGCTTTGTATGTACACCCAGAATACATCTACCCTAGATTGGAGAATGCTATTACACAATACAGACATGATTCTTGACCCCACTGAATTATATATAATGTTATGGGAAAGGGAGACAGGTAAAACAGACAAAGAAAAACTAACCCACCATTTTACAATAGTGTGTGATAAGGGAAGTATGGGCATTATGAGACTATCAATGAGGGTCTTCCAAGCTGAGTAGGTGAGGGGAGTGTCAAGAGAGTCTTCTGCAAGAAGATGACATTCAAACTGAGACATGGGAGATAAGGACAATTTAGCCAGGTTGAAGAAGGTGGAAAGGAGGGAAATAAGGAAGGGTGTGCACAAAACACAAAGGCCAGGGAAAGGAGTTCAGTGTGGCTGTTAGTGGAGAGGGAAGGAGTAGGAGCAGGTGCACAGACAACAGCAGGCAAGGAAGAGGATGGAAGACAAAGTGGAGGCCAGCCTTAGGAGGGTCTGCAAGTCATATGCAGGACTTGGAATTTTACCTGGGGTAAGTGGGAGCCCCTGGTTAGGGCAGGTAAGGAAAATCATCATATTTGTGTATTCTCACAATTGAATTGAACAGGGAGATGACAAATCCTGAAACCAGCTATTACTCAGTACATTCTTATTTAAAGGTTTCAGCTTTTTTTTTTTTTTGTAATTTCTTGGGAGTTTTCCTTAGGTTTCCTTAGGATAATTTTTGTAATAGAAAGCATTCCAATCATCATTTCACAATATCACATACTTTAAACTATGGCAAAAATAGCAGCTACAGAACAGAGGCTCACTCTTTTATCTGCTGTGTGGGCTGCAAAACAAATTTCCCTTTTCCTTTAGGGTACAGAAATCTCCTATTCTCTTTTGAAACATTGATCTAGGGGAAAACTGAATATGCAACATATTTTACTAAACTTCAGGTCAATCTTAATATGGATTATCTCTCAATTACTGAGACTGGATGCACAACATTATCTGTGAAGCACCATCCTAGGCACTGCAGTAACTTTTAATCTCATTAATCCTCATATCACAGGAACACTAACCTGCTGTCTAGACAAAATTGATAATTTCTATAAGGATTCTTTAAAATTTCATGACCCTTATTTAAAATGACAATAGGGAACCCTGGGTGGCGCAGCGGTTTAGCGCCTGCCTTTGGCCCAGGGCGCAATCCTGGAGACCCGGGATCAAATCCCACGTCGGGCTCCTGGTGCATGGAGCCTGCTTCTCCCTCTGCCTATGTCTCTGCCTCTCTCTCTCTCTCTCTCTCTCTCTCTCTCTGTGACTATCATAAATAAATAAAAAATTTTAAAAAAATAAATAAAATGACAATAAAACTGTTTAGAGAAAACCCTAAAATTAATAGTTTTCTAGTCAAAATTAATTCATTCATGATGTGCATATTGTGAAGAGTTTTTAAAGATGGTCACTGAATTAGCTAATGAAATTAAAATAGAGAGATTTAGTTTATGCCACTGTTTCCTGATTCAACTGTATGAACTCATTTAAATGCATATTTACTAGGGTACCTGGGTGGCTCAGTCAGTTAAGTGACTCTTGGATTTGATCTCAGGTCATGATCTCAGGGTCTTGGGATTGAGCCCTGCGTTGGAGGTCCGCACTGAGAGTCAGCTTGAGATTCTCTCTGCCCCTCCCCACTACTCTCTCTTTCTCTAAAATAAATTTTAAAAAATAAAAATAAATCTTTAAAAAAAGTGAATACCACTAGGTAAAATAATAAATAAATAAATAAATAAATATAAATAAATAAATAAATAAATAAATAAATAAATAAATAAATAAATAAAATCTGGGTCTATTTATTCAGTGCAAATGAAAGAAGGAGAAATAAAAGAGCACCAGTTCCCTGATTTTGCACCCTTGGTCAGAGGGCGAGATATTTTCATGAGTTAACTATAATCTATTGGGATGGATGTAGCTGGTAACAGATGCAGTGTTAGGGATTCCAACTGTATCCTTCTGAGGATCCCTATTCCAGCAAAAGCCAAAGGGTGAAGTGGCTTTGTTGTTTTCTCTGAATGAGGAAGACATGCAGCTGCAGGGTCTTTGACCAGGTCTTCATCTTCCTTCGGTGATTCCTCCTATGCTTCTATAATCCAGAGTGGAGGCTTGCTCTTGACTGGTCTGTCTTCTCTATTGCTGCTTCATTAAAAGAGGGAATTCCATTTCTCTCAGGTCCTACTCTCTACATCTAGGTTGCTAGTACTATGTATTCACTTGGGAAACAAAGCTTAGAAACTGTTGGAACTGAAACATCCTGGCAGTCAGGTCAGCAGGCTCCAAGAACAAAGTTGGTACTTCTTTAATCCGAGTTTATGAACACACCTGATATTTATTCTCCTTTTCTCACCTCCCAGCATGAAAGAACTACAAAAGAAACGCTAAGAAATTCTCTACACATTTATTGTTCTTCTTTTGTTTTGTTTTGTTTTGTTTTTTGTGGCTATTAATTAAAATCTCTTGAAATAGCATCATTGACAATGTAGATTAAAACACAGTCATCCCCAGATCAAAGGGCAAATAGCGCAGAATATTTTTCTTTGAATTGATACCAAAGAAGAAGGTACTTCCATACTTCCTTAAAAAAAAAAAAAGATCTATTTATTTATTTGAGAGAGAGCAGCAGGAGCAGGGGGAGGGGGAGGGGCAGAGGGAGAGAGGCAGACTCCCCACTGAGCATGGAACTGAGATGGGGTTCAATCAGGCAACTCTGAGATCAGGACCTGAGCTGAAATCAAGAGTCAGACACTTACCCGAGTGAGTTACCCAGTTGCCCCTCCATGCTTCTTTAAGGTGTTGAAAGTGTATTTGAAGAAATTATAGTCGATAAGATGAAAATGGCTTTACCAAAGCCATCTTTGTAAAATTTAGAGACTGATATACAGGCAATAAATGGCCTTTCACCATACTGCATGTTCATCCATATGAAATCTGAATTAATGGCAAAATATAAGAAAAATGAAGAGAGATATTTTATAGAATGGTAACAAATAGCTTGAAAGGGTATCTAACCTGATAGACTCATCCCTGTCTATGCTGATTTTGTTTACAGTATTTGTGTCATAGGTCATTTTTAGCATCATCTGGTGAAATCCCCTCTCTGCCTTCCCTATGACCTTCTGGGTTTGTAATTCTTGGTGTCTACTCCCCTAGAGTGGCATTGGATCCTTCAAATGGGACAGAGCAATTACTCTCCTGAGCTCTCCTGGAGACACGGCTCTAAGGTTTAGTTTGATGTTTCCATAAGTGGAAATGAATTCTGTAAGAAGGCCTGTAGTCTTGCTCTCTATAGTTTAATAGGTGGTCTCTCCATTTTTCACCCTCTTATTTCTTTTATTAGTAGCTTATTCCCGAGAGATCCCCGATTAGTTAGGGGCTTTTTTCTTGCATGCTGTTTTTTATTGGAAATAGTCAAATCAATTCCATTGCACAAATATTTACTAAGCTAGATTGAAGACACTATGTGGAGTGCCACAGAAATCCTGAGATGGGTAAAACAAGATTGTTGACATGAAAGATTCTATAATTCTGCAAATGATTGTTTTTTAGGTAAATGACTTAATATAGAGTAAAGTTAGTGCCCTAAGTTTCATGCAAATTGCTAAAAATAAGGCAGAGATCACATCTGGGTGAAAAGATGAAGAAAGCTTAATGCAGTGAGAACACAATGTTTGAAATTTGTCTACATGAAGGAAGCAGTAAGAGCAGTGATAGGTACTGACCTCCTTTGGTGGATTATCTCATTTAAAGCTCAAATTTAGATATGTAAGAATTATATACATTTTAGAGACTATGAAACTGAGGATTTAAAAAATTAAGTAATTTGCTCACAGTTACATACCTGAAGAGTAGGGATTTGAATGCAGTGAGTCCAAAGCTTCAAGCTCTTCTTTCCACCATGTTGAGCTGTCTTTAAGTGACAGGAAGGAAAGAAAGCCTTAGAAGGAAGAAAGCACAGGTTCTATTTAGAGAGGCAACCAAGTTTGACTGGAACATGTGGAACATGAAAGAAAGCAGTAGGAGATAAGATTGAGAATGTGTGCCAGGTCTGTATATTAGAAGGATCTTGAATACCAGGGTGAAAATGTTAATATGGTTGGTAGTGAGGACTCTTTAAAGGTTTTAGAGCCACAGAGTCAAGAGATGCAAATAAGGAAGAATAATCTGTTAGGTTTGCCCAGGATGGACAGGAGAAGGGAAGACCCTCTCCCTCTTCTGTTATGGAACTTCAGTTAAAAATAATAAGGGCATAAGCAAGGTGGAGGAAGTGAGGATCAGAGGAGAGAGAGAACACAGAAAAATTTTGACTTGAAGACTGCAGAATTTAAGGGGTGAAGAAAGAAGAGTTGAAAACGACTCAGCAATTATCAACAGGAAAGTATGAAAAAGATGGAATTCCTATTACCTGCAAATCAGAGTAGGATCTCCTTTGGGGAAGAAAGTTGTTAAATTGGTTTAGTATAAGCTGAATTTATGGTTCAGATAAGGTAATAACAGCCAATAAAGAGCTGAGAATATGAGTCTGAAGCTCCAGAAAGAAGCCTGGGATGGGAGTGTATATTTAGGGTCATCAGAGTGGAAATGATGATTGAGATTGGGAAGTGAATAGGATCTTGAGGAAAGATCCATACATGAGATGAACCTGGAAAATAAAGATGGTTAGGAGGCAGTTGGTTATTAAAATCTCTCAAACATAATATAAACACTGTATCTGAATTCTTAATCATCATGTAGACTCTGCAAAGGCAAAACTTCTTCCATGCTTATGGATGTTAGCTATTTGCTAAAAGTACACACTCTAGAGTACACATTTCAACTGATAACTCTGCTTCATTATTTAGTCATCTTCTGAGCCTCATCTTTACTGCCTACTTTCATAAAGATTTGTGATATCAAGCATAAATATAAATCCTCTTGAGAGTAAAGCATATTTAATATATATACAATGAATGAAGTTCATCAAAGATGATTTTACATGTTTTGACTTCCTAAGTACTGATTTCAAAGCACCTTAAACTTGTTTCAGCTTGTTAGATTAAAAGCTCAAATATAGGGGATCCCTGGGTGGCTCAGCGGTTTGGTGCCTGCCTTCGGCCTGGGGCGTGATCCTGGAGTCCCAGGATTGAGTCCCATATCGGGCTCCCTGCATGGAGCCTGCTTGTGTCTCTGCCTATCTCTCTCTCTGTGTCTCTCATGAATAAATAAAATATTAAAAATAAATAAATAAATAAAAGCTCAAATATATATATATGTGTGTGTGTGTGTGTGTGTGTGTGTATGCTTACTGACAGCAATGAACAAAGTATTTGGTAGAAATGATATAAAAAGGAATTTTAGAGAATCATGGTAAAATATCATAATAATAAAAATATAGTTTAGATATTTTTTCTTTGATGTGCATTTTTTTCTTTTAAATGTGCTAATTTAAATATTAGGACTTGGTGACGTTAAGAAATACAACTTGGAAATATATTAAACATATAATTTAGAAGTGTGAATTTGTATTTAAAGAAAAATATTTGCTTTTTAAATTTATTTAGCATCTAAGCATTTATTGGGAGATCCTTTATTATTATTATTATTATTAATTTTTAAATATTTTATTTATTTATTCATGAGAGACACACAAGAGAGAGAGGCAGAGACACAGGCAGAGGGAGAAGCAGGCTCCATGCAGGGAGCTTGACGTGGGACTTGATCCCGGGTCTCCAGGATCATACCCCGGGCTGAAGGTGGTGCCAAACCGCTGGGCCATTGGAGCTGCCCAGATCCTTAATTATTGTATAGGGACATATGGGGTTCTGAGGCTTAAAACAACACTCACAATACAGATTCAGTGGAGGCTATTCTGGTCTGCCAGTGTATAGCTTCATGTTTCTGAAACCACACTAACTGTACCACAGCTTGTGCCTCTCCTCTAGTCTATTTTCTAGCCTCTTCTCCCAACCTTGGATTATTTGGCTTGTCAGCTCAATTCCTTGCAACATCTCCTCCTTCTTCCATAATGAACATCTTTCTGAATAGCTTTTACATTTGGATTTTGTTGTTGAAATCTAATTAAGAGTTACTCTAGTTAAATATGAATTATAAAACAAAATTAATCTGGAATTAGTCTGTTAATGAGAAGTTCAGATTTGATCACATTATTTTTATTTACATTGAACTTTTCAAGATTATAACTATTGTCTTTAAAACAATCATTAAAAAAAAAAAAAGAATCATCTGGGGACACCTGGGTAGCTCAGCAGTTAAGCGTCTGCCTTTGGCTCAGGTTGTGATCCCGGAGACCCAGGATCGAGTCCCACATCAAGCTCCCTGCATGGAGCCTGCTTCTCCCTCTGCCTATGTCTCTGCCTCTCTCTCTGTATGTCTCATGAATAAATAAATAAAATCTTAAAAAAAAAATCAGTGGTTCTTAAAGAATGGTTTCAGGCTAGCAGCATCAGCGTCACCAGGGAGCTAACTGGAATTACAAATTTTTAGGCCCCACTGTACACCTACTGAATCAAAAACTATGGGGTTGGAGTCTAGCAATCTGTAATTTAGAGCCCTTCAAGTAATTCTCATGCATGCTAAAGACTGAAAACTATTGCTGTATATGATTTCTATCATTGGGGAAGATGGAGGCATATGATCTAATCCCATATGGGCTGTTTAAATCAAGAATCTCAATTTTATACTTAGAATCACTTAATACTCATGGTGAGGTGTCTGGGTGGCTCAGTTGGTTAAGCGTCCAACTCTTGGTTTTGGCTTAGGTCATGATCTCATAGGTTGTGGGATGGAGCCCCACATCCAGCTTTGCATTTGGTGGGGAGTTTGCCCCTCTCCCTGTTTTCATGTAGGTGCTCATGTTCACATTCTCTCCCTAAAATAAATAAATAAATCTTTAAAAAATACTCATGGCAAGCTACATGATACACCAATTTAATCAGAATCATTAAGATGTGGATTTTTTAAACATTCCAACTGTAATATCCAGGTTGGTTTGAGAGATGATTGCTTTAAGTCATCAGTAAATCTTCTAGCCAGTGCTACAGATAATAGAATTCTAGTATCCTTTCACTTTGTACTGTTTTAGATCTGACACATTTGCTCCATGTGCTCTAGGACTTGTTAGGAGATATGCCTCATGAATCACTTCTTGTTGGGTATACCAAGAATGCAAGGCCATGACTACTCTTTACCCAGACCATTTCTTATGGTTTTATTTTCAGGGAACATCCTTGAGGAAGGAAATAATGTTTTCTCTGTAGCTGTACCATGAATAATAGTCTCTTATTTTGACCCACAAGTCTCATATCTTCTGTCAATATTTGTGAAATAGTTTCAGGCAAATTTAAGATCAAATCCAAATCAGTAGTAATCCATACCAAGCTATTCTCAGTACTCCAGCCTATTCTGTTAGATCTTGCTCTTTGGACCATAGCTGGGCATGGATTCCAAATTTACTCCTATATTTCATTCTTGCCTATAGGGATTCTCCCTCTTGTTACCATTAGCTTCAGTCTACTCAGGATAGGGCTCTCCTAATGGCAACTTTACTCCAGAGACTTTCTGCCTGTCAATGTCTGCCTTGGGCTACAAACAAGGCCTCACTGAGCCTCAGAAGAGGACCAAAATTTATTTTGTTAAAGCATACAAATCTTCTTTGTATTAATAATAATAATATCTTACATATGTATAACATGTTAAAACTATCAGTGTACTTTCATAAAGATCGTCTTATTTTATCTATTTTTCTTTCTTTCTTTTTAAAGATATTATTTATTTATTCATGAGAGACACATAGAGAGAGAGAGGCAGAGACACAGGCAGAGGGAGAAGCTGGCTCCATGCAGGGAGCCCGATACTGGACTCGATCCCAGGTCTCCAGGATCACGCCCTGGGCTGAAGGTGGCACTAAACCACTGAGCTACTCAAATTGAACACCAATAAAAAATAAATTTATATTAAAAAAAAATTCTTTAGATATACTAAATAAATAAATAAGTAACTAACTAACTAAATAAATAAACAAACCACTGAGCTACCCGGACTGTCCTTTTATTTCATTTTTAATAACCAGTCTGGTATCTTG
This sequence comes from Canis aureus, assembly GCF_053574225.1. NCBI lineage: Eukaryota > Metazoa > Chordata > Mammalia > Carnivora > Canidae > Canis > Canis aureus. The sequence goes on from NC_135643.1 coordinate 38,882,484, forward strand.
CCTGTAACAGGCATGCATTATTTATTTCTTTAAAGAAATGAGTGAATATGCTCACGAATATAGAAATAGATGAAGAGAGGAAAAAGAAAATTCTGTGTTAAAAAAAAAAAGAAAATTCTGTGTTAAGGTACATAGATAATGTACCTTACCTCGTTGATAAAAGTACCTGAACTATATTAACCATACTTTATCATCAGTCTCTTTGTGATTAACATCATCAGAAATTGTATTATGTGAATTCATACATTGTGTTGTTTTGTTAGAATGATTTATTTTTATCTCCTTAAAGAGCCTCCATACTACAAAGACAAAGGTATGTTATCAAGACAATCAACAGCCTTTGTTGATTATCTGCCTTAATTAATGTATTGTTTTCATTTTGTCCTTTTGGATTGTCTTCTTATCTTGTCTCTGATTTGTACCATTATTCCTTCTGGCAACTTGCTGATAACATGCCCAGAGAAAGAATGAGGGTGACTTGTCTGCTCTTTAAGCTTATCTGTGCATCCAGACAAATCAATCCCATCCCTCCTGCTACTCAGGGACACCCAGCTAGGCTTGGTTACTCTCATGGTAGGGCCATCCCCTAAATCACATTCAGAAGTAGTTTCCTGTTGCTTGGGAGCTAAGCCTGGGAGGAAAGGGAGATTTTAGGAAATGTGAATATTCAATTAATCTATAGCATAGTGATGAAGTTTTGGAATATAGGTGAGTGAGGTCCAGAGCCAACGACCAACAAAGAATTCTTGAGATGTCTTTGGTGCAAAATGGTGGGTTTATTAAAGCAGGGGACAGGATGCTTAGGCAGGAAGAGGGGGCTGCCCCATACTTGTGAGAGGTGGCTAATTATATACCCAGGAGTTTGGGGAAGGTAGGCAAAAGGGAGTGCCAAAAGGATTTTCATATGCTAAGGAGGACCTACCAGACACTGAAGGCCTTGACTTTGTCAAGTTAAAGATTGTTTTTCCCTCCAGCTAGGTATTACCATTAAGACTCCTGAGGAATGTCACAGGTATCCCACCCTGGGTGGGGGTTATTTGTGAGATAACAGCTGTGCTTTGTCCTCAGCTAGCCCTGCTCTCTCATCTGTAGAATGGTTTGAAGAGAATGGACAAAATAAAGACTATCTGGCTTTATCATTGCGCTCTGATTTATTCTCCACCTCCCAGCTCTGTCCTTGGGTGAGTTTGGGTATCCTAGAGGGGCATTAAAATTATAGGATTATTATTAAAAATAAAACGAGGAGTAGAGCAATTAAACAGAAAGTTCGATTAATAACCACAGTCTTATGTCTCCCTTTACTGTCAGTAGGAGAATTTTGCTTTCCATGAATAACCTAAATAAATATGTCAAGTCTTCACTTGATTTTTTTCCACATCAGAGAGAAAAGCAGTGAAAGGCATTGAATGGGCTTCTGAGGAGTCCAGCTGGGAACCCTGTCGTCAGCCTCCAGCCTAGAGGCAGGTAGTTTGCTTCTATTTAGGAAGCAAAGATTATGCCCATTGACTTCTAAGAACATCTCACAGGTTTAAAGTAAAAGTGACAAGATCATGGAACATTTTCAGACAATATACTTTGCTATTTTGTTGTTGTTATACATGGAAATCAACAAGAATTCAGATATCTTTAAAAGTCTTTTAAGTTGCCATTGGAAACCTGAGTATTTTTGAAAAATATAAAAACATGTATTTTGGGAATATAGATTCCATACTGAGAAGGGGCAGGATGAAAAAGAGCTAAGTATTGTCCTCACTATGGTGATCATAAAAAGATCATTTTTTGATTGATTAAGGGGATGTCATTGAATCATAATTTATTACTTTTTCTTTTTTTTTTTTTTATTGGTGTTCAATTTACTAACATACAGAATAACACCCAGTGCCCGTCACCCATTCACTCCCACCCCCCGCCCTCCTCCCCTTCTACCACCCCTAGTTCGTTTCCCAGAGTTAGCAGTCTTTACGTTCTGTCTCCCTTTCTGATATTTCCCACACATTTCTTCTCCCTTCCCTTATTTTCCCTTTCACTATTATTTATATTCCCCAAATGAATGAGAACATATAATGTTTGTCCTTCTCCGACTGACTTACTTCACTCAGCATAATACCCTCCAGTTCCATCCACGTTGAAGCAAATGGTGGGTATTTATCATTTCTAATAGCCGAGTAATATTCCATTGTATACATAAACCACATCTTCTTTATCCATCATCTTTCGTTGGACACGGAGGCTCCTTCCACAGTTTGGCTATCGTGGCCATTGCTGCTAGAAACATCGGGGTGCAGGTGTCCCGGCGTTTCATTGCATTTGTATCTTTGGGGTAAATCCCCAACAGTGCAATTGCTGGGTCGTAGGGCAGGTATATTTTTAACTGTTTGAGGAACCTCCACACAGTTTTCCAGAGTGGCTGCACCAGTTCACATTCCCACCAACAGTGTAAGAGGGTTCCCTTTTCTCTGCATCCTCTCCAACATTTGTTGTTTCCTGCCTTGTTAATTTTCCCCATTCTCACTGGTGTGAGGTGGTATCTCATTGTAGTTTTGATTTGTATTTCCCTGATGGCAAGTGATGCAGAGCATTTTCTCATATGCATGTTGGCCATGTCTATGTCTTCCTCTGTGAGATTTCTGTTCATGTCTTTTGCCCATTTCATGATTGGATTGTTTGTTTCTTTGGTGTTGAGTTTAATAAGTTCTTTATAGATCTTGGAAACTAGCCCTTTATCTGATATGTCATTTGCAAATATCTTCTCCCATTCTGTAGGTTGTCTTTGAGTTTTGTTGACTGTATCCTTTGCTGTGCAAAAGCTTCTTATCTTGATGAAGTCCCAATAGTTCATTTTTGCTTTTGTTTCTTTTGCCTTCGTGGATGTATCTTGCAAGAAGTTACTATGGCCGAGTTCAAAAAGGGTGTTGCCTGTGTTCTTCTCTAGGATTTTGATGGAATCTTGTCTCACATTTAGATCTTTCATCCATTTTGAGTTTATCTTGGTGTATGGTGAAAGAGAGTGGTCTAGTTTCATTCTTCTGCATGTGGATGTCCAATTTTCCCAGCACCATTTATTGAAGAGACTGTCTTTCTTCCAATGGATAGTCTTTCCTCCTTTATCGAATATTAGTTGCCCATAAAGTTCAGGGTCCACTTCTGGATTCTCTATTCTGTTCCACTGATCTATGTGTCTGTTTTTGTGCCAGTACCACACTGTCTTGATGACCACAGCTTTGTAGTACAACCTGAAATCTGGCATTGTGATGCCCCCAGATATGGTTTTCTTTTTTAAAATTCCCCTGGCTATTCGGGGTCTTTTCTGATTCCACACAAATCTTAAAATAATTTGTTCTAACTCTCTGAAGAAAGTCCATGGTATTTTGATAGGGATTGCATTAAACGTGTATATTGCCCTGGGTAACATTGACATTTTCACAGTATTAATTCTGCCAATCCATGAGCATGGAGTATTTTTCCATCTCTTTGTGTCTTCCTCAATTTCTTTCAGAAGTGTTCTATAGTTTTGAGGGTATAGATCCTTTACATCTTTGGTTAGGTTTATTCCTAGATATCTTATGCTTTTGGGTGCAATTGTAAATGGGATTGACTCCTTAATTTCTCTTTCTTCAGTCTCATTGTTAGTGTATAGAAATGCCACTGACTTCTGGGCATTGATTTTGTATCCTGCCACGCTACCGAATTGCTGTATGAGTTCTAGCAATCTTGGGGTGGAGTCTTTTGGGTTTTCTATGTAGAGTATCATGTCATCGGCGAAGAGGGAGAGTTTGACTTCTTCTTTGCCAATTTGAATGCCTTTAATGTCTTTTTGTTGTCTGATTGCTGAGGCTAGGACTTCCAGTACTATGTTGAATAGCAGTGGTGAGAGTGGACATCCCTGTCTTGTTCCTGATCTTAGGGGAAAGGCTCCCAGTGCTTCCCCATTGAGAATGATATTTGCTGTGGGCTTTTCATAGATGGCTTTTAAGATGTCGAGGAATGTTCCCTCTATCCCTACACTCTGAAGAGTTTTGATCAGGAATGGATGCTGTATTTTGTCAAATGCTTTCTCTGCATCCAATGAGAGGATCATATGGTTCTTGGTTTTTCTCTTGCTGATATGATGAATCACATTGATTGTTTTACGGGTGTTGAACCAGCCTTGTGTCCCAGGGATAAATCCTACTTGGTCATGGTGAATAATTTTCTTAATGTATTGTTGGGTCCTATTGGCCAGTATCTTGTTGAGAATTTTTGCATCCATGTTCATCAGGGATATTGGTCTGTAATTCTCCTTTTTGGCGGGGTCTTTGTCTGGCTTTGGAATTAAGGTGATGCTGGCTTCATAGAACGAATTTGGAAGTACTCCATCTCTTTCTATCTTTCCAAACAGCTTTAGGAGAATAGGTATGATTTCTTCTTTAAACGTTTGATAAAATTCTCCTGGGAAGCCATCTGGCCCTGGACTCTTGTGTCTTGGGAGGTTTTTGATGACTGCTTCAATTTCCTCCCTGGTTATTGGCCTGTTCAGGTTTTCTATTTCTTCCTGTTCCAGTTTTGGTAGTTTGTGGCTTTCCAGGAATGCGTCCATTTCTTCTAGATTGCCTAATTTATTGGCGTATAGCTGTTCATAATATGTTTTTAAAATCGTTTGTATTTCCTTGGTGTTGGTAGTGATCTCTCCTTTCTCATTCATGATTTTATTAATTTGAGTCTTCTCTCTCTTCTTTTTAATAAGGCTGGCTAATGGTTTATCTATCTTATTAATTCTTTCAAAGAACCAACTCCTGGTTCTGTTGATCTGTTCCACAGTTCTTCTGGTCTCGATTTCGTTGAGTTCTGCTCGAATCTTTATTAACTCCCTTCTTCTCTTGGGTGTAGGATCTATTTGCTGTTTTCTCTCTAGCTCCTTTATGTGTAAGGTTAGCTTTTGTATTTGAGTTCTTTCCAGTTTTTGAATGGATGCTTGTATTGCGATGTATTTCCCCCTTAGGACTGCTTTTGCTGCATCCCAAAGATTTTGAACGGTTGTATCTTCATTCTCATTAGTTTCCATGAATCTTTTTAATTCTTCCTTAATTTCCTGGTTTACCCTTTTATCTTTTAGCAGGATGGTCCTTAACCTCCATGTGTTTGAGGTCCTTCCAAACTTCTTGTTGTGATTTAGTTCTAATTTCAAGGCATTATGGTCCGAGAATATGCAGGGGACAATCCCAATCTTTTGGTATCGGTTCAGACCCGATTTGTGACCCAATATGTGGTCTATTCTGGAGAAAGTTCCATGTGCGCTTGAGAAGAATGTGTATTCAGTTGAGTTTGGATGTAAAGTTCTGTAGATATCTGTGAAATCCATCTGGTCCAGTGTATCATTTAAAGCTCTCGTTTCTTTGGAGAGGTTTTGCTTAGAAGACCTATCGAGTATAGAAAGAGCTAGATTGAAGTCACCAAGTATAAGTGTATTATTATCTAAGTATTTCTTCACTTTGGTTAATAATTGATTTATATATTTGGCAGCTCCCACATTCGGAGCATATATATTGAGGATTGTTAAGTCCTCTTGTTGAATAGATCCTTGAAGTATGATATAGTGTCCCTCTTCATCTCTCACTACAGTCTTTGGGGTAAATTTTAGTTTATCTGATATAAGGATGGCTACCCCTGCTTTCTTTTGAGGACCATTCGAATGGTAAATGGTTCTCCAACCTTTTATTTTCAGGCTGTAGGTGTCCTTCTGTCTAAAATGAGTCTCTTGTAGACAGCAAATAGATGGGTCCTGCTTTTTTATCCAGTCTGAAACCCTGCGCCTTTTGATGGGGTCATTAAGCCCGTTCACATTCAGAGTTACTATTGAGAGATATGAGTTTAGTGTCATCATGATATCTATTCAGTCTTGGTTTTTGTGGACTGTTGCACTGAACTTCTTCTTAAAGGGGAATTTTAAGAGGCCCCCTTAAAATTTCTTGCAGAGCTGGTTTGGAGGTCACATATTCTTTTAGTTGCTGCCTGTCTTGGAAGCTCTTTATCTCTCCTTCCATTTTGAATGAGAGCCTTGCTGGATAAAGTATTCTTGGTTGCATGTTCTTCTCATTTAGGACCCTGAATATATCCTGCCAGCCCTTTCTGGCCTGCCAGGTCTCTGTGGAGAGGTCTGCTGTTACCCTAATACTCCTCCCCATAAAATTCAGGGATTTCTTGTCTCTTGCTGCCTTAAGGATCTTCTCTTTATCTTTGGAATTTACAAGCTTCACAATTAAATGTCGAGGTGTTGAACGGTTTTTATTGATTTTAGGGGGGGATCTCTCTATTTCCTGGATCTGAATGCCTGTTTCCCTTCCCAGATTAGGAAAGTTTTCAGCTAGAATTTGTTCAAATACATATTCTGGCCCTCTGTCCCTTTCGGCGCCCTCGGGAACCCCAATTAAACGTAGGTTTTTCTTCCTCTGGCTGTCGTTTATTTCCCTTAATCTATCTTCATGGTCTTTTAATTGTTTGTCTCTTTTTTCCTCAGTTTCCCTCTTTGCTATCAACTTGTCTTCTAGGTCACTCACTCGTTCTTCCACCTCATTAACCCTCGTCGTTAGGACTTCTAGTTTGGATTGCATCTCATTCAATTGATTTTTAATTTCTGCCTGATTAGCTCTAAATTCTGCAGTCATGAAGTCTCTTGAGTCCTTTATACTTTTTTCTAGAGCCACCAGTAGCTGTATAATAGTGCTTCTGAATTGGCTTTCTGACATTGAATTGTAATCCAGATTTTGTAACTCTGTGGGAGAGAGGACTGTTTCTGATTCTTTCTTTTGAGGTGAGGTTTTCCTTCTAGTCATTTTGCTCCGTGCCGAGTGGCCAAAAGCAAGTTGTATTGGGAAAAAGAGAAAAAGAGAGGAGAGAAAGAAGGAAAGAAAAGAGAAAGAGAAAAAAAAAGGGAAGAAAAAGAAAAAAAAACGAAAAAAAAAAAAAAGAAAAAGAGAAAGAAAAAGAAAGGAGAAAAAAAGGGGGTGGGGGAAGGAAACAAATCAAAAAGCAAAACAAAACAAAAACAAAAACAAAAAAACAAACAAACAAAAAAAAGAACCACCGGCGAGTATCTTCTGATTCTGTGTACTTTAAGTCCCTTGGCTTCTCCTGGAAGTTGTCCGTCTAGCTGGTGTTCTGGGGGAGGGGCCTGTTGTGCGGATTTTCAGGTGTTAGCAGTTGGGGGAGCTGCTGTGCCCCTGCCTGGTGCAGGACTCGGTGGGGGTTGTTTACCCCGTGAGGCCGCAGGAGGAACAGCCCCAGTGGCGGGGCAGCTCTGGAAACCTGGATTCAGCTCCGGCAGGAACTCCGTCTGCAGGGCCTGGAGGCTCCGGGGCGGGGCCGCTGATCTGCTCAGCTGGGGCAGGAGCGTCCTCGCTGTCCTGGGCCCTCCCGGCCTCTGCCTGTCCCGGGGGAGGCGGGATTCTGGGCTGTGTCCCGGCGCCCTGTGCTCCGGAGCCTGCGCTGGTGGATTCGCGCTCCCGGGCCGCGCAACCCCCTCCGCGGAGCCGCCGCCCGAGCCCCTCCGAGCTGCTCCTGGAACCGCGCAGCCCCCTCCGCACGGAGCCTCTTCCTCTGCCCGAGCCCCTCCGAGCTGCTCCCGGGGCCGCGCAGCCCCCTCCGCACGGAGCCTCTTCCTCTGCCCGAGCCCCCCGAGCTGCTCCGGGTCCCCCGTGCGCTGCAGCCCTTAGGGAGCTCGGCGCACTCTCCTGGGCGCGCAGTTGCTGTTACTGTCCCGGGAGCCCGAGGGCATCCCCGCCCTCCTGGGTCCTGCTCCACCTCCCCGCGAGCCCCTTTCCCCCGGGAAGGTCGGTGCAGCTCCTGCTCCTCCGGGACGGGGCTCTCCTGTCCTGGGGACACTCGCCCCGGCCTCAGCCCGGCTCCTCGCGGGGCCCCTCCCCCTTGGAGGCCTTTGTTCCTTTATTTCTTTTTCCCCGTCTTCCTACCTTGATAGAAGCGCGAACTCTTCTCACTGGAGCATTCCAGCTGGTCTCTCTTTAAATCTCAGGCCGAATTCATAGATTTTCAGGGTAATTTGAAGGTTTTCTAGGTAGTTTGGTGGAGACAGGTGATTTGGAGACCCTACTCTTCCGCCATCTTGCTCCTCCCCCCATAATTTATTACTAATAGGAATTGGATTTAACACAACATCATGTGGAACTGGTGAGAGGGAGTCTTTTTTATGTCAAACTTTTAGGAAGATAATCTCACCAAAAAGGCAAAGTGAGATTATCTATTTCATCTTTCCCATTGATGCAGTATGAGGCACATCAAAAGATAAAGTGTTCCAGAAACAAACAAACAGAAAAGAAGGATGACTTTAGACCTTGTAGAGAAACCCAGAGAGCCTTCAGGCAGAACAAAAAGAGAAATTGAAAGCCATATACCTCACAACTAGAGGTCCCATTTCTTACGTGTAAGCAGCTGCAGCAAGAATTTACAGCACATATTGGATGGGAGGAAAGATCATTAAATTCTATACCACTAACAACAGGTTTCAGAAGCAACAGGAGTTGTTTATGGATAATCTTTAAATAAAACTGAAGCTTCGAACAATTGCAGTTGGATAACCTAAGAATATTTGGTATTTATTTCAATTCCTGATTTTAGAAAATTATAGCAAGTCTCATATGAGATATGAATAGTGTGGAATACAGAGGAAGTTAGTTTACAGTAAAATGCCTGGGTGATAAATAATGAAAAATATCATTTAATTTATGGATCACTTTCTTATCTCCTGCCTGAAGTTAAGAGTATAACTTGTTCATTAGCTTGAAATAATTGAGTGAAATCACATAATATTATTTGTAAGGTTTTGGCCATCCATAATCATACCCAGTTCAACTTCACTACATAGTTTTTTCATTCCATAGCTTAGATCCAATCACTATCCATGTTTAACTCAGGATTTTATAAAGTAAAGAAAGAATTCCTTTAAATATTTTAGTTATAGGAATTGAGTAAAACCAGCTGACAGTTTCAATCAAGATTTGTACTGACAGAGGTCAGAAGTAGTATGTCATCCCCCAACTCTCCTCAAAGTAGGGAGGGGCCTTGAAAGGCTATTTCTCTTTGGCTGTGGTGTTTCTTAGTTTAGCTTTTCTCCAAGCAAGTTGTATTTGCCTGTGTTTGAAAGGCTGTTCTCTGCATGTTCTTTCCTCATATCTTATATAATTACCATTTTAAATGATCAGTTTCCTATTTCACAAGATATATTGTGTTATAACAATATCTTTGTGTTTTAAGTACTTTTAAACACTTCTCATGTCCTCAATGCATAATTAAGCATGACTTCCTGTTCAGTTTTGATGGTTTCTGAAATATTTTCCTTAGAACTGAGATAAAATGTTTGTAATAGTTCTGTTTAAAGTTTTTTTTTTTTTTTTTTTTTTTTAAATCTTTATAACTTGTATAGGGGAACACACACAAAAAAAAACAAAAAACAAAAACCGGTGTTTAGAATGTTATGCTCCATGGTAAAATATGCTAACTTAAAGAGTTTGTATCAAAGATAAATTTACAGAGCATCATCGTATTTACCAGCAAAGTGCCACTGGTAAATTTTAATTTCAAAAAAAGTAACAAACTGAAATTTTAGAATAAAAAGTATTGAGAATTGATGTCTGAGAAAAAAGATCTATGGTATCCATGAACAACTTATGTCTTCAAAAGAAACAGAAAAATCCATTAACATTTAACCAAAACTAACTAATTAGAGTAGGACTTTTTCAAGTTAGATATCAGGACTCCTTTAGACTCTTCAGAATTATTGAAAATCACAGAGAACATCTATTGTTATATCTCTCAGTATTTATCACATTAGAAATTAAAACTGAGAAAACTTCAAATACAAACATAAAACAATAATACTTTTCTTTGACAGAATGACAGTTTTATTCCATGTCGTGTAGCCTCTAGAAAACCCTATTGTATGTTCACTTATGAAAAAATGAGAATGAAAAAGGCAAATAATATCTTAGCATTATTAAGAAAATATTTTTTTAAAAAAAGAAAATATATTTTTAAAAAATATTTATTTATTCATGAGACATACACACACACACACACACACAGAGGCAGAGACACAGGCAGAGGGAGAAGCAGGCTCCATGCAGGGAGCCCGATGTGGGACTCCATCCCGGTTCTCCAGGATCACACCCTGGGCTGAAGGCGGCACCAAACCGCTGAGCCACCCAGGCTGCCCAGAAAATATTCTTTTTTTTTTTTATTAATAAATTTATTTTTTAATTGGTGTTCAGTTTGCCAACATACAGAATAACACCCAGTGCTCATCCTGTCAAGTGCTCCCCTCAGTGCTCTCCACCCAGTCACCCCCACCCCCAGCTCTCCTCCCTTTCCACCACCCCTAGTTCCGTTTCCCAGAGTTAGGAGTCTTCCATGTTCTGTCTCCCTTTCTGATATTTCCTACTCATTCCAGAAAATATCCTTAATGAAGCCTCTGATACGGTCTTGAGGATCCTCAGAGACCATATGTCAGTCTGTCAATGAAGCAGAAATCAAGATGTTTGGATCCCTAGTAGATATGTAATCAAAATGCCATGGGAATACAGAGAAGGGGAGTCATTTGTATCAGTTAGTGTTAAAAATTATTATCACACTCTTGATATTAATTTTCAACTGAGTCTAGATTACAATAAAAAGCAAATAGTTAAACTAAATAAAGGTACTAGTTTTTGCCAAGTAATTCGGTTCATGAAATGAAGGTATTCCCCTGCCACCTGGTGGCAATGTATCCTAATTATAGGGATTGAAGAAGTTTTTAAATGGTGCACAATTACAGTGCATCTTCAGTGCAGATTCAGAACTGAATGTGGAATTATTCATCAAACACTACAGAATTATACTTGGAACCTCTGAAACATGCCAACTTACAATAAACAGTCCCCTAATGCAGTAAAAGCAACTACGTTAAAACCAACCATATTTTAAAGAACCAATAATTATGCAGAATTTTCTCACTGCGTTGAATACAATTGGTGCTCAGTATTTCAGGGTGGCAAAAAGAAGAGCTTTCCTCGTTTTTCTGTAATGCATTTTCTCAAGCCTAGGGAAAAAAAAGAAGTAAGAGGGATCTGTAACCTGACCACCATCAGATTTTGTGCACTCAGTCTAGGGGAGTTGAGAATATGCCCTAAAGAAGATCAGGATAATGGCCTCACTGATTCACACTCCATTTGGGAATGTATGTTGCTGCAGCAATGTGAAGCTGTTTGGCACATGGATACCTGGAAAGAGAGAGAGATGGGAGTGTTGGAGGGCCAAAAGAACTTTGAGCCTGATAAATACGATAGGTTGATATGGGTTTACATAAAGCTACTTTCCTTCCTCCCCTCTTTATAGTCTAAAACATTATGTTAATTGTACTGTATTTTTCAACAGGACCATAAAAATAGTTTTTATCTTTTTATTGGTTAGTCTTGAACTTTGGGAATCAGTAACTCATGATTTTTGTAAACTTTTAACATTCCTCTCAATACTTGCAAGTATGATGTAACATAGTGCTGTGATCATCAACCTGGAGATATGTGCCTTTCCAAGATACTTAAGCGTGATTGGTTTTTAGACAGTAAATTTCCTTATACTTTACTTCCATGTGTAGTTTTCCCCCCAAATTGATCTGCTTGGAAACAAGCCTGTATTCAGAAAGGCTCAAGTTTCACTTTATAAAAGGTATACAAAGTCCTCACTTATCTTATAACTTACTAAGGAACATTGCCTGAAGGGTAAACCTCTCTGGATGCCTTAGAAAGGGGAAGCCTCCTGCAATGATTAATCATGCTACCATGAACCTATAGGACTTTGAGTCTTTCCAGAGTTCTATATATTTCTGTTAAGGATAGAGCCTGGGGTGGAAACTGGTACTTTTGGTAATTAAGAATGGTGAATTCAGATATGTGGTGTAGAAGGTAAGAAAATAATATTAATTTTAATTTAAACAACTTTGTTTCTTTTATCTCCTGACTTTTTAAAGAATTGATGGCTTCTGAGGAAGAGTCCATTGAGGAAAAAGTAGAAAGAGCATCAGTAACAAATTTTAAGTGCTTGAAAATGGCCTTTTCTAATGAAAATCCTTTTCCACTCCTAATGTTATTCTCTAGTACCTGAAAGCACCGAAGAACAGCCAAAGGATATAGAGTAGGAAAACTTCTCAAAAATATATAATTTGATGTGTTCTGAAAATATCAAAAATTTTTAAATATATTGGAAAAAACTCTGGATAAAACTTCAATGTGGTTTCTTTCAGATTTAATGTATATTGTTCACTAAAGTAATTAAAATTTGCTTTTTAAAGTCATGTCATGTAAGATTTATTCTAATTACCATAAATTCTCATTTGATAAAAAATGTTAAACATTCTCTGTTTTATTATTAAACTATAAAATTAGACACTCACTGTTAGACCAATTGCCGCTGAAAGAAGCTGACACCAAGACCTAGTAAGGGAGGGTACAGGGGAAAAACTACTCTGATCTCACTCCCCACCCTTAGACCTGATGATTGAGCCTCTCATTGGCTAAACACAAGTAAGGCCTCCAAGAACACTGAATAGAGTGAAAAAGGGTGAAATGAGGATCCAGAAGATCTGGGAAATGTCCAAAAATTGAGAAAATGCATGACTCTGGTAATTGTTTATCTTAGCTTTGGACCTTTAGAAAGTGGATCTGAAATCAAAGATTAAAGACTTGTTGGGTGGCAAGTCTCCATGGTGTTTCTGTACATCAGTGACAGCTTTTGTCCAAGATTATATTTTGGAAGATGTTTGTGTAGCAAATAGCCCCGAAAGATAGGGATAGTGTCAATTTTGGGAGGAAAATGCAGATTTTTTTTTCTGGCCAAGAAAATAAAGATAATATGCCTCCATGGGAAAACAGACACGTTTCCTAGCAGTCCCTTTAAAATATTGGGAGTTTCCAAAGCTTAGAGTTTCTCAGCAGTAACACAGATATACTACTGCACACACAATACCCTCACATATCTTGGTGGGCAAGGAGAGCCAGCATAAACATAAAGTACATACTGCCTGTTGTGCTATGAGTAACAAAGTCCTTTATCCGACTTGTGTCTTCTCTCAGCATCTGTGAAACTGTGGCAGGCTCACTTGTTAGCTTACAATCGGGGGTGAAATCTCCAGCCTTTCACAGTTCTTGATAGGACACTTTATTTGGGAGGTACAAGCCTCAGGCAGTGAAGGTAAGGGAAAAGAAGGGAGGGAGGTATATATGTGTTGCTATACTGGTTACCATAGTGGACTGCAGAGAGACATTAGCATTCATAATTTACTCTGCATTTGGGATTTCCCAAAAGTACTGAAAGGAGAACTTCACCTGCGAGTAGTCCATAAGAAAGAGAGAAAGGAGGGGGACATTTTCTCCTTGGCTCCCTCCCATCTGCTCTTCCCTTTGATCAAGGTTTACCTGCATAAAGATCTCCTCCATACTTCTTGGTTGCATCTTGGTGGCTATTCAGGAAACTAGGCCCCATAACTTGAAGTATGATGTTTCATCCAAAGATGAAAGTGGAGGATTGGTCTTTAAGTAAAATGCTAACAAAGACAGTACAAGGAGGAGATGGACAAGAGAATTGCAGAAGGAGCATAAACTTTATATTTCAGTGTAATGAATACAGACTCATTTGGGTGTCAAACAGTTCCTGATTTTTGCTTTCCATAAAGTTGAATGAGAACCTAGCTGAGTTTCAGCTGATTATTAAAAACAAAAACAAAAACAAAAAACCAACCCTTTGTACTAGATCATTACATAATTTTTTATTTGTTTTGAAACTGGAGGAGTTAAAGGAAATGGGTGCCAGAGTTCTAACAAAACCCCTTCTGCTTCTATCTACTTATTTGTGTTGGTTAATGTACTTAGTATTTCTAATTATAAAAAGAAAAAATAGACATGAATCCATTCATAATCTTGTTTATTTACAAATAGCTGAACTAATTGGGAAAAAATAACCCCATTCAGCTTATTAATATCTATACTTTTTAATAAAATGTTTAAATTTAATGGCTATTTAGTAAAATTTATAATATATATTCTTTTGATTAATTATGAATTAATAATAGTTGTAACGGTAACTCAAAAGCCAGAAGGAATTTTAAATTATTTGAAGTCTTTTGGTCATAATAAAGAAAACAAATTTTAAATGCTTTTACATATTTTTGGTGTAGGAAAGTATGGTAAAATGATCAATAAAAGGCTTCAACTATAAAATACAATATTATTAGGGAAAAAATCTGTGGAATGGAATTGTGTGGTCAAGTAAAAAAGAGAACTATGTCAATTTTCATAGTTTAACAACAGTTTATTCATATATTTTTAAGGTGGGTATCACATATAGTATGTATATGATATATATAATACTATTTTTTCATTTTTTATTAAAGCATAATTTACATGTATTAAAATTTATCCCTGTTAGTGTATAGTTTTGTGAGTTTTGGCAAAAGTAAAGAGTCACATAACCACTTCATCATGGAAAGCAAGGTGTAGAATAGTTCCATCTAGTCAAATTCCCCCAGGTTCCTACCCATACCACCAGGCCCTGGAAACTACTGATCTGTTCTGCATCAGATAGTTTTGCCTTTTCCAAAATTTCATTTAATGCAATAATGTAATATGTAGCCTTTTGAGTCTAGTTTCTTTCACTTAGCATAATAAATTTGAGATGTATCCATGTTTTTGTGTATATCCACAGTTCATTTCTTTTTAGTGCTGAATCGTATTCCATTGTATGGATGGACTATAGCTGGCTTATTCAGTCACCAGTTAAAGAACATTTAGGCTTAAAAAAAATTTAGGTTGGTTTGAATTTTTAGAGACCATGAATAAAGCTTCTATAAACATTTATCTATAATTTTTTGCCTAAACATGGTTTTTATTTCATTTGGGTAAATGCTGAGCAGTGGGATTGCTGGGCCATATTCTGAGTGCATATTTAACTTTATAAGAAACTGACAAACTGCTTTCCAAATTGACTGCATTATTTGCATTCCCACCAGCAATGTATGGAGGTCCAGTTACTCCACGTTCATGCCAGCGGCACTGAGTATTATCAGGATTTGCTGTTGTTATTCTTTGCATTCTGGCAGTTTATATAGTGATAGCTCAGGCTAGTTAGGTTGAACATCTGTTCACATGATTATTATCCATTTATATATTTTCTTCGGTGCGATGTCTGTTCATGTCTTTTGCCCATTAAAAAAATTGGTCATCTGTTTATCATTGAGTTTTCAGTTTTTGTATATTCTGGATTTAAATCTTTTTATCAGATTATGATTTGTATTTCTAGGAAGCTCCCAATTGCTGCTAACGCTGATGTGCTGTTGGGAGTAGCTCTGATCTAGCATTCTGCTTTTAACATCTGTAAAAACCACCTGGAGTGGGACTCAGTAGATTTGGGGTGGAACTGAGATTCTGCATTTCTAACCAGCTTCCAGAAGAGTCTAATGCTTCTGTGATCACAGTTTGAGGGCATGAAGGCCTTAGCAAGATCACAGAAGGATTCCAAGAAAGGATTAAACTTCAGCTGATTTTGAAGGATTAGTAAGTTTTTCCAGAAATATAAGGAGTAGAGAAAAATGGAAGGTGAAGGAGGGAGAAAAGAGAAGAATAATTTTTCAGAGGAATTAATATAAACAAATATATAGAGGAATGAGCCATTTAAGGTTGGAGGAACAAAGCAATTAAAGATGTTAAGCGTAGGTGGTAAGACTGGAGAAGTAAGCCAGAATCATATTAGATAGGATATCTTTGGATTTTCTTTCCTGTGGGTGGGTGTGCATAGAAATATTTCAATCAGGAGAGTATGTGATTAGATTGTCAGTGTGGAAATCTGTCTGTCTCTGGCAGCAGGATAAAGAAGTGATTTTAGAAGAGAGTGGAAAATTGATTATTGCAATGTGCAGTGAGAGATAAAGGGTGCTTGAATTAAGGCAGTTACAACTGGGTGGAAGAGGAGGAGCCAGATTAAGAGATGTAGATTAACATAGTCATAGTAAAAATTGATGTAGGGGTGGAGGAGGAGGAGGAGGAGGAGGAGGAGGAGGAGGAGGAGAAGGAGGAGGAGGAGGTGGAAGAGGAGGAGGAGGAGGAGATGGCAGCAGCAGCAGCGGCTAGAATGGCAACTGGGTTGAGCCATTTACCAGTATAAGGAATGTGTGTAAGGACTAAGTTTTGTGCAGAAGATCATGAGGTTCAATAGATATGCACGTGACTGGAAGGTATTTTTTTTAATTTTATTTATTTATGATAGTCACACAGAGAGAGAGAGAGAGAGAGAGGCAGAGACACAGGCAGAGGGAGATGCAGGCTCCATGCACCAGGAGCCCGACATGGAAGGTATTTAAAAAATACTGAAGTATAGTTGGCATACAATGTTACATTTGTTTCAGGTGCACAGGTAGTCATTGGACAATTCTGTATGTCATTCAGTGCTCACCAAGGTAGGTATTATTAACGTCTGACACCATACAACATTATTACAATATTACTGTTATTTTTAATTTTTAAAATTTGAGTATAGTTGACACACAATATTACATTAGTTTCAGGTGTGCAGTGTAGGGATTTGACAAGCTTATGCATTATGCTATGTTCACCACAGGTGTAACTACCATCTATCACTATACATCCTATTACAGTATCATTGACTATATTCTTATGCTGTGCCTTTTATTCCCATGACTTATTTATTCCATAACTGGAAGCCTGTATCTCCCACTCCTCTTCACTCATTTTGCCCAGTCTCTCATCCTCCTTCCCTCTGGCAACCACCATTGGTTGCCATACATTATTCTGTGTATTTCTGTTAGGTAGAAGCTAGACATGAGCAGGAGGAGGAACATCCTGAGGCAGAGTCCCAAGTCCTTGAAGGGGAACTGTAGAGACATGAGCTGGAGGCAGGGACGGTGGTAAATATACTAGGCATTGAAAGCCCCAGGGACATGATATCCTGATCTTGTTGGCTTCCAAGACCTTGGGACTGACACATTAAGAGCCACAGGTGCAGAGCATGCCCTCTCTTCTTCTACCTCTGCCTCAGGGTAACCCCTAGACTTATTATAATGCATTTGCTTTAATACTACATCCTCACCATTCCCCCCACCCCACCTTTGCAAAGTCTGCTTTGACTGTTCTAGTACAAACTTTATAAAGTCAAAAACTCCCCCTTCCAACCTGTAGGAGGGTTTTCTCAAATGATTGGAAGCAGCCTCCATTAGAGACCACTGTACATGATAACCCCAATGAGCTCAGAGAGCTGTAAAAAATACCCAATCCCCAAACAATGTAGGGCCTGTCCACTTCTTGTAACCTGCCCCCCTCTCCTGCCTTCAGAGTATATTTTTGCTTTGTGCTTGCTACTTTCCTTCTGGCTGTCCTTATGCCAGTACAGATCACCATGTAAATCTGGTGGGGAATCCAAGAACCAAGACCTCTATTCACACAGTTCATACTCTCCCACCTGCAACATTTCTGGTCTGATTCTGCTTTCAGGTTATTTATTCATTTGTTTTTTGTCTTTTTTTATATTCCACTTATGAATAAAATCATATAGTATTTAGCTTTCTTGGTCTGACTTATTTTACTTACCATAATACCCTCTAGGTCCATCCATGTTGTCTCAAATGGCTTATCTCATCCTTTTTTATGATTTCATAGTATTTCTATGAGTGTGTATACACCACATCTTCTTTATTCGTTTGTCTATTGATAGGTTGCTTCCATAAACACAAGAGTTATATGTATCATTTTGAATTTGTGTTTTTTTTTTCCTTTGGGTAAATACCCAATAGTGAAATTATTGGGTCATATGGTATTTATATTTTTAATTTTTTGAGGAATGTCCATACTATTTTCCCCAGTGGCTATACTGATTTACATTCCCAGCAGCAGTGTATGAAGATCCTTTTTTCTTTATATCTTTGCCAAAGCTTGTTGTCTTTTTTATTTTAGCCATTTTAACAGGTGTAAGGTGATACCTCATTGTGGTTTTGGTTTGATGATTAGTGTTATTGACCCTCATTTCATAACTGTTGGCCATCTGTATGTCTTCTTTGGAAAAATGTCTATTCAGGTCCTCTGCCTAATTTTTCATTTTTTTTTTTAGTACTGAGTTGTATAGGTTCTTTATATATATATATTTTTTGATATCATAAACAATACTTTTTAATATATATATTTCTTGTTGAAGTTCGATTTGCCAACATAAAATATGCACCCAGTGCTCAGCTCATTCCATCAAGTGTCCTCCCCTGTGCAGTTCTTTATATATTTTGGATATTAACCTCTTATTGGGTATATTATTTGTAAGTATCTTTTCCTATCTAATAGCTTGCTTTTTTGTTTTGTTGATTGTTTTTTTTTTTTTTTTTTTTTTTTTTGCTATGCAAAATCTTTTTATTTTGGTGTAGTCTCAATAGTTTATTTTTACTTTGGTTTTCCTTACCTGAGGAGACCTATTCATAAATATTTGCTAAGGCTGATTTCTGAGAGATTGCTGCTTATAGTTTCTTTCAGGAGTTTTATGATTTCAGGTCTCACATTAGGTCTTTATACATTTTGAATTTATTTTTGTATTGGTGTAAGAAAGTGGTTGTTTAGTTGTGTTTTTGTTTTTGTTCTTTCTTTCTTTCTTTCTTTCTTTCTTTCTTTCTTTCTTCTTTCTTTTTTTTTTTTTTTTTCCCATGTTGAGGTCTAGTTTTCCCAGCACTGTTTATGGAAGAGATGGGCTTTCCCCATTGTATATTTTTGCTTCCTTTGTCATAGATTAATTGACCATATATAAATGTGAGTTTATTTTGGGCTCTCTGTTTTGCTATATTGATTCATGTGTCTGTTTTTGTGCCAGTAGCATATTGTTTTGATTATTATAGCTTTATGGTAGACCTTGAAATTGTGATACATCCAGTTTTGTTCTAAGGTTGCTTTGGCCAACATCACTTGGCATCAGGGAAATAGAAATCAAAACCACAAAGAAAAACAAAACAAAACAAAACAAAACCACAATGAGATACCACCTCACACCAGTCAGAATGGCTAAACTTAACCAGTCAGGAAATGACAGATGTTGGCAAGGATGCGGAGATGGGGGAAGCCTCGTACACTGTTGGTGGGAATGCAAACTGGTGCAGCCACTCTGAAAAACAGTATGGAGGTTCCTCAGAAAGTTAAAAATAGAGCTACCCTACAACCCAGCAATTGCACTACTAGGGATTTACCCCAAAGATATACAAGTCACAATCCAAAGGGGCGCTTGCACCTCAATATTTAGAGCAGCAATGTCCACAATAGTCAAACTATGGAAGGAGCCCAGATGTCCATCAACAGATGAATGGATAAAAAAGATGTGATACACACACACACACACACACACACAATGGACTACTACTCAGCCCTCAAAAAAAAAATAAAAAAAAAAACAAAAAAAAAACAAAAAAAAATCAAATCTTGCCATATGCAATGACATGGATAAAACTAGAGGATATTAAGCTAAGTGAAATAAGTCAATCAGAGAGACACAATTATCATATGATCTCACCTGTATGTGAAATTTAAGAAACAAAACAGAGGGTCATAGGGGAAGAGAGGAAAAAAGTAAAACAAGATGAAATCAGAGAAGGAGACAAATCATAAGAAACTCTCAATCATAGGAAACAAACTGAGGGTCCCTGGAGGGGGAGGGAAGTGGGCAGATGGGATAACGGGTGATGGACATTAAGAAGGACATGTGATGTAATGAGCACCGGGTATTATATAAGGCTGGTGAAACACTGACCTCTACCTCTGAAACCAATAATACATTATATGTTAATTGAATTTTTCTTTTATTATTTTTAAAATTTAATATCAATTTGCCAACATATACTATATTATTAATTTCAGATATAGTTTTCAATAATTCATCAGTGTGTATAACACCTAGTGTTCATCACAAGAGTGTGTGTATATCATATATATATATATATATATATACACTCTTCTTTATCCATTCATTTATCAAAGGATATCTCAGCTCCTTTCACAGTTTGGCTATTGTGGACATTGCTATTATGAACATTGGGGTACACATGCCAGTTCATTTTACTACATCTGTATCTTCCCAGTAGTGCAATTGCTGGGTCATAGGTTAGCTCTATTTTTAACTTCTTGAGGAACCTCCTTTTCTAGAGTGACTATAGCAACTTGCATTCCCAACAATAGTATAAGATGGTTCTCCTTTCTCCACATCCTTTCCAACATTTATTGTTTCCTGTAATGTTAGTTTTAGCCATTCTAACTGGTGTAAAGTAGTATCTCAATGTGGTTTTGATTTGTGTTTCCCTGATGGCAAGTGATGTGGAGCTTTTTTTTATGTGTGCTGGTCATGTATACGTCTTCTTTGGAGAAATGTCTGTTTATGTCTTCTGCCCGTTTCTTGACTGGATTGTTTGTTTTTTGGATTTTGAGTTTGGTAAGTACTTTATAGATTTTAGATACTAGCCCTTTATCTGATATATCATTTGCAAATATCTTCTCCCATTCTGTAGGTTGCCTTTTAGTTTTGTTTACTGTTTCCTTTGCTGTGCAAAAGCTTTTTATCTTGGTGAAAGCTCAATATTTCTTTTTTGTGTTTTTTTTCCTTGTCTTTGGAGACATGACTTGCAAGAAGTTGCTGAGGCCAAGGTAAAAAGTTTGCTGCCTGTGTTCTCCTCTAGGAATTTGATGGATTCCTGTCTCACATTGAGGTCTTTGATCCATTTTGAGTTTATCTTTGTGTATGGTATAAGACCATGATCTACTTTCTTCTGCACGTGGCTGTCTAATTTTCTCAACATCATTTATTGAAGAAATTTGTCTTTTTTCCAGTGGCTATTCTTTCCTGCTTTGTTGAAGATTAGTTGACCATAGAACTGAGGGTCCATTTCTGGGTCCTCTATTCTTTTTTTTTTTTTTTTAATTTTTATTTATTTATGATAGTCACAGAGAGAGAGAGAGAGAGAGGCAGAGACTCAGGCAGAGGGAGAAGCAGGCTCCATGCACTGGGAGCCCGATGTGGGATTCGATCCCGGGTCTCCAGGATCGCGCCCTGGGCCAAAGGCAGGCGCCAAACCGCTGCGCCACCCAGGGATCCCTGGGTCCTCTATTCTTTTCCATTAATCTATGTATCTGTCTTTATGCTAGTACCATAGTGTCTTAATGATCACTGCTTTGTAATATAGCTTGAAGTCCTGCATTGTGGTGGCTCCAGCTTTTTTTTTTTTTTTCCAACATTCTTCTGGCTATTTGGGGTCTTTTCTGGTTCCATACAAATCTTAGGACTATTCCAAGTCTGTGAGAAATGTCCATGGTATTTGGGTAGGGATTACATTGGATGTGTAGGTTACTATGAGTGGCATGGACATTTTCACAATATTTATTCTTCCAATCCATGAGCATGGGATGTTTTTCTCTTTGTGTCTTCCTCGATTTCTTTCATAAGTGTTCTGTAGTTTTTAGAGCACAGATCATTTGCATCTTTGTTAGATTTATTCCTAGGTATCTTCTGTTTTTTGATGCAATTGGAAATGGGATTGATTCCTTAATTTCTCTTTCTTCAGTCTCATTGTTAGTGTATAGAAATGCAGCTGATTTCCGTGCATTGATTTTGTATCCTGCCATGTTGCTGAATTGCTATATGAGTTCTAGCAATTTTGGCAGGGAGTCTTTCAGGTTTGCCACATATAGTATCATGTCATCTGAGAAGAGTGAGAGTTTGACTTCCTTTTTGCCAATTTGAATGCCGTTTATTCCCTTTTGTTGTTTGACTGTTGAGGCTAGGACTTCTAGTAACTGTTGAATAACAGTGGTAAGAGTGGGAATCTCTGTCATGTTCCTGACCTTAGAAGAAAAGCTCTCAGTTTTTCCCCTTTGAAAATGATGTTTAGGGCAGCTCCGGTGGTGCAGTGGTTTAGTGCCACCTGCAGCCCATGGCGTGATCCTGGAGACCTGGGATGAAGTCCCACATCAGTTCTACATGGAGCCTGCTTCTCCCTCCTCCTGTGTCTCTGCCTCTCTCTCTATGTCTATCATAAATAAATAAATATATAAATCTTAAAAAAAAAAGAAAATGATGTTTACTGTGAGCTTTTGGTATATGGCTTTTATGTTACTGAGGTATGTTCCTTCTATTCCTTTTTTTCTTAAGTTACTTTTTTTTTTTTTTTTTTTTAGATTTTATCTATTTATTCATGAGAGACACAGAGAGATAGGCAGAGACACAGGCAGAGGGAGAAGCAAGCTCCATGTAGGGAGCCTGATGTGGGACTCAATCCCGGGACACTAGGATCACGCCTGGAGCCGAAGGCAGGCACTATAAAACTGCTGAGCCACCCAGGCATCCCTTGTTCTTTGTATTCCTAACTTTGAAGAGTTTTGATCAAGAAAGGATGCTATATTTTGTCAGTTGCTTTTTCTGCATCAATTGAGAGGATCATATGGTTCTTGTCTTTTTTTAAATTAATGTGATCTATCACATTTATTGATTTATGAATGTTGAACCACCCTTGCATGCCATGAATAAATCCCACTTTGTTGTGGTGAATAATGCTTTAAATGTACTGTTGGATCCTATCGGCTAGTATCATGGTGAGTATTTTGATATCCATGTTCATCAGGGATATAGGTCTGTAATTCTCCTTCTTGATGGGATCTTTGGTTTTGGGATGAAGGTAATGCTGGCCTCTTGGAACAAGTTTGGAAGTTTTCTTTCTATTTCTATCTTTTGAAATGGCTTCAGTAGAATAGGTATTATTTCTTCTTTATAAGTTTGATAGAATTCCTCTGGGAAGCCATCTGGTCCTTGACTCTTGTTTCTTGGGAGGTTTTTGATGACTGCTTCAATTTCCTTGCTGGTTATTGGTCTGTTCAGGTTTTCTATTTCTTCATGTTTCAGTTTTGGTAGTTTGTAAGTTTCCAGGAATATATCCCTTTCTTCTAGATTGCCTAATTTGTTGGCATATAATTAATTATAATACATTCTTTTTTATTTTATTTTATTTTATTTATTTTATTTTATTTTTCATTATAATACATTCTTAAAATCATTTGTATTTCCTTGGTGTTGGTCATGATCTCTCCTCTTTCATTCATGATTTTATTAATTTGGTCCTTTCTCTTTTCTTTTTGATAAGTCTGGCTATCAGACTTATCTATCTTATTAATTCTTTCAAAAACCAGCTCCTAGTTTCATTGTTTTATAGTTCTGGTTTCTACTTCATTGATTTCTGCTGTAATTTTTATTATTTCTCTTTTGCTTGGTTTATGCTTTATTTGCTGTTCTTTCTCCATCTCCTTTAGGTGTATTGTTAGTTTGTGTATTTGAGATTTTTCTGATTTTTTTGAGAGAGGCTTGAAATGTACTTTTCTCTTAGGACCACCTTTGCTGTATCCTCAAGGTTTTGAACTGTTGTGCTTTCATTTTCATTACTTTGCATGAATCTTTTTAATTCTTTTCTAATTACCTTGTTTGACTCCTTCATTCTGTAGTAGAATGCTCTTTAACTTCCAAGTGTTTGAATTCCTTCCAAATTTCCTTTTGTGATTGAGTTCAAGTTTCAAAGCATTGTGATCTGAAAATTTCCAGGGAATAATCCCGATCTTTTGATATTGATTGAGACCTGATTTGTGACACAGTATGTGGTCTACTCTGGAGAAAGTTCCATATGCATTTGAGGAGAATGTATATTCTGTTGCATTGGGATAGAATGTTTTGTGTATATCTATGAAGTCCATTTGGTCCAGTGTGTCATTCAAAGCCTTTATTTCTTTGTTGATTTTCTCCTTAGATGATCTCTCTATTGCTGTGAGTGGGGGTTTGAAGTTCCCTACTACTAATGTGTTATTATTATATGTGTTTCTTTACTTTGGTTATAATTGATTAATATCATTGGCTGCTCTCAAATTAGGAGCATAAATATTTACAATTGTTAGATCTTGTTGTATAGACCCTTTAAGTATGATATAGTGCCCCTTTACATCTCTTCGTACAGTCTTTGGCCCCAGTGGTGCAGCGGTTTAGCGCTGCCTGCAGCCTGGGGTGTGATCCTGGCGACCCGGGATCCAGTCCCACGTTGGGCTTCCTGCGTGGAGCCTGCTTCCCCCTCTGCCTGTGTCTCTGCCTCTCTCCCTCCCTCCCTCTCAATAAATAAATAAATAAATAAATAAATAAATAAATAAATAAATCTTAAAAATAAATAAATAAAATCTAATTTATCTGATACGAGGATTGATATCCCAGCTATCTTTTGAGATCAATTTGCATGGTAAATGGTTCTTCACCCCCTCATTTTCAGTCTACAGATACCTTTAGGTCTAAAATGAGTCTCTCTTAGAGAGCTTATGGATAGTCTTGCTTTTTTTTTTTTAAATCTAATCTGATAACCTGTATCTTTTAACTGGAGCATGTAGCCCATTCATGTTTAGAGTAACTATTGAAAGATATGAATTTAGTGCCATTGTATTACCTGTACAATCCCTGTTTCTGTGGATTATCTCCATTTCTTTCTGGTCTGTGTACTCTTGGTCTCTCTTCGCTTACAGAATCCCCCTTAATATTACTTTCAGGGCTGGTTTTGTGGTCATATATTCTTTCAGTTTCTGTCTGTCTTGGAAGCTCTTCATCTCTCCTTCAATTATGAGTGACAGCCTTGCTGGATTCAGTATTCTTGGCTGCATGTTTTTCTCATTTAGTATACTGAATATATCATGCCAGCCCGTTCTGGCCTGCCAGGTCTCTATGGAGAAGTCTGTTGTCAATCTGATATTTCTCCCTCTGTATGTTAGGAATCTCTTTCTGGACCTGCTTTCAGGATTTTCTCTTTATCTCTGAAATTTGCAAGCTTCATTTTTCTATGTCAGGATATTGATCTATTTTTATTGATTTTAGGAGGGGTCCTCTCTACCTTTTGGATATGAATGCCTGTTTCCTTCCCCAGATTAGGAAAGTTCTCAGTTATGATGGCCTCAAATATATCCCCTGCCTCCCCCACATTCCCACTCTCTGTGCCTTCAGGAATTCCAATAATTCAGATCTTTGTTTTTTTAAATAGCATTATTTATCTCCCTGAGGAGCCTCTCCTCATGGGCTATTAGTTGTTTTTCCCTCTTTTCCTCAGCTTTCTTTCTTCCATCAACTTGTCTTCTATGTCACTTTTTCTCTCTTCTGCCTTATTTACCCTAGCTGTTAGAGCATCCAGTTTATTTTTTTTAATAAATTTATTTTTTATTGGTGGAGCATCCAGTTTAGACTGCATCTCAGAGTATTTTAAATTTTGGCCTGATTAGATCTCATTTCTGCAGTAAGAGAATCTCTAGAATCTTTTATGCTTTTTTTTTTTAATTTTTTAAAAAATTTTTATTTATTTATGATAGTCACACACACAGAGAGAGAGAGAGAGAGGCAGAGACACAGGCAGAGGGAGAAGCAGGCTCCATGCACCGGGAGCCCGACGTGGTATTCGATCCTGGGTCTCCAGGATTGCGCCCTGGGCCAAAGGCAGGCACCAAACTGCTGCGCCACCCAGGGATCCCTCTTTTATGCTTTTTTGAAGTCCAGCTAGTCACTTTATAATTGTTATCCTGAATTCCATCTGACATTTTACTTAAATTCATATCCATTAGATCTGTGGCAGAAAATATTCCCTCTTGTTCTTTCTTTTGTTGTGAATTCCTCCTTCTAGTCATTTTTTCCAGTGAAGAATGACTGTATGAGTCAACAGAACTAAAATTTTAAACAACGACCCAAGCAAAATACACACTAGACAAATCTGAAGAGGTTAGCAACCAGGAAAGAAAAGAAAAAAGACAAAGAAAAAAACACAGACACACAACAACAACAACAACAACAACAACAAAGAAATAAAAGAAATAAAATGGGAGGAGAGAATATAACCTCAGAGTGGACAAAACAGGGTGATCCACTTGGTCCTGAGTGTATTTTGGTCTATATGTTAGAAGATACTAAATTCTAAAGTTATAAAGAAAGCAAAAAAAATATATATATATATATATACACATATATATGTATACATATATATACAAAAATAAAATTGAAGGGTGAAAGGAAGCCAAAAATGAAAAACACATCTATAACATGTAATTGTAAAATATGAAAGTTAAAAAAAGATTTATTATTTTTTTTTAATTTTTTTTTTAATTTTTATTTATTTATGATAGTCACAGAGAGAGAGTGAGAGGCAGAGACACAGGCAGAGGGAGAAGCAGGCTCCATGCACCGGGAGCCCGACATGGGATTCGACCCTGGGTCTCCAGGATCGTGCCCCGGGCCAAAGGCAGGCACCAAACCGCTGAGCCACCAGGGATCCCTAAAAAAAGATTTAAAAAGAAAAAGTAGATTAAAAAAACTAGTTGAAATGGGAAAAAAAGGAAAAAAAAAAGGAAAATTTTGAACTGAAAGACCAGCAAATCATAAGAAAAAACCTTGAGTTCTTTCTATATATTATTTTACCCTCCCACTGGAGTATTCCAGTCCTGGTTGTTCAGTAAACTTGCTGTTCCCGTGTTCTTCCAGCCAGTCTTCTGGAGGAGGTCTGCTGTGCTGGTTCTCAGGTGTCTGTGCCTGGGCAGAGTTGTCCGCCCCATGCCAGGGGACTGGGCTCAGTATAAGCTGTTTGCTGTGTGTGGCTTTTGTTCCCTGAAGGCTTTCCACACCACTTCAGAGGGTGGAAATAAAAATAACTGGCCCCCATCTCCAACCCCAGAGCTGAAAGATCATGGTGTATGCCAAACTCTACAGACTGCTATGGTGCCCACCCACTCACATCCTCCACGGGGAAGATGGAGGGACACTGATTTGTGTGATTTGCAGGGCTCTGGCAGGGAGAGCTTCCCCCACTAATGCATGCAACTGCAAGCCCCCTCCTAGAGGAAGAGGGTGACCCTGTTTCTGTCCATTGCAGGAGTGTTCACAGAGAGTGTTCATCTGGTTGAGTGTGCACCTGCTCTGCCTTTCCTGGAGGAAGACTGTGTTGCTGTGTTCCCATCCTTTTCAGGGGCCCAACACCCAGAGCAGTCACCCAATCCAGCCTTGGTTTGTTGTTTAGGGCAAAACAAGCTGAGGGTCCCCTCCCTGGCCCAGTCATTTAAAGCCATTTCCCTGCAGCAATGCTTGGAATTCCTGCCAGCTGAGACACCCCTGTTCTTTCTGCACTTCCAGGGATATTGATACCCCACTGTCCCACCTTTAATTCTGCCCCCACTTCACCACTGAGTATCTTTCAGGCAGGGAAGTCTCTCACAGGAGCAGATTCTAAAGTGTTGTGCCCAAGATTGCGAATCCAAGAAACCACCAAGGAGCCGACGTCGATGCAAATACATGAGGGTTTATTTACAAGCTCAAGCTTGGGTCCAAGTATACTCCATACAGCAGAGCAGGGACTTGAACCCCGAAGTGGGTTATAACTGGATTTTTTATGGGCTGGTCTAGGGGATCTTCAGAAGGGGTGGAGGAATTTTTTCCATTCCAATATGGGGAAAAGGGTGGGAGAGTTTCTTAAGATCTGATACACGGGATTCTCTGCCGAGGGCATTCTGAGCTTTATTGTCTTTCCGATATGGGATTCTCTGCCTAGGACAATCTGCAGTTTTTCCTGTAAAGTTCAGCTCTTATTCCCAGGGACTTAAGATGGCTGTACTTGTGCTAATGCTAAACTTGAGGTGGAATGGCCTTAATTTTTCTCGGTCTCCACATAAAGGACCCAATTTTGAGCTCCAGGGCCCTATCACTTTCCAGTACCAGCTTACAGGGGCCCCTCCACACCCCACACCATTTATCTTCCAGTATGGCCCCTCTGTTTCTCTTTTCCACACTCCTACCTTGCAAAAAATGGTCACTGGTCACTTTTCTATTTGTATTGTTCCAGTCATTCTTTCCTTACATCTCAGGTTGAATTCATAGGTGTTCAGTATGATTTGAAAGTTATCTAGCTAAATAAGGGGACGATATGAAAGGAGGATCCCTACTCTTTTGCCATCTTGCCTCTTCCAATTAATTTAATTTAAATAAAATTTTAAAAAATGAATCTTCCAAACCAGGAAAAAAAAAATACATTGGCTATTTGGGATCTTCTGTGGTCCCATACAAATTTTAGGATTATTTGTTTGCCTTCTGTGAAAAGTACTATTTGTATTTTGATTTGGATTGTGTTAAATCTGTAGATTGCTTTGGGTAGTATGGACATTTTAACAATATTAATCCTTCTGATCCA
The DNA here is from genome assembly GCF_053574225.1 of Canis aureus. Taxonomy (NCBI): domain Eukaryota; kingdom Metazoa; phylum Chordata; class Mammalia; order Carnivora; family Canidae; genus Canis; species Canis aureus. The sequence continues at coordinate 38,910,748 of NC_135643.1, forward strand.
TAAGCAGGACATATCTTTCCATTTGTTTCATTTTCAGTTTCTTTCATCAGTGTTTTATTGTCTTCAGAGTATAGGTCTTTTACCTCCTTGGTTAAATGCATTCTTAGACACTTTATTCTTTTTGGTGCAGTTGTTAATGGGATTGTTTTCTCAATTTCTCTTTCTTCTACTTTGTTACTGGTGTATAGAAGTGCAACTGATTTCTGTATATTAATTTTGTATCCTGTAACTTGTATCAAATTCATTTACAATTTCAGGTTATTTTCAGAGTTAGTTGTAAAGATGTACTGTTGCCTCAGTATGTCCATGGGATGAGGTGAGCTCAGAATCTTCCTCTTGTGCCTTATCCCTCTCTCTGATCTGACCTGGAAGGGATTTGTATGAGTATGGAGAGCCAGGAATGGCAAATGGATTCAAATCATAAACTTGGGAGTAATCTGAATCTCATTCTCTTTGTAAAATTGTGTTAAGAACACTAAACATGAGCTCTACCTCTGAACAAAATTTTAAGTGTATAATACAGTATTGTTAATTGTAGGCACTGTGGAACAACAGATCTCTAGAACTTACTCAGTTTAGATAAGCAACACTTTATTTAAACAATTCTCTAGTCCCTCTCTACCTAGCTCCTAGCAACCACCATTCAACTTTCTGCTTCTGTAGGTTTGACTATTTTAGATATCTCATATAAATGAACTCAAGCAGTATTTGTCTTTCTGTGACTGATTTATTTCACTTAGCATAATATTCTTTTTTTTTTTTCTTTATTTATTTATGATAGTCACACAGAGAGAGAGGCAGAGACACAGGCAGAGGGAGAAGCAGGCTCCATGCACCGGGAGCCCGACGTGGGATTCGATCCCGGGTCTCCAGGATCGCGCCCTGGGCCAAAGGCAGGCGCCAAACCGCTGCGCCACCCAGGGATCCCTCACTTAGCATAATATTCTTCAGATTCATCCATGTTGTTGCATATGGCAGGATTTCATTTTTGTCCTAAGGCCAAATAATATTCCATTATCTCTATATACCACATTTTTAACCCATTCATTTGTTGATGGATATTTAAGTTGTTTCTATAGCTTGGCTATTGTGAATAATGCTGCCATGGACATGGGAGTATAAATATTTCTTCAGATATTTATATATCAGCTGTTGATTTGAAACAGCTGAAAAATCTCCTGATTTCAATTGTTTGGATATATACACAGAAGCAAGATTGCTGGATCATATGGTAATTTTTAATTTTTTGAGAAACCTTCATACTATTTTCCATAGTAAGTGCACTATTTTCCATTCCTATCAACAATGTGCAAAGGTACCTATTTCTCCCCAAGCTCTCCAATATTTATTATTTTTTGTATTTTTGATAATATCTATCCTAACAGGTATGAGGCAAATGTGATTTTGATTCGCATTTCCCTAATGATTAGTGATGTTGAGCACTTTTCTTTTGTGAAATATCTCTTTAAGTCCTTTATTTTAAAATTCAGTTTGTTTGTATTTTTGCTATTGAGTTGTAGGAATGGAGTAATCTAGTTCTGAATGGTAGTTAAAATGGAGTTCCTTAATGAAATCCCCAGGGAGTACAAAAGAAAGAAGAGCCAAGGGCAGTATCCAAGAGGCACTCACATTTAAAAGAAAGACTAAAGGGGGAAATCCGGTGAAGGAAAGTGAGGCATTTCCTCTAATAGGGTAAACTATTTTAATTTGAAATCCAGCAGGGAGACAGTATCAGACTGAAGGAGCTTATTTAAAATGATTTCTTTCAATATTTAATATATATGTTCATACCTTGCAGGCTGTAAAGTATTTCTCATTTTCCTAATTCTAAGGTAAAATGTAATTTTAATTTAATGTAGGTTTAACTGTTTGGTTTGTGAAGGGTCTTTCATGTTCTGTCTCTTAAGAAAGTCTTTAATTACTTCTAGATTGAGAGCCTACCTAGAAAAATTATGATTTCTTCCCTTGCTCCTGAATCTGTATTTAATAACTGAATGTCTGCGAATAGTACCAGGCAATGCAGTAATTATGCAATTACTAAAAGTCATTGTTGTTATAAATATATTTCATTTAGATGCAAACTTTTCTTGCTATATTATAGACACTTCATAAATACACTGATCCGTGTTAGAAATTGGTACAGATTTGTCATATATTGATACCAATAGTTTAGAAGTAGCCTAAAAATATTATTTTGTCATTTGCTTCCCAGATGACAATAATTTCAGGCATGTGTTAGGCACTTGATCTAGTTCTGCTCCAATCTCTGTTTCAAAATTGTGTCTATGCAACATAATTCGCTACAGGATAGATGTGTTTATTTTCTGGATAAAACAGAGCACTGGGCCTTGCCTTAAAAGACCTGAAGTTAAAATTCTCCTTCTTCTGTTTCTCAGATGTTATACTGGGAAAGCCAGTGAAGTGTATTTCAACAAATTCTTTGCTAAATTTCTAGTCTTACCAAGTACTGAAAAACAAAGCTAAATAAAATATAATCTTAGAGAAAGACAGACATACATAGAACATTTCAAAATAATTGTGAGAGGTATGTGCAGAGCCTAGGAGTTTGACAGAGATCTTTCTCTTTCAGCTTGAGGAATAAAGGGTCGGCAGCTATTTCTAGAGATGTCTGGGATGATTCTTTTTATTTTATTTTTTTACTTTAAAATTTAAAAAAATCAATTAACACATAATGTATTATTAGTTGTAGAAGTAGAGGTCATTATTTTATTGGCCTTCTATAATACCCAGTGCTCATTACGTCACATGCCATCCTTAATCACACAGTTACCCCATCTGCCCACTTCCCTCCCCTCCAGGGACCCTCAGTTTGTTTCCTATGATTAAGAGTTTCTTATGATTTGTCCCCCTCTCTGATTTCATCTTTTTAAAATTTTTTCCTCTTTTCTTCTATGATCGTCTGTTTCTTTCTTTTTTCTTTTTTTCCTAAAATTTTATTTATTTACTTATGATAGACACACAGAGAGAGAGGCAGAGACGCAGGAGGAGGGAGAAGCAGGCTCCAGGGCGGGAGCCTGATGCGGGACTCGATCCCAGGACTCCAGGATCACGCCCTGGGCCAAAGGCAGGCACCAAACTGATGAGCCACCCAGGGATTCTCCTCTCTGTTTTGTTGCTTATTAAATTCCACATATGAGTGAGATCGTATTGTAATTGTCTTTCTCTGATTGACTTATTTCACTTAGCATAATATCCTCTAGTTTTATCCATGTCGTTACAAATGGCAAGATTTGATTTTTTTTTTTTTGAGGGCTGAGTAGTAGTCCATACCACATCTTCTTTATCCATTCATCTGTTGATGGACATCTGGGCTCTTTCCATAGCTTGGCTATTGTGGACGTTGTTACTATAAACATTGGGGTGCAGGTACCCGTTTGGATCATGACATTTGTATCTTTGGGGTAAATCCCTAGTAGTACAATTGCCGGGTCATAGGGTAGCTCTATTTTCAACTTCTAAGGAACCTCCATACTGTTTTCTAGAGTGGCTGTACCAGCTTACATTCGTCTGGGGTGATTCTTAAGAGGTAAACATGTGTGGCAGTTTTGGGGGATGGGGAAAAGTTGTTGACTGAAAGGTCATAAGGTGGTTACTCAGCCACAGAGAGTATAAAGGCAGTGCTAAATGAACAACAGGGTAGGCTTGGGGAACTCTGGGCATTTTGTATTACTTGAAAGTAAAATATGAGATGTGGAGTCAGCTACAGAGGACTTCATAGGCCAAATGAAGTGTTGGGCTTCGGAATGCACTTGAAGGGACTGGTTAAAGTATGTTGAGAATAGCCGTCACAGTCAGATTTGCGCTGGTGGCAGTGTGGAGGGTGCTTTTGAAAGAAACAAATCGAGGCATTTTTAAATGCTTCAGTGAAGCATGATAAAGGCTTGAATTTGGGAGATACTTGAGTCAGGGAAAGGAAGAGCATAAGAAAGAGTAAGGAGGTATCTATTTATGACAGTGCTTGCTGAACTAGAAAAAGCACAGCTTGAAGAGTGAGAAAGACCTGCACTTGAACCTACCTTCATCATTTAAGGATTTGAGCCCTTGGCGAATATTTCCTGACTTTCTGTATTTATGAAAGTGAGGGTGACACTGCCTTGTCTTATCATGGAGATTAGATATAACCTAAGGCACCAGAAGTCATGCTTAAATGTAGAATGTCAGTAAATGATTACTAGTATTACTATTTACTTGATGTCACTTAACATCTCTAAAACTCAGACTTCTACAAAATTGTAGGTTTGTTATGATGTTACAATGAAGCAGTGTTTGTTGATGATGAATAACCTTTAGATAAACAGTGTTTTCAGAAAAAAAAGTGTTTTCCCTACTTGAAAGAAAAATAGCTTTGGGCCTCATTTTTAAAAAAGACTGTTCTTATAAACAGTGAAGTTTATTGTTTTACTGAATGAAAGCAAATAAGTGAGAATATTGTCCACTGACATGCTAATAATGAGCATCTTTGAGATTTAGCTCTATGGAGTTTTACATTATAGTGGTTAAGAATATGAGAACTGAGGGGTCAGACAGATGGCTTATTGTATGTATCTGATTAAGTTAACTTATCTCTTTATGCCTCAATTTCTTGATTACTAAGTGGTTAAGTGGCTAAACTTCCTAAGATATTTGTGAGGATTAAATTAGAAGTTACATATGTAAACTTCTCTGCTGTATGTTTGGGTACCAGTCCTTGGGTTGCCAAGGATTTACTAAATAGTGACCAATTTTTTTGCAGCACAATGTTTGAAAGAGTGACTTTATAGGCACTAACTTCTTTAATGAAAAAAAAAAAAGAAAAGAAAAGAAAAACAACTTCCAAAGATGGGCATTACTTTTATGCCCCATTTGCAGACTTAGGAATGTAGACTGAGAGGTGGGATTTCATTTTTCAAAATCACATAGCAAGGAAGCTATCTATAGAGCTGAGAATAGAATAGTTCCTTATATTCAGTGTTGCATTTCCTGAATCTGATGTATACTCCTACTAGGGCCTATGCTTGTGTCTCTCTCCCCTCACCCCAACCCAGCCGTGTCTTCCTCATCCCCAGGGTTGTAGGACAGTGTCTGCTTAAGCACAATGCAATCAAGAGCTTTAACAGACTGTCATTTTATGCAAGAGCTGGATGCTGCTCTCCATTGTACTGAGCTCTGGATGGTTTAGTCTGCGGAGGGTTTCAGCTCTAGTTTGGCTCCCCTTCCCATGAATAAGTGGCACTCTCTGACAATTCCTTACCTCCTATTTGTACCAGGACCTGCCCAACTGAGGTGTATATTTCTGGGGTGAAGGAATTTTAGTGATGTCCTCTAAGGGTCTTATGTTCCCCCCTTCCACCAACCAAAACAGCCTCAGCCTATTTCATATGAGCTCATAGGCTGTAGACTTAATTACCACATGAGGAAGGTCATGGGTTTCTTATTGCTGATGGACAGTGTGCAAGCCCTTTTCAAACCAAGCCATAGACAGATATCTTTATTATAAATGATAATAATAATATCAATAAACAGGGTGGAAGGTAAGAGCTGGAAGTATCTCATTTGTGAATAGACATGCTCATGAATGGAAAGGCTTTATTAAAAAAAAAAAAGAAAGGCTCTGTTTCTCATGTGTCAATTCTACATGCCTCTACAGATAAGGACAAGTAGAGAAAATCATGAAATTTGATTTGCTTTACTTTTTTTTATTTAAGGATTTATTTATTTATTTATTTATTTATTTGAGAGAGGGACAAGGAGAGAAAATCTGAAGCTGACTTTGCACTGACTACAGAGCTGGACATGGGGCTAAATCTCATGATCTCATGACCACGAGATCATGACCTGAGCCAAAGCCAAGACTGAGACACTTAGCCAGCTGAGCCACCCAGGAGCCCCTTGATTTGCTTTTCAAATAAATATATGTTTATCCAGCTCACATTCAAAAGAAATGTGTGGGAAATATCAGAAAGAGAGACAGAACATAAAGACTCCTAACTCTGGGAAACGAACTAGGGGTGGTGGAAGGAGAGGAGGGCGGGGGGTGGGGGTGAATGGGTGACGGGCACTGAGGGGGGCACTTGACAGGATGAGCACTGGGTGTTATTCTGTATGTTGGGAAATTGAACACCAATAAAAAATTAATTTATTGAAAACAACAACAACAACAAAAAAGTAATCCTTGGGCAGCCCGGGTGGCTCAGCGGTTTGGTGCTGCCTTCAGCCCAGGGCATGATCCTGGAGACCCAGGGTCGAGTCCCATGTTGGGCTCTCTGCATGGAGCCTCCTCCTTCTGCCTGTGTCTCTGCCTCTCTCTCTCTCTCTCTCTCTCTCTCACTGTGTCTCTCATGAATAAATAAATAAAATCTTTAACAACAAAACAGGGGATCCCTGGGTGGCTCAGGGGTTTAGTGCCTGCCTTCAGCCCAGGGCATGATCCTAGAGTCCCGGGATTGAGTCCCATGTCGCACTCCCTGCATGGAGCCTGCTTCTCCCTCTGCCTGTGTCTCTTCTTCTCTCTCTCTCTCTGTATCTCAAATAAATAAATAAATAAATAAATAAATAAATAAATAAATAAAATCTCTAAAACAAAATAAAAAACAAAAGTAAGTGTTGGGAAAGCTACTGAGGATTTCAATGAAATAGAAGTAACAATTTCCTGATCTTAACTTCTCAAATGCTTTTTGAACTCCTTCTCATATTCCCGTGATTACATAAAAAGCCTTATAGTCTGGACTTCCCCTGCTTCCCCCTCTGGCCACCTCCTCTGGCTACCTTCTCTGGCCCTCTCAAGCTGCACGGTCTCTCCCACACAGGACTGTCCCGGTGGGGATATGGCTCGTGGACAGCAGAAGATTCAGTCTCAGCAGAAAAATGCCAAAAAGCAAGCTGGACAAAAGATGAAACAAGGATATGACTAAAAGGCTGCTGCCAAAGCTGCCTTAATATATAGCTACACTGTTTGTAGGACACAAATGCCAGCCTCGAAGACCTTCAAGCAGCACATTGAAAGCAAGCATCCTAAGACTCCACTTCCTCCAGAATTGGCTGATGTTCAGGCATAAAGTTGTTTACAGGTGAATTCATGACACCTTTGACTTTTTTTTTTAAGATTTTATTTATTTATTCATGACAGACACAGAGAGATCGAGAGGCAGAGACAGAGGCAGAGGGAAAAGCAGGGACTTGATTCCCAGTCTCCAGGATCCTGTCTTGGGCTGAAGGCAGGTGCTAACCTGCTGAGCCACTGGGGCTGCCCACCTTTGACTCTTCTACTGTCTCAGACCTTAGGTAACAAACCTGCAGCTGCTTTTCTAACAAGCTGTTGATCAGCAAAAATAAAGGGGCTACGTAAACACTCATTTTTATGCTGTTCCCTTTTGAGCTTCATGCAAAGACAATTCTGTGAAAGTGTACAGTTGATTCTGATTTGGAAATCTGAAAATGTTATAAAAAATCCTTGTTATAAAAAATTTTTTACAATTGTAATTATATTGATGTTCATATTGTGTAAAATAACTCATTTAATAAAGTAATACTTTGATTTTACAAAAAAAAAAGCCTTATACTCTGAAGTTTCTTAGGCTTGGGGGACTCTACACTTTAAGTGAATCACCATCATGATTTACATAGCAATAATTGTCATTATGGTTTTATTTACTTTTCCCTGTTCATTTTTGTGAGGATACATTGGTGAAACTACAGATACGTATCCCTAATTGAAAAAGAAAAGTTAAATTGATCTTGAAAAAAATTGCTCTGTGTATCTATTTCTGTCTTCACTTGTGGTGCCAAAGAGGTAGGTTATAAGGCACAGATGCCCTGGGTGGTGTTCTTTATAGAAGTTATCCATGCATTGGGTTTAAAGGGAAGTAGCTTTGAACTTCTTTAAATCCAGCCGGAACTACACTAACTCATGAATAAACAATATCATGTGTTTGGGAAAAATATCAGCTATCATATCCATATGTGTTTTTCTGAAGGCTTTTATGTAGTGGTTTTGATTCTTATCTCAAAGACAGTTGCTGCATTTCATCAAGTAACTGCCACAGGCCCCTGCCTAAGCAAAGCATTTTGGTGACTCTGTTATTAATAAGCAAGATTTAGAAACCAAGCCAAACCAAACCCAAAACTAGCCATCAGTCAAGTTTGTCACTTGTCTACTCTTTGAAGAAGCAACAAATGAGTTACAGATGGATCATTATTTACAGTTCCCTGACATGTCCTAAGGGCTTGACTGGATGTTTTCTACAGTGTTACCACTACACAGCATTTAAAACTTCCTCTTAAAAGAAGCTCCTGCTGTTTCTTCTTAGCAGGTGGCCCATAGAACTGTAGGAGTTGGTTGATCACATTTTTCTCCATACCAGGGCTGCTGCTCCATGTTATAAGGAGTAGACTCAGAGGAGGAAAAAGATTTGTGCCTATATGTTTAGGAGTGGTGCTGGACTGTCACACTTGATTCCTTTCTTGTCCTCCTAGCAAGACTCTGAACATGAGTCCTTGTCCACCAATGATGGCCACCATCTTTCCATTCCAGGGTGATTGGCCCAGATGTCACCTCCTTACAGACAGTTTTCCTGACCATCCTCTCCAAGAAGGTCTCCCTTACTACTCACTACCATTGTGTTCAGTTATTTTCTTCATCCACCTCCCACAAGTTTGTGTATGAATACCTTTTAAAAAATGATCCATCACTCCTTTGGGATTGTAACCTCCAGAATCCACATCTGTTTGGCTTATTGCTGTTCATCCACAATAGCACATTGTACAGAGCAGGCACTCAATAAAAGTTTGTTGAGCAAGTGTGAAATGAGGAGTTTCATAGAACTGACATACCCCATCTTGGGTCTTTCTTTACCTGCCTTGCTAATGTCACCATTCATAATAACTTTTAAAAATTAATTAAAATAGTGTGTTACTTTAGTGGACAAAATTTTCACCTTTTTTTTCTTTCTTTCTTTCTTTCTTTCTTTCTTTTTTTTTTTCTTTTTTAAACAGCTGGCATAGAGTTCCTTTTGGAAAAAGAACTTCTCCAGAAAAATACCTAAATAGTCTACTTTGGTTTAGGATAGGAAAGACACCAGGGAGTATGCTCTATACTACTAAGATGAAACAAGTTGTTAGAGAAAATGCTTGGTATAAGATGTTACTAGTAATCAGAGTTGGAGAAGAGAGCCATGCATCACAGTGGGACCCTGGAACCTTTAAAAAAAAGTGTTAACCAGTTAAGAGGTGAACACTTTCTCATGGCAAGATAACCACAGTCTTTAGAAAGCACAACTGTCTAAAATCTGGTTTTAAGTTATTAACATTCTCTGGCATAAATCACTTTTATAATACCAAACTTTGGAAAAGTCTGCTGCATGCACATATTTTTGGGAGAAATTTTGGGAAAACCAGGGAAAAGCAGCCATGCCCACCCTTGGTCACTGTGGAAGTAGGAGCTAGAACAGCTGCAGAGATGACAGGTGGATATAAGTTAAATGTAAGTGGCCTCTTTCAAGTTGTACTTTAAGTTTATACCTTGAAAACATTTTTGGTTGGTTGGTTATGGACTTAAGTTACTTATGCACTGAGTGCTGCATAAAGTTTCAGACCCATGTATATATACATAGAATATAGTCATTGGTTAAAAATAAAATGTTTGGTATTTTTAGTGGCATGTGAATACAAAAGCCGAAGTGTGAGTTATGATTTCTGTTTTTAGTGGTAGGAATTCTATATTCTCTGTCAGCTGTCTGTAGAAATTTGTGGTGACCACAATCAATTTCTCAAGGGAATGCTGGAGAATCCTAAGCTATACACCTTGTGAAGGAAACTGGCCTCCTGCCTTGGCTGGGGGGAAATGGTGAGGCCATGAGAAACTGGGGTCTTCTATGGCAGGCCAGACTGCACCCAGGATTCCTCTGGAAGAAAGGGGGTTCTTGGGTGATTTGAGGGTTCTCTTTGGGACTTTAATCTCTGGAGTATTGGTTTTTTAATTTTGGATGTCATTGAGAATGTTGCTTACAGGTCTGTACCTTTTTCAAAGCCAGCCAGGTCTGGAGAAACACTTGTTAAATATAAAATCCAGATGATTAAGGGCATTTGCTTTTTCTCACTACACCAGATACGCAATTAAGAAGTGAATGTCAGGTGATGGACTTTCGAAAGAATTATTGATCATCCTTCCTTAGGATGTAAAAGTCAGTAACGAAGACTCAAATTTGTTTTATCTTTTTGGTTTAAAAATTGTAGGATGGTAATACCTTATTAAAATATATAAATCCATAAATTACCATTTATTTCAAAGCCACAAGTAAAATTACACTTCTGCTCATGTAAAACGAATCTCATTGTACTCTTACAGTTCAGTGCGCTTGATGGCTTGATGGCTTTCCCTCTTAAACCTCAGAGGGGAGAAAATTCTCTATCATTTTGCATAAAAAGTGTCTTCTTTGAGATGCCTTAGTATGTGGGTATAACATAGAATAAGGGAAGCTTCCCAAATGGCTTTAGAGCAGGTTCATATCTGGTTCTTCAGCCGAGTTTATATTTATGTATTTTCTCTTGAATTACTCAGTATTATTTCAGTAGTCCAGTGTCCCTAAATGTATTTCTGCACTAGGATCATTTTTGTGTTAGTGATCTTCCTGGAAAAATAATGTCGGGGAAAGTGGCAATGCTTCGAAGTAAAAAACACAGGCTTCTAATGATGGAATCAGGCACAATTGGATTGCCTTTGTCATGCCACTTAACCTTTATGAAAATTATTTTGTTCGAATGTAGAATTGGATTTATTTCAGGTGACTTTTGCTGTATCAGGTCTTGTGGTTTAAATGGCGATTACGAGTATATTTGGAAAGTTGAATAGTTAAATATGCACATTAGCTCTGGATATTAGTTTATTCATATTTGTTTATCTGTAGCTCTCTCTGTATAAAACATCCTTCTCTTCCTTGTTTGTCTGTTTATTTAATCTCAAGTCCTTGAAGGTGTATTCCCACACTGTGGTTTGCAGGGGACCTGTCCTGACTTCTGGGTCTCTATTACATGCTGCTATTTTCATGTGTAGTTTCTTGCCCTAACGCATGATGCTGTAATTCATCCCTGTCTGGCCCATTTCCCTCAGTTGTCTCTGAGCTCTGTGAGGGCAGCAATCTTATTTTTTATTGCTGCATTCTCCATGTCAGTCACAGGCATCATTCTGATACACAGTCAGCCCTCAATAAGTATTAATTTAATGATTACTTATTTATTGATTTTCCAAGTGTTATTTACTTCTCTGAGGAAATAACCACTTACGTTAAAAAGACTTCACAGTGGGCAGCCTGGGTGGCTCAGCAGTTCAGCGCCTGCCTTGGTCCCAGGGCATGATCTTGGAGACCTGGGATCAAGTCCCATGTCGGCTCCCTGCATGGAGCCTCCTTCTCCCTCTGCCTGTGTCTCTGCCTCTCTTTCTCTCAGTATCTCTCATGAATAAATAAATAAAAATTTTTTTTTAAAAAAAAAGACTTCATGGTACGATCATGTGCCTTATTTCTGACTTTATGATATGCTTTTAATGGAGGAATGATGGATTATTTATATCAAATGAAAAAGAGAATTTGGAATTCCTGTCTTCAGAGAATTTTACACAGAAGGAAACTAAGATCCAGAGAAATTAATAATTTTGTCTGATGTCATGGAGCTTGTTAATGACAGAACCAGTATTTCAGAGAGGGAGGCATTGTTCCAAGGTAAATATTTATGGGTTTGAGGTCTTCATATGTTAAATTTTGGTTTAGCTGTTTGGCTACAATGCATTGGCTAAGAATTTGACTTCTCCAATCCTTGTTTTCTTCAACTCTAATTTGAAGAGACTGCTCAGGAAACAGGGTGAGGACAGAAGACTGTTCTTGTATTAATTAAACAAATTAACCTGTGAGTATGTTTTGTGCAGTTGTGTAGATCTATACAATAGTAGCCATGACTTCTCAGTCTTATGATTCTTATGTAAGAGCTCTTTTAATTATTTATTTTATGTAGAAATCTGTTTTTTTTTTAAGTTTTATTGAGATATAAGTGACACAAAGATAAACTCAAAATGGATGAAAGATCTAAATGTGAGACAAGATTCCATCAAAATCCTAGAGGAGAACACAGGCAACACCCTTTTTGAACTCGGCCACAGTAACTTCTTGCAAGATACATCCACGAAGGCAAAAGAAACAAAAGCAAAAATGAACTATTGGGACTTCATCAAGATAAGAAGCTTTTGCACAGCAAAGGATACAGTCAACAAAACTCAAAGACAACCTACAGAATGGGAGAAGATATTTGCAAATGACGTATCAGATAAAGGGCTAGTTTCCAAGATCTATAAAGAACTTATTAAACTCAACACCAAAGAAACAAACAATCCAATCATGAAATGGGCAAAAGACATGAAGAGAAATCTCAGAGGAAGACATAGACATGGCCAACATGCACACGAGAAAATGCTCTGCGTCACTTGCCATCAGGGAAATACAAATCAAAACCACAATGAGATCCCACCTCACCCCAGTGAGAATGGGGAAAATTAACAAGGCAGGAAACCACAAATGTTGGAGAGGATGCGGAGAAAAGGGAACCCTCTTACACTGTTGGTGGGAATGTGAACTGGTGCAGCCACTCTGGAAAACTGTGTGGAGGTTCCTCAAACAGTTAAAAATATACCTGCCCTACGACCCAGCAATTGCACTGCTGGGGATTTACCCCAAAGACACAGATGCAATGAAATGCCGGGACACCTGCACCCTGATGTTTCTAGCAGCAATGTCCACAATAGCCAAACTGTGGAAGGAGCCTCGGTGTCCATCGAAAGATGAATGGATAAAGAAGATGTGGTTTATGTATACAATGGAATATTCCTCAGCCATTAGAAACGACAAATACCCACCATTTGCTTCAACGTGGATGGAACTGGAGGGTATTATGCTGAGTGAAGTAAGTCAATCGGAGAAGGACAAACATTATATGTTCTCATTCATTTGGGGAATATAAATAATAGTGAAAGGGAATATAAGGGAAGGGAGAAGAAATGTGTGGGAAATATCAGAAAGGGAGACAGAACATAGAGACTCCTAACTCTGGGAAACGAACTAGGGGTGGTGGAAGGGGAGGAGAGCGGGGGGGTGAGGGTGAATGGGTGACGGGCACTGAGGGGGGCACTTGACAGGATGAGCACTGGGTGTTATTCTGTATGTTAGTAAATTGAACACCAATAAAAAAAAAGAGATATAAGTGACACATAAGATTGTGTCGGTTTAAGGTGTGCAAGTGCAACATAATGATTTGATATGGGTATGTATTAAGAAATTATTGCCGCAGTAAGTTTAGAGAATTTTTGATGCTGCCTCTGACTCCAATGGAAAACACTTAATCAAGTTTTTGAATTACTATTTATTTCTTGACAAGTAGGTGTGAAAACTCTTCTTGTTTTAATCAGAACCCTTGCTATTTAGTTATTCAGTGCCCCTTGCAAACACCTAAAAAGGAAACATCTACCAATTTGATTTGTATCTGTTCTTTCTCTCCTTCCTATGAATTTGATTTTCCGACCTTTAGATTGTTAAATAGCACATAATATCTTGATTTTGACCAGCAAATAACTAGTTGACATTTATGAATTCCTTCTTAATTAAAGATAATTATAAGTGCTTCTTTTCTTTTCTTTTTTTTTCTTTTTTTTCCATTCTTTTCTTTTCTTTTCAAGATTTTATTTATTCATGAGAGCGAGACAGAGACACAGAGACACAGAGACATGGAGACACAGGCATGGGGAGAAGCAGGCTCCATGCAGGAAACCTGACATGGGACTTGATCCCAGGACTCCAGGATCACACCCTGGGCCGAAGGCAGGCACTAAGCCACTGAGCCACCCAGCCACTGAGCCACCCAGGGATCCTGGTTATTTTCTTATGTTAAGAAGCGAACTGGGAATATTTTTGGACCATTATTTTTGCTATACTGAAATAATGTTGACATTTGATTATCATGCTAAACTATTCTGAACACTTTTTAGCCATCAGAAATCTAATGCAAGGGAGCTTGTGCTAACTTTTCAGGACTGACATTTAGAATTAAGATTTACTATTGCTTACTGGTAGGGATTATACTAAAGGAAAGAAGAGAAGTCATGAAGGGAGTGGAAAGCCTGGCTTGAGGCAAAGTTGTGAAGCAGATTGGGTTAATCATAACTGTTTTCTCAGGTTCCATCAGTCTTTTACCCATACTTTCTTTTTTGGACACCTTCTCTGCAGAAACTTCTCTAGTAGGTTCTTAAAGCCATGTTACTCTGGTTATCTGGAGCTGGTTACAGCAATGCCTTCCTCTTTACTATAAAAGGTAAAAGCAATTTCTTCTGCTTTGCCAGTGGAGGGCTGCCTTTCCACAGTAGACTCACCTTCACTTTTCAGGTGATATATTTATTTTAAGATTTCCTTCTGCATACTTGCAGCTACTTTTGCTATTAAGTCTAAAACAAAGCAAAGGGATTAACAAGTCACAGCACTTCTGGCGCTACTTGATAGGGATGTCCTGGATTGGTACGTACGTATGTATGTATGTATGTATGTATGTATTTTTTTAATTTTTTTCAGGATTGGTTTTTAATTAATGGATCTAATTTTAAGGGAACACTAGAGAATTTAAATCTGCTTCCTTTTAATTGACTCCAGTTTAATTCTTTGCTCTAGATGTAAAAATTAAGTGTAATCATTTCGCCATTTGATGAACTTTCACTTACTTAGTGATGGCTGCAGTCCCTCCTCAGGCTTCTGATCTTGTGTTTCGTGTCATTTTTCCTTAGCCAATATGGATCCCAGTTCCTTAATTTGTCTACTTGTCTCCTTTGGGTACACACCAGTTTTTCAGTGTTTTCTAATAGTACAGTGGCCGTAGACACATTAATGAGGCTCTCGATCTTACGCTATTTGTACAAGAAGATGATGTTTACTTTTTCTTATTGCTGACTCTTATTTTGTGGTTCCTGGTCTTTCTTACCTTTTCCATTGCTTTCCTTTCCTAATGAGTCCTCATTCACTTTTTTTTTTTGTCATATTCATGGACCTGAGGAAAATTTGCCTTGAATAATTTTCATAACATGTATTTTTTATTTGTGATTGTGCTCCTTGTTAATTGTTTTTTTATAAAAATAACTTAATATTTTGTTGAATAAATAAGTGAAATTCCAAAAATACATGAATATTTCAGAAGTTTCTGAGAGAAAAGTTGTTTTGATTCCTCCCTACTGACTTCCTGTTCTACTCCCTAAACTCTCTTAACAGTTCCCTGTGTATTCTTCTAGGCATTTTCCATATAAGTTGAGTAAATACCTGGTTATGAAAAAATCTAACTTTAATTTTTGTACCTGAATTTAATTTCTTTATAGAGCTTCCATTTTCCTGATGATCTCTGAGTACTGGAAAACTGAATAGTGTCAAGGGCAGATGGTCTGAATCACAGTCATGTTTATGTACCAGACCCTACCTTTTCATTATTTCTGTTTCTTTGATTGTCACTGTGGCCCTACCTGGTCATGTCTTCTTCCACTGTTTTGGCTTGTTCTTGGGCTTTTGCTACTGAACACCAAAGACAAAAGCTTATTATTATTTTCTTTTAATTCTGTAGATTCTTTTCTGTTATCTTCTTAAGACATGGAGACATTGGCTACTGCCTGAATGGGGATAATTATCAGATAATAATAGCAAGTATAAGAAAAAAAATTAAATATGGGATCCCTGAGTGGCGCAGTGGTTTAGCGCCTGCCTTTGGCCCGGGGCGTGATCCTGGAGACCCAGGATTGAATCCCACATTGGGCTCCCGGTGCATGGAGCCTGCTTCTTCCTCTGCCTGTGTCTCTGCCTCTCTCTCTCTCTCTCTATCACAAATAAAAATAAAATAAAAAAATAAAAAGAAAAAAAGAAAAAATTAAATATATATCTAATATATATGTTAACTGAAAATTCAATAGGAGTTTTCCTGTTAGTATTTAGACTGAGCCTGAAAGATAAGGATAACAAATTATGAAATATCTCTGGCACATTCTCAAGAGAGATAGATATTGTACTTGTTAAGAGGTGGTCCTACTGATCTGTGGACCTCATCCTTACCATCCAGTTTATATAAACAGAAAACCAGAAAAGCTTAAGAGAATTTATTGAAGAAGGGGAATTTTAAGTGTTCCTGGAGATAAAACCCATGAAAATGTGGTGGATCATCTGAGACTTTAAATTTTTTTATTTATTCATGAGAGACAGAGAGAGAGAGAGAGGGAGAGAGAGAGAGAGTCATAATTCAGCCTTCCTCTGCCTTTTTTGGTTTTGTTTGGGCCCTCAAAAGATTAGATAGTACCTGAACACATTGGTGAAGTTGGCTCTTATTTGCTCATTTGACTGATTCAGATGTTCAACTCTTCTGGATACACTCTCAGAGATACACCCAGAAATAATATTTCACCTACACCTGAACATCTGTTAGTTTAGTGAAGCTGACACATAAAATTGACCACTGCATTCTGATAAATGCCCCTAGTCCCTTTGGAGTAGGCTTCTTGGAATCTTCTGGGAAAATTGTGATATTATTACAAGATCCTCCTACATCTACCTAGTCTCATCTTCATTCAGGGATTATAGGTATGATTATTGACTCAGGCCCGGAAATTGGATGAGAAGCCTTAACTCCTTTATGTTGACTCAAGTGAGGCTTTTGTTCATCAGATGTAGAAGGTTTTTATTCATATTATACAAATTGAGTAGGACCTTAGTTCTGTTCCTCTGTCTTAGCCCTTCATCCATTAGCTCATATCAAAGGTTTTGCAGGTCAAATCATTTTGATAATCACTCTGGTCCTGCTGTCTAGCATGGCTATCTTGCCTGTCTTGCCCTTCCTGGTTAATTGATGCTCTATTTTGGTTCACCAAAATCAGAGACACTGGTTACTTTCAATCTGGAAGGATAGCCACTAAGGGAGCAACAGAGCTTTACAGGAAGGTGTGCTTCAATCTTCCTTGACAGGATATTGACTGAAACAATGTATTTTTCAGTGCTTTGGTATAGGAAGAATACTCTAAGCCCTCTTAGGAGATCTAGTTAGGAGAATGTTATACATGATCAATCTATCCCAGTATTTCTACTTTCTTCGATCTTGGGATTTTCATATCTATAAATTCATCCTGGTTTATAATTTTGTTCCTTCCTCCATGGTCTTAGAATCCATTTCCATGATATCCCCATTAGCTAACCACCAAGTAAAAATAACAACAAAATATTTTAGTTATTTTGGTGTGTAAGCTGCTCACTTTCTAAATTTCATTTTGTACCATCCTTACAATGACATGTTTGGATTTTAGTTGTTGATCTTGAGGCATTGAAAGATGAAAGGAGTACAGCATGTCAAGACTTGTCATTCTCTTGAAAGGTATCCTGCTCAGGTGAAGCCATTAAAGGATCTCTGGTCTAGCAAGTCTCTACTCATCAGACAGGGAAGGAGGAACTTCTGCTGACCAGGGTGGCACTTAGGAATTGGAGGATACTCAAAGTTATGTGAGTCTACTCAAATGTATCTGTTCAAATCATTAGGCTACCATTCGTTCCCAATCAATGTCCAAAATTTTCCAGAAGGACCTGATGAGGTTAAGGATTGACTTATCTTCATCATAACTTGAGCTGGAAATTTAAAATCTTGAATTAGTTATTTCCTTTTTATTTCCTTTTTTACGTCTGCCTGTCGTCTGTCTGCCTGTCGCCGAAACACAACGTGTCAGCTATTTCCTTTTTTAAAATGTAGTTAGAAGACATTGACAGTCTCATGAAATTTAGATTCTTCTTTTTTATCATAATATTTTGTGTAGAGACACTTGGGTTGTCAAAGCATTGACTCCAAAAGGTTCTTCACTGCAGGTGACCAGAGCTGATGATTTAAATAACTATTTTATCAATACAGACCATGGATTTTCCTGGTCCCACCATTTAGTTTTAGTAGGAGCCTTTCTCTACTGAAAATTATTTACATCAGATACAAAATCCTAAATTGCTGTTTTTTTTTAATCCTCCTTTGCAGAGGGCAAAATCTAGCTTGTTGAACAAAGAGAATTACTATAAACATATAATATAGGGTCCATAAATATTAGAAGGGTTAAATAACCATATTCTAGGATGCGCTTCCAGAAATAATTCCCAAAACCACAATGCAGAACTGGTTGCCAGTGTAGCTGGTGTTACTAACAAAATTAAGAAACTGCCCTCAAATTGGGAAGTTGTCACTGTAGTTACTGGCTCCAGAACCATGCTGCAGCTGGTATGGCCCACCGCAGGAAAAGGAATGTTTCATTCCATGATTCTCTTCTCACTTTCTCAGTTCTTGAATTCGAGGGGAAAAAAAGCCAGGCATTAATTAGTGGAATCTAAATCACACTGGAACTCTACCTGCAAGTTCATCAGGGAAATGTAGTTTCTGTTTTTCTGGTGTCTGTAGTACACAAGAGGAGGGTCTAAATAGCATTTGAGAAAGGCAGTCTGTTATATTCTTCATCTGATTCTCAATTACTACATAATTTTCTTTCTCCCTCTTTTTATTTGTATTTATGTGGTTCTGTTCTATTTTTTTTTTCCTATTATTCTTTTGAATGTGTAAGCTATTTACTCAAAAATATGGAGCAAGGGGATCCCTGGGTGGCTCAGTGGTTTAGCACCTGCCTTCAGCTCAGGGCGTGATTCTGGAGTCCCGGATCGACTCCCACATCGGACTCCTCGCATGGAGCCTGCTTCTCCCTCTGCCTGTGTCTCTACCTCTCTCTCTCTCTCTCTCTCTCTCTCTGTGTCTCTCATGAATAAATAAGTAAAATCTTAAAAAAAATATGGAGAGAAACGGGGAGCATGATCTAGGGCAGCTGCCAGCATCAGTTTGTAAACTGAGCATTATCTCTAAATGTTTCTCACTTATTTGCTGTGTCTTCTCTTGGGGCATATTCTCCTTCGTGTGGACAAATAGTGCAGGGCTATCTATCAATAATTTCCCAAATTATGAATTTATGTTTATTTAGTTCTCTTATTAACTGACACTGGTATCTACTGCAGATACAATTATACTTTTTGCCCTATTCCCACTCTAGTTACTAAGTTAGGAAGCTATGTCTCAGAAAGTAAAGGTGGCAAGTATAAATAGTTTTCTCTTTGGTTCTTTTTTTTTTTTTTTTTTTTTAATTATTCGATCCCGGGTCTCCAGGATTGCGCCCCGGGCCAAAGGCAGGCGCCAAACCGCTGCGCCACCCAGGGATCCCTCTTTGGTTCTTTCTATTCTTCTATTCTGTGTGGGTGGAACTGGGCACTTATGGAACTCATAGAAGCAAGTAGATAAAAGTTGTTGAGCATTCTTGGGCTATGCCATTTACTTTTTGCGAACTCCATTCGTTGGTGGCATCCTCTCTGGATTTGGCAGATAGTCTTTACAGTTTATGGTTTGGGATCATGACTATTCCTAGTTTTATTCAAATTTTCTTTTTCTACCTATTGGTCCTTGTCATTTTGTAGGCTCAGCTAGTATAGTGTAATAACAACAGCTTTATCGTGACATATTTGCCAGGAATATGGAAATAGGAAAGAAATTGAGAGGAATATTTTAGATTTTTCTTTTTTAGAGTACTTATAATAAAATGAAAATCAAGTTCCTTTTTACTCATGTGACTTTTAACCCTTTTCTGTGTGTCAGTGGGGCTCAGTAGCAATAACATAAAGAGAATGAATTCAATAAATTTGGATGGATGATACCCTCATTTGGAATCTAACTAATGGGAAATGCAAATGACGACTTAAAACTCTACATTGTTTATTATTAAACATGTGATAAATATAGCCTTTTCTCTATGGTCCTCCTGAGGAAATTTCTCATCTGGGAACCACTGGAAATTATGATAAAATTTTGCCTCCTCCCTGAGCAATCTTCCTTTCAAGCACTCATGGATGCTTAACAGACTCAATAGTATATTAAATATAAACGACTTCCCTAGGGCTATGGAGGAGAAATGAAAGAATTATGAGTATTAGGACCAAAGTAAAACTAGTAACATTTAGATCATAAATGGAAATGTCACTTTGTCCTGGCACTGTTTGCTTTGCATATTTACCATTTTGGTTATTTATACTCCACTTTGTTTTTAAAAAGGTTTCAGGCAATGTATAAAAATACACAAAATAAAAATAAGTAAGTGAGGAAATTGAGGTAAAGGGAAAATATGGAAAAACAAGATGAAATGAGGAGTGAAAGAATGTAACAAATGCTTGCCTCAAGATTCTGTCTTCTTGCTAAAAGTGGGTTGCTATTTGCTCAGAGCTTTCTAGCAACCATTGTGGAGAGGAAAGCGTAATTAGTTGCAAGAATCACAAACTCATTAAGAGATAGACAAGGCCACTGCTCAGGAGACCTGCACAATATCCCTGGTGCTGTGTTAAACTGTGACTTGTTTTCTTAACAATATTCATTGGGTAAATAAAACAACAAATTTTACAGACACATTTTTGGAACATTTTTTTAATAAAATCAATGGCATAACACCAAAGTGTGGGACAGTCCAGGTGTAAATTCCTGCTAGTTTGTAGATTTGAGTCTTCAGAAATGTGTTCATTATAAAAATTATTTCTTTTTGGTTTTAATAATTGTTTTAAATAGGATAGTTGTGTGTTAAAAAAATTTAAGTAAAATGAATAAATACAATGAATAAACAAAATGCACTTCACTTTTCAAGATTGTTAAAAAGTTGAACAATTTTTCTTTGTATAAACAAAGGAATTAGCACACATGTGTATACACATGCATACACACGTCAGTAGAATTACTTTTTGGCATCCACTGCTCATACATCCAGAGTCATCATTTTTTAATCATATACTTTGGTTCATGTGAATATAATGAAGAATCCAGCCCCTAGTCCATGTGGGCTAATGGAATAAAAATCACAAATAAGAAATAAGATAAAGAATTTATGAAACAAGAATAGATAGTAACAGAAAAATTACAGAATGTGAATATAAGAAATACAGTATAATGATTAACTTTGAACTTCTAACTCCATTTCCAAAACAACACCACAGAACAGTTGAAGAAGAAATTAATGAGCTGGAAATGTGAGAAATGGCATAAAATGACACATGGCAAAAAGGGATAAGCAAAAATTTAAAAGGGAGACATGGGTGATAGCATTAGGGGTTCTAACACCTACCAGAATGAGTGTGAGATGGAGAAAATAGTGAAATTGTAAGTGACATTCAGGGGAAAGAAAAGATAGAAAATTTCCAGAAATAAAGATTTGGTGAAAATCCCCAAATCCTGAGTGGGATGTATTCAGAGCATATACATATACTCCTGGCTATCTGGTAGAGAGATTTTAGAGGGTGAAGGGTGAAGGATGAAGGGAAAATCCTAAAGTTTCTGTAAAGGCAACAGATTACTTACAAAGGAAAGAGAGTCTTCTTGATATTAATCTTAGCAGCTTCAGGTTGTAGAAGTTGATAAAATCAAAGATAAAGAATGGAGATTAGAAAAAAAAAGTTAAAGTTAGAAATAAATAGATCTCAAATTCTAAGGATAATATAAAAGGAAATGAACAGGAAAATAAAGGTTAAACAAGTAAACTAAACAGTTTAATAACAGGTTACTAAAGATATAGAAAGATAACTATTACAATGTAAATCAAAAGCAAAGTCACATGAGGTAATTTTAAGTAAACAATCTTGAGTTAAGGAAAACAAAACAAAACTGATTTTCAATCTGGATAGAAAATACCTTCACCACAGGAAAGTAGAGTGAGAAAGAGGAAAGGAGAGCACAGACAGATGACTATAGGTAAGGAATTTGTGTCTTAAAATCTTGAGGTGTGTCTCCTATTAGCATTTCATGGAGAGAAAATCAAGATACTGACTCTAATAACCCTGAAACTCCAGTCCCTTACTTTAAGAGCAAGAACCTATAGGCACTGTAATTGTACTTAAAATTTCGGGAGTATTGTTTTTTTATTTCAAACAGGTGGTAATTGGGTATGTTATTCTTTTTTTTTTTTTTTCTTTTTTAATTTTATTTATTAGGATGCCTGGGTGGCTCAGCGGTTAAGCATCTGCCTTCTGGCCCAGGGTGTGATCCTGGAGTCTGGGGATCGAGTCCCACATCGGGCTCCCTGCATGGAGCCTGGTTCTCCTTCCTCCCTCCCTGTGTCTCTGCCTCTCTCTCTCTCTGTCTCTCTAATAAATAAATAATTTTTTTTAAAAAGATTTTATTTATTTGAGAGAGAGACAGAGATAGCGAGAGAGAGCAAAGGAGGGAAGAAAAGGAGAAGCAGGCTCCCTACAAAGCAGGGAGCCCGACATGGGGCTTGATCCCAGGATGACCCTGGGATCCCAACCCAAGCCGAAGGCACACGCTTATCTGACTGAGCCAGCCAGGTGCCCCTGGGTGTGGTATTCTTGCATGGCCCATACATGCAGCACTTAACATCACCTCTAAACATTTCCCACACAGGTGGACTATTACAGTATTATAGGAAGTTGGAGAAAATCACAAGTACTCATAGAATATAAAGGTTGTTCAGAGATCCAGGATAAGGGATGTTGCTTCTCCACTGAGTATAATAGCATTTTAGATGGAGTTGTCTCTAAAACAGGCACTAGAGCAATATTCTTTGTATTTCTTGCTCTAAAAATGGTTTAACATTGTTTTAATTTACTTTAAAAAAATAAAAGATAAATAAAGAAAGGAAAGCAAGCACTCTTCCTTAAAGAGGAAATGCCTCTTTAAGGCTGTGGTTCAAATCAGTAAGCATCTTGATAGATAGAGAAGACCATTTTTCCATCATTGATCTTTCTATTTGGAGATAACATTATTGAAGATTAAATTACAATAGTAAGCAGGTGTTACTGCAGATTTCGGTAAACAACTGAAACCTTTCTCTATGTCTGCTTCTCTGAGATCTTAAGAAATGCATACAATAACATATAAGAGAATCCCAACACAAAGGCCACTCATTCTGGACTTGAATGCCATAAAACTAAGTAAATAGTTTCAGTAATATTATTTGTAAACTAGGTAAACCTAATTAAATTACCATCTCCAGTTCAAAATAATGCTTGATCTGTGGTGGGATTACACATGTGTGTGGAGCTCCCACCTGGGTATGTTCATGTTTTATGGTCTTTTAGACTTTTGGCAGCAAATGTTATATCTACTTTCCCATAGCTTTCCCCTAATGTTAATGGAGTGAGAAATGAAATATGCTTTCTTAACTTCCCTTGGGCTTTAGTAAAGTTAGACTATGACTAGGCAACCAGCAATGGAAAACAGTGAGAAACAAATGGCAAATTCTCACAAATCAAGTCCTTCCTTAAGGTCAGCTATGGTGTATACGCTGCACTGCAGCTAATAATAATAAAAGAAGAAATAAACAAAGACGTGTAACCTTATTGCTCTTAACTTTTTACTCTGCCCTCCATTCCTCTAGTCCTGTGTTCTTTTTTTTTAATAAAAAATCATATATTTTCATTAAATAATCTTTTATACATGGATTTCCACAAGCCTCCTCCCCAACCCTTAAGGGAAGGGATGTTATCATTGCCCAGGATACTGCCTCTTCCTGTCAGTGATCTGGGTCCCCAAATGCCAACATCAATCACCCTGCTGGGGCCTGTAGCTTCTTAATCTCCAGATCCTGCTGACCTTGGAAAAATATCCAATCAAGTGACAGCTGGTATTGTCTGCTTCAGTCATAACATAAAACAGGAAGGGTTCCACATCATAATATAATGTCTTGTGGTCCAGAAAAGGCTTGGCCAACAGGCACAGGTTTTGGCAGTAGATCTTGTTTTTCTTGCCATCCACTTCAAACACTGAGATGGAGCCTTTGCAATAGATCTCATCGCCAGGTGGGTGTTACCACACACATTTAGACATGTGTCGGCGAAGTATCATTTGGCTCTTCATGTATTTTAAACAGAATTCGCACATGTAGAGCCATCCCAGTCGTGTATATTCTTCGGGATAAGGAGAACGGTACCAAGTGTCGGGCTCATAACGACCAAAAGCAATTGTTTTAATCATGTTGCTCCCCTCAGTGATTTGGCCTTGCAGCCTTAACTTCTACAAATCCTCTGAAGCTTGTGCTCTTCGGAAAAGATCCAAGTCATACTCGCTAGTCAGGTTTTCCAAGAGAGGTTCCCGAGTGTTCCCATAAGTCTGTCTGTGTTCCATGGTAGTCATGACAAGTATGCTGGCACCGGAAAGCTAGTCCTGTGTTCTTAAGAGATAGGTGACTGTTAATGTTAATCTTTTAGCAAGTACAAACATGAAAACTAACATCAGCATGAACTGATTTACTTGAATGTGACTTCCTTAAGGAGAGGGAATGTATCCTATTGGTACTTTGAACCTCCAGATGGAGAACAATGCTACCTTACATTAGTTGCTCAAGAACAAAATAATGCCTTTTCACATATATTTGTAGCACACATCATACAGTTCTGCCAACTGTTCTATCATGGAAAAGATAAAAAGTAGCGTCATGAACACAGAACTCTGGACCATCCACAAAACATATGAGTCTTGGGATTGTATCGTGATTGTTTCACATTGCTCTTTTGTAGAGGGTAGATATATCCATTTTTATCACTGGGTGTTGAAACATCTTGATTTTCAGGTGGTACTGAGTAAGGGCTGGGAGAGATAGAGGGAGGGCCATGAAATCAGGCTTACAGAAATCCCAAGGGTGCCGAGATGTAAAAAAACAGAGATAAGAGAATAGACCAGACCACCTGGTCCCAGAGGTGAGGGAGTATTTTTCTTTGGTGGCTATAATGTAATCAGAGAAAGTCACCAGACCACAAAGAAGTAAGTCATTAAGGGTGTTATCAATAGTCCTTGCTCAAACCAAGACTGCACAAGAATCTCAAGGCCACAAACTCCCTGGTCAAGTTTTCAATAAAAGACCAGCCTGAAGAGCCCTCAGTGGCAACCCTGTTGGGACCCTCTCACTTCTGAGAGCTTTTTCTGTATCCTTGCTTAATAAACTTCTATCGCTTTACTCACTCTCCTTTGTCCATGAGCTTGTCTCTGTGAGACAAGTACCTCACTCTCACACTTCAATATAAGAAACCAGAAAGATTTGTATGGGAAACAGTAATATGAGACTATAAAGTATCTAGCAGGGACATTTGTTATTATTTTATTTTTAGCATTTTTTACTTTGGGAATTAATAAACGAAACAGTTTTTTTTCCCCCCCAGGAGAATTAATGGCTCATTACAGGCAGTGTAGTGAGTGAAAAAAAAAAAACAAAACAAAACAGGAGACACTTAGAAGCAATTAGTATTTACTGAAAACCTGCTATATGGCAAACTTTTGCTAAACTTTGGCTATCCTGAAGTGAGTAAGACAGATATGGTCCCTGTCCTCACTGAGTTGACATTTTAGGCAATAGGCAACATGCCAGCTGACTTAAACAAACAAACTAAACAAACAACCAAGTAAACAGGTATTTTCAGTGCTTCATAGGAAAGGAACAAGGTGCTGAGATAGGGCTGGGTGGTGGAGTCTGGGTACAGAGGGACTTTGGAGAGGGCCCGGACAAGGTAAGAGGCCGAGGGATAAGGAGGAGAGCCAGAGTTCAGATACTGGAGAGTATTCCAGACCAATAAACCAAGGGCAAAAATTTGAGGTAGGAAAAATTTGCATGTTAGATCTGGATTTGAGTCTAAACATGGTTATCCAAAACATGAGAGACACCTAACTTTGGGAAATGAACAAGGGGTAGTGGAAGGGGAAGTGGGCAGGGGGTTGGGGTGACTGGGTGATGGGCAATGAGGGGGGCACTTGGTGGGATGAGCACTGGGTGTTATGCTATATGTTGGCAAATTGAACTCCAATAAAAATTTTTTTAAAAATTATAATCAGGGAGAAATATCTGAGCGTGAACTAGGGTGGTAGCAGTGAAGGCAGGGAGAAGCAGCTGGATTCTGGAAATGGCATGTTTCATTAGTTCAAAAGGATGCACACCTTTCACACAATAACCCCTGCAACTGGAATGTATATTAAACTGATAACATGTCTTAAAAAATTAAAAAAATAATAAAATGGTTAAGATGATAAATTTAAAAAAAAAACAAAAAACAAAAAAACATGGTCATCTATGAGCCTAAGTGGGCAAGTTCCTTTACCTAGAATTCTTAGTTTCACATACGTAAAATCAAAATGTTAATGTCTGTGTTGAAAATTGTGTGCAAGTTAAAGCTCTCTATGGCAAAGTGCCCAAGGCCTTGTAGACCTTCCAAAAATGTTGTTTCTCTTCCTGCCAACATTTTATAGCTTTAAATGAATTCCTTACAAAAGTCAGAGCAATAACAGCAACAACAAAAATAGTTAAACTTGTTAAGGATAAGAGTCGTTTTGTTCCAAATAGTACATACTGTAAGAAAAAAAAACAACAAGCCCCCCAAACCCCCATACAACTCTTTTGGAAACTTTAAACAGGATTCAGCTGCATCCTAACAACTGTGACGGTCACTGATTATCATACCTATTTTTTAATGCAAGTATATTTTAGCGACTGCAAAAAAGTCAAGATTGAAATATAATAGATTAAAACCCTTACTTGGTGAGTTTTCAGTAATAGATTAGTGTGTATTTAATTGCTTTTGCAGCATGAGTTAATTTAATCTCTTTTACATTAAACAGACTATTAAACAAGACTTCACAATGCTGCTGTATCACCACCAGCATTATTTTACTATCTATAGGCATTTTGTGTTCGTTTTAAAAACCCTGCAAAAACATGTGTCTGTTTATATGACCTTTCATAACTAATTCCAGTTGGGTTTTGACAACCAATTGTAGTGCTTGTTTTCTTAACAAGCAAGTAACTTTCCCTTTCTTGGAATGAGAACATATGATACTTTTTTTTTTTTTTTTTTTTTTTTGCAAACACAGGAGTTTATTTACAAGCTCGAGCTTGGGTACAAGTATACCCGACACAGCGGAGCAGGGACTTGGACCCTGAGGTGGGTTTCAGGAAAACCATACCTCGGTAAGATGTCTTCCAGCAGTTTCTTGGTCACAGTCTGTGCTGTTTCATGTTTGGTGGGAAATGCCTCTGTCCATCCTGAAAAAGTGTCTACAAACACCAGTAAATACCTGTATCCCCATTTTCCAGGTTTTACCTCAGTGAAGTCCACTTCCCAGTAGGCTCCTGGGCGGTCCCCCCAGAGCCAGGTACCCGGGTTAGATCCATGGGTGGTGGCATTAGTTAACTGGCATGCGTGGCAGCTTGCCACGATCTGCTCGATCTTTGCTCGAGAGTCTTTAATAATGATCTTTGCATGTCATATGAGGTCTTCTATCTTCCTTGTTCCCATATGAGTACTCCAGTGCATTTTGGATAGGACTCGCCCTCCTAGTTCCTCTGGCAGGATGATGCTGGAGTCTGCAGCCCTCCACCAGCCATGCAAGCACTGGGTCATAGGCAACCGTTTGAGCCAATGTAAATCAGTATCAGTATAGTTGGGGGTGTCGGGCAGGGTCGGTGCCCCCGGATCAGGTCTCCGTTTCCATGGTTACAGCTGCCCCCGCGTATCTGATTCCTTCTCAGACGAATCTGCTGCCATCTGTGTACCAGGTGGTGTCCACATTCTGCAGTGGCTGGTCCTGGAGAGCTGATTCTGTGCACCTGTGCCAAAATTTCTTGACAGTCATGCAGAGGGGGGTCCCAGTCTGGGTTAGGGAGACGAGACGCATGGGGTGTTGGCGGACCCTGACAGGGTCTGTCCCCGGCTTTAGTTCTATATATATGGCCGGTCAATACGGACCAGCCCAATTTCCCTAGTTTCTGCCCATGCTTGGGGAAATTCCTGCAGCCAACGTTCAATGTCAGTCATTGGGGCTGAGGGCGTTTGATGGAGACAATATTCGTCTTCTAAACTCAGGACAAGCATCTGAATCGGGTGCCCCTCTTTGTTTAGGATTTTTCCCCCTTTGGAGTGGAAGCGAATTTGTGCCCCCATCTTGGTGAGCAAATCCTGACCTAACAATAGGTAGGGGCACTCAGGGATGACCATGAAGGAGTGGGATACCCGGCCCATGCCGAGATCCACAGTTCTTCGGGTAATCCATGAGTACTGTTTGGTGCCTGTGGCCCCTTGCACCCATGAAGTCTTGCTTGCCAATTTCCCTTGGGGTTGTAATAAAACCGAATGTTGTGACACAGTGTCCACTAGGAATTCAACAGGTTGCCCTTCCACTCTAAAAGTTACCCTGGGCTCAGGGAGGGGTGCCGAACCCCGACTCCCCTAGTCGTCCAGGTCCTCCATCTCCAAGATCTTGGCAGGGGCCTTAGGTCTTTTGTTAGGGCAGTCTTTCACCCAGTGGCCCTCTTCTTTGCAATAAGCACATTGGTTTTTGTTCAGTTTAGGGCGCTCCCGATGGGGACCAGGGCCATCCTCCTTACCTGTCCCTGAGGCCAGCTTCTTGAGGTGCCTCCATCTTTCCCGTGGGTCATCCATGGTTGTAGCCAGCAGGATCTTGGCCAGGTTTCGGGTCTGCCAGTCACAGTTTGGTTTGCTGTTCTTCCGGACTTTCTCTATTATTATAGGCTCTTTCTGCTACTATTACTAAGTCCTGCAAGCTCTTCTCTCCTAGTCTCTCTACTCTTTGCAATTTCTTTTTATTTTATTTTTTTATAAATTTATTTTTTATTGGTGTTCAATTTGCCAACATATAGAATAACACCCAGTGCTCATCCCATCAAGTGCCCACCTCAATGCCCATCACCTAGTCACCTGGCAATTTCTTTTTAATGTCCGGAGCGGCCTGGTTAACAAAAGCCATGATAATTGCGGCCTTGGTTTCCGGGGCTTCTGGGTTCATAGAGGTGTACTGCCTAAAAGCCTCTATGACTCTAAGAAGGCTGCTGGACTCTCATCCTTACCCTGTCTCACATCATACACCTTGGCCAGATTGGTAGGCTTGTGTGTGGCAGCCTGGAGACCTGCCACTAGAGTCTGGCGGTGGACCTGGAGGGAAACCAAGGGGGGGAATTCTCGATCATGTCCTGCCAGGCCAGGATGTAGGGCACCTGGTCAGGATGGCTGTCTGGTTTGTCCCTGAAGATCACAGCCTTAACCTGTAAGATAATAGGTAGGGGAAAGTTCCTTCTCGGGGCCAACCCACATCAAAGGTTGGCCATTCTGATATGCAATAAATTTGAAATCTCCCTCTCCTTATGTAAACAGTTATGACAGTTAACAAAGACACAGTAACACAGACAAATGCACAGTTAACAAGGACATAGTAACACAGACAAACGTTCCAATGCAGCCACAGAGACAAAACAGAAAGTAACCCAAAGGGCTGGCAGCCAGCCCTTCTTACAGATGAGGACCCTGTCCTCCAGGCAGGGACACGGGATGTCTCCTCAAGACCCCCGGTCGATAGCCGCCAGCACGTCCGCCTAAGCCAATGTCGACCCAATACAGATTGGAATTCCTACAGGTAAAAGTACAGTTTAGAGCTCTCAGAAAATATGCATGCAAAAGGTGGAAAAAGTTGAGTGCACTCACCAGGCGTGAAACCCTCCAGATGGGGTCCTGGGGGTTTCTCAGATCCCGGACGAGCTCCCAAATGTTGTGCCCAAGATCGCGGATCTGAGAAACCACCAAGGAGCTGACACTGATGCAAACACAGGAGGGTTTATTTACAAGCTCGAGCTTGGGTCCAAGTATACCCGAACAGGGACTTGGACCACATATGATACATTAAATGATTAGAGCAATTTAAGTCCTGAGCAGATTCTATTCACAAAAACATGTTCCTCTGAGGTTTGCTACAGCTATAAAATGAACCATGATAAAATAATCCCTGGTATTAGTAACTCTAGAACCTCTGTGTGTTCTGCTGAAGAATAAGTGGCTGTACATAAGCACAGTCCAGAATGTACCCCCCACACACACACCCCTCTGGTGGCATAAACCAGAACCTATATTGTTTGTGGCTGTCATAATTGCAGAGAGGATAAGGGTCATTTTGTTTCAAATAGCACTTACTGTAAGAAAGCCAGGAAGCCAGGTTTGGATTCACAGTGGCCTAGGTTCCTTGAGACATGGAAGAAGACATGCTTTTCCCAGATATGTTCCACTCTGCTTTAAATTTGATTAGCAGGTAACTTAATTGGTCCTGCTGCCACTGAGACCTCTAGCAAGGCTGAGGTGGCTAGGAAAAGCTAATGGAGGGAGGTGTTTCTCCTCTTTAAGTGTTTACAGAGAGGTAGAAAGAGCCATTTGGAGTTTGTGGTGGTGCTGATGAGGAAAAAAAGAAAAAAAAGTATGTCCAAAGAGCATGCATGGAAGTTCAATTGAAAAGAAAATTGTGGTGTAGGTGAAGTGAAACAAACTGAAATTACTCATTGTAGACAAAGCCAGGCTGAGTCATCTGGGGTAAAAATCTAAACAAAGAAAACCTCACTAAAATTTCCTATTTTAAGAGAATGGAAAGGAATATTTTTTGTCTAAATAACTCCCAGGAATATAGACATTCTTTCTGAGAATGACAGAGAGTGAAAGATTTCTGTGGTTTTGAGTTAAAGATGATTTCTTCTACTGGATACCTGTGACAAATTGCAATGACTGAGTGAAATGAATCTTACTTTTGATTTTGTTCAGGTAAATTTATGTCTCCCATTGGCTCTTTACTAGTGGCCAGGAATGCCTTTTGTCTCCCCATTTATTTAAATACTACAGTTTCCCGTTAAAAATCTAACCTCTTGGGATCCCTGGGTGGCGCAGCGGTTTAGCGCCTGCCTTTGGCCCAGGGCGCGATCCTGGAGACCCGGGATCGAATCCCACGTCGGGCTCCCAGTGCATGGAGCCTGCTTCTCCCTCTGCCTATGTCTCTGCCTCTCTCTCTCTCTCTCTCTGTGTGTGAATATCATAAATAAATAAATAAAATTAAAAAAAAAATCTAACCTCTTCTGGAGACCAATCGAAAAACAGACTCTTAACTTTTTGAGAACAAACTGATGGTTACCAGAGCAGAGGAGATGGGGGGTGTGGACTAAAAGGGTAATGGGGATTAAGGAGTGCACTTGCTGTGGTAACATTGGGTGTTGTATGGAAGTGTTGAATCACTATATTGAATACTGAAAACTAATATTCCTCTGTATGCTGAATGAAATTAAAATTTTAAAAATTAAAATAAAAAAAATCTTACCTTCCCTATTAAGTTTCTTTTTTTTTTTCCCTATTAAGTTTCTTTTACTGACTCTCTTCTCAGTAAGCTACCCTTTCTGTCTGACTTACTTTAGTACTCTTTTATTATGGAGTTGGAAATCCTAGTTGAACCCAGAGGGGAAATAGAATTAGGCTGTGGAATGGGTAGAGTGATGGTCCCTTTAGGGTCTATATGTAAGATTTGTCAATGTTTTGTTTTGGTAGTAGAAGGAGGGAAGTGTTTTGTGAAAGTTGGGTGGTGAAGGCATGATGCTAACACAGGCGATAAGATTGAATTTTTCCTCTCCTAGCCTTTAGGGTAGGTTTTGAGCCCAGGGGAGAGAAAGGTGAAGGGTGGAGGAATTATAATCCTGAAAGACTCAGTGAGACATCAGATACAAGCAGTGCTGCTTTAGGGCCCATCAGAGAACTTACAACATAGATTTGGTAAGAGGATCACCCCCAATCCTACCTCTTCCTCCTCCCCTAGCCACAGAGCCTAGTGTTGCATTGTCACCTTAAGATTCAGGAGGCCACTGGTGTAGGACTGTTGAGCATGCCATATGGTGTCTCCACAGAAGGCACCAGGAGCAGAACCAACAGAAGAAGCTTACCTAGATGAAGGAACCAGAGTAGATGGACACAAACAGATCGGTTACAAGAAAATACAAGACCTCAAACAAGACAGAAATATATAGGGGGGGCTATGAGATGGAGAAGAAGGGACTGGAGAGGGGCTTAATTTCTGCATGAGCAAATGTAGGTCAAGAATCCTAATAATTCAGCATAAATATTAGTATGATTTTATTTCTCCTCATAGCCTGGCATAGTCCCTTCTAGCTATTTCCTTTACAACTATTCTAGGTAATAATGTTTTTTTTTAAAGTCACTAGTTATAATTAAAAATATCCACATATGTATTTCTTTAAAAATGATATAATTATGCCCAGGTTTTTACCAGAAGTTTATCTAAATTAATTAGTGTATGGATTTGCTAGGACTGCCATTACAAATTGGATGCCACAACAAATGGATGGCTTAAACAACACAAATTTATTTTCTCATAGTTCTGGAAGCTAAAAGTCCAAGATAAGGTGTTGACAGGGGTGGGTCATCCTGAGGGCTATAGGAAAGAATCTGTTCCATGCTTCTTCCTAACTTCTGGTAGTTTGCTGGCAATCTGTGGCATTTTTTGGTTTGCAGATCTCTGCCCTCATTCACATGGAGTTCTCCCTGTGTCTTTGTTCAAACTTTCCCTTTTTATAAGAATATTAGTCATATTGGAGTAGGGATTCACACCTTATTCCAATATGACCTCATCTTAACTAAATGAATGTGCACCAACCCTACTTCCAAATAAGGTTCCATTCTGAGGTAATGGGAATTAGGACTTCAACATAAAAATGTTGAGGAAGACACAATTTCAAAAATCCAAAATAGTTGAACATGTTTAAAAGCTATTGATGAATTAGAATTCTTGGTTCTAGTGGTGGGGGTGGCAGAGTGCTATCTTTGAAAAGGAGACGCTCTAGGATAGTTAAGTTACTGGCTGTTCTTTTGCCCTAGCTATTTCTTAACCTGCAGTGAGGAGAAAAGTGTAACCATGAATTGAAAAAAGTCCCCTTCCCTAGTTATAGTCATCACATTTTTTCAAACCCAAATGAGAGTGCCTGAAATAACACACAGGCTGGCAATTGATAAAATGTACAAAATCAAGGCCAAATAATGTGAGCTTATGACTCCAGAGTTTGTGGCAAACTATTAATGGGAAAGGATTGGTTTTGAAACATGTTTCCAGGTATGGTAGGTGACCAGTCCCCCAAAATGTCCACACCCTAATTCCTGGGATTTGTGAATATGTCATATTTCATGACTCAAGGAATTTTCCAGATGCAATTAGGATTAGAGACCTTTTTTTTTATAAATTTATTTTTTATTGGTGTTCAATTTGCCAACATATAGAATAACACCCAGTGCTCATCCCGTCAAGTGCCCACCTCAGTGCCTGTCACCCAGTCACCCCCACCCCCTGCCCACCTCCCCTTCCACCACCCCTAGTTTGTTTCCCAGAGTTAGGAGTCTTTCATGTTCTGTCTCCCTTTCTGATATTTCCCACTCATTTTTTCTCCTTTCCCCTTTATTCCCTTTTACTATTTTTTATATTCCCCAAATGAATGAGACCATATAATGTTTATCCTTCTCCGATTGACTTATTTCACTCAGCATAACACCCTCCAGTTCCATCCATGTCGAAGCAAATGGTGGGTATTTGTCGTTTCCAATGGCTGAGTAATATTAGGATTAGAGACCTTAAATATGTTATCCTGGATTATTCAAGTGAGCCCAATTAAGCAGGGAAATTTTTTTTTGGCTGGAGGTAGTAGAGGTAAACCAGAGGGTAAGGTGAGGGAGATACAAAGTCTGAGAAAGATGCAACCTGCTATAGCTGACTTTGTTGTTGTTTTTTTTTTTTTTAAGATTTTTTTTTTAATTCATTTATGAAAGACAAGAGAGAGAGAGAGAGAGGCAGAGACACAGGCAGAGGGAGGAGCAGGCTCCATGTAGGGAACCCGACGTGGGACTCGATCCGGGGACTCCTGGATCATGCCGGGGTCAAAGGCAGGCGCTAAACCACTGAGCCACCCCGGGATCCCCCAATAGCTGACTTTGAAGATGAAAGGAGATGAGAAATGTGAGCGCTTGTAGACATGGAGAATAACCCCTGGCTGACAAACAGCAAGGACAAAGGAACTCAGTCCTGCAACCACAAGGAATGGGAAACTACCAAATGATCTAAGTGAACTCAGAGGTAGATTTTTCCTAAAACTTCCTAGAACCCAGCTAGCTGAACTTTGACTTTGACCTTGTGAAACCAGGACACAGAAATCAGTGGAGCCAACACAGACTTCTGACATACAGAATTGTGATATAATATATTTGTGTTGTTCTGTGCTCCTGCATTCATGGTAGTTCACTATTGCAGCAACATAAAATGAATACACTAGGTGTCAGCTGGTTTCTCTTTTAAAATCAAAATAATATTGGCTTCAGTCTCCTTTCCAGTGCTCTCCCCAAAATTTCTGCGAAGCTTCAGGTCATATAGGTTAATGAGCTTCTGTTTCTATTAAAGAGTCCTGTAAAGCACATGTGCAGTTGAGTTTGCCTTGTGCTGGCCTGCTGGAAAATGAGTGGCCTGAGGTACAATCCAAGTAGGCCCAGAGGAGGCAGTCAAGGTCATTCTAGATCAGCTGACAGCCATCTCATCTCCAGATAACCTGTAAGCAAGCCTAAGCAAGTGCAGAGCTGACCTGCCTGAGCACCGTGTTAGTGCAAGAAGTAAACTCTCATTGTGTGTCATCAAAGTTTTGTGATTATTTGTCACATACATTTTGGTCTTATTAGATAACCCACATTAAGGGAACTTGTGCTCCCTTACTAGTCCCAGCCTTTTCATTCTGCTCTTTCTCATGCCTTAGCCACGCCATTTCTAGACATTTTAGTATTCTTTCTCTTTCTGTTTTTCTATCTCCTACTTATTCCTATTGAAATTAGTTTCCTAGTTTTAAAATAATGGCTTCTTTCAATGTCCTCTTTATCAAAGGCAACTCTGTGCAGTAGTCATCTGGAGAATTAGATGAAGACTCTTCCATAAAGAGTGCATTGTAGCAGGAGGTTAATTCTGAAGATGTTTTGAATGATGTCCCGAAGAGCTGGGGTAACCAGAGAATGGTTCTCCAAAAGGAGGAAGTAATGTCATGATTCCTTAGATTAGACAACATCATTCAAGTTCAGCTATATTCAAGGTCCCCTGCATCTGTCCTTCTGACATTCAGTTCCAAATTACCTTGAAATGTTATGTATATATGTCACAGATTTTCAACAAGATTATAAACTCTTGAAAGTAGGCTTTGTTTCCTGTATCTTCTTGAAAGTATGATATGTTTCTCTGTATATAGTGGACCTGAAATCAGTATGTATTAATAATGATTATGAAGGAAAATAAGAGGCTAAAGGAAGAAGAGAGCTCATGTGAGGAATATCTCTAATTAGTTTCAGCTTCTCTTAACCTTTTTATCTTAATTTGGGAAGATACACTATAGATTTAAAAAGGAATACATACAGGGATGCCTGGGTGGCTCAGGGGTTGAGTGTCTGCCTTTGGATCAGCGCATGATTGTGGGGTCCTGGGATCGATTCCCACATCAGGCTCCCCATAGGGAGCCTGCTTCTCCCTCTGGTTCTCTCTGTGTCTCTTATAAATAAATAAACCAAAAAGGAATACATTCAAATAAAATTTCTTTAAGAAAGCATTCTTAGATTCTTAGTATGGAATGTACAAATCAAATAAATGGATTAGAAATTTGGAGACCTTGAAACTACCTAAGTCAAGAAGCAGGAATCCAGCAGTCACTCACTGATGATGACATTAATGAAGATTGTAAGTCACTGAAATAACCACTAGCTCCATGTGCCTAAGACAGCTTGCTGGAAGGCAGCTATTGTCGTAAAAATCATTGCTTAATATTAAATTTGCTTTTAATGACTTCTTGGCAGAATCCTACTTGCAATTATGACACAAAGAAAAATACTTTGTGTCAACATGTATTTTTTTTTTAAGATTTTATTTATTTATTCATGAGAGACACACAGAGAGAGAGGGAGAGGGAGAGGCAGAGAAAGACACAGGCAGAGGGAGAAGCAGGCTCCATGCAGGGAGCCTGATGTGGGACTTGATCCTGGGGCTCTAGGATCATGCCCTGGGCTGAAGGCAGGTGCTAAACCACTGAGCCACCCAGGGATCCCCAACAACATGTATTGATGAAAATATCAAGTCTGAAATTTATTTTATGTAGAATATTTATCCTTTACCTTATACTTGGAATTTCCACTGATTCCTATATTCATTTACAATTTATATGATTTTCCCACACTGTTAATAAAGATTAGCTGTAGATTCAGAGAATCTTAGTTTTAAAGATAACTTTTATCATTTTTCTTAATACAAAAGTAACATATAGTAGTGATCCACATGGCCCGTTTTAAATTCCTAGCATCTAAACACAGAAGCTTGGCATTTGCCATTATTAGATACACACAACACAACATCCTGACCTTAATATAATGGTCTTTGAAACCATAAAAAGGTAACATCTAGTTGAGTATCCAAATAGCTGTTGAGGGGTATATCTCAACCTAAAGGTAAAGAAGAGGGATGCATGCATTGTTACCTTTAAAGTCTCAATCTTACCATCCTAACTCCTGATGCTCATGTATTGTTCTTGTGATACCAAATATGGAAGACACAGCCTGGCTACAAATTGATTGCTACTCTTCCCATTGAGAAGTAGAGTCCGGTCCTCCCTCCTAGAATCTGAGCTGGCTTTAAGTGACTTGCTTAACTAGTAGAACATGGTGGAAAACACTTTCTGGGACTTTTGAAGGTAGGTCCTAAAAAGCCTTGCAGCTTTTATCGGAGTTTACCAGAACACTGTATGGAAGCTTTGAGTTGCCACATAAGAAATCTGCCTAACCTGAGCCTTCCATGCTGGAGAAGTCCTTCCGCTGGCAGTCCCAGCTAACCCTCATTTCCAGTGATAGCTTCCTGGATGCCAAGCAGGTAAGTGAAGCAGTGTTGGATTCTTCAGAGCGGTCTGTTAGCCAGTTGATTACCACTAAGTAGCCTCAGTTAGTGCTGTGAGGATCAGAAAGATCACCCTGCCATAGTAAGCCTGAATTCTTAGTCCTTAAATTGAAACTGTAATAGGATGTTGTTTTTTTAAGTCACCAAACTTTGGGAAAGTATGTCAGTTACCTATTCTTGAATAGCAAATCACACCCATATTTAGTGACTTAAAACAGTAACAGCCATTATCTTTCGATGCTTGTGTGGGTTAGGAAGTCAGACAGAGCAGGGTTATCAGGCAGGGTTATCTCTACTTCACAACGTCTAATCTGAGAATACTTGAAAGCTGGTGGTAACTTGATGGCTGAGGGCTTGAGTCATATGGAGACATTTCTCCTGCCATTTCTGGTTGTTGATTCTGACTATTAGGTAAGACTTCAGCTGGACTGTTGGGTGGAACATCAGTGGCTTTGTGGCCTCTCCATACGGCCTCTTTACATAGCCTAGTATGGGCTTCCTCAGAGCTTGGTGCTAGGTTCTAAGAGACATGACTGCTCTATTGCCACTTGTGACCTATTCTTGGAAGTCACATATGATGTAGTCATAAGCCACCTAAATTAAGGGAGGGGAAGATAAATTTCAGGTGACTAAGTCCAGAATGTCCTGAGACTGAGGGGTTTCATAGGGCACAGGACTTTGAGTGCTAAAATCAGAAAAGTTCTAGGAAAGCCAGGATGAATTCATCACCCTACTAAACCCCATGTTCAGTAGGAGTGTTGGAGTCGTATTTAGAGCATGTTGGGTGGGAGAGAGTGTTGGGGCCATCTTTGAAAAATAAATTCTCCTATAGGTGTTTTTCTTTATGCAGGAATGTATAACTGGCATACCAATGAATGTTGCAAGGAAAACAAGCAATTCATAGGAGTGTAAACTCTGTGAGAAAAGAGATTTTGTTATTTTTGTTCATCACTGAGCCTTGAGACCTAGAGTAGTGGTTGGCACATAGTTAATGTTAATAAATATTCATGAAATGACTAAATGAATAAATAGTAAGTCCTATAACATCCTATCCCATAAAATCCAGCCAATACCTGATTTCAGCACACTTTCCTTGCTTACTGATAACCAGAGGACAAATTGCTTTAAATGTTTCTTTAAAATGAAATAGCAGCCTTCAAGGACAGCAGAAATGAGAAAACTAACCAAAACCAATAAACTTTAGAGAATATCACTTCTTCATCATGAGACTAGCCTTTGAATTCTCTTTCTTAGTTTCACTTCAGAGGCAGAATCTCAGATGACCTCAGCGGGGATAAGAAGAGGGTGCTCGGGGTCCTTATATTTTCCTAATTTCTAGAGAGTTCCTGTTGTGACAAGGTCCTATTGGTTAAAAGTTATACTCCTCCTCTCAGTTAGGGGTGGCTAGGAATAATACTGCCTTAGAAAGCGCATAAAAAGAAGAAGGAAGAATAAGACAAATTCTAAAATCAGAACCTAAAGTTTTGATAGAGAAGTAGAAGGTTGGAAAAGTTAGGAGAGGAAGTCCATGCTTAAATCACATTCCTTTAAGGACATGATATAAACCACTGTAGAAAATAAAGGAGGAACAGAATCATTGGGAGGCCATATTAGCAGCTGGCTCTATTCTGTGTTTTTTTTCCCTCATCTTTCATATTAAGGAATTAATTGTCCAAGGTTGAAATATGGGGTAACATTATTTAACAACTCCAAATTCTTTTTTTTTTATTTAGATTTTTATTTATTCATGAGAGACAGAGAGAGACAGAAAGACAGAGAGAGAGAGAGAGAGAGGCAGGGGGAGAAGCAGGCTCCATGCAGGGAGCCCGATGCCAGACTCAATCCTGGGTCTCCAGGATCACACCCTGGGCTGAAGGTGGCGCTAAACCGCTGAGCCACTCCGGCTGCCTAAACAACTCCAGATTCTTGATAGTTTTCAAATAGCACGTTTTTGACAGGAAGACATTGATCTTAAAGAATCAAGTCCTCTTTTGGGAAAAGATGGGAAATGAGATGGAATGATAAGATCAAGATAGCGAATAGAAGAGCTTAAAAATCAGACCAAATGATTTTTTTTCTATATTGCAAAAGGGTGACTTTTCTCTATTTTTACCTAGACATTCCAGTGCTTTTATATTATTTCTGTATATTCTCTATAATTGTTAGTTTCTTTATCTTGAACTTTGTAAAATAGATTTTAAAAAGGTATAAAAGCCTACTTCTAGTCAGTATTCTTCACAATGTTGCTAAAATGAGAGATTAGAAGTTAAATCACATTTCCAAAATAAAATAAGATTAAACTCCATAAAAAAAAAAAAAAAGATTAAACTCCATAGAGAAATCCTGTGATTAAGAATAGCATCATTCTGTATAAGCTATAAACTTTACTAAGAGAATTTGTCATGGCATGGGGATAATTCTGGTCTAAATTGTTGACAAATGGCAGAAAAAACTCTAATATAGTTACCAAAATGAATTAAAGCCACTTGAAAATAAATCTCTTTAATAGTTTCATGCTATTTAGAAACTTTGGAAAGCTTGGAGTTGTTATGTAATCTCATGTTTCAACTTTGGACAGTATTAATAAATTCCCTATCGTAAAAGATGGGGAAGTGAACACATGGTGTTGCCAACTGCTGAGATGGCCTCTGACACCTCTCCTCCTGGTATTCACACCCCTGTGCCATTCTCTCCCACACTGAATAGGGCTGTCTTATGTGACAAGCTGAACCTATGTGAGATAATAAATGTGTGTTACTTTCAGCAGCTTAATTTTGAGGTAATGTTACATAGCAATAATTGATTCATACACCTACACTAATTCCCACTTTCTCATCTGCTTCCAAGTATTTATTACTAATTTGATATTAGTATTTGATAGTAACATCACTAAGATTTATAATCTTATATTTAATTTTGTGACCATAATATCTAATTTTTTAGTCTTAACCATTTTGATGGAAGTATAAAAATTTCAGAGCTTATGAACAGGGCTTTTTCATATGGAATTTTCTCTTCTGAGTACTTAAGGTTTGAATTGTACTTAGTTGGCTGGATTTCAAGTAGGCTTTATTTAAAATAGATGTATTCTGCTCCCAGCTGTACAATAGTTTAAGGCCAATCTAATATTTTCTAACTTGCTTATGAATGGCTTTTTCTGTTTGTTTCCCTTTGTGTGTGTGTGTGTGTGTGTGTGTGTGTGTGTGAAATTAACTTCACGAGACATGGGTCATTAGTAATCATTATCAGTTTTTCCTTGGCCATAATGTCTCCATTTATTTTATTATGTTAATACATATTTTTTTGTTCCATATTTCTAGTTTTCTTTTCAAGAGTTCAGGGATAAAAGATCAGTGTTATGTGCAAGGCTACATATTAAAAGCAGGACTGGGGATCCCTGGGTGGCGTAGCGGTTTAGCGCCTGCCTTTGGTCCAGGGCGCGATCCTGGAGACCCGGGATCGAATCCCATGTCGGGCTCCCGGTGCATGGAGCCTGCTTCTCCCTCTGCCTGTGTCTCTGCCTCTCTCTCTCTCTCTCTCTGTGTGTGACTATCATAAAAAAAAAAAAAAAAAAAAAAAAAAAAGGCAGGGCTGGATGCCCGGGTGGCTCAGCGGTTTAGCGCTGCCTGCAGCCCAGGGTGTGATCCTGGAGACCCGGATCGAGTCCCATGTTCGGCTCCCTGCATGGAGCCTACTTCTCCCTCTGCCTGTGTCTCTGCCTCTCTCTCTCTCTCTCTCTCTCTCTCTCATGAATAAATAAATAAAATATTTAAAATTAAAAAACAAACACATAAATAAATAAAAGCAGGGCCTCCAGAGTCAGACTGCTATGATAAGTCTTTGATCATTTATCATCTTGAAGACCTTGTATATGTATTCTAACATTTTTTGTTTCTGGTATGTGTATCACTTTTCTAATCTAAAAAATGAAGCTACTAATATTATCTATCTTTTAAAGATTTGACAATGATAAAATAATGTTAGATAGGTATAAAAAGGATGAGCAAGAGTGTCCTTGTGTTTCCTGTGTTTGATGTTCATTCAGCATCAGTATCTGTAAGTTTCTTTGTTTCTTCAAATTTGTGATATTTTTAGCCCTTATGCAAATAATTTTTCTGTTCCATTCTCTCTTCTACTTCTGGGATGCCCATTATCTATCTATCTATCATCTATCTATCTACCTATATTTTTAAAATGTTTTATTTATTTATTCATGAGAGACAAAGAGAGGAGAAAGGCAGAGACACGGGCAGAGGGAGAAGCAGGCTCATTGCAGGGAGCCTGATGTGGGACTTCATCTCGGGTCTCCAGGATCACACCCTGGGCCGAAGGCAGCACTAAACCACTGAGCCACCCAGGCTGCCCCCCTTTATCTATATTTTAAATCGTTTGCTATTTAGCAGGTCTGTGAGTTTTTGTTCTGTTTTCACAATTTGATATTTTTACATATTTGATAATTACTACTGATCTTTATTCAATTTTATTTACTTGTTCCTCTGTTATCTCTTCTAGGCTTAGGTTATTAAGTTCATCCAGTGAAATTTTTAGTTCAACAATTGTATATTTCAGTTCTAAAGTTTTCGTTTTGGGGATCCCTGGGTGGCGCAGCGGTTTGGCGCCTGCCTTTGGCCCAGGGCGCGATCCTGGAGACCCGGGATCGAATCCCACGTCGGGCTCCTGGTGCATGGAGCCTGCTTCTCCCTCTGCCTATGTCTCTGCCTCTCTCTCTCTCTCTCTCTGTGTGATTATCATAAATAAATAAAAATTTAAAAAAATAAAGTTTTCGTTTTGTTAGTTTTAACTTACGTCTTTGCTGAGCTTTCTTATTATTTTATTCATTGTGAGCATATTTTGTTTTATTTCATTCAGAATAGTTCCAGAAGTTTCCCTGCTAGTTTCAATATCTATTTCATCTCTAGATTGATCTTGTTTAATTTTTTGTTGTTGTTGAAACATCTTCCACTTTATGT
Organism: Canis aureus; assembly: GCF_053574225.1. Classification (NCBI taxonomy): domain Eukaryota; kingdom Metazoa; phylum Chordata; class Mammalia; order Carnivora; family Canidae; genus Canis; species Canis aureus. The sequence continues at coordinate 38,952,582 of NC_135643.1, forward strand.
GCGGATTTTAATTTTTTTGGTATATTAAGCAATTTTCAATTGGGTTTCAGATACTTATGACTACTAAATTGTGGGGATTTTGGATTCTGTTATTTTTCTCCAGTGAGTTGTTTTTTGTTTTATCAGGCTATTATCTTGGCTGAAATTGACATGTGCACTCTGTTTCTTTGATGGAAACTGTAGTGTCAGTTCTTGTTCTTTCTTTTCTTTTCGTTTTTTCTGCTTTTGCTAATTTCCGTTGATTCTGTGCCACACATGCATGTTTCAGGGGCCAGTAAAAAAGAAATATGGGTAGACAGCATTTAGGATTCAATCTCCAAATGGCTCTTTCCCTTCAAGGGTTTCCCCCACTTTCTTCAGCATTGATGGTAGATATGATTTTAGGTTTCTTGTTCTCTTCCGCAGAAAAATTGTAATCTTCACACTGACACCTATCCTGTGTGTGACATGACAACACTCCTTAGCCTCTTGCTAAAAGCCATGGAAACAGAAATTTTCTTGGTATAGCTCCTCTCTTCCCTTATAGATGTTTACACACTGCAAGGGTCTGTCCACTGCTTATACTCTAGTGCCTTCGAGTAATTGCTTTCTGTATTATGTCTGGATTTTACAGTTATTTTCTGGGGGGGAGGTGTCTAGCATGGTATTAACTCTGTACTAGAATCAGAAATCCCTCCCTTATTTTTAAAAAAAATGTGTTCCTTTATTTTAACTGGGCTTTGAGTCAAAGTAATAGTAAGTAGGTGCTTTTTTACTCAACCAGCTCTAACAGTTCCTCCAATTTGGTTTCTTTTAATGAAAGACTGAAACATATCTAGTTTACAGTTCTTTCTCTTTGTAAATCTCTTTATAGCAAACGTAACCATTAAAAGACAAGGTTGTTTTTGTTGAGCTTGTATTTAAAAACATAGTCTTTCCACTATAATATGTTTCAAAGCACAACTCCAAGAAGGGGTGAAGAGTTGTATAATGAGGCCGAATGAGGCTACTTGTTAAGTGGGTAACATTGGGTAAATTGCTTAATTGTGTGCTTTAGTTCGTCTGTGTATTTGGACAAAAATATCTACTCCAAAGGATAGTGTTGAGGATTTAATGAGGTGATGAATGTAAAGTCTCTATAAAAGAGTAAGAAATAAGGGGTGCCTGGGTGGCTCAGTTGGTGGTTTCTGCTTTCCACTCAGGTCATGATCCCAGGGTCCTGAGATCCAGTCCCACAAGCCCCATGTCCAGCTGCCACCTCAGCGGGGAGCCTGCTCCCCCCTCTGCCTGCTATTCCCCCTGCTTATGCTCTCTCTGTCAAATAAAAAATAAGCTCTTAAAAAAAGTGTAAGAAATACGAAAATATTGATTTTTTTTCTCCTGTTGAATTCCACATTTCACATCATATCTGGACTTTCTTAATTACTTGTAATCTGTCCTTTTTTTTTTATAATCCATACTCTTTATGGTTATTTGAGAATTTAGTTTATATTTCCCATTATGTTTTAAGTTCCCCAGAGAGATTTTGCTTATTTGTGTTTCTCTTGGTGCCATCAACAAACTAGCAATATTCCATGAGTATTTGCAGAATTAAATCTGTTTTCCTGAGTTGCTGTTTCATCAACATTATGGCAGCTTCCTCAGTAGAGATTGTAAAACTCAATATCTGCTCTTAAAATGCATGAGAAACTCTTAGTTACAATGACTTTTCCATTCCTTTGCTCCTTTTCAGGTGTTTGAAAATAAACGTAAAGACTTGACTTGATCCTTTGAGATTCAGAAAGCATGCACAATAAGTTTTATCCCTGAACTCATAATGGCGAAAGTCGCTCCATCTTCTTCTTCTTCTTCTTTTTTTTTTTTTTTTTTTTGGAATTAAAAAAGGAATTTGTTTATTGAGGGTAAGAGGATGCAACAAACAATATAAAAATCAAAAGCTTATCTGGCTTTCTTTTACTGACTTTTCTTTCTCTGCTTCTCAAATGGGGGTTGGATTTTATTTGTACATTTTCTGAGGGTCCTGATCTGCTCATGGAATCCTTTATACAGGGGAAAGCTGTGGGACAGATTCCTTGAGACCCTTCGGGACACCTCACTCCAGGCGGAGTGTTGCTCAATGGTGCCTATTTCTTGCCCTTCTGCTTCATGTGTATTACAAAATAGTCATTGCATGGGATGGTGAGCCCAGCAAGTAGGGAAAAGAAGATCTGGAAGCCCACTTTGCTATCTAGGCACTGGTCGAGGTCCTTCATTATTTTGTCCACGGCTAGAGGGTCTTTTTGATTTTCCAAAAATCCTGGGAATTCCTTTTCCACGAGTACCCTCAGGTCTTCCTTTGTCAAGTATCCTTTCTCCCCAGCAAATTTGTGAAACATGAACATCATGGTTTCCATGGCATGTTCCATTTGAGACGACATCTTGCTGAGATCTGTTGAAACCTTGGCGTGAGGCGCAGCGGGGACGCTCAGCTGGCGGGGACTCTTGACCAGTCGTCTCTCCATCTTATAACTTCAAATGTAGGAGGACTTGAAAATGTCATCAAAGCACTTCTTTTTCTTTAATCAAATATCTTAAATGATTGACTAGACGGTGTGACTATAAAGTCATAATTTTTTATTGCACAGTTATGTCTAAGTTTATTTATGTATAGGAATGTTTATTTTCTGCTTCAGTGCGTAGTAGCTATTTTTTGGTCTGCCCCATACAAAATGTGCCTTACTCTATTTTTTTTTAATAAATTTATTTTTTATTGGTGTTCAATTTGTCAACATACAGAACAACACCCAGTGCTCATCCCGTCAAGTGCCCAGCTCAGTGCCTGCCACCCAATCACCCCCAACCCCTGCCCACCTCCCCTTCCACCACCCCTAGTGGGTTTCCCAGTGTTAGGAGTCTTCCATGTTCCGTCTCCCTTTCTGATATTTCCCACTTATTTTTTCTCCTTTCCCCTTTATTCCCTTTCACTATTTTTTATATTCCCCAAATGAATGAGACCATATAATGTTTATCCTTCTCCGATTGACTTATTTCACTCAGCATAATACCCTCCAGTTCCATCCACGTCAAAGCAAATGGTGGGTATTTGTCATTTCTAATGGCTGAGTAATATTCCATTGTATACATAAACCACATCTTCTATATCCATTCATCTTTCTTTCTTTCTTTTTTCTTTTTTCCATTCATCTTTCAATGGACACCGAGGCTCCTTCCACAATTTGGCTATTGTGGACATTGCTGCTAGAAACATTGGGGTGCAGGTGTCCCAGCGTTTCATTGCATCTGTATCTTTGGGGTAAATCCCCAACAGTGCAATAGCTGGGTCGTAGGGCAGGTCTATTTTTAACTCTTTGAGGAACCTCCACACAGTTTTCCGGAGTGGCTGCACCAGTTCACATTCCCACCAACAGTGTAAGAGGGTTCCCTTTTCTCCACATCCTCTCCAACATTTGTGGTTTCCTGCCTTGTTAATTTTCCCCATTCTCACTGGTGTGAGGTGGTATCTCATTGTGGTTTTGATTTGTATTTTGCTGATGGCAAGTGATGCGGAGCATTTCCTCCTGTGCATGTTGGCCATGTCTGTGTCTTCCTCTGTGAGATTTCTCTTCATGTCTTTGCCCATTTCATGATTGGATTGTTTGTTTCTTTGGTGTTGAGTTTAATGAGTTCTTTATAGATCTTGGAAACTAGCCCTTTATCTGATAGGTCATTTGTAAATCTCTTCTCCCATTCTGTAGGTTGTCTTTTAGTTTTGTTGACTGTATCCTTTGCTGTGTAAAAGCTTCTTATCTTGATGAAGTCCCAATAGTTCATTTTTGCTTTTGTTTCTTTTGCCTTCGTGGATGTATCTTGCAAGAAGTTACTGTGGCCAAGTTCAAAAAGGGTGTTGCCTGTGATATCCTCTAGGGTTTTGATGGAATCTTGTCTCACATTTAGATCTTTCATCCATTTTGAGTTTATCTTTGTGTATGGTGCAAGAGAGTGGTCTAGTCTCATTCTTCTGCATGTGGATGTCCAACTATCCAAGCACCATTTATTGAAGAGACTGTCTTTTTTCCAGTGGATAGTCTTTCCTGCTTTGTCGAATATTAGTTCACCGGAAAGTTGAGGGTCCACTTCTGGGTTCTCTACTCTTTTCCATTGATCTATGTGTCTGTTTTTGTGCCAGGACCACACTGTCTTGATGACCATAGCTTTATAATACAACCTGAAATCTGGCATTGTGATGCTCCCAGCTAAGGTTTTCTTCTTTAAAATTCCCCTGGCTATTCAGGGTCTTTTCTGATTCCACACAAATTTTAAAATAATTTGTTCCAACTCTTTGAAGAAAGTCCATGGTATTTTGATAAGGATTGCATTAAATGTGTAAATTGCCCTGGGTAACATTGACATTTTCACAATCTTAATTCTGCCAATCCATGAGCATGGAGTATTTTTCCATCTCTTTGTGTCTTCCTCAATTTCTTTCAGAAGTGTTCTGTAGTTTATAGGGTATAGATCCTTTACCTCTTTGGTTAGGTTTATTCCTAGGTATCTTATGGTTTTGGGTGCAATTGTAAATGGGATTGACTCCTTAATTTCTCTTTCTTCAGTCTCATTATTAGTGTATAGAAATGCCGCTGACTCCTGGGCATTGATTTTGTATCCTGCCACACTGCCAAATTGCTGTATGGGGCGGGGAGTCTTTTGGGTTTTCTATGTAGAGTATCATGTCATTGGCGAAGAGGGAGAGTTATGACTTCTTCTTTGCCAATTTGAATGCCTTTTATGTCTTTTTGTTGTCTGACTGCTGAGGCTAGGACTTCCAGTACTATGTTGAATAGCAGTGGTGAGAGTGGACATCCCTGTCTGGTTCCTGATCTTAGGGGAAAGGCTCCCAGTGCTTCCCCATTGAGAATGATATTTGCTGTGGGCTTTTCGTAGATGGCTTTTAAGATGTTGAGGAATGTTCCCTCTATCCCTACACTCTGAAGATTTTGATCAGGAATGGATGCTGTATTTTGTCAAATGCTTTCTCTGCATCTATTGATAGGATCATATGGTTCTTGTTTTTTCTCTTGCTGATATGATGAATCACATTGATTGTTTTACAAGTGTTGAACCAGCCTTGCATCCCGGGGTTAAATCCTACTTGATCATGGTGAATAATCTTCTTAATGTACTGTTGTATCCTATTGAAAATGTGCTTTACTCTCATGGGCTATGAGTGGGCAAATGATCTTAGCAATGCCAAAGTGATTCTTTATCTTAGAAATATGAATCTCTAGTGGATATACATGAGGACAGAAACAGTTAAAACAGAGTAATTTATGGCAGAGTGACTCTCTAGAGACTACCAACACCATCTACTAAGTCCCCTTCTTTTTCTTCTTGAATTTTGATTATTGAGCTCTACCTATGAGGCAGTATGATTTTCCAAATCTTTTTTTTTAACTGTAGCATAAGTTAATCAGAATTCATTTCTTTTCCTTTCAACTGAAAACAGATACAGAAAATCTCTTTTTGGAATTGCTTTAAATGTTAGGCTCAATTGGAATTTTTCTTGGTTCTAGTACTTGGAGAAAAGTTCTGTTCTTCTACCTTTTTTATAATTTAATTCTTGTATTATGGGGATCCCTGGGTAGCGCAGCGGTTTGGCGCCCGCCTTTGGCCCAGGGCGCGATCCTGGAGACCCGGGATCGAATCCCACATCGGGCTCCCGGTGCATGGAGTCTGCTTCTCCCTCTGTCTGTGTCTCTGCCTCTCTCTCTCTCTGTAACTATCATAAATAAATAAATAAATAAATTTTAAAAAAATTAAATCTTTAAAAAAAAATAATTCTTGTATTATTATTTTTTTTTTAGATTTTATTTCTTTATTCATGAGAGACAGAGAGAGAGAGAGAGGCAGAGACATAGGCAGAGGGAGAAGCAGGCTCCATGGAGGGAGCCTGATGTGGGAATCAATCCTGAAACTCCAGGATCAAGCCCTGGGCCAAAGGCAGGCACTAAGCCACTGAGCCACCCAGGAATCCAAGTTCTTTCTTCTTTTCCCCTATTCCATCTCTTGTTTCTGCCAGTAACCTTATGCCAATAGCTGAAATATCACCAAATACTCTTTAAGACACAGACAACCTAAGAAGGAAGAGGACCAGAGAAAAATGGCAATGTAGAGACAGGTGATCCTGGAAGTTGGAGAAAAATGTTCAGGCCTTCTGAGAGGGAACAGAATGCTCAGTGTAGGCCATGTGCTAATGGCCTTCTAGTCACAAACGTGACTAAGCACATATTGTGGGTATTTGAAAGCTGAATGAGGAAAAATATGCTTGCTTTTGAAGGAATCAATTTGTGGTTTCTTTTAATGAGTTATCAAACTATTAATAAGCATTAATTATTTATTGTGTAAGGCAAAGTGCTTCTTAATAGGTATTCTGTCCTTAACTTAGAACATTCACTGATTCCCAATAGCCTCTAGTGCAGAAGAAGTCTGCCGCTCTTCTTTCCTCCTTTCACTAGTCTCTCCTATATCTGTGATACCTCCAATCATAGCTGATGTGCAAAATTGTGGTTATGGAGTCCCCTGAACTTGTATTCAATATGTTGCCACTGTCAACTGCTGAAAATTTTTTAAAGATTTTTTTTTAAAAATTAAAATTTTAATTTTTTAAAGATTTTTTCTATTCATGAGAGACAGAGAGAGGCAGAGACAGAGGCAGAGGGAGAAGCAGGCTCCCCACAAGGAGACCAATGTGGGACTCGATTCCTGGATCCCAGGATCACCTCCTGAGCCCAAGGCAGATGCTCAACTGCTGAGCCACTCAGGCATCCCAACAGCTAAAATTTTTACACCTTATGAGATGTTTAGTTACTAACACCTGTCCAATACACTAATTCCTGGTGTATTTTCATGCATTAATTCCTAGCCTCTCAGAGAAGCTTATAAAATAAGTCTTAGGAAACATTTAGTGTCAGAGCTCTCAGCTTACAGATAAACACTGATGCAAATAGAATTCAACTGTTAAGGTCCCTTTGGAACACATTAGTAGCTGCCAAGATGTTTATGGTGCGGTGCAGTTTAGCTATTTCCCTACAAGCTAATTACTAGATTATAATAAATGCAAATCTCAAACTAAATTATTAAACACAGATTACCAAGGGTGAACAAAATTCTCTTCTGAAAGTTTGATAAAGTTCCAGCCTGCGTCTTTTTAGGTGCCCTAAAGACCATCTTAAATAAAACAGTTACTTGAAACATTTGCAAGAATATTCTGGTCAGAATTTGGTTAATTTATTTCTGGCATCAGAACAGCAGAGTTCTCCACTCCAGGATCTTGATCTCAGTACAGTTAAGACCCAGGCCTCAAGCTTTGTGCCCAAAGATACAGGTAATAGGGCTTCCTAGATTATTATACCTTTCATGCAAGAGTGAGTGTGTCTCTAAAACCTAAGGAAACCCACATACCTTGAATATCAGTAATATTACCTGAGAGCTCACTTTTAATATTCATGATAACAAAGAAGCATTAATTCCCTAATGAAATCCAATTTTTGATGCTCATTATTTTAATTAGAAAAATCTAGTATTGATTAGAAATACAGATAGCTGAAACTCTTGGAGTAGCTACATCTGAAGTGTGCACTTTCTCATATAATGCTCAGGGGACCATCCCTTGGATGTGAATTTTCAATTATGATAAGTTATTGAATATAGGGTATAACTTAAGCTAAAGAGCAGATACATAAAACTATACTATCAATGCCGAAGTATTTTAAAGCAAATTTCACATGTGCATTTGTTATTCTGCAAATTTCCGAGATTATAAGTGTTCATGGCTTATAAAGTTCCAAGTCAGAGATTCTAGGATTCAAGACAAGTATTTGTTAAATCTAAGCCATATTGAGATTTAAGTCTAATTTTATATCCTAGCTGGGAAGCAAAACTACTATGGAGTGGTAGTTCCAGAATTCCTGAATCTATTTGGAAGGAGAGTCTAAGGAAGCTGTGTTTTCATAACAAGGCCATTATTTTTACTTGGATTTGGTGCTTATTTGGATAGCTTTGAATATGAGATTATGGAAGACCTTGCTTTGATATTTTCACTGTACAAACTTATGAAATATAGCTCTTTAAAAAGTTGAAGTGGATATGGGTTTTGTTTTTAATAATTCATGTGCAATACATATAAGGTGTTTATGCCTAATTTTAAAAATTTTGAATATTTGATTATTCTGAACTGTATAAGAGCAGGATTATCTATCTATTATCTAAAATGGAAAGCTTTATTGTAGAGTTTGATTTAAGCTCCACAAATGACAGTAAGATTAGTGTAAGTTTGTTTTCTGTAACATTAAGCATTAGTGTGTATTTCCATGGTCCAAACATAATGGCAGGTCTAACAAGAAACATATTTATGGTCTAATAAAAGTGGTATTTTATATCCATATTTGTTTTTCCTAAGAAATTGGTAAATTGGAGTATAACACAATAATTTGTGTTGTCATCATAAATATAGTTTCATGACCAAGTGCAATTTTTAAATATGATTTTTGAAAGCTATTTACAAGGCTGCCTAACCACTATGACACTTCACTTTATTTATAAAACTATGATTCTTTGAAAGCAAATTATATTTGTAAATTGGTAATGAAAAAATCTGTATAAAATTTATAATTTCCTCCTTAGACTGCAAATTATAGTGAAACATTTAAACATATGATTGTCAATAAGTATGGGTTTTTTTCCTTAAATAAACACTCCTGCCCCAAATCTTACTTTTTTCTGTTCTTTAGAAACTAGAGTCATTTATTCTTTGTTCTTAAGAAGTCTCTAATTTCCAAAGCTATTCTATGTTTCAAAAAGGCTCAACGCTCTCATGTGGTCCCCTCAAGCCTAGACAAAGAATGGATTGGGGATCACTAACAGATGGAAGAGACAGATCATCCGGAGAGAGAAAACAGAATTAGAAAAAGGTTAGAATAGAGGAGAGAGCCCTGAGGAAATCCAACATTAGGAAAAAGAAAGAAATTCAGGCAAGGGAAAATTTGAAAATGACGACATCCTGGATGCCAAAGAAAAAGACGAGTGAATAGTCAAGTGTATCAAACACTGTTTTTCACTTCTGGTTAGGATGAAAGACATCAAACAGATCATTAACTCCATTGTTGCTGTGAGAAATAAATGGATGAGCTAAAAAATGTATTTTACTTTAAGTCATCAGAGTTCTGGAATTAAATAAGTCTAAATAAATTCCAAAGATAAGCAGATCTTTCCTAGTTTTCCCAGGTCAGTGGCCATTTGCCTCTTGGGGTAGTCTGGGAATCATAGACAGATGCAATAGTGAGCTTACTATAGTCAAAGAAAAATTGTGAAGGAGAGGAGAAAACAGCTAAACTGGACTGTTGGATTGGAATCTGAAAAAGCCTTAAGAGCCCCCCTATTATACTAAGTAGGCTCAATCTTGCTGTGAATTCCAAACTGCCCAGAAAATGAACTTCATTAAAAAATACATTTGACATGTAAAATTTATTGGATTGGATTAATACCAGACTGAATTAAACAATAAATTATTGCAACAGGTCAATATAAATAATCAAAACTGAAACAGAGAAGGGAAAAGGTAATTCAAAAATTACTATGCAGAGGCACCTGGGTGGCTCAGTCAGTTAAGCATCTGACTCATTTTGGCTCAGGTCGTGATCTCAGGGTTGTGAGATTGAGCTCTGAGTCAGGCTCTGTACTGAGTATGGAGTTGGCTTAAGATTCTCTCTCTCCCTCTTCCTCTGCCCCTCCGTCCTGCTCATATATTCTTTCTCTTTCTCTCTCTCTAAAAAATAAATAAATAAAATTACTAAAAGAAAATATCTTTGGAAAACATAAGGTGGCCTTGTATATATGTAATTGATGTCCCAGGAAATGAGAAGGAGAATGAGGCAGGAAAAAAAAGTGAAAAGAGAGTAGCTGAAGAATTTTAACAATTGATTAAAGTCTCAGACCACAGAACTAAAAAGTTCGGTAAACACCAGGCAAGATAAATACAAAGAACATCTTGTCTAGGTACATCATAGGCAAGCTACTCAAAACTGAGACAAGATAAACCTTAAAAACAATCTTAGATGAGAATAATAGATGGCTGACTAAATATATGGAAGCCAGAGACAATGGAATAACATCTTTTAAATGCTAAAAGAAAGTCAGCATATACTTTTTACCTGATGAAAGTATCTACTACAATCACAGTAAAATAAAAATGAAACAAAAAATAAGATTATTCTATATTAACAGAGTAGAGGACATGCGTGAAAAATAGATTGAAGAAGTTTTTTCAGGATGAAGAGAAATAATCCCTGATGCGAGGTTGGAGTTTCAGGAAGAAAATGGAGGGCACAGGAAAGGGTAAATATGTGGATAAATATAAAATATATTTTAAAATTTTTAAAAGATTACTGTTGGGAGAAAATACAATTAACTGGAATTTAAATAAAAACTCGGAAAAAGAAAAAAATCTCTCCTACACAAGGTAAATACAATAACAATGCATTATGAATTTTGAAATATATAGACATAAAATGTATACCAATAGCACAGTGGGAAGAGGGCATATGTTAGGCTCTTACATTGTTTGTGAAGTTGTATACTATTAATTCAAGGTACACTGTGATAAATTAAGGATGGATATTATTGTCTCCAAGTAACTACCAAAAAGTGATACACAATGAAAAGCCCAATGAAATAAATAAAATGAAATACTAAAAAATGTTCAAATAATACATAAGAAGCTATGAAAGAAATGTAGAGCAAAGGAAAAAGAGATGGACAAGTAGAAATCAGTTAGCAAGGTAAAAGACATAACTATATCAATAACTACATAAACATTGATAGAATAAAAATTCCACTGAAAATGCAGAAAATGTCAGATTGGATTTGAAAATGAGATCCAACAAAACAGCTTATAGTTGGGTCTTGTCTTATAAGCCATTCTGACATTCAGCCTTTAAAAATAAGGACACGAAGAGGTTGGAAATAGACTGGAAATCCATTTTTAAATAATCCATTTAGCTGTTTGAGTAGTAAAGTAGACTTCAAGTCAATGAGTACTACCAAGAATAAAGAAAAAAAATGAATAGTTTATGTAATGAGTTTTAAAGACTTATTCTAAGTTACAGTCATTAAGACAGTGTGGTTTAGGTGTAAGCATAAGCAAAAAAAGCAACAGAACAGAATAAAGTCAACTAATTCATCTGTGTTGTTTAAGTTTCTGTGGCTTTTCAAAAATGCATAATCTCATGTATTTACCATAACAGTTTGATACATAATACGTTCACCATTCTAAAGTACCCTGTGCTTCACCTATTCATTCTTCCTCCATCCACTGAACCCCTGGCAAACAGTGATGGTCTTACTATCACCATACTTACGCTTTTTCCAAAATGTCATGAATATGTTAGAATAATACATGAGGTAGTCTATTCAAAATCTTCCCACCCCGCCCGCCCAGAGGTTCCCTTCTGTATATATTTTTAAAAGATTTTATTTATTTATGCATGAGAGACACACAGAAAGAGAGAGGCAGAGACATAGGCAAAGAGAGAAGCAGGCTCCATGCAGGGAGCCCGGTGTGGGACTCCATCTCAGGACTCCAGGATCATGCCCTGGGCAGAAGACAGATACTTAACTGCTGAGCCAGCCAGGCATCCCCCTTCTGTATATTGGCAATTGGTCATTTTTCCTACTCCCAGCCTCAAGCAACCTCATATCTGTTTTCTGACTGTATAGTATTGCCTCTTCTAAAAATTTTATGTAAGTCTAGTCATACAATATGCAGACTTTTGTAAGTGGCTTTGCTCAGTGGCCATAGTACCTTTATTACATGTATCAGTAGTTTGTCCCACTTTTTATTGTATTCCATTATATGGATATACCACATTTTGCTTAGCCTTTTTTTTTTAAAGATTTTATTTATTTATTCATGGAAGACACAGAAGGAGAGTCAGAGACTCAGTCAGAGGGAGAAGCAGGCTCCCAGCAAGGAGCCTGATGCAAGACTTGATCCCAAGAATCTGGGATCACACCCTGAGCCAAAGGCAGACGCTCAACCACTGGGCCACCCAGGCATCCCTTGCTTAGCCTTTCACCTGTAAATGGACATTTGGATTGTTTCCACATTTAAGCTACTATGAATAATGACGATATGAATATTCATGTAAAAGGTCTTATGTGAACATAAGGCACAGCATGTGGCCAATTTTAAATTATTACATATGGACTTGAAAAGCATATATATTCTATAATTGTTTAGTAGTATTTTACATATAAATCAAGCTTGTTGACTGTAATTAGAAGCCACATGCTTCTGAAAAATGTTCTTTGTATATTAATTTCTGAGAAAAGTGTGTTGTAATCTCTACTATGATTATTGCTTGGTTTAGTTCCATCAATGTTTGTTTATATATTTAGTCCTGTATTATTACTTGCATGTATGCTTTGTATTATATGGTGACCTACTTCATCCCTAGTGAGGGTTTTAGCATTGAAGTCTACTTTGTTGACATTAATGTAGCTTTATTAATAAACAAACTCATTTGTTTATTATTTGCCATACATATCTTTTATATATTTTTTCCTTTCAAACTGTATGCTTATGTTTTCAATGTTTCTTTTAAAAAGCACGTAGCTTAATTTTTTTTCAAATCCGGAAGTCTTTTACTTTTACCCAGAAAGGTAGTTTAGATTGGCTGTCATTAGTAATATATTTTAATTTATTAATATTATCTTATTTTTTGTTTTCTATATATGCTACCTTTCTTTCTCCTGGGACTGAGTCCCTGTCGGGCTTCCTGCATGGAGCCTGCTTCTCCCTCTGCGTATGCCTCTACCTCTCTCCGTGTGTCTCTCATGAATAAATAATAAAATCTTTTAAAAAATTATCCTGCTTTGGATGAGTTGTACATCCTGAATCTAATGGTGCACTATACTTCTCTACAAATGCAACATCTTGAGGTATTATCTCTACATATTGCTTTTTTCATCATTCTCTTTGCCTCTTTTCTGGAACTCTAGTCAGAGATTTTTTAAAACCTCACAGTTTAGGGATGCCTGGCTGGCTCATTTGGTAGAGCATGAGACTCTTGACTTCAGCATTATAAGTTTGAGCCCCATGTTGAGTGTAGAAATTCCTTAAAAATAAAATCTTAAAAAAAAAACCTTCACATTTTATCCTCTTTGTCTCACCTTCTCTTCCATATTTGTTTTCATTTGTCCCTCTTCTTGGTAGTGTACAATTTCTCCTAATCTTTCAGTCCAATATCTCTAGTCAGCTGTGTCTAAGAAAACACTTTAGTTTCTGGACACAGTTTTACTCAACTCTCACTATCTGATTCCCCTCTCAAGAAGCAAGCACTTTTGGCTTTTCTTAAAACTATTTATCAGAAATCTCTCAACAGAGTCCAGGGCCAGATGGCATCCCAGTGCAATTCTACCAAACATTTAAAGAAGAATTAATACCTTTTCTTCTGAAGCTATTCAAAAAATAAAAATAGAAGGAAAACTTCCAAACTCATTCTATGAGGCCAGTATGACATTGATCCCCAAAGCAGACAAAGACCCCACCAAAAAGAATTACAGACCAGTATCCTTGATAAACATGGATGCCAAAATTCTCACCAAGATACTAGAAGTTACTAGAGTCCAACAGTACATTAAAAGGCTTAATGACCTGCTGACCAAGTGGGATTTATTCCCTGGCTGCTGGGGTGGTTCAACATTTGCTAATCAATCAATGTGATACACTACATTAATAAAAGAAAGCGCAAGAACTCTCTTCAGTGCAGGGATAGAGGGAACATACCTCAATGTCATAAAAGCCATATACAAAAAACTCAGAGCCAATATCATCCTTAACGGGGAAAAACGGAGAGCTTTTCCTCTAAGGTCAGGAACATGACAGGGATGTCCACTCTGACCACTGTTGTCCACATAATATTGAGTAGCCTAGCCTCAGCAATCAGACAACAAAAAGAAATAAAAGACATCCAAATGGCAAAGAAGTCAAGCTTTCACTCTTTGCAGATGACATGATACTCTTTATAGAAAACTGAAAAGACTCCATACAAAAATAGCTAGAACTCATACAGGAATTCAGCAAAGTTGGCAGGATATAAAATCAATGCCCAGAAGTCAGTTGCATTACTGTACACTGACAATGAGGCAGAAGAAAGAGAAATCAAGGAATTGATTTCATTTACAATTGCACCAAAAACCATAAGCTATTTAGGAATAAATCTAACCAAAGAGGTAAAGGGTCTATACTCTGAAAACTACAGAACACTTACGAAAGAAATTGACGAAGACACAAACAGATGGAAAAATATTCCATGCGAAGATGGTGGAAGAGTAGGGTCCCCAAGTCACCTGTCCCCACCAAATTACCTAGATAACCTTCAAATAATCCTGAAAATCTACGAATTCGGCCTGAGATTTAAAGAGAGAACAGCTGGAATGCTACAGTGAGAAGAGTTCATGCTTCTGTCAATGTAGGAAGACGAGAAAAAAGAAATAAACAAAAGGCATCCAAGGGGGAGGGGCCGCGCGAGGACCTGGGCTAAGGGCCCCACGAGTGCCCCCAGGACAGGAGAGCCCCGTCCCGGAGGAGCAGGAGCTGCACTGACCTTCCTGGGAGAAAAGGCCCCCGCAGGGAGTTAGAGCAGGACCCCAGGAGGGCGGGGATGCCCTCAGGCTCCCTGGGACACTAACAGACACCTGTGCCCCCAGGAAAGTGCACCGAGCTCCCTAAGGGCTGCAGCACCCACGGCGGGACCGGGAGCAGCTCTGAGGGGCTCGGGCGGAGGCTCCACACGGAGGGGGCTGACCGGCCGGGAGCACGAATCCAACAGCGCAGGACAGTGAGCACAGGGCGTTGGGGACACAGCCCAGGATCCAGCCTCCCACCGGGACAGGCAGAAGCCAGGAGGGCCCAGGGCAGCAAGGACGCTCCTGTCCCAAGCTGAGCCGATCAGCGGCCCCAACCCCGGAGCATCCAGGCCGCTGCAGGCTGAGACCTCTGTAGTTACTGCAGGAGCTGAATCCAGGTCTCCAGAGCTGGCCTCCGCCACTGTGGTTCTTCCTCCTGGAGGCTCACAGGGTAAACAACCCCCCCACTGAGCCTCACAGTGGCCTCACCGGATAAACAGGATAAATGTTACTCACTGAGCCCTGCACCAGGCAGGGGGCAGAGCAGCTCCCCCAAGTGCTAACACCTGAAAATCAGCACAATAGGCCCCTCCCCCAGAAGACCAGCTAGACGGACAAGTTCCAGGGGAAGTCAAGGGACTTAAAGTACACAGAATCAGAAGATACTCCTCCGTGGATTTTTTTGTTTGTTTGTTTGCTTCCCCCACCTTTTTTTCCCTTTCTTTCTTTTTCTTCTCTTTTTTTCTTTTTTCTTTTTCTCTTTTCTTTCCTTCTTTCTCTCCTCTCCTTTTCTTCTTTTCCCAATACAACTTGTTTTTGGCCACTCTGCACTGAGCAAAATGACTAGAAGGAAAACCTCACCTCAAAAGAAAGAATCAGAAACAGTCCTCTCTCCCACAGAGTTACAAAATTTGGATTACAATTCAATGTCAGAAAGCCAATTCAGAAGCACTATTATACAGCTACTGATGGCTCTAGAAAAATGCATAAAGGAGTCAAGAGACTTCATGACTGCAGAATTTAGATCTAATCAGGCAGAGATTAAAAATCAATTGAATAAAAAAAAAAATTGAATGAGATGCAATCCAAACTACAAGTCCTAAAGACGACGGTTAACAAGGTGGAAGAACGAGTGAGTGACATAGAATACAAGTTGATGGCAAACAGGGAAACTGAGGAAAAAAGAGACAAACAATTAAAAGACCACGAGGATAGATTAAGGGAAATAAATGACAGCCTAAGGAAGAAAAACCTACGTTTAATTGGGGTTCCCGAGGGCGCTGAAAGTGACAGAGATCCAGAATATGTATTTGAACAAATCATAGCTGAAAACTTTCCTAATCTGGGAAAGGAAGCAGGCATTCAGATCCAGGAAATAGAGAGATTCCCCCGCCCCCCCACCTAAAATCAATAAAAACCGTTCAACACCTCAACATTTAATAGTTAAGTTTGCAAATTCCAAAGATAAAGAGAAGATCCTTAAAGCAGCAAGAGACAAGAAATCCCTGAATTTTATGGGGAGGAGTATTAGGGTAACAGCAGACCTCTCCACAGAGACCTGGCAGGCCAGAAAGGGCACACAGGATATATTCAGGGTCCTAAATGAGAAGAACATGCAACCAAGAATACTTTATCCAGCAAGGCTCATTCAGAATGGAAGGAGAAATAAAGAGCTTCCAAGACAGGCAGGGACTGAAAGAATATGTGACCTCCAAACCAGCTCTGCAAGAAATTTTAAGGGGGACTCTTAAAATTCCCCTTTAAGAAGAAGTTCAGTGGAACAATCCACAAAAACAAGGACTGAATAGATATCATGATGACACTAAACTCATATCTTTCAATAGTAACTCTGAACGTGAACGGGCTTAAAGACCCCATCAAAAGGGGCAGAGTGTCAGACTGGATAAAAAAGCAGGACCCATCTATTTGCTGTCTACAAGAGACTCATTTTAGACAGGAGGACACCTACAGCCTGAAAATAAAAGGTTGGAGAACAATTTACCATTCAAATGGTCCTCAAAAGAAAGCAGGGGTAGCCATCCTTATATCATATAAACTAAAATTAACCCCGAAGACTGTAGTGAAAGATGAAGAGGGACGCTATCTCATACTTAAAGGATCTATCAAACAAGAGGACTTAACAATCCTCAATATATATGCCCTGAATGTGGGAGCTGCCAAATATTTAAATCAATTAATAACAAAAGTTAAGACGTACTTAGATAATAATACGCTTATACTTGGTGACTTCAATCTAGAGGTTTGTACACTCAATAGGTCCTCTAAACACCACATCTTCAAAGAAAGGAGAGCTTTAAATGAGACACTGGACCAGATGGATTTCACAGATATCCTCAGAACTTTACATCCAAACTCAACTGAATACACATTCTTCTCCAGGGCACATGGAACTTTCTCCACAATAGACCACATACTGGGTCACAAATCAGGTCTGAACCAATACCAAAAGACAGGGATCTTCCCCTGTGTATTCTCAGACCATAATGCCTTGAAATTAGAACTAAATCACAACAAGAAGTTTGGAAGGACCTCAAACACGTGGAGGTTAAGGACCATCCTGCTAAAAGATGAAAGGGTCAACCAGGAAATTAAGGAAGAATTAAAAAGATTCATGGAAACTAATGTGAATGAAGATACAACCATTCAAAATCTTTGGGATACAGGAAAAGCAGTCCTAAGGGGGAAATACATCGCAATACAAGCATCCATTCAAAAACTGGAAAGAACTCAAATACAAAAGCTAACCTAACACATAAAGGAGCTAGAGAAAAAATAGCAGATGAACCCCACACCCAGCAGAAGAAGAGAGTTAATTAAAATTCGAGCAGAACTCAACGAAATCGAGACCAGAAGAACTGTGGAACAGATCAACAGAACCAGGAGTTGGTTCTTTGAAAGAATTAATAAGATAGATAAACCATTAGCCAACCTTATTAAAAAGAAGAGTGAGGAGACTCAAATTAATAAAATCATGAATGAGAAAGGAGAGATCACTACCAACACCAGGGAAATACAAACGATTTTAAAAACATATTATGAACAGCTATACGCCAATAAATTAGGCAATCTAGAAGAAATGGACGCATTCCTGGAAAGCCACAAACTACCAAAACTGGAACAGGAAGAAATAGAAAACCTGAACAGGCCAATAACCAGGGAGGAAATTGAAGCAGTCATCAAAAACCTCCCAAGACACAAGAGTCCAGGGCCAGATGGCTTCCCAGGGGAATTCTATCAAACGTTTAAAGAAGAAACCATACCTCTCCTACTAAAGCTGTTTGGAAAGATAGAAAGAGATGGAGTACTTCCAAATTCGTTCTATGAGGTCAGCATCACCTTAATTCCAAAACCAGACAAAGACCCCCAAAAAAGGAGAATTACAGACCAATATGCCTGATGAACATGGATGCAAAAATTCTCAACAAGATACTAGCCAATAGGATCCAACAGCACATTAAGAAAATTATTCACCATGACCAAGTAGGATTTATTCCCGGGACACAAGGCTGGTTCAACACTTGTAAAACAATCAATGTGATTCATCATATCAGCAAGGGAAAA
Organism: Canis aureus; assembly: GCF_053574225.1. NCBI lineage: Eukaryota > Metazoa > Chordata > Mammalia > Carnivora > Canidae > Canis > Canis aureus. The sequence continues at coordinate 38,970,804 of NC_135643.1, forward strand.
ACCAAGAACCATATGATCCTCTCATTAGATGCAGAGAAAGCATTTGACAAAATACAGCATCCATTCCTGATCAAAACTCTTCAGAGTGTAGGGATAGAGGGAACATTCCTCAACATCTTAAAAGCCATCTACGAAAAGCCCACAGCAAATATCCTTCTCAATGGGGAAGCACTGGGAGCCTTTCCCCTAAGAACAGGAACAAGACAGGGATGTCCACTCTCACCACTGCTATTCAACATAGTACTGGAAGTCCTAGCCTCAGCAGTCAGACAACAAAAAGACATTAAAGGCATTCAAATTGGCGAAGAAGAAGTCAAACTCTCCCTCCTCGCCGATGACATGATACTCTACATAGAAAACCCAAAAGACTCCACCCCAGGATTGCTAGAACTCCTACAGCAATTTAGTAGCATGGCGGGATACAAAATCAATGCCCAGAAATCAATGGCATTTCTATACACTAACAATGAGACTGAAGAAAGAGAAATTAAGGAGTCAATCCCATTTACAATTGCACCCAAAAGCATAAGATACCTAGGAATAAACCTAACCAAAGAGGTAAAGGATCTATACCCTAAAAACTATAGAACACTTCTGAAAGAAATTGAGGAAGACACAAAGAGATGGAAAAATATTCCATGCTCATGGATTGGCAGAATTAAGATTGTGAAAATGTCAATGTTACCCAGGCAATTACACGTTTAATGCAATCCCTATCAAAATACCATGGACTTTCTTCAGAGAGTTAGAACAAAATATTTTAAAATTTGTGTGGAATCAGAAAGACCCCGAATAGCCAGGGGAATTTTAAAAAAGAAAACCATATCTGGGGGCATCACAATGCCTGATTTCAGGTTGGACTACAAAGCTGTGGTCATCAAGACAGTGTGGTACTGGCACAAAAACAGACACATAGATCAATGGAACATAATAGAGAACCCAGAAGTGGACCCTGAACTTTATGGTCAACTAATATTCGATAAAGGAGGAAAGACTATCCACTGGAAGAAAGACAGTCTCTTCAATAAATGGTGCTGGGAAAATGGGACATCCACATGCAGAAGAATGAAACTAGACCACTCTCTTGCACCATACACAAAGATAAACTCAAAATGGATGAAAGATCTAAATGTGAGACAAGATTCCATAAAAATCCTAGAGGAGAACACAGGCAACACCCTTTTTGAACTCGGCCACAGTAACTTCTTGCAAGATACATCCACGAAGGCAAAAGAAACAAAAGCAAAAATGAACTATTGGGACTTCATCAAGATAAGAAGCTTTTGCACAGCAAAGGATACAGTCAACAAAACTCAAAGACAACCTACAGAATGGGAGAAGATATTTGCAAATGACGTATCAGATAAAGGGCTAGTTTCCAAGATCTATAAAGAACTTATTAAACTCAACACCAAAGAAACAAACAATCCAATCATGAAATGGGCAAAAGACATGAACAGAAATCTCACAGAGGAAGACATAGACATGGCCAACATGCACATGAGAAAATGCTCTGCATCACTTGCCATCAGGGAAATACAAATCAAAACCACAATGAGATACCACCTCACACCAGTGAGAATGGGGAAAATTAACAAGGCAGGAAACAACAAATGTTGGAGAGGATGTGGAGAAAAGGGAACCCTCTTACACTGTTGGTGGGAATGTGAACTGATGAAGCCACTCTGGAAAACTGCGTGGAGGTTCCTCAAAGAGTTAAAAATAGATCTGCCCTACGGCCCAGCAATTGCACTGTTGGGGATTTACCCCAAAGATTCAGATGCAATGAAACGCCGGGACACCTGCACCCTGATTTTTCTAGCAGCGATGTCCACAATAACCAAACTGTGGAAGGAGCCTCGGTGTCCATCGAAAGATGAATGGATAAAGAAGATGTGGTTTATGTATACAATGGAATATTCCTCAGCCATTAGAAACGACAAATACCCACCATTTGCCTCAACGTGGATGGAACTGGAGGGTATTATGCTGAGTGAAGCAAGTCAATCAGTGAAGGACAAACAGTGTATGTTCTCATTCATTTGGGGAATATAAATAATAGTGAAAGGGAATATAAGGGAAGGGAGAAGAAATGTGTGGGAAATATCAGAAAGGGAGACAGAACATAAAGACTCCTAACTCTGGGAAATGAAGTAGGGGTGGTGGAAGGGGAGGAGGGCGGGGGGTGGGAGTGAGTGGGTGACGGGCACTCAAGGGGACACTTGACGGGATGAGCACTGGGTGTTATTCTGTATGTTGGTAAATTGAACACCAATAAAAAATTATTTTATTAAAAAAATAAAAATAAAGCTGTATTAATGATAAAAAGTCAACAAAAGTATTCTGTGAGAATCAACTGACTATATGAAATTCGTAATAAAGAGCATCAAATATTAAAAAAAAAAAAAGACAAACTCAAAATGGATGAAAGATCTTAATGTGAGACAAGATTCCATCAAAATCCTAGAGGAGAACACAGGCAACACCCTTTTTGAACTTGGCCATAGCCGCTTCTTCCAAGATACATCCATGAAGGCAAAAGAAACAAAGGCAAAAATGAATTATTGGGACTTCATCAAGATAAGAAGCTTCTGCACAGCAAAATAAACAGTCAACAAAACTCAAAGACAACCTACAGAATGGGAGAAGATATTTGCAAATGACATATCAGATAAAGGGCTAGTATCCAACTTATTAAACTTATTAAGCTCAACAGCAAAGAAACAAACAATCAAGTCATGAAATACGTAAAAGATATAAACAGAAATCTCACAGAGGAAGACATAGACATGGCCAACAATCACATGAGAAAATGCTCTGCATCACTGGCCATCAAGGAAATACAAATCAAAACCACAATGAGATACCACCTCACACCAGTGAGAATGATGAAAATTAACAAGGCAGGAAACCACAAATATTGGGGAGGATGTGGAGACAGGAGAACCCTCTTGCACTGTTGGTGGGAATGTGAACTGGTGCAGCCACTCTGGAAAACTGTGGAGGTTCCTCAAAGAGTTAAAAATAGATCTGCCCTAGACCCAGCAATTGTACTGCTGGGCATTTACCCCAAAGATACAGATGCAGTGAAATGCTGGAACACCTGCACCCCAATGTTTCTAGCAGCAATGTCCACAATAGCCAAGGAAGGAGCCTCGGTGTCCATCGAAAGATGAATGGATAAAGAAGATGTGGTTTATGTATACAATGGAATATTACTCAGCCATTAGAAACGACAAATATCCACCTTTTGCTTCGACGTGGAGGGACCTGGAGGGTATTGTGCTGAGTGAAATAAGTCAATCAGAAAAGGAGAAACATTATATGGTCTCATTCATTTGGGGAATATAAAAAATAGTGAAAGAGAATAAAGAGGAAAGGAGAGAAAATGAGTGAAAATATCAGTGAGGTTGACAAAGCATGACAGACATGTAACTCTGGGAAATGAACAAGGGGTAGTGGAAGGGGAGGTAAGCAGGGGTTTGGGTGACTGGGTGATGGGCACTGAGGGGGGCACTTGGTGGGATGAGCACTGGATGTTATGCTATATGTTGGCAAATTGAACTCCAATAAAAAATAAATTAATTAAAAAAATTAAACTTCCCACATTTGATAAATAATAAGAGTATTGGAGCAAAAACCTATTGATAATTTATTTTCTCATGGCAACATATGGCAAAAATAACAAAGTCACTGATTTCATAGATCTTTACTGTGAAACAGAGGTGGGAAAGGGAAAGAGAAAGATAATGACTAAAAAGATATCAAGCAACAGTAATAGTTACATTTTTGTTAGCAGACCATGTGGAACTGGAAAGGCACTGCTGGAAATAGGAATTTTAAAGTAGAAGAAGAAACACAGTATTATAATCTTTAAACTTAGTAGTTTTTCCTTCAATTGTTTATTCTGCTGACAGTATTGTGATGATAGAGGAGGATAGAAGAGGAAGGAATTCAAGAGTCACATTAATTTTGAAATGCTTATTAGACATCCAAGTAGGTGAAGTAAACTGTTGGATAAATGTAACTCAAACTCAGAGGAAAAGTCTAGACTGGAGATATAAATTTGGAGATCATCATGAAACAATGGTGTTAAGTCATGAAATTGGCTGGTATTACCTCAGTAGATGATAGAGAAAGAGAAGGAAATATTATATTAGGGTAAGAGGAGAAGATTAAAAAAAAAGAGGTAGAAAAAGAAGCCAGTGAAATAAGAAAAAATGCATGAGTGTGTGGTGCTGGGAAAAGAAGGAAAAAGTCAGAGTGGTCAAACATGCTTAAGGTTAGAGCATTTGGAAGAAAAATTTCACTGATTTGGCAATGTCAAAGTCAATGGTGAACTTAGCATGAGCAATTTCAGTGGAATGTGGAAAAAGAATCAGGAATGAAGTGGATGTAAAAATTAACGGGAAGTGATTGTGAGTAGAAAGAGCCTTGAAAAAGAAAAAGAAAGAAAGAAAGAAAGAAAGAAAGAAAGAAAGAAAGAAAGAAAGAAAGAAAGAAAGAAAGAAGAAAGAAAGAAAGCGGGCCTTCATAGGATAATTCCACTGAACTTTTTGTTTTTCTCATTAGACAAAACCCTACTGTAATTACTGCCCTCCTTAACTCTATAGTAGCATCGTCCAGTGATGCGGTCATCTTTCCTGTATGTTTGTTTATCTCTTATTTATCCCTCTACTTCATCTTGCCTTTCAAAATTTCTTCACTGTGTCTCAGGGAATTCATTTGCTAAGGTAACAAGACTCTCCCAATATCCTCAACAATATTTAAAATGTTATCTTGGGGACGCCTGGGTGGCTCAGCGGTTAAGCTGAGCCTTTGGCTCAGGGCGTGATCCTGGAGTCCCGGGATCGAGTCCCACATTGGGCTCCCTGCATGGAGCCTGCTTCTTCTTCTGCCTGCGTCTCTGCCTCTCTCATGAATAAATAAATAAAATCTTAAAAAAAAAAAGTTATCTCGGCTTCTTGTTTTATTTTTGCCTTGACTGGAACACTGTTTGTCTCCCCTCACATGCCATAGTGGCCAGGAGTGGGAGCATTATTTTTGCTCACTTTTGCTATTTCCATGCAATACTCCTTCTCTTTTGAGAGTTTCCCCAAAAGGTTGGATGGCTTGTTATCTTTAAAGTAGCAAAGCTCTGAGACAGTATTACAAATAGCCCTTTCTGTTGCTAATGACATCCAGGGCTCTTACCAGCATTTGTTTATTCTCCTTAATTATTATTTGGTGCCAGAATATAACTCCAAGAAATACTGTTTCAGTTATGTCATAGGGTAAGGATTTTGATTATGAAGTTTTTAGTTGCTTTAACTCCCTCTGGATATTATCTCTGAAAAATAAGAAGCTAACATATTTTTCTAAGTATAAAATACCAAAAATAGTCATGTGTGGAAGAGTATTGTGAAATGTGAATTGAGAAAACCCAGGAGCTAATACAGTGCACAAGAGAATAGATAGAAACTTTGTTGTAACTGTATGATAATGAAAATATTCCATATGCTGATTTCCATTCTAATTTCAAAATTAGGTTATAAAATGCTTTGGCAAACAAGATTTTTCTCTGAGTGTATTATCCGTTTTGTCTTCATGAAACATTCATCTCTTTCTAAATCAACCTTTAACCCTAAGAAACATTTGAACCTAGGAAGATTATCTCTTTGGTGCAAGAATTTTCCTATTAAATGATTCATTATTCAGTTTTTATTAACTGAATTTGATCAAAAACATCAAGTGCCCAAGAAGTATAATCTGTGATTTTAGATAATCTTTTAATAATCAAATACTTTTCTTTCATATGCTCATAATTAAACCCATGGTTCACTAAATGACATTAATTTTTAAATCTTCTATATTTAAATATAGAAGATTTATCTCAAATCTCTTAAGTAGTTCCTTAGTAAGGGTAAATGATATATTGGATCATGACTAGTTTCATTGTTTAGCATAACAACTTGGAAATGATTATTCAGGATTATTTTCCACCTACGAATAGGCCCCAGTGGAGATAATAAACCCTTGGATACCAGAGAGATTAATTAGTGTGATGGTCTCCAGAGGCCCTCACTGTCAGTTCTCTGCTCTATCTTGTGAGAAAGCCGTCTAAGTGAAAGCCTTCCTCTGCTTTGTGAATGTAATGTGGTTTTTCTTTTAGAAAGTGGTCACATATCCCAAGAGTCTAATTTAATGTATTTGCTGGTCAATTTGACTTTTCCTTCTCAATGTAACATAGTTCAAGGTAGAGACTCAATTCTCTAGCTGAATCTTTTCAAACTAGTGGTGCAATCATTAAAATAACAACAAATATGAAATCTGTGGTTAGGTAGACTGTAAGTTCCTTCATTGCAGATAAAACATGACTGTGAATATAGATTGTTTTCCAAATTTTATAAGACAATTTTTAAAAAGATTTTATTTATTTATTCAAGATAGACAGAGAGAGAGAGGCAGAGATACAAGCAGAGGGAGAAGGAGGCTCCATGCAGGGAGCCCAACGTGGGACCTGATCCCAGGTCTCCAGGATCACACCCTGGGCCAAAGGCAGGTGCCAAACCGCCGAGCCACCCAGAGATCCCTATAAGACAATTTTTTTGTAAAAACACTTGCAATTGCCTATTCCCAGAAAATACCATTGAGTCTGTCAAAACCATTTGTTAGTATTAAATACACACACTTGTAGATTTTTTTCACATAAAAATTAAGTATATCTCATTTTCTTTTTGCTTCCTGTTTGTAGCAATCACATTGTTTTTCTTACACTGAATATGAAATGTTTTCCTTTTATGAATTAAACAATCACCAGTAAAGTACATTTGGAGACATAGAAAGTGATCTCATATGTTTATTTTTGAGTATAAGAGAGAATTTGCAAGTGAGAGCTAAGTATTATGCCTTACTTTACAAGTTCTTGGGGCTTAATTTACCTCATCTATGAAGTTAAAAACTTGTACTAAATTATAAATCCTTGAAGAGCTGAAGGGTTAGTAATTGTTTGATTGCCATGAGCCCCTCTAAGATTAAAAATTAAAAGTTGAACAATGGATATTTAATAATCATGAAAGAATTATTAAGCACTAAATTTATGCATGACATTTAATTTCTTCAAGAAAATGTAAAAAATAAAGTCTCTTGCCTTGAATTGGCTTATATTTATAAAGAAAGAATCACACAACCAGATACATTAAAGAAGACATTCTATATATCTTGATTTTTTTCCTTCATCCAATCTATTTACTTAAGTCTCTTAGCTGGACCTTGTGCAGTGAACAGTGGATTGAAAGATGAATAAAACATAACCTCTTAGCTCAAGGAATTTGTAGTAAATATGTTTTAAAAATCACAGCAAAGGGGCTGGGTGACTCAGTTCGTTAAGGGTCTGACTTTGGCTGAGGTCATGATCTCAGGGTCCTGGGCTTGAGCCTTCCGTCAGGTTCCCCACTCAACGGAGAGTCTGCTTCTCCCTCTAACTCTCTCTCTCTGCCCCTCCTTTTACTCATACTCTCTGTTTCTCTCAAATAAATAAAATATTTTAAAAAATCACAGCAAAAACATGACCACGGAAAACAAAATATTAAATTTATAAATTTATAACTTAGGCTTTAGAACTTACCATTCCAAACTGACATGATTTCTTTATTAAATTAGCGGCTTTCAATATAAGTGCTAAAGTCTTGAATTTTCCTATTATGGCATTTCTTAATGCCATATTTTTCCTAGATTGTCAGCTTGATGAAATTAGGGACGTGTCTCTCTCTTTTTGTTTTTGTTCTTGTTTCTACACATAAGTTTATTTTATTTTATTTTATTTTTTTTAAAGATTTTATTTATTTATTTATGATAGACATAGAGAGAGAGAGAGAGAGAGAGGCAGAGACATAGGCAGAGGGAGAAGCAGGCTCCATGCACCGGGAGCCTGACGTGGGATTCGATCCCGGGTCTCCAGGATCGCGCCCCGGGCCAAAGGCAGGCGCTAAACCCCTGCACCACCCAGGGATCCCTCACATAAGTTTATTTTTAAAAAATTATGGCCTTTTTACAAAATTTTTCCTTAAATTCCAGTTAGTTAACAGTACAATACTGGTTTCAGGTGTAGAATTTAGTGATTCAACACTTAGAAACAACACCCAGTGCTTATCAGAAGTGCACTTCTCAATCCCCATCACCTATTTAACCCATCCTGCTGGGCATCTCCCCTCTGGTAACCATCATTTTGTTCTCTATGGATAAAAGTCTGTTTCTTGGTTTTCCTCTCCCTCTCCCATGTTGTTTGTTTTTTTTTTTCTTAAATTCAACACATGAATAAAATCATATGGTATTTGTCTTCTATTTAGAGTTGTGAGGCTAACACTTAGCATCATGGCTGGCATGAGAAGATGCTCAATGTGTTTACTGAAGTGAATTTAAGAGTGTAACCATGAGTTGACATTTCTTATCATGGTAAGTTTTTACTTGTCTACTTTGAAGTACAACACACATAGAGAGAAGTGCACAAAATACTAATGTGCAGCTTGATGAGTTAGGGCAAAGTAACACCTGTATAACGACCACTAAGGAAAAAGGAAAGATCATTGTCCTTTCTCAATCCTTACTCCCTCCTTCCTTCCAAGAAGCCACTATTCTGAATTCTTACACTGTCTGCTATGGCCCCAAGGCTGTCAAAAGCACTGCTCAGCTTCTAATCACCTTTAAGAGAATCAGGAGACACTACAGTGGAAAATGCTAGACTCCCCTCCTGTGTTTCTTTCTTCTCCTGTTTCTTAGTCCTTAACATTTGGTCTACCACAGCTGGAAATTCATAACAATACTTTAAATAAAGAATAGAAGTCATATTGAAAATTATAGCTGCTTTTTACAACAGAAATAAAAATAGACATGTTAATTTGTTGGTTTTCAAGTTATCTTTATTCCTATTTACCAATATTTGTTCTTCAGGTGTGATTCTTAGACTTAAATACATAAATATTGTCATATACAAAGAATGTATTCAGTCAGATGCACATGAAGTAGGTGGATTTGAATAGGTTTATGTGACAGTAAAACTATTGAGATATATTTTCTATAGAATTAGCTTTTCTTCAAGCCAAGAGGACAATATAGAAGATATGTATTTAATTGTAGATTTAGTTAAGGTTCTAATTATAAGACAGTCTTCTCCTTTCATATTTATTCCAGGGATCCCAGTCCTAGAAAATTTTTATAATAATCTAGTCACAGCTCAATATACATTGTATATATTGAGGATATATATTATATTATCTTCTTCCAACAAATTAATTTATCATAGTTATTTAAGTGTTAGTTTCTTCATAGAATATTTAAATATGATTCAATTTGGGAAGAATGTATTCACATATGCATTTTCAGGACCACAGACTTAGGAAAAACATACTTATATTTTATAATTGGACAGTAATTTCAATTATTATGTCCCTCACATTCCTGGAAATTTAATGGATACATATAGGAAGAGAACCTGGAATACACAGTATAACACTAAGACATGGATTAAATTTCTCTCAGGATCACACAGTTCTGAATGCGATTTTGTTACCTATATCAATGGCAACCTAATTTTCTTCATCTGAAGAAATTGACTTTATTCCAAGAATGAGCAGGCTTCTTTAAATGGAAATGTAAAAATAACTGTTTCTGACTAGCCTTTTATCTATACTCAGGTAATTTGAGATACTTATCATTTAGGGGTTAAATTAATTGTGGTAAAATATCTCAGATATTTTAAAGGTGTTAGTGATCCAAAATACCCATTCTTTGAAAACAAAAAAGGAATTACATGATCTGGGGAATTTGAAAAAGTTGAGTACCCAATGTCTCAACACCTGGAAATAGGACTATTGATATGTGTATACATACATACATATATTTATTTATCTATTTATTAAATTAACAAAATTTTAGAGCAGCTTTAGGTTCATTGCAAAATCAAGACAAAGATACAGAAATCTCCCATATATCCCCTGTACCTATACATGCAGAGCTTCCCACATTATCAACATACTCCACCAACGTATGCTTGTCATTACTGATAAAGGTACACTCCCACACTATTATCACTCAGAGTCCATAGTTTCCATTAGGGTTTACTCCGTGTTGCACATTCTGTGGGTTTGGACAAATGTATAATGACATGTATCCACCAATACACTATCAGACAGAGTATTCTCACTGCCTTAAAAATCCTCTGTGCTCTACCTATTATCCTTCCCTCTTCCCTAATCCCTTTCAAACAGTGATCTTTTTATTGCTTTCACAGTATTGCTTTTCTGGAAGATCATAGTTGAAATCAAATAGTATAAAGAAAGCTTTTTCAGTCTGGCTTCTTTCACTTAGTAATATGTATTTAAGGTTACTCCATGTCTTTTTGTGGATTGATAGCTTATTTATTTTTAGTACTGACTAATATTCTGTTGTCTGGATGTACCACATTTATTCATTCATTCAGCTACTGAAGGGCATCTTGGTTGTTTCCAAGTCTTGGCAGTTGTGAATAAAACTGCTATGGTAAATACCAAGGAGTGATCTTGGGTTGTATGGGAAAGTATGTTTAGTTTTGTAAGAAACTACCAGATTGCCTTCCAAAGTGACTGTAACCATTTTGCATTCCCATCAGTAGTGAATCAGAGTTCCTGTTATTCTCCATCCTCTCCACCTTTTGCTTTGTCAGTGTTCCAGATTTTGGCCATTCTAATAGTTGTATACTAGTACCTTGTTGTATTAATTTGCAATTCCCTAGTGACATGTAATGTTGAGCACCTTTTCATGTGCCTGTCTGCCACCTCTATGTCTTTTCCTGGTGATGTGTCTATTAAGACTCTTTGCCCATTTTAAGATCAGATTACTGGAGCTCCTGGATGGCTCAGTTAGTTAGGTGTCTGACTCTTGATTTCGCTCAGGTCATGATCTCAGGGTCATTAGACTGAGTCCCATGTCAGGTTCTGTGCTCAATGTGGGGTCTGCTTGGGACTCTCTCTCTTTCCCTCTGCCCATCCCCCTTTCGTGCATACACGTGCTTGTACATGCTCTCTCTCTCAATAATAAAAAATAATAAAATCAGATTACCCATTTTCTTATTGTCAAGTTTTAAAAATTTTTTGTAAATTTTTGGTAACAGTACTTTATCAGATGTCAGCAGGTTTCCACAATAATAGGCTGACATTTCTATTTTCTGATAGGCTTGTACTAGTCACATTTTCCCATCCATTTCACAACACCTGATTTCTTGTCTCTGCCTGTCTATAGATGGAATGTTCTTTCAGCCAACCCTTGAATAGACCAATTCCTACTTTGAATAGGGTAAGACTAGATTCAGATCTAATTTCTCCTACCTTCAAGCAGGCTGAGGTCTCTATATGTTATGCTCCAATCCTATTCACTTTCCTCATACTTATTTACTACACTGAGCTAAATAGCTCTGTCAGTTTTCTGTGGACAAGGAACGATTTCTTATTAATTATATCCACTAACAATTATCCCAGGGGTAGTACATGGCAGATGCTCAATAATATACGTATACTGAATGCTTGATTTAAAATAGAGCTACTGAAAACTGACAAAATCTGGGTGATCTTGAAATGTCTAAATCTCCCTCAGATTATTTCTGGTACTAAAAAAGATAGACTAGTAGCTTGTGATTTCAGTGACAAACCTGGAGCCTAAGCATAATTTGTCTTATTTCTTCCAAATAAGGACAAGTAAGGTGGGACATTTCTTTGTTTCTTTTTCTTTTATGTTTATGTTTCAATTCATTTTGAATCCCTGAGTAGCACGGAGAAAGTAATTTGAAGTGGGTTATATACTTTTTCATCTATTTTTATTCTTTTTATTACATTTCAACCAAACATTTTTTTCTCCCTTTATGGAATTAAAATAATTATACAATTACAAAGCAGAGAGTGAAGTAAAGCAATATTTATTTTCACTACCTACTATGCCTCAGGCTCTTAGCAAAGTACTCTGATTCCATTATCTAGTTTAATTTTCATGATAGCCCTAAGAGGGAGGCAAGATTTTAAGATTTAGAACAAAAACAAAACAAAAACCTGAAGCACAACTGTGGTATTCTTAGTGTAGGTGCTGTCTTCCTTATTAGAGAAATGTGATCCGTGGCAGTCATATATTTTGCAAAAACAGAATTCTTTTAAGGCAGTGTAATAATTCTTGACAATTGTCTGGGTGGAATTACCATGAGATGGGATTTCTCACAAGGTCATTTTATTCTAAGTTTTATTAATTTTTGAGAATGAAATTTATTAAAATTTAAACAATTCAGAAACTAAGAGATTGAAAGAATAGAGATGGATGAAGATGGAAAAAGAGATAAAACTTAATTTTTTTTAGAGAGAGTTACTAGTTGGTCCTATAGTACAGTACCTGATACTCAGAGTCTTATTTAGATCTGAAATTTTGGAGGGTCAGTGGTATACACATTCAGATGTACACCCATGCACACACACACGAATGAAATATTTTGAGGGAGGGTTTAGTGGTCTGCCTATCTATTTACCTACCTACCTATCAGTTTACCTGCCCACTTACTTATGTATCACTGAAAACCTTCAATAGTATGATAACTAACATTAATAAACAATTGCTCTAAGTGAATGGAATTGAAATGGGGGATGAAACCACCAAGTCACTGCAACATTGAATAAATATTTTACTTCACCTGTCATCAATTTCTTCATTTGTACATTGAATGGCTTTAATAGATCCCCTCTGAGGACTTCTTTTACTCATTTTGTGATTTAAAAAATTTTCAGTTGTCTACATTTTGATCCAGTTGTTAATTAACAGGAATATAACTAGTTAATAGAAAAAAATCAGAAGAAAAATCTGGGCATTATCATAATCGACAAACAGGAAGATCAGTCCTTTAATAGTCAGTGAACTATGTAGTTTCTTATGAAGTCATTTTCATTCCTTTGATATTTCCATCTATTTTCATGATTTCTTTGTTTTTATATTTCTGAGCAGATTTCAGTCATATGAAACTTTAGGGATTTTTCCAAAGGAGTGTTGCAAATTCTGTTTGTGAAAAACTGCATTTAAAACTGGAATTATTAAAATTAATGTTAATCCTCTCTAGATATATTTCTCAGCAGATGGGAGAATACTTAGGCTATTAAACCTAATTCATGAATCACTATCTAGGGTAATGAGACTTTAATATTCTTTTCAATTTTTCCATTAATTCAAAGTGTCCAGGGCTTTCAGATAAGCTATTTTAGAATAATCACTATGAGATAAATAAGACTCTGTTGCTATGGAAAACTTATTTCCTAAATGTGTTTTCCCTTCTGTATTGAGATCTCTAATTCCTTTTGCCAACTCTCATAATCTTACATATCAAAATATATAAGTATTCTAATTATTAATTTTATTATTATTGGTATATAAAATATGTATCAGATTATGGTAATATTAAAAATGAAAAAGAAGGGATCCCTGGGTGGCGCAGTGGTTGAGTGTCTGCCTTCCGCCCAGGGCCTGATCCTGGAGACCCGGGATGGAATCCCACATCAGTCTCCTGGTGCATGGAGCCTGCTTCTCCCTCTGCCTGTGTCTCTGCCTCTCTCTCTCCCTCTCTGTGTCTCGAATGAATAAATAAATAAAAATCTTAAAAAAAAAAAAAAAACCAAACAGATGAATGTACTATTATTTTTTAAAGATTTTATTTATTTATTCATGAGAGACACACAGAGAGAGAGGCACAGACACAGGCAGAGGGAGAAGCAGGATCCATGCAGGGAGCCCGATGCGGGACTTGATTCTGGGACTCTGGAATCATGCCCTGAGCGGAAGGGAGACACTCAACCCCTGAGCCATTCAGGCATTCCTGAATGTACCTTTAAAAGGTGACACGTAGAATTATATATATTTCTTACCTGCCAATTATACAGTATGAATAGTTTCCAAAAATACAGCCAGAAGATTGAACGTAATTTTTTTGAGGATAATTTGACAATTGGTGGATTTGGTAAACTGAAATAGCCTCCCAATAAAAATTCCATAAAAAATTTGGAAACCATTTATCTGATAAAGGGTTAAGAACCCTAATATATGAGGAACTCCCACAACTCAATAGCAAAACAAAAACAAGCAAAAAATCTGATTTAAAAATAGACAAGAGATCTGATATTTTTCCAAAGAAGACATACAGATAGCCAACAAGCCACATGAAAAGATGCTCAACATCACTAGTCATTAGATAAATGCAAATCAAAACCACAATGAGATATCATCTCATGCCTGTTATAATGGCTATTATCAAAAAGACAGGATATAATAAATGCTGGCAAGGATGTGGAGAAAAGGCAATGTTTGTGGCTATTGGTGAAAATGTAAATTGGTATAGCCACTATGGAAAACCCCCACTGTCGATGTTTCTTGAAAAATTAAAAATAAAACTACCATATCATCCAAGAATTCCACTTCTGAACATTTATCTGAAGAAAATGAAAGCAGCGTATCTGCACTCTCATATTTATCACAGCATTATTTATAGTAGCCAAGACGTAGAAACATCCTAAATGTCTAACAATGGACAAATAAAAAAAGAAAATGTAGTGCATGTATATTGTGTATATATACACGTATATTCCATATATAATAATGGATTATTTTTTTTTAATTTTTATTTATTTATGATAGTCACACCACAGAGAGAGAGAGAGAGGCAGAGACACAGGCAGAGGGAGAAGCAGGCTCCATGCACCGGGAGCCCGACGTGGGATTCGATCCCGGATCTCCAGGATCGCGCCCTGGGCCAAAGGCAGGCGCCGAACCGCTGCGCCACCCAGGGATCCCTAATAATGGATTATTAATCAGCCATGAGAAAAACCAAAGAAAATCCTGCCCATTGTGACAGCATTGATGAAATTGAAGGTATTATGCTAAGCAAAATAAATCAGAGAAAGACAAATACTGTATATTACTTACATGTGGAATCCAAAAAATAAAAATAAAAAAGAACTCATAGGAGCAGAGAATATAACAGTAGTTGCCAATGGCCAAGAATTGGGAGAAATGAAGAGATATTGTTCAAAGTATACAAACTTCCAGTTTTAAGATGAATATGTTCTGGGGATCTAACGTATACCAGTTATAATCATAGCTGATGACATTGTACTGTATACTTGCAAGTTGCTAAGAGACTAGTTCTTAAATATTCTCATCATAACAACCACCACCACCATAACAATAACAACAAAATGGTAATTATGTGAGATGAAGGATGTGTTAACTAACTATTGTGGTAAATATTTTGCCATATATACATGTATCAAATCAAATTGTCAACCTTAAACTTATACAATGTTATATGTCAATTAAATATCAATAAACCTGGAAAAATACTAATTGAAAAGAATTTTACATACCCCAAGTTATGGACTGGATGTTTTTGTTCCCTCAAAATTCATATGTTGAAATCCTAACTTCCAGTGTAATATTAGAAGGTTGAACCTTTGGGAAGTGATTAGATCATGAGGATGGCACCCACATGAATGGGATTAGTGCTTATATAAAGAGACTCCAGAGAGCTCCCTTCCTATCTGGGGACACAGCAAGAATACATTCGTCTGTGAACCAGGAGGTGGGCTCTCACTAGATAACAAATCTGCTAATGCCTTGCTCTTGGACTTTCCAGCTCCAGAACTGTGAGAAATAAATGTTGTTGTTTAAGCTACCCAGTCAATGATATTTTCATTATAGCAGCCCCAAAAGACTAAGACATCTTCTACCACAAAGACATCTTCTTGGGGATCTTCACAAGGTCAGACCACAATTTGAAAATCAACTTTGAGGGTTTGATTATAGGACTGGACTAAAAAAAGTACAGCTATGTGCCACATAGAAGAAAAATGTCTAACATAAGGATAAGTTGAAACTGCAAGGAAAAATAAATTTTAAAAAGAAAGTACAAGGAAAGACGAATAAATATGTGTATGTTAGCGTCATGCTAGGTAGGCTTTAAGGCAAAATGCATTATTGCAGATTAGATAACAATATTATACTATTTTCCAGGAACATACAACAATCCTAAACTTATAATGTACCTAATAAAATAGCCTCAATATATATAGTGACAAAAGTGATAAATACATAACCAGAGTGAAATATGTTTACACATAATCTCTAAGTGATTGCTAGTTTCTCAGACAAGTGAACAACAAAATAAACAAGCTTGTTCTAATTGACCTAGTGATGTGCTGACACTCTTATTACTAATGCCAGATATTTTGTAAAGTATAAGAGTTGAACCTTCATAAAGTTGAAGGTTAAAAGTGTGGGCTCTTACAGTCTTATGTTCCTACTTCCTAATAAAGTTTGAAGTAATTTAGGCACTCTAGGATTCTTACCTAACTCTTTTGAGCTAGTAGGGTACTTTATGGCACTATTTAGGAAATACCCCTTAGGTGACTCCTGCAAAGATGCTCTACTTATTCAAATGTCATGCTTGCTCCTAATGAGGAATGGTAAGGGACCTTCTCCTTTCCCTTGGAAAGGAGAGAGAACATGGAAAGAGAGAAATTAATTTGTCTTTATCTGAATCAGATAATTTATTAGGCATTATTTTAATATTTTATCTGCATACCCCTCAGTTAAGACTTAACCCATAACTTAATTGGAAGTTTTAACACATTGAAGAAAAAGGACTATCATGCAAAGAATAACATGCCTCTTTTAGGAAAGGAAAATTCATAATGTATATTTGCCTGCTGTGTTCCTAGTACTCACCAGGAAAAACTTACCTTGGTCAATATGTGTGATTATGTAGCCCTTGCTACATACCAGTGGGATAGCTTGAAAGCAAGCCATCAAGAGGAGACAATTAACTTACTTTGCTCTGATTCCTTGCTTTTTGTGCATATAATTTGGCATCTTGAGTAGACTTTACCTATAGGAAAACTATTTACTAATCAAGGAACACAAGTCATAATTGTATTGTCCTCAGAAAAATACAAATAGCATCATTTTTTTTTAATGCCACTTGCTTCACCATCTGGTTAATTGTGAGTTAGCTCTCCAGCTCTGTTGTGATTCCTTCTGGATGTGCCAGAATTTTTTTCTTTCGGCTTTTTAAGTTTTTGCTTTAATTCCAATTAGTTGACATATAGTTTTATGTTATAGATGTACCAGAAATTAAATATGCAGACCTCCTAACCTCAGCCAGAATGAGAGGACAGCCCTAAGGTCCTACTGACTGCATGGACCTATGGGAATCCAACAGATTCCTAAGAAACAATTGACCTCAATGTCCTATGTTCCATTTTCACTGCAACACTGATTATGCCCCAGGTATGAGCATGCTCTGGCTCATCTTGTGTTTGGTCACTGGATGAGAATAAATCAGTACCTTTTCCTTCCCTACTACATTATTGGGTACAGCAGAGTATTCTAAGGTGAAATAAAAATATCTGGGCCCTTAAACAGTTTCTGGTGTAGCAAGGATTAAACAAGGAAGTAATAGTACAAGACAAAATTATTGCAAGGAATCTATAAGGGATACAGAAAATGGGTATGTGGTTCAAAAATAGAAATCACCTCTGCTTGAGAGGAAAGGCTTAATGGGCTAGGTAGTCTGTAAAACAACCTTTATAAATTGTGACTGCTAAAGTGACATTTTCAATACCCAAATCTGTTTAGAAAAAAAACCTACTTTTTCCCAACATATTCTCCACCCCACCCCCCCCCAACATATTCTTAAAAGCCTTTGGTGGCTTGGAACATTTTAGGAACAACAGCTAAAATATTTAGCATGCCTGCCTCTCTGACTTTATCTTCTCTTGTACTCTCTGCATTCCGGCTACCTAGGCCTTCTTTTGGCTCCTGTACAATGTCATGCTCCCTCCCTTTAAGGTCTCTGTACATTCCACTGCCTCTGCCTCAAACCCATTCCACTACCATGTCAGTTGTATTTCCTATTTGGGTCCTAAGATCCTCTTAATTTCAGTTCAAAATTTATTTTCTCAGATAAAATCACCTTGTTACATTGTGTGTGTGTGTGTGTGTGTGTGTGTGTGTGTGTGTGTGTGTGCTATTTTAAGGGTTTATTTGAGAGAGAGAGCATGAGCAGGGGGACAGGATAGAGGGAGAGGGAGGAGACTCCACTGAGCACAGGGAGCCCTTGTGGGCTTGGCTTGATCCCAAGACCCTGGGATCATGACCGGAGTCAAAGGCAGATACTTGGGATGCCTGAGTGGCTCAACAGTTGAGCATCTGCCTTTGGCTCAGGGCGTGATCCTAGAGTACCGGGATCAAGTCACACATCAGGCTACCTGCATGGAGCCTGCTTCTCCCTCTGCCTCTGCCCCTCTCTCTGTGTCTCTCATAAATAAATAAATAAATAAATAAATAAATAAATAAATAAATAAATCAAATCTTAAAAAAAAAAAAAAAAAAAAGCAGATACTTTGCAGGCCAAGCCACCCAGGTGCCCCCACTTGTGGCGTTGTAAGAGAGATCTGCTTAAATGCTGTCGTGTACCACTCTTCTTCCCAGTGCTTATGTTGGTCTGATTCATAGTTCTAATTTCATGTGTACCTGCATAACTACTTGATTACAGTCTCAACCTAAATACTCTAGACTGTAAATTAAAAAGGAACAGGAGGGGATCCCTGGGTGGCGCAGCGGTTTGGCGCCTGCCTTTGGCCCAGGGCGCGATCCTGGAGACCCGGGATCGAATCCCACATCGGGCTCCCGGTGCATGGAGCCTGCTTCTCCCTCTGCCTGTGTCTCTGCCTCTCTCTCTCTCACTGTGTGCCTATCATAAATAAATTTAAAAAAAAATGTTTAAAAAAAAAAAATAAAAAAAAAAAATAAAAAGGAACAGGAACTTACCTGCTTTTTTTTTTTAAAGCATTGAGTGCTTACCACCTTGCATACAGTCACACACCACCTGATACATGGTAACTGTGATAAATATTTGTTGAATAAATGACAAAAGCAAAAAAGATGTTTCATATTGTGAGCACAGCACAGATCAAAATGCAGCAGTGAAAAGAGCTGCCCAAGTTCAAGGACACAAGAAATTATGTTTAAATGGCACCTATTTTATTACTGAGCTACAGGTTATATGGGAACCAATCCCCACTAAAAACAACTCCATTACTATTGACTAGACGCTCCACAACAAAAATGGTTATTGTTTATCAAGTGATGAAAAAAGTGTGACAAAAGTTAATAAGATAGAGAAAAATTAATAATGTTTAAAAAGTATTTGTTAATTATACAAAATATGGTCAACACCAGGTACTACAGCAAAACCAAAAGCCTTGACGGAAATGAACAAAACAACTTGTCTGAGTGTGCAATTACATTGTTAGGCTTTCAGAAAGAATTGTGATCTTGGAGAAAATCACAGGTAGCTGTATTTTAAAAATTTTTTTGATGTAAAATTTATATGCAGTGAAATACACCGATCTTAAGTGTACAGTTTGGAGAGTTTTGACAAATTCATGACTCTCATCCACACCATTTTCAAGATGTAAATATTTTCCCTCATCCCAGAAAGTTTCTTCATGTTCCTTTCCAGTCAACCCCCTTTCCGACAGGAAACTACTGCTGTGAAATCTAAAACCATAGAGTAGTTTGCCATTTCTAGATTTTCGTATAACTGAAGTTATACACTAAATGTATGTAATTGTGTGTCTGGTTTTTCTTGCTGATCTTAAAGTTTTGGAGATGCATTCATATTGTTGTATACATCAGCTGTTCTTTGTATTGCTTAACAGTGTTCTGTTGCCTGATATACATCACTAATAAGACAGTGGGGTTTTTTATTATTATGTATATTACGGTTTTATATTTCATTTTCAAGTTATTCATTGCTAAAATTTAGAAAAACGACTTAGTTTTGTATTTGACTTGTATCGGTATCCTGTATGGAACCTTGTTAAATTCACTTAATAGTTGTAATGGGTATTTAGATTCCTTGGTATTTTCTATATAAAAAATTGTATCATATATAAATTGGGAGAATTTTAGTTTTTTCTTTCCAATACTTATGTTTTCTTTCTTTTTTTGCATTACTACATTGGTTAGGACCTTAAAAAAAAAATGTTGAGTGGTTGTGGTGAGAATGGACTCTCTTGCTTCTTTCCAATCCCTTTTTTTTTTAAATTTTTTATTTATTTATGATAGTCACAGAGAGAGAGAGGCAGAGACATAGACAGAGGGAGAAGCAGGCTCCATGCACCGGGAGCCCGACGTGGGATTCGATCCCGGGTCTCCAGGATCGCACCCTGGGCCAAAGGCAGGCGCTAAACCACTGCACCACCCAGGGATGCCGCTTCTTTCCAATCCTAAGGAGAAAACATTTAGTCTTTTACCATCAATAATTGTAGCTGCAGTTTTGCACAAATACCTTTGATCAGTCTATTCTTAAGGTGTTAAATTTTTTTTTATCGTGAATAAGTGTTGAATTTTTTTCAAAATCCTTTCCCTGCACCTATTGAGATGATCACGTAATTTTTCTTTTTATTTTGTTTATGTGGTTGACTATGTGAATTGATTTTCTAGTGTTGAGCTAACCTTGTTTTCCTCTGAAAAACTTCACTTGGTTGTGATATATTTGCTTTTTTATAAAAGCTAGACTTAAATTATCAATACTTTGTTATAGGTTTTTGTGTCTATATTCACGAGATACTGGTCTGTAAAATATTTACTGTTATGTTCTTACCTGGCTTTGGTATCAAGCTTTTTTAACCCTATAAAATTGCTGCCTCTCCTTCTTCCTATATTTTCTGAACAAAGGAAAGCAATGTATTTCTTCCTGATATGCTAGTATAATTTACCAGAGAGTCTAGATTGGAATTTTCTTTAAGGAAAAGTTTTCAATTACAAACTCAAATTGATATTAGGGCATTCAGATCCACTAACTTCTTACATCTTTTGGCAATTTGTGTCCTCCCCCACCAAGGAATTTTTTTTTATTTTTTTAATAATAAATTTATTTTTTATTGGTGTTCAATTTGCCAACATACAGAATAACACCCAGTGCTCATCCTGTCAAGTGCCCCCCTCAGTGCCTGTCACCCATTCACCCCACCCCGCGCCCCCCTCCCCTTCCACCACGCCTAGTTCGTTTCCCAGAGTTAGGAGTTTTTATGTTCTGTCTCCCTTTCTGGTATTTCCTACCCATTTCTTCTCCCTTCCCTTCTGTTCCCTTTCACTATATTTATATTTCCCAAATGAATGAGAACATATAATGTTTTACATCTAATCTGAGTTGTCTAGTATTTTAGCAGAAATTTTCAAGTAATATTACCTTATTATATATTTAATGTCTGCAGTTTCCCTAGTGATACACTCTTGTATTCCTCATATTAATATTTGTTTCTCCATCTCTTATTTTTGATCACTTTAGTTATGGATTATCAGTTTCATTAATCTTTTCAAAGAATCAACTTTGGCTTTGTCGGTCACCTTTACCGTTTGATTGTGTTCTATTTTTTTTTAATTTAATTTATTTGAGAGAGAGAGAGGAGAGAGAGAGAGAGAGGAGTCACAGTGGGCCAGGGAGGGCAGAGGGAGAAGCAGACTCCCCAAAGAGCAGGGAGCCTTATGTAGGACTTGATCCCAGGACCCTGGGATCATGAGCTGAGCCAAAAGCAGACGCTTAACCAACTGAGCCACCCAGGCACCCTGATTATATTCTATTTCATTGATTTCTGCTTTTATATTTATTTTCTTCCTTTTGTTTATTGGCTAAATGCAAATAAATGTTCAGTCTTCTTTTTATAGCCTTCAGTCTTCTCTTCTAACCTAGAGCCCTACCTTTCCCTTCACTACGGTAGTTAGTATCATACAACTTTGGACCTGTGGTGGTTTCATCATCGCTCAAGTCAAAATAGTTTGTAATCATTGTGTGTTTTCTTTTTGAAACCATGGATTCTTTAGAAATATATTGCTTAATTTTAAAATACTTTGATATTGTCGTCATAGCTTTGTGTTAATTAATTTTAAATTTAGTTTTGGCCGCCGCCTGGAGCCCGGCTCCCCGGGCTGCGGCGGCGCGAGCGGGGAGCGCCCTCGGCCTGGCCCCGCCGGCAGCCGCCCGCCCTCCTCGCGCCGCGCGTCTCCCCGGGACTCCCCCGGCCCGGCTGCCCCCCGCCCGGCTGCCCCCGGCCCGGCTGCCGACCGACTGCGCCGCGGCGCCCGCGGGATTTGACCCGGAAGGCCCTGCGGCGGGGGCGAGGGGGAGGCCCGGCAGGTCCCGCGGCCCTCGCGCGCGGCGTCCCGGCGGGAACCCTGGCCTCGCCGGCCCAGCGCAGCTCGGGCCTGGTGCGGCGGCGCCGCCAAGGAGCGGGTTGGAGGCGGCGGCGAGGACGACCGCGGAGCCGCCGCGAGGAGCAGGAGCACGACAAGGGCGACTCAAGGAGACCCGGCCGACCCCGAGGGAGGAGGTGCCCCTGCGGGCCTCAAGGACCCAGAGGGTTGCACATCCTTTTGGAATGACGTTTGATGACGTCATCCGGATGACGTGGCTGCCTGTAGATTGAATTAGCACTAGAGGCTGTGGAACGAGAAGAAGAGTCTGTTAACGAGAAAGGCGATCTGCGAGTCAGATGCTCCAACGGGGGGTGTTCTCGATGGAGCCCTGGGGCATGTTCAGGAGACTCCACCTCCAGGAACGGTCCAGAACTGGGTTGAATTACTTAGAGGCAGGCCTGGAATCCATTAAAGTTCAATTAATTGAGAAATGTGCGGGATCGGTAAGCTACAAACCTGGTGGAGAAGGGCGGATTGACCACAGAGAAGCAGAACTTCCTACTTTTTGCCGTGACGACACATCCACTCACCACCACCAAGATTAAGTAGCGCGTCATCGAGAAGGTACAGGAAGCTGTTGTCGACAAATTCGAGAATGACCCTCAGCGTGTGGACAAGCGCTCGCGGCCCTCATCGGCCTGGCGCGGGCCCCCGCACCCCCGGAGAATGCTTTCGGCCCTTCCGGAGGGGCGGCGCGATTCAGCCCCCACGACTGCGGCAGCTCCTTGCCTTCGTGCTGGCAGCGTCCACCTTTCCGCCATGTAAACCAGCAGTTTTTCTTCTATTGACTTATGGTTTTCTGCAATTTGTATTTTCCACACTATAACTGGCTTTTGTTTTATGAAATGGTGGATGGCTTTTTCTTTTTTGTATGTATGCAGGATTCTGCTGGTACGAGAGGCCTTCCTCTTTCTGTTAAAAAAACAAAAAACAGTTTTACTGCCATATTGGCAATCCATTCCTTGTTGCCATTCTCACTGTTCACCTGTTTTGGGTTTCTGGTATGCTTTGACTTTCAGATAACTCCAGTCGCCTCACACGCACATCTTTTGGATTACCTCCGGTTTGAGGTTTTCCCACGTGTGCATGTACATCTAGCATTCTGCCTACAATCCAGACAGAAGTCACAAAAAGGCCTTTAACTCACCACAGGTAAATATCTGTATCTATTAGGACATTTTATACATAGACCTCAGTTGAGATGTATACTTAGCAAAATTATTTTTAAATTGAAACACAGTAAGTAATATAAAATGCCCCTTGGATTTTGTTTCCCATGTAAATCTATTGTATTATTATACTTGATGTGATTTTAACTATTAAATCATAAAGGTCCAGTTGTTTCACAAAGCCAGTTTGGGATGGGCTGCATTCCAGTTATGCTGTATATAGTTTGAATTATATATAAATTGCCCCTTCTGGCCACTCCTGCCTCCGTCTTAGTATTTTGCAAGATTTAATTAGTTGTACACCTGGTGCCCCTCACTTGCTTCCGTCAATATTGTTTGATGACAAAACAGAACACTCATCATTGAAGGAAAGCGAAAAGATGTGTTTGGTCCCAAGAGTTTTTGAGCTGTGCCATTTGTGGTACTCTTTGCCTATGCATCTCCTTTTGGAATTATTTTTGGTCTTAACTGTTTTCTTTTTTTTTTAATCATATCTGTAGGGAAGAGGCTTGTGACCAGTACTAATCGTGAGTACAGTTTTTTTCTATCCACAAGTAAATCAATGTCTGCTTTTAAATGTCATTTATCTACTTATACTTTCTTGGGGGAAAAAATCAAATGTCAATTTTAGCAGATGTTGCATGTAAATTGTTAGCAAGTAATGACTACAACTCAGATGATTAAGAATTTTGTAACAGAAAGCTCTGCTATGTTTTAATTTTTCTATACAATTATGATGCTTAGCACATTGTAAGAATATAAACCTTTGCTTTTTAAAGTTTATTTTTACTATTTCTTTATCACTGTTTATGGTATCAGCATTGGTTTCATAATGCAAATACTATATATTGAACAATTAAATGTCAAAATTTTTATTACCATAGTTCATGCTAGTAGTGGGGCTTTCAGGTGTTTAGAGATTTTTTTGGTTAACATTCAATGCAAAAGTACTAGATGGTGTTATAACTTTAGAATTGAATTTTAAGGGATTCCCTAATATGTATACTATCTTTTTATCTGAAGTAATAAATAAACTATGATCTTGAAAGTGCCTGAATCAGAAAAAAAATTTTTTTTAATTTAATTTTATTATGGTCAGAAAACATACTCTAGCTGATTTCAATTCTAATATATTTATTGAGACTTCATTCTTTTTGCCCAAGACATGATCTGTCTTGGTGAATGTTACATATCCACTTTAAAAGACTGTGTATTCTCTGGGTGCTGAGTATAGTATTCCATAAATGGAAATTAGATTAAATTCATTGATAATGTTACTAAATTTTTTATATTATTTGTGATTTTTCAGTTTATCAATTACTAAGCCAAAAATATTATAGTATCTAACTATACAGGTGGATTTGTCAGTGCTTCTCTTTAATTCTGTCAGTTTTTTCTTCATGTACTTTGAAACTCAGTTACTACATGCATATGAAAGAGCATCCTGATTTCTTGATGATTGACCCTTCATTATCTTGAAATGTACACATCTTTATCTCTTCATCCGTTTATAATAACTCTTTTAGAGACCTTATTTGCCAATTCCGAAGTCTAGGTCGGGCAGCCCTGGTGGCACAGCGGTTTAGCGCCACCTGCAGCCCAGGGCGTGATCCTGGAAACCCTGGATCGGGTCCCACGTCAGGCTCTCTGCACGGTGCCTGTTTCTGCCTGTGTCTCTGCTTCTCTCTCTCTTTCTCTCTCTCTCTCTGTGTCTCTATGAATGAATTAAAAAAAATCCAAAGTCTACATCATCTGGGAGATTGTGTCTTTCATCTGCTGTTTTCATAGTTAGATGTCATATTTTCTTGGGTAGATACACATCTAGTAACTTTTGATAATCTGCAGGTAATTGTGGATGTCATATTACTGAGAATCTAATTTCTTTTCTTCCTGTAAAAATCATACCACTGGGCAGTTAATTTACTATAGGATCAGCTTGATCCTGTTGAGGTTGGTTTAAGACTGTTTTTAGTTGGATTAAAAGGGCCTTAGTGTAACCCTCCTGAAGTATATGCTTCTAGGCTTTCAGCTGAATGCCCAAGATAGTCAACAAGTTCTCTCCATTGTGGATAGTTGAAATTCATTTTTTCCAGCACTGTGTTATCTCCAGAGTCATTCAACTCACAGTTACCCAGTAACTGTTCTACTCTAGTCCTTGTAAAATGTTGCTCTGTACATAGCATAAAATAGTATTTGGCACAAACTCTTTCTAGTGACTACATTGATTTCTGATATTCCTTCTCTGAACATCTTTCTCCTGTCTGGTACCTTCCAGTTAGTGTGGCAGCCCCAAGCACTGATTTGTTTCCTTCAACCTGCATGATTGCTGCTTTCTTTTTGAACTCTGCTTCCCTCCATTTCATTATGGAAAGAAGACTTCCCAGGAGAAAATCAGAGTGAATATATAGCTTACCTCGTGCATATCTTTTCTCTGAAGGACTATATCCCGTGTCTTTTTGTTGTCCAATGCCTGAAAACAATCGCTTTACATAATTTTTCCAGTTCCATAGTTATTTATGGCATTTTTTTTTATCATGACCCGACTTAAAATGCAGATAGACTTTTTCCTTTTTTTTTAGACTTTTTTTTCTATATGAAGAATTACATTACTGATTTTTTCTTTTCAAGTTTTTATTTACATTCTAGTTAGTTAACATATATGGTAAAATTGGTTTTAGGTGTAGTATTTAGTGATTCATCACTTAGGTGTAACACTCAGTGCTCATCACAACAAGTGCCCTCCTTAATACCCATTATCCATTTAGCCCGTGCCCCACCCACTACCTTCCATCAACCCTGTTTGTTCTCTATAATTTGAATCTTTTATTTTATTTTTTTATTTTTTTAACGATTTATTTATTTATTTATTCATGATAGATTTAGAGAGAGAGAGAGAGAGGCAGAGACACAGGAGGAGGGAGAAGCAGGCTCCATGCCGGGAGCCTGACGTGGGACTCCATCCCGGGACTCCGGGATCGCGCCTGGGCCAAAGGCAGACGCTAAACCGCTGAGCCACCCAGGGATCCCTAATTTGAATCTTTTATGGTTTGCTTTCCTCTCTCTTTTTCTTTCCCTTCCCCTATGTTCATCTGTTTTGTTTCTTGAATCCCACATATGAGTGAAATCATATGGTATTTGTCTTTCTTTGACTTAGTTCACCTAAAGTACTACACTCTAGCTCTATCCACATTGTTGCAGATGGCAAGATCTCACTCTTTTTGATGGCTGAGTAATATTCCATTGCACATATATACACACTATATCTTTCTTTTTTTTTTGTATTTTTTTTATTGGTGTTCGATTTGCTAACATATAGTATAACACCCAGTGCTCATCCCGTCAAGTCACACTATATCTTCTTTGTCCATCCATCATTTGATGGACATTTTGGCCTTTTATACAATTTGGCTATTGTTGATAATGCTGCTATGAACATTGGGACACATGTGCTCCTTCAAATCAGTTTTTTTTTTTTTTTTTGTATCCTTTGGTTAAATGCCTAGTAGTGTAGTTGTTGGATCATAGGATAGTGCTATTTTTAACTTTTTCAGGAACCTCCATACTGTTTCCTAGAGTGGTTGCATCAATTAGCATTCCCTCCAACAATGTAAGAGAGTTCCCCTTTTTCTGAATCCTTGCCAACATCTTCTGTTTTCCTGTGTTATAATTTTAGCCATTCTGTCATGTGTGAGGTGGTGTCTCATTATGTTTTTTTAAGATTTTATTTATTTATTCATAGACACACAGAGAGAGGCAGAGACACAGGTAGAGGGAGAAGCAGGATCCCCAGGGTCCCCAGGATCACACCCCAGGCTGCAGGTGGTGCCAAAACACTGTGCCACTGGGGCTGCCCTCATTATGGTTTTGATTTGTATTTCCCTGAGGATGAATATGTTGAGCATCATTTCATATGTCTGTTAGCCATCTGGATGTCTTCTTTTGGAAAAATGTCTGTTCATGTCTTCTGCCCATTTCTTAACTGGATAATTTGTTTTTTTGGTGCTGAGTTTGATAAGTTCTTTATAGATTTTGGATACTATCCCTTTATCTGGTATGTCATTTGCAAATATCTTCTCCCGTTCTGTAGGCTGCCTTTTAGTTTCGTTTATTGTTTCCTTTTTTTAAAGATTTAAAAAAAAAAGATTTTTAATTTATTTATTCATGAGAACAGAGAGAGAGAGAGGCACAGACACAGGTAGAGGGAGAAGCAGGCTCCATGCAGGAAGCCTGACGTGGGACTCGATTCCGGGACTCCAGGATCACCCCGGCCGAAGGCCAGCACTAAACCACTGAACCATCCAGGCTGCCCTGTTGATTGTTTCCTTTGTTAAAAAGCAGAGACTTTTTATTTTGATGAAGTCCCAATAGTTCATTTTTGCTTTTGTTTCCCTTTACTCTAGAGATGTATCAGGTAAGAAGTTGCTACAGTTGAAGTCAAAGAGGTTGCTGTCTCTGTTCTCTTGTTTGATTTCCTGTCTCAGATTTAGATCTTTCATCCATTTTGAATTTATTTTTGTGTTTGGAGTAAGAAAGTGGTCCAGTTTTCTCAATACCATTTGTTGAAGAGAATTGTCTTTTTGAATATTCTTTCCTGCTTTGTCAAAGATTAGTTGACCATATAGCTGTGGGTCCATTTCTGGGTTTTCTCTTCTGTTCCATTGACCTTTTATGCCAGTATCACACAGTCTTGATGATTATAGCTTTCTAAAATAGCTTGAAGTCCAGAATTGTGATGCCTCCAGCTTTGCTTTGCTTTGGCTATTGGAGGTCTTTTATGGTTCCATACAAATTTTCGGATTGTTTGCTCTAGCTCTGTGAAAAATGCTCATAATATTTTGATACAGATTGCATTAAATGTATAGATTGCTTAGAGTAGTATAGAAATGTTAATAATAGTTGTTTTTTTAATCCATGAGTATAGAATGTTTTTCCATTCTCGTCTAAATGGTTTCTACATTCTTTCAGAGACAACAGGTTTGTGGACTATTCTATCAAGAAAGGAGACTGGCTTTTCTGTCTCCTTTTTTTTTTTTTTTTGCTATGAAGGGAGAATTCCCTTATAAAGGATGCTTTTAGTGTCAGTTGGGTCTTTTCCAGCTGTTTCCAATTAATTGCTTGAACTCTACACTCCTTTGAATAATCCCTGTTGTGTGTGTGTGTTTTATAATCCCTGTTGTTAATTTGCTTAAAATAATACACAAATAAAATAAAGCTTATCTTTGTTTACAGTTTTTTTTTTCACAGATGCACCAATAGACTGGTAGTGTAAGACAGTACCAAGAAATCCAAAATGCTTATATTTATTTTTTTAAAAGACTTTATTTATTTATTCATCAGAGAGAGAGTGAGAGGCAGAGACACAGGCAGAGGGAGAAGCAGGCAGGGAGCCCGACGTGGGACTTGATCCTGGGTCTCCAGGATCACACCCTGGGCTGAAGGCGCGCTAAACCACTGAGCCACCTGGGCTGCCCCAAAATGCTTATATTTAAAGGCTTGCAAAATTTTGAGATGATGTAGTATTTCCACACTGATGTCTAATGTCATAAATACATACAATTCCCTTAATTTAGAAATTTACTTGTTTCTACATCTTTAGAATCTACCTACTTTTACACATTTATTAAGCTCATGTAACCCATAGGTTACAAAAAAGGTGACTCCTTGAATATTTGACTAATTATTTTCGTTGGCTGATAGGAATTTGAATGGAATATAAGATGCATAATGGGAGAGGGAACAGACTTCTGGTTGCTTAGTTGCCATACAGAATGGGGAAAATGAGCACATACCAACTTGTAGCTAATAATGTGATCTTGAATGTACTTTACCCCTGCTATTTTGATCTTCATTTGGTCCGCAGAAGTAAATTTGTACTTCATATCCAAAGTGAACTTAATTGTATGGAAAATTATTTACTCTTTCATTGGATCTAAAAAGTCAATCAAGACATATCAATATTTCATATCTCTATGAAAACAATTTTTTTCAAAAGTCTATACTAAAATAGGTAGGTTTTGGGCTGCATAGGTGGCTGAGTTTGTTAAATATCTGACTCTTGATTTCGGCTCAGATCAGGATCTCAGGGTTGTGAGATTGAGCCCCATGTTGGGGCTTGGGATGCTCTCTCTTCTTCTCCCTTTGCCCCTCCCCTGTTTTCTCTCTCTCTCTCAAAAAATAAAAATAAAATAAAATAAAACAAAATAAGTAGGTTGATTAAGTACTATTACAGTAAATTTATCCTGGACAAATATGGAAATTCTTAATTATATGTGAGGATTTACAGTAAATAATAATAAAGTAAATTTAAAAGTTTAAATTGACAGTAAATACTGCACACAGCAAAACTACAAAATTTGAATGGAGAAATTCTGATTTGATTTATGACTGCAAAAACAGTGCAAACGTGGGTATGAAAAATCAATTAATCACAGAAAAACTTCATGTAAAATGTTTATAGAAAGTAATTGATACCTGATGAATATTTTAAAACAAAATTCCAATGCAGGTATAATTCTTAATATTTACATGCATAAACAAATACCCAGGCATCCCTAGGAGTAAAACAACGGGACAAAAGGGGGACAGGCAAAGCATTTTATGCACGCGCAAAATATATCTAAAACAAGCTACATTTTTTACAGAACAGTGGTAGTTTCTAACATTTTTTTTTAGTAATATTCACTCAGTCTTCTCAGTATGGTCAAAGCTGTAGCTATTACGATAAATGCTATTAAACCTGAAAAGTGTTGAAACCAAATTATTAATATTATGATAGCTCTATCAAAGTGAATTGATAAAGAGATCTTGCTAAAAAATTACTTGCATATCTGGTACAACTACATTTTATGGTATTATTAACATTGGCAAATATTCACTTGCAAAATGTATTTGAATCCAAATCAGACTTATCTGATAGGTCCTCAACAGAGAAAATCAAGGTCCTTTCATACAAGTAGACCTTGGTAAGTTTCCAAGATTCTTTGGTAAGTTTTAAAATACAGTTGAACTTGAATCCAGTTTTGGAAAAAAAATGTTTGCCACTTCTATCTCCTTCTGCATTTCACTAGAGAGAATGTAAGAGAACCTAATATTCTACAAAACTAACATCATATGGATACAAAGTGCCAACATTCTCAAATGCAGTAAAAATTAACCTTATGTAAGTACTTAGTGGGAGGGAGATGACATGAGTGGGACTGTGCTGACAGAAAAGTATACGTGTGTCTTATATTTAAGCTCTTTAAGAAGAGAAACCATACATGGCATATTTATAATGACAGAGCCATGAAAGTGGACCCTACAGAGATTGATGTACAATTACTTCCTAATGCATATGCTGAAAAAGGAAGTTAGGTTCTGCTTTCAGGTTTGTACTCTCCTCTCAAAGCTAAGCACTAATGAGTTGTTTGTTTAAAAAGGAAGGTATTATGCTGAGTGAAATAAGTCAATCAGAGAAGGACAAACATTATATGGTCTCATTCATTTGAGGAATATAAAAAATAGTGAAAGGGAATAAGGGGGAAAGGAGAAAAAATGAGTGGGAAATATCAGAAAGGGAGACAGAACATGAGAGACTCCTAACTCTGGGAAACTAACAAGGGGTGGTAGAAAGGGAGGTGGGTGGGGGGTGGGGGTGACAGGGTGACAGGCACTGAGGGGGGCACTTGATGGGATGAGCACTGGGTGTTATGCTATATGTTGGCAAATTGAACTCCAATAAAAAATTAAAAAAAAATTTTTTTAAAGGTATTTGTCATTGTACCTACCATCCATAGGCTCACCCCATTTGAGTGTTTAAATGGCTCATACCTCAGTGTATCAGAAGAGAAATAAAATCATGTCAATCCGTTGAATAAAGTATGCCTAATCTTTCTAAACTCGTGCCAGCTCCCTCATAAACAAATGAAAAATTTTCTTTAAAAGTTCTTTCAAAAAGCAGCACACGTTTAAAAAAGATCAAATCATTCCAGTTTTACACTGATGTGTAGAAACCATTAACAGAAAAATAAGCAAATTATATATATGAAGCTTTGTGCCTACCAAAAAGATAAGAAGGAAGAAAGGACATTTAAAAGTGTGCAGAAGTCTTTTTTTTTTTTTTTTTTACAAATGGTAACATCTAATATAGGCCAGCATTTTGCACAATATTCACCTTGATGAGTGTAGATAAGAGAAAATGGAACATAATATTTTGTTCAGTCCATTTACCATTTCACAATACAGGCTAACCCATTTGTTTTTATATTCTATTAATATTTTAAATTTTGTGGTTACTTTTTATACTTTTTATGTGTTTGTTTTTTCTATAACTTATAAGTATTTCTCCAAGAATAAAACTTCTTATGTTTAACATTGTTTGTATCACTTTTACATTAGCAAAAAGCCTGATTTTGATTAGCTAGCTTCTTTACATTCTATGTTGTAGGAGGAAAATTACACCTTTTTAAAAATGCTCTGTAGATTTAGTAAAAACTGTTTCTCAGCAACTCTTGACAAATAGCAGCTGAGAGGTCCTACACGTAAATTGAGTGAAATTAAGGCACCTGTAGTCATTTGGCACAGGTAGGCAATTGTCACATTAGCTTTTACTTTCCTAGGTAATGGAGTTGATTTCATAATGCTTTATAATTCCAAATGGGGTACTGTTTGGTCTTCTGAAATCTAAACTTCCAAGATTTAAGACAGTGATGAAAAGCAAATGGTAACTTGGCTGACTTCTTTCTTTCTTTTTTTTTTTTTTAACTTGGCTGACTTCTTAGCTTTTTGTGTAGAGTATGTGTTTTGTAATGAGAACACACTAATAAACAACTTTTATCAAGATTGGCTTTAACTGTTGGTGCAGTTGGAGGATGTGAGATGGAGAGATGAGAGCCCAAGCCTCACATTTAGTGAGTGACACTCAGATTCCTTTAGTGTATGTGGGATTAGGAAGTTCTGAAAGGGTGAAGTACTACTGATTTTACTTTCAGAATTTTTGCAAGTGAGTCCACTTGCTTTGGCCTCCAGTTTTATTAGAAGTCATAAAAATGTCAATAATTGCTATTTAATATGATAAAATGAAACTTGAAACAAGGAATCAATAAAACAATGATAAGCACCTAAAGTAGTGGAAGGGTGATTCACTTGGTAAGAAAATATGCAATTTAATATTAATTTTTACTCTGAAAATTAGAGCACTTTATTCTGAATCAGGAAATCCTCGTTATGGTTGTTTCTAGTAAAGTCTGGAACCATGGAGAGTCAGTCTTTTGTGGAGGCTGGATATCATTTTACATGGCCTATCATTACAAATTAGGAGTGGGGTAATTTTTATAAAGAATAGTATTATGCAATCCTAAAAGCCTGCATCCCAAAAGAAAACATTCATTTTGTGCTATGCCCAGTGCCTTTTCCAGACTCCTGGACAGAGTCTGGCCCCATCAGTCTAAAGGAAATAAATAAATACTCATTTGACCAATACTGAAACAGAGTATCACCAAGAGCACATATTGTGTTATAAAAGTTCATCCAAGGTATCCCTGGGTGGCGCAGCGGTTTGGCGCCTGCCTTTGGCCCAGGGCGCGATCCTGGAGACCCGGGATCGAATCCCACGTCGGGCTCCTGGTGCATGGAGCCTGCTTCTCCCTCTGCCTGTGTCTCTGCCTCTCTCTCTCTCTCTCTGTGTGACTATCATAAATAAATAAAAATTAAAAAAAATAAAAAATAAAAGTTCATCCAAGATAACTTCTGCAAAATCTTTCAAAAACCTTTAGATGAGAAGCTGCAACTCATTGCATTGAATTCATGCTAAGATCACAAATGTGTGTGTGTCATCATTCTCACGTCCTACAGACACAGCAGATACTGCTGCTCAGTCTTTATCCACACAACTCTTCAGACAGCCAACTCCAATAAACCATGTAAATTAAAATCTGACTCTGATCCAGTCCGATGAATTTTATGTTGAAACTGGATGGCCCTACAATCAACTTAATGTAAACGTACTGTTTAATTATCAAATTATCAAAATACTTTGTATAGTATCACAGTGAAACATAAAATACCATGTATACCCCTGGAGGAACTTTAAATCTAGGAGGAGAGACAAGACACAGACTATCATCCTGCGATGTTAACTGGCATTTTGGCAAGATGGCCAAGGCAAGAGAGTTCAATAGGGAATCTAGTTGAAGGAGAGAGCTGTATGTAAAAGATTTAAGGAGACAAAGAGTAACCTCCAGGGAACTTGGCTTAGGTTAGAGACAAGTAAAGAAGGCCAGATGTAGAGTGGAAGAGGTAGGAGAATTGCTAGGAAGGATTCCAGGGTTAGTGAGCGCTGATCCTGAAAAACAGGTGTTTACCCTCTGCTCTTCTCTACATTATCTACTGGATATAGGTATCTGCTAGCCCATGGTAACTCTCTATAGTTAGAGAGCAGGATTATTGTAGCCATAATTGCTGCAGTGATTCTATAAGACCTAATAATAGAAGAAGCAAGTTTGCATTATTTGAACTATCTGTGTTTCTTGTTTTTATGAAGAACAAACAGTGACATCAGATTCATTCTTAAATATTAAGTTTTATAAGGTTGAGGGACACTGAGGCATTTTTGTAATATTGAATTGGATATTAGAAATAAAATGTACCTTTGTAAAATATGCCTTATACTGAATTAAATATTTGATGGATAGCCTTCGTGAATGGGTGGCCTTTCATAATTTAAATAAACTAAATATTCTTATCGTATATTTATAAGAAGAAACTAATAGTTCTTTCTACAATTTGTAGAAATGACTTTTGCCATGGAACTCTTTATGAAGTTATCTTCTAATTTTGTTCTCTACCACATTCTGCTCGTGCTAGCTATATATTTGATAGTCTGGCATAGGCAACCTTATTTCAGCTCTGGGATTAAATTTACTGAAAGTAATTATGTTAATTTATGTTAATTTTGAAGATCTAAAATTATTTAATATTGTATCCAAAATCTTATTAATTCTGTGAATATATCAAAGTCAACTTATGTATTTGTTGAAAGTAACTTTTCATAATCCCTATTTGTTGATTGATATCTTAAACTAATCTCATATTTTTGTAGAAATGCACAATGTCAAATTGTATGCATCCAGATATAATCTTCAGAAGTGCTTACTTGGATCATTCTGCTTGAAAAGGATATTTCTCGCAATATAACCAAGGTTTCCCTTTTATTTCCTTTTAAAATAGTTGAAAATATGAAACACTGGATGACCTGATAAAGTACATTTGAACAGATTTCCTACTGGTATCTCAGAGCTTAAGTACTGTTACCAGGATTGCAGATGGTCAGTCTATAAGACAAAGCCTATCAAATTACTGATTTCTTCTATCGACAGATGGCTAAGGGGCCTAACAGAAGCTCAGTTTTCAAGTTATAGGGGTGTGTGTGTGTGTGTGTGTGTGTGTGTGTGGCCATATTTGTTAGTACAATGCTGACAACTAACTCTTGAGTTTTGAGTAAAGAATACTTTACCTAACTAAAGCAAAACAAAACAAAAAAATTTAAGACTGTTGTTTTATGTAAACTGTGATCTAAATTTTCCTGTGAAAACCAAAGATAGGGAGGAGGGGCAAGATGGCGGAAGAGTAGGGTCCCCAAATCACCTGTCCCCACCAAATTACCTAGATAACCTTCAAATCATCCTGAAAATCTACGAATTCGGCCTGAGATTTAATGAGAGAACAGATGGAATGCTACAGGGAGAAGAGTTCCCGCTTCTATCCAGGTAGGAAGACGGGGAAAAAGAAATAAAGGAACAAAGGCCTCCAAGGGGGAGGGGCCCGCGAGGAGCCGGGCTGAGGCCGGGGCGAGTGTCCCCAGGACAGGAGAGCCCCGTCCCGGAGGAGCAGGAGCTGCACCGACCTTCCCGGGCGGAAAGGGGCTCGCGGGGAGTTGGAGCAGGACCCAGGAGGGCGGGGATGCCCTCGGGCTCCCGGGGACACTAACAGGCACCTGCGCCCCGGGAGATGCGCCGAGCTCCCTAAGGGCTGCAGCGCGCACGGGGGACCCGGAGCAGCTCAGGGGGCTCGGGGGCGGCTCCGCGGAGGGGGCTGCGGGGCGGGAGCAGCTCGGGGGGGCTCCGGGCGGCTCCGCGGAGGGGGCTGTGGGCCGTGAGCAGCTCGGGGGGCTCGGGGGCGGCTCCGCGGAGGGGGCTGCAGGGTGGGAGCACGAATCCAACAGCGCAGGCCCCAATGCACAGGGCGCCGGGACACAGCCCAGGATCCGGCCTCCCCCGGGACAGGCAGAGGCCGGGAGGGCCCAGGACAGAGAGGACGCTCCTGCCCCAGCTGAGCAGATCAGCGGCCCCGCCCCGGAGCCTCCAGGCCCTGCAGACCGAGAGCTCCGGAGCTACTGTGGGGGCTGACTCCAGGGCTCCAGAGCTGGCCCCGCCACTGGGGTTGTTCCTCCTGGGGCCTCACGGGGTAAACAACCCCCACTGAGCCCTGCACCAGGAGGGGGCAGAGCAGCTCCCCCAAGTGCTAACACCTGAAAATCAGCACAACAGGCCCCTCCCCCAGAAGACCAGCTAGACTGACAAGTTCCAGGGGAAGTCAAGGGACTTAGAGGATACAGAATCAGAAGATACTAGCCGTGTTTTTTTTTTTTTTTTTTTTTCTGTTTGCTTCCCCCACCCTTTTTTCCCTTTCTTTCTTTTTCTTTCTCTTTTTCTTTTTTCTTCCTTTTTTCCTTTTTCTTTCTTTTTCTCTTTTCTTTCTCTCCTCTCTTTTTCTCCTTTTCCCAATACAACTTGTTTTTGGCCACTCTGCACTGAGCAAAATGACTAGAAGGAAAACCTCACCTCAAAAGAAAGAATCAGAAACAGTCCTCTCTCCCACAGAGTTACAAAATCTGGATTACAATTCAATGTCAGAAAGCCAATTCAGAAGCACTATTACACAGCTACTGGTGGCTCTAGAAAAAAGCATAAAGGACTCAAGAGACTTCATGACTGCAGAATTTAGATCTAATCAGGCAGAAATTAAAAATCAATTGAATGAGATGCAATCCAAACTAGAAGTCCTAAGGACGAGGGTTAACGAGGTGGAAGAACGAGTGAGTGACATAGAAGACAAGTTGATGGCAAAGAGGGAAACTGAGGAAAAAAGAGACAAACAAAAGACCATGAAGATAGATTAAAGGAGATAAATGACAGCCTAAGGAAGAAAAACCTACGTTTAATTGGGGTTCCCGAGGGTGCCGAAAGGGCCAGAGGGCCAGAATATGTATTTGAACAAATCCTAGCTGAAAACTTTCCTAATCTGGGAAAGGAAACAGGCATTCAGATCCAGGAAATAGAGAGCTTCCCCCCCAAAAAAAATCAATAAAAACCGTTCAACACCTTGACATTTAATAGTTAAGCTTGCAAATTCCAAAGATAAAGAGAAGATCCTTAAAGCAGCAAGAGACAAGAAATCCCTGAATTTTATGGGAAGGAGTATTAGGGTGACAGCAGACCTCTCCCCAGAGACCTGGCAGGCCAGAAAGGGCACACAGGATATATTCAGGGTCCTAAATGAGAAAAACATGCAACCAAGAATACTTTATCCAGCAAGGCTCTCATTCAGAATGGAAGGAGAGATAAAGAGTTTCCAAGACAGGCAGGAACTGAAAGAATATGTGACCTCCAAACCAGCTCTGCAAGAAATTTTAAGGGAGACTCTTAAAATTCCCCTTTAAGAAGAAGTCCAGTGGAACAATCCACAAAAACAAGGACTGAATAGATATCATGATGACACTAAACTCATATCTTTCTTTTTTTTCTTAAAGATATATTTATTTATTCATTCATGATAGACATAGAGAGAGAGAGGCAGAGACACAGGCAGAGGGAGAAGCAGGCTCCATGCCGGGAGCCTGATGTGGGACCCGATCCTGGGACTCCAGGATTGCACCCTGGGCCAAAGGCAGGCGCAAAACCGCTGAGCCACCCAGGGATCCCCCATATCTTTCAATAATAACTCTGAATGTGAACGGGCTTAATGACCCCATCAAAAGGCACAGGGTTTCAGACTGGATAAAAAAGCAGGACCCATCTACTTGCTGTCTACAAGGGGCTCATTTTAGACAGAAGGACACCTACAGCCTGAAAATACAAGGTTGGAGAACCATTTACCATTCAAATGGTCCTCAAAAGAAAGCAGGGGTAGCCATCCTTATATCAGATAAACTAAAATTTACCCCAAAGACTGTAGTGAGAGATGAAGAGGGACACTATATCATACTTAAAGGATCTATCCAACAAGAGGACTTAACAATCCTCAATATATATGCCCCGAATGTGGGAGCTGCCAAATATTTAAATCGATTAATAACCAAAGTTAAGACATACTCAGATAATAATACACTTATACTTGGTGACTTCAATCTAGCGCTTTTTACACTCAATAGGTCTTCTAAACACAAAACTTCAAAGAAATGAGAGCTTTAAATGATACACTGGACCAGATGGATTTCACAGATATCTACAGAACTTTACATCCAAACTCAACTGAATACACATTCTTCTCAAGTGCACATGGAACTTTCTCCACAATAGACCACATACTGGGTCACAAATCGGGTCTGAACGAATACCAAAAGATTGGGATCTTCCCCTGCATATTCTCAGACCATAATGCCTTGAAATTAGAACTAAATCACAACAAGAAGTTTGGAAGGACCTCAAACACGTGGAGGTTAAGGACCATCCTGCTAAAAGACGAAAGGGTCAACCAGGAAATTAAGGAAGAATTAAAAAGATTCATGGAAACTAATGAGAATGAAGATACAACCGTTCAAAATCTTTGGGATGCAGCAAAAGCAGCCCTAAGGGGGAAATACATTGCAATACAAGCATCCATTCAAAAACTGGAAAGAACTCAAATACAAAAGCTAACCTTACACATAAAGGAGCTAGAGAAAAAACAGCAGATAGATCCTACACTCAGGAGAAGAAGAGAGTTAATAAAGATTCGAGCAGAACTCAACGAAATCGAGACCAGAAGAACTGTGGAACAGATCAACAGAACCAGGAGTTGGTTCTTTGAAAGAATTAATAAGATAGATAAACCATTAGCCAGCCTTATTAAAAAGAAGAGAGAGAAGACCCAAATTAATAAAATCATGAATGAGAATGGAGAGATCACTACCAACACCAAGGAAATACAAACGATTTTAAAAACATATTATGAACAGCTATACGCCAATAAATTAGGCAATCTAGAAGAAATGGACGCATTCCTGGAAAGCCACAAACTACCAAAACTGGAACAGGAAGAAATAGAAAACCTGAACAGGCCAATAACCAGGGAGGAACTTGAAGCAGTCATCAAAAACCTCCCAAGACACAAGAGTCCAGGGCCAGATGGCTTCCCAGGGGAATTCTATCAAACGTTTAAAGAAGAAACCATACCTATTCTACTAAAGCTGTTTGGAAAGATAGAAAGAAATGGAGTACTTCCAAATTCGTTCTATGAGGCCAGCATCACCTTAATTCCAAAACCAAAGACCCCACCAAAAAGGAGAATTACAGACCAATATCCCTGATGAACAAGGATGCAAAAATTCTCAACAAGATACTAGCCAATAGGATCCAACAGCACATTAAGAAAATTATTCACCATGACCAAGTAGGATTTATTCCCGGGACACAAGGCTGGTTCAACACTTGTAAAACAATCAATGTGATTCATCATATCAGCAAGAGAAAAACCAAGAAACATATGATCCTCTCATTAGATGCAGAGAAAGCATTTGACAAAATACAGCATCCATTCCTGATCAAAACTCTTCAGAGCATAGGGATAGAGGGAACATTCCTCAGCATCTTAAAAGCCATGTACAAAAAGCCCACAGCAAAAATCATTCTCAATGGGGAAGCACTGGGAGCCTTTCCGCTAAGATCAGGAACAAGACAGGGATGTCCACTCTCACCACTGCTATTCAACATAGTACTGGAAGTCCTAGCCTCAGCAGTCAGACAACAAAAAGACATTAAAGGCATTCAAATTGGCGAAGAAGAAGTTAAACTCTCCCTCTTCGCCGATGACATGATACTCTACATAGAAAACCCAAAAGCCAAAAAAAAAAAAAAAAAAAAGAAAAAAAAAAGAAAACCCAAAAGCCTCCACCCCAAGATTGCTAGAACTCATACAGCAATTGGGCAGTGTGGCAGGATACAAAATCAGTGCCCAGAAATCAATGGCATTTCTATACACTAACAATGAGACTGAAGAAAGAGAAATTAAGGAGTCAATCCCATTTACAATTGCACCCAAAAGCATAAGATACCTAGGAATCAACCTAACCAAAGAGATGAAGGATCTATACCCTAAAAACTATAGAACACTTCTGAAAGAAATTGAGGAAGACACAAAGAGATGGAAAAATATTCCATGCTCATGGATTGGCAGAATTAAGATTGTGAAAATGTCAATGTTACCCAGGGCAATTTACACGTTTAATGAAATCCCTATCAAAATGCCATGGACTTTCTTCAGAGAGTTAGAACAAATTATTTTAAGATTTGTGTGGAATCAGAAAAGACCCCGAATAGCCAGGGGAATTTTAAAAAAGAAAACCATATCTGGGGGCATCACAATGCCAGATTTCAGGTTGTACTACAAAGCTGTGGTCATCAAGACAGTGTGGTCCTGGCACAAAAACAGACACATAGATCAATGGAACAGAATAGAGAATCCAGAAGTGGACCCTGAACTTTATGGACAACTAATATTCGATAAAGGAGGAAAGACTATCCATTGGAAGAAAGACAAACTCTTCAATAAATGGTGCTTGGATAGTTGGACATCCACATGCAGAAGAATGAGACTAGACCACTCCCTTGCACCATACACAAAGATAAACTCAAAATGGATGAAAGATCTAAATGTGAGACAAGATTCCATCCAAATCCTAGAGGAGAACACAGGCAACACCCTTTTTGAACTTGGCCACAGTAACTTCTTGCAAGATACATCCACGAAGGCAAAAGAAACAAAAGCAAAAATGTACTATTGGGGCTTCATCAAGATAAGAAGCTTTTGCATAGCAAAGGATACAGTCAACAAAACTAAAAGACAACCTACAGAATGGGAGAAGATATTTGCAAATGACGTATCAGATAAAGGGCTAGTGTCTAAGATCTATAAAGAACTTATTAAACTCAACACCAAAGAAACAGACAATCCAATCATGAAATGGGCAAAAGACATGAATGAAATCTCACAGAGGAAGACATAGACATGGCCAACATGCACATGAGAAAGTGCTCTGCATCACTTGCCATCAGGAAAATACAAATCAAAACCACAATGAGATACCCCCTCACACCAGTGAGAATGGGGAACATTAACAAGGCAGGAAACCACAAATGTTGGAGAGGATGCAGAGAAAAGGGAACCCTCTTACACTGTTGGTGGGAATGTGAACTGGTGCAGCCACTCTGGAAAACTGTGTGGAGGTTCCTCAAAGAGTTAAAAATAGACCTGCCCTACGACCCAGCTATTGCACTGTTGGGGATTTACCCCAAAGATACAGATGCAATGATGTGCCGGGACACCTGCACCCCGATGTTTCTAGCAGCAATGTCCACAATAGCCAAACTGTGGAAGGAGCCTCGGTGTCCATCGAAAGGTGAGTGGATAAAGAAGATGTGGCTTAT
Source organism: Canis aureus (assembly GCF_053574225.1). NCBI lineage: Eukaryota > Metazoa > Chordata > Mammalia > Carnivora > Canidae > Canis > Canis aureus. Next base: position 39,011,920 of record NC_135643.1, read on the forward strand.
GTATACAATGGAATATTCCTCAGCCATTAGAAATGACAAATACCCACTATTTGCTTCAACGTGGATGGAACTGGAGGGTATTATGCTGAGCGAAGTAATCAATTGGAGAAGGACAAACATTATATGGTCTCATTCATTTGGGGAATATAAATAATAGTGAAAGGGAATATAAAGGAAGGGAGAAGATATGTGTGGGAAATATCAGAAAGGAGGACAGAACATAAAGACTCGTAACTCTTGGAAACGAACTAGGGGTGGTGAAGCGGAGGAGGGTGCGGGGTTGGGGTGAATGGTTGATGGGCACTGAGGGGGGCACTTGACGGGATGAGCACTGGGTGTTATTCTGAAGTTGGCAAGTTGAACACCAATAAAAAATAAATTTATTATAAAAAACGAAAAAAAATCATGATTGATAATAAAAAAATAAAAACAAACAAACAAAAAACAAAGATAAAAATAATGAGTACATGAAGTAGTTGAAGGATAATTCATGTCTTTCCATTTAGAAGATTCTACATTACTCCTTTTTATAATCTCTTTCTATCTTTAAAAAAATACAATTTTTTATTCAATTTGAGCTCATCTTTTTTGAGAATTAAATGGAAGACTTTCAAGGAATTGTTAGTTGCAGAACAGCATTTCAATTAGTTGTGCTCCTTTGCTGTATCTATGTAGGACACAATCATTAGCTCCTGGAGCTAGTGAATCTTCTGGAAAGACACCAGGTCAAAAATAATTGTTTAACTTTTAAAATTAGTATGTCATCTGACATAATTCAATCATTTATCAAGATGAGATATTGTTTCCTTTGTTTTTTCTGACCTAAGATGTGGTGAGTAAACAACAAATTTCAGACCTAATTTCCGATGGAACCTGTCTCAGGGAACAAAATACTTTGGGAAGAAAACGATGAAGTCTAGGTGTGGGTAAACCAACTCTCTCTTCTGGAGATGGAAGACAGTCACATTTGGCAGGGAAGGCTCAGTCGACTGATAGATCAGGCAATTGACAAAGCAGGAAAAGTGCATCTGGTGCATTATTAAGTATCAAGATGATGAACATACGTCATAATTAAGCTTGTACTTAACAGCTCATTGACTTGAGTAATAATAACAATGACTTTATAAAAGCACTCTCCCTAACTTTTTTCTCATTGTCCTCGCAAAGAAATTTTACAATGTCTGTGTTGTCATTATCAGGAAAATATGTCAGCCTTCTCCTTAATTAAAGCCTTCCCTGTAGTCTTCACATTAAAATTTTTATGTTTTCCATTTTTAAAAATTATTTCAATTGCTCTTTGAGACAAATCACTGTATAAATCCCCACATACAAATAAATGTCTTACAACATGTAAGACAGTTACTTCATTTATATATGTCTGTACATAAGAGGCAAAAAAATTAGAGAAATTTCAGATGAATGCTATATTTTGATGGATGGAAACACTAAAATGAATTATGTAATAGAAATAACAAACACAGTATTCTGTAATATCTGTATTACATCATCATATATCTTTGCATGAAGATTGAGTGATTGTATGTCTCACCTGTCAGATGAAACAAGAGGAGGAATGTACTAACTGATAATTAGAAATAATATTTTACAAGACTAGTATGTCCTAATTTATTAAAAGAGAAGGTAAGATTTGAGTTAAGGTTAAATAATAAGGAATTAGAATTCCATATTCAGTGGAAATAAAATGTGTAAGTCTGATTAAATAAGAAATCAATATACATTAGAAAAAAAAATATCTAACAGAGGGTGATTTTAAGGTGGGAATTAGTCCCTGACCAAATGGACAATAAAAAATTGGGTTAATAACAATGTTATTATGCTTGATGGTGTTGTTGAGTTCCCTAAATCTATTTTCATTTATTATTATTTTTTCTCCCACTTATTCAGCTTGATTGCTTTCTGTTACTCTGCCTTCCAGGTCACTGACCTCATTCTTCTGCTTCCTTGAGTTCTGCTTCCTCTCTTCTATCCAGTGTGTTTTTAATTTCAGTTATTGAGTTCTTCATCTCTGACTGGTTCATTTTATGTTCTCTATCTCTTTGTTGAGTGTCCCATTGAGGTTTTCCACTCTTTTCTCAAATTTAGTGAGTATCTCTATGACTATCACTTTAAATTCTCTATCAGGCGTATTACCTGCATTTCATTTAGCTCTCGTTTTGATACTGTACTGCTCTTTTATTTGGGACATATTCCTCTATCTCCTTATTTTGTCTAATTCTCTGTGTCTGATTCTGTGTGTTTGGAATGTCAGCTACATATCCTGCTCTTAACGATAGTGACCTTTTGAAAAAGAGGTCCTGTTGTGCCTTGCAATGCAATGTCCCCTGTTCCCCAGAACTTGATGCTTCCCAAGTGTCTCCTATGTGGGTTGTCTGTGCCCTACTATTGTGGCTCACTCGTGTTTGTCTTTAGTCCAGTAGTCTGCAATGGTTCTCTTTGCCTGTTGTGGCTAGGGCTTGGTCTCTGTGTTGTTAATAGGTCAGTCTGGGGCCCACCTTGGGCTTGAGTTTACTCAGACCAGCAGTTTTCCAGAGCTTCAGTCTCACTGAACTGCAGGGCAGGCTCCCTATGTTGTGCCCTGCAAAATTTGTTGGTGGTTGGAGCCTATAGAACAGATGTCTGGTCCCAGCCCACTGCTGGGGCTGCAGTCAAACTGTATGTGTGGTTTCCTTCCCTCTCCGCAGGGCAGGAGTCATTGTGAAGTGGTGCTGGTCCCTGTTAGGGCTGCTTGCACACTGCCAGTCTTGTGACACAGCTTTGGATTGACTCCTGCTGAGGGTGTGTTGAAGTGGACAGGTCCTCAGGAGAATACTGGGGTAAGGCATGAAGTGTTAGAAAGCTAAATGGACAGTATTCATGCTGAATCCTGCAGTTGTCCAGATATACAGGCTGAGGGGTAGGGGAGTGCAGTTGCATCCATCAGCTCTTTTGTTCTTGGAGAAGTCTCCTGAAGATCCCTACACCCCCAGCACAAGTTGTGATATGAGGAAATCAATCTAGGTGTGTTTCAAACTGCTGCTCCATGGGATGCCTGGGTGGTTCAGTGGTCGAGCATGTGCGTTTGACTCAGGGAGTGATCCCAGAGTCCCGGACTGGGCCCCACATGGGGTTCCCCACAGAGAGATTGCATCTCCATCTGCCTATGTCTCTGCCTCTCTATGTGTATCTCTGATGAATAAATAAGTAAAATCTTAAAAAAAAAAAAAGCTGCTGCTTCTGTGCTATATTTTGAGTCCATTTCTTGAGGCATTATTAGAGTTCCTAGTACAGTCCTTTTCATGAGGCTGTGAAACTCCCCTACCTTATAAAAAAACAGTGTTTGGCCTCTGCCTCATGTCAGAGCTTTTGGGCAAGCAGGAAAGGAAATCAATATTACCTGTTGAGGATAAGGATGAACTACAATGGTTAATTAAATCAGTAACCAACAACATCAGAATGGAGGAAAGTAAAACCCTATTTTTGGATATGATATACAAATGTTATATAAGGATTATATCTGTTTTCCTTTAGGGTAGTAACATGTTGTGCGTGAAATATGAGTACTTTTCTATAAAGTATATAATCTCGGGGATTCCTGGGTGGCTCAGTGGTTTGGCACCTGCCTTTGGCCCAGGGTGCGATCCTGGAGTCCCGGGATCGAGTCCCATGTCAGGCTCCTGGCATGGAGCCTGCTTCTCCCTCCTCCTGTGTCTCTTCTGCCCCTCTCTCTCTCTCTATCATAAATAAATAAATAAATAAATATTTTTTTTAAAAAGTATATGATCTCATAAATATTTTTAGATTAATAACACTTTTACCAGAATGTAACAACCAATAAAGTTGAAACTTGTCTAATTTCATAATTCTTCTCTCATAGCTTTTGTGATAGTACTGAGCTAATAATGAAATAGAATACACACACGAAAAAGATTATTTCTAGTAGTATTTCCTACTGTTACCGTTTGTAAGGTAAGAAAAAAAAAAGAAAACAAAATAGTTTAAAGAGATATCTTGGAAAAAAAAAAAAGAGATCTCTTGGATTTGTTCATTCATTTACCCTTGATTTTTCTAAATTTTGTGGCTGGCTTTGAGAAGAAAATTCAAAAGCATTAGCAAAAGAGATTGGTCACTTGACTTTTAACATAAATACCTGCGAACAATGAATGGTTGTAGCTTGGTTTCTTGCTAATTGAAATGACAACACAGTATTTATAAATAAACATAAGAAGTTAGGGTAACTATAAGCAATCTTAGCTGTCTCAGAAGTAAGAACTTCTGGGTTTTATTTTTTTAAGTAATCAAGACAAAACAAGTAGCATAAGCACAGAAAGTTAATGTGGTGAGAAAGAATCTCACCTATCTGGGCAGATTATGCAGAAAGTATAAATTATATAATATATTAATATATAGTGAATAGACGCATAATATATATCAATTATATATCATATAGTAACATGATTATATATTAAATTGCATATAAATGAAAAATTATAGTCGAATATATAATCAAATATCTTTCATATATAATTCTAATATTTATTTGTATATATATTAGATAGATATCTTTAGATCTTAAACTTATATATTATAGACTTATATAATATATAATTAATGTACATATATTAAATGCATGTTATATAAGTAACAGGATATAGATATAAGATATTCTTATGCTATTAGTATATATTATCTCATATATTAGCTTATATATGTATTATATATTACATATATAGTACATATATTAAATATATATTATTAGAACTTAAACATCTTCAGAAAATAATTCTATCTTAAGATCTATTTTGCCTGACATTAATAGAGCCAATATTGATATATTAATTGTATTACATATTAATATACATATTAAGAAGTAAAGATTAATAAGAATATATAGGATATATGATTGATATACAATATAAATATATTACGATGTATCTAATACATAAATATATGTATACACACATACATATGTATATACGCACATAAATACACAAATACAGAGATTGAATCTGTGTGAATCTAAGTTTTCAATATAAGAAACTAGAAAAAAGGAAGAATATACACAAAGTGGAATGGAGAAAAAAAACAAAAAACCCCAAAAAACAAAAACAAAAACATAAAAAACAAAGTGGAATGGAGGAAATAAATGATCAAATTAAGAAAAGATTAATATAGTCTAACTTCACTTATAAACACTAGAAACAAAAATACTGAATAAGATGTCAAGCCAAGCCCAGCAATATGTGTGTGTGTGTATATAAATATATAAATATAATGTGAAAACCCTAAGTGTTCGTAAGATATGGAACAACTGGAACTCTCATACACTGTTGCTTGGAATAGAAATTGATAAAACTACTTTGAACCACTTTTAAAACTTTAATAGAATCATAAATGGAAAAAATACATCTAAACCACAAAAAGCCCTAATACTGTATTTAAGAACCTTTTAATAATTCTCAGAACCATTACTCTAGGATCACCTGAAATTTTCTTCACATTTTTCTGAGCTGAAATTTCTTTGCAACAACAAACATGTACTAAACGTCGGTTATCAATGAGAAATTGTCTAGTGTGCTAGAAGATGCAATTATGAAGAAGACCTGTTTTTTGCCATAAAGGGACTTATAGATAACTTTGGATGACAGACCTGAAATTACTAATAGAGCAGATCATAAAAATACTAGATGGTTTTACAAAGTGATATGATGAAAGATAAATGGAAAGTAAAAAATTGCTTCTACTCAAAGAGGTAGAGATAGAAAGTACATAGGGAATACTTGCCAGAGATGGTGATATTTAAATCAGGTTCTGCAAGATAAATCAAAGTTTTCCTTGCAAACTTACTTGAGGAGAGAGATAGCATCAAAAAAAGATGCAGTGACAGGAAAAGTGTGTGGTATGTTGGAAGGATAATTGTAATAGTCAAAGAAGAACTTCAGGAAGTATAGGGGGAGTAAATTTCTCAAGATATACATTACAAAAAGAAGTAAAACAGCTATTATGACTTCCCAGTACAAATTCCTGAAAATCTGCCTCAAATAAATGATACACATTTGCAAAAGTATATCATGTCACTGCCTAAAATCCTATATATATAATATTAGTAATATCACAAGATTATTGAATATTGAATATTATAAGAAACTCCTGTTCTTTTAATTCAAAAGATTTAGGTCATTTTAATGAGAACATAATTTTGGTGAAGGTAAAATGAAATCTGAAATGCTATGTATGTGCATGTTTTATATGCCCCATTACATTGAGAAATTCACTGAATAAGAGTGTTTTTCTTTACTGATATTTTTTTAGAGGTAGTTGACCCTACCTGTTGGCTCTTGAAACAAGTAGATGAGTTTTTTATAGTGAAAAAAATGTACTAAGACATACAGAAGCCTAATATATTGATGACCAGTTTAATATCCTTAAAAGTTTTAAAATTTCAGTTTTAAAGTTGGATTCTTTTGTATATATGTAACAGACACCCACTTATGCTTGCTTAAGCCCCAAGAGGGAATTTACAATAAGGGGACTCTGGTATGTTGAGAATCTAAGGATATTTGAACAATCCAGCCTCAGGTTTTTACCACTAAAAACCAAGTTAAAGAGAAGATCTTGTTCTGTGGTTTCTCAGGTCCAGTTGATTGTCCAAAAGCCAAATGGCTACAGCCACTGGGGGCCTGTTTCACACTCAGCACACACAACTGAAGCTATAACATTTCAGGAATGATTGTTTCTCCAGATAGATATTCTGAAGGATTAAACATTTTGTTCTGTACGCAGGCCAATAAGTCTGGGGGTCTTACATGCTCTATCTCCCTAAACTTACACGTTGTCTTTATTGTAGCACTTGTCTATAAAGTAAAAGTATGCAAAAATAGCACAGGCTGAGTTCAAACACTTTCTTTGTTTTGTTTGGGCAAATGTCTAACATGCTGTTTATCAGAAACAAAATGTGGAAGTTTCCAGGGAGGCGCAGTCAGTGGCTATAAAAAGATTAGGGCAAGCATTGTATTAAATGTTAACTCTTAGCCAGCTAACGAAGAGAGTGGCAAATGAGATGAACATTCTAGACTGATTCTACAGAGGATATGTGAAAGTCGCCTCTCTGGAAAAATCACAAAATCCCTGTTTGAACTTTAAAGATTTATTTATTTATTGTTTATTTATTAGAGAGAGACAGAGACTCAGGCAGAGGGAGAAGCAGGCTCCATTCCTGGAGCCTGATGTGGGACTTGATCCCGGGACTCCAGGATCTCACCCTGGGCCAAAGGCAGGCGCCAAACCACTGAGCCACCCAGGGATCCCCCCTGTTTGAATTTTAATGCCACCTTTCTCTTTGTTTGTAGAGCAGAAGGAAAAGTATTTGAGCCACTGGGGGAGGTAGTACTTCAAGATTGACTCTCCTGGCAAGGGAGATACAGCAGAGAAAGAGAGGGAGAAGGAGAGAGAGAAAGAGAGAGAGAGAACTTGAGGGGCTGAGGAAATAGCCCAGAGTCACATGCCTGAAGCACTCCACTAGGTAAGGGGCACGAGAGGGGAAGATTAAAAGGCTCATGTTTCCCAAGGGCTCTGGAAAGCCCTGAGGAGAAAACACTGTACTTCATAATGCAGTCTAATCATAGCTAATGATAATTGAGGTTTTATTATGTGCTGGATAACCTCACCGAATATTCTCTTGCTTTATTTCACTTAATGTTCAAAATCTCCTAATAAGATTCTTTCACCCAATTTGCAGTTGAAATAATTCAGGCCAAGAGAAATTAAGCAACTTGCTCAAATAAATGGAAGAGTTAGAATTTGAACGTAGAGCCTATGCTCTCAGGTCCATGCTCTCCATGTCATCAGATGGCCTCTCTGGAGTAGGACAGCAGCAGATGTCCTATGTTAGCTTATACCTTTGAAGCTGTTTGCAGAAAGTAGCAAGCGATGGACAGGTGGCCTCACAGGAAGCCCAGGCTTTTGGACCACGTGAATTTACTCTGCTACTCTCTATAAACAGATGTCAGCATAAAGAATATAAGAGCAAATCCAGTCTCTTCATTGTTAAAGGTTTACCCAGAAGTAGAATAAGTGAGGACAGTTTCTCAGGCAGCACCATACCTTAGTGAAGCACTGACTTGGTGCCATATTAAAGATTGGGAAGCTTTACCAGGGTTATGAATTTGATTACTTTTAGATGGTTGGCAATTTAGCAGGTCATGTTTGCCAAACCCATCGAGGCTTTTCTTGCAATTATAAGAGTGCCCAGCACTTTTGCAAGTGGGAATATTTCACATTTGTGTACTATGTAAAATGAGATTAAAGCTTTTTTTTTTTTTTATAAATTTTTATTTATTTATGATAGTCACTCAGAGAGAGGGAGAGAGAGGCAGAGACACAGGCAGAGGGAGAAGCAGGCTCCACGCAGGGAGCCCGACGTGGGATTCGATCCTGAGTCTCTAGGATCATGCCCTGGGCCAAAGGCAGGCGCCAAACCGCTGCGCCACCCAGGGATCCCAAGATTAAAGCTGTTTTTATTTCTCTTTTTACCTAATAGACTTAGAAAGGATATTCATTATTCTGAGCATGTATGACAAGATTAACTGAAATTAAGTAAGTTAATTTATAATATTTATATATAACTTTAAGCAAATATATAATTGATATGTCATTATTAATTACAATTAACAAATTTAATGATAACAAGGTGTGATTCACATCACATGTATTTCTTCTTTTGGGCATTTTTTGTTTCCTAACTTGTATTCTGATTACTTATATATGCCCCCACTGTATTTTTGGCAGCATTAGTCAGGAACTATAACTTAATCATATGCCCAGCATTTGTATCACAGTGGTATTTTCCCTAGTTATGTAGAGTTAGTTTTTTGTACCTCAAGCACACCACTTTTAAAGCTCTTTGAAGATAATTATTTTAGGTGTCTGAGTTTCCCTATCATAGCAATCCCTTATATTGATTGTTTCTATTTTAGGGCTTTGTAAATTTGCTTTAGAGCAGAGTTTTCTAAACCAGATTTTGTGTGCCACCTCCATATTTTTTGCCAAATGTATCATCTGTACTCTTATCTTTTTTAAATTTCATTTATTTATTCATGAGAAATACAGAGAGAGAGAGAGAGGCAGAGACACAGGCAGAGAGACAAGCAGGCTCCATCAGGGACCCCGATGTGGGACTTGATCCTGGGTCTGCAGGACCACGAGCTGGGCCGAAGCCGGCGCTAAACCGCTGCGCCACCCGGGCTGCCCACCTGTACTCTTATCTAATGAATCTTTTCCTTAAGTAAATTTAAGGCTTTTATCTAAAATTTTATTTATGATGGAACTATGTAACTATTGCAAATCAGAAACCAGAACTAATTGCCTTAAGTTGTAGAAAATTTATACACTGCAAACAAAATCTGGGTTTATATTCTTACCTGCCCTTAAGTGAAATAAGGAGACAGAGAGAGAGGAGAGTAGTAATTACTGCAGGAGCAATAAATACAAACTGACACCAATTTGAGACTTTATCATTGATGTAATAAAGTTAATTACAAAGAAGTTTTAAAGGGAATAATTTTTTTATGGTCTGATGCTGTTGTTACTTAATGCCACTTTGTTTAGTACCCACAATCATCTTGTTTATAGCCATGGCCTACTTTGGGAACATTTCTTATAACATGGTCCCCAAACAGAACACACAGAAGACCTAAATTCCTTATTGTTTGATTTTTCACAAGTTACTTAATTCCTTTAAGCCTTGATTCCTCATTGTGAAAAAAGGGATAATATATTTACATTTCAAGATCACTTTGAGAATTAAATGAGGTAATGTCCACAATGTGTCTAGTCCTGTGCCTGGAATTTATTAAAATACATGAATAACTTGGGGCACCCAGGTGGGCTAAGTGTCAATTGGTTAAGTGTCCTACTCTTGATTTTGGCTCAGGTCATGATCTCAGGGTCATGAGATGGAGCCCCATATTGGCTCCATGCTGAGCATGGATTTTTCTCTCTCCCTCTCTCTGCCCATCCCCTCCCCCACCCATGCATAAGCTTTCTCTCTCTAAAACAACAAAAACAAAACAAAACTATGTGCCAAGCACACCTCTTTGGGGCTCAGGCTCTAGAACATGTGACAGAAAATGGCTCTGCTTTCATGGAACTTATGGTCTGCTGAGATAAAAATCAACCATAAACTCAACAAAAGAGCAAGTCATTCCAGGCAATATCGATAAAAGCTCTATAGTAAATAAAATGAAGCACCATGAAAGAAAGTGACTGGTGTTTATAGAATGCTAATTTTCTTCCGGATTTTCAACTGTATGTGATTGGTATTCCATATATGGAGAAAGAGATAAAGGCTATTGAGAATATGCTTGTCAAATGAGATAAGCAAATGGCAAAAGATAGAGAATGAGTAATAACTGCAGTTTAAAACATAAATACGTGGCCCAAATTTTAAATGTCTGTACTGCTCTAAGATGTGCCTTTTTAAATGATCTTTTTTTTTTTATTAAATTACTTTCTATAGAACAAATGATCCTCTCAGAAACAGAGAACATTTCATTGTTCATTGTCATGGAAAGGAAATACAGTTGGGGCTTTATCACTTACTTTTGTTGTGGTTGTGCTTTAAAAACAACAACAACAACAACAACAAAAAAAACAACAACAACAAAACCAACTTCAGAACTTACTGTATTATGTGTGATGAGTTTGATTTTAGTAAAACTAAGAACATTTTGTCACATAATTCAGGCCCCTAACTACACTTTCAGTCCGCAGATTGTGAGTTGGGCTGGGCTCAGAAGTCAGCGTGCTGAGGACAGAATGGGAATAATTAAGTTTTGTATCTAAAACAAAGGATGGATTTATATAGAGAGAACCAGTTCTGAGATTTCTGAGACCTATTATCTGGCCCAAGAATGATAAATGAACTCATTTGAGGCACTGCAGATTAACTTTAGAGGGCCAGGAAAAAAGTTTCCTGTTTTCCAATCCCTTCATCTCTTTGCCACTGTAGTCATTTGAAGTGACTTTGAATCCTGTTGCTCTTACTGGACTCTGTTTAACATCCTTCCAATGTCTAAATGGCTTAATTACTGAAATTAAGATTTTGAAGAATCAATTAAGAGTATCTTGTTGGAGACAGGATACCCAATTAGGAAGTACTGGAAAGCAGCTACTCTGCTCCCACCATCCTTCATCTCAGTCCTAATGGAATTCTGCTTTTCCCCTCTCAAATAACAATAAGTCTTTTGATCTCTGTGAAAGAAGCAAAGATCAAGCTGATCCTCAGAATGAATCTCCTCCTTCCTCTACTTCTTCAAAGATCTAGTTAAGTTTGAGTTGTACTTATTTTTTAAACGTTTTCCAATGCAATTACCAGACACAAAAGAAAATTACTTCCTTTATTATCATAACGCAAAACACCATTTCTTTTTTCTTCTAGTTTTTTTATGTTACATTTTAAATCAATGAGAGTCATGTAAATTTAATTTTTTTCTTTGACAGTTCACAGTAAGAGACTTTCATGGTAATGCCACAAATAGTTGCTTTTTTTTTTTTTTCTTGTGTAAGAACTCTTACCTCAAACACAAGTCGTTCGGGGCTGTTGGTTCATAATTTACTTTAGAAACATAATGATTTTTATTTCCCTGAACAGCAATTGAGAATGTTTAACAGACTAGATGATGTAGTGGATAAAGCTGTGATCTACTTCTGACCCAATATTTACTATTTGTTTTCAGCAAGTGAAATCTGAATTCTGAATCCCCAGTTTCATATCTGTAGAACAATATTTGTCCATGGTGCTATTTGGAGGAAGAATCAAATGTGGAAATACATATGTGCTGTTTTTAAACTGCCAAGGCTGCTACAATGAAGTTTTATTATTACCACGGTGCTAGAAGAAAAACATGAAAGGGCTCATAAAGCAGAGCAATAGCTTACTTTATGCAGCTACTTGCATTCATTTGAATGCTTTCAAATGTCATTTCAAGAGTTTGAAATGCCCCTGAATGCTGTATCAGTTCTGCTCTAAAAAAAACCCAGGAGATGACTACTGAGATTCCAAATACAGAATGAAAGAGCAGCTCAGATCCACCCTTACCTAGCCACACTCCATCAGTCTTGACATATGTATCAGGGTACAGGTTTAAAGACTTCATGAAAATTTACTTCGAGCAATAATGACACAAATGATACACCATCCATGATGTGAATTCAGTGGCAAATGTGTATTAACATTTTGAGATCAGCCTGCCTCATATCCATTTGCTTCTTTCACTCATTGTCTATTCCACCAAACCTACCATGCAGGAAAACCTCTGATACACAAAGCTGTTGGGAATTTGGTCTTTGTGGCTGTGTCATCTAGAGAGCTCTTTGAACTCCTGATTAGTTCAGAGATTTTAGGTCTGTAGCAGATTGGAGACCCTTACAAGGCTGAAATCATACTGTGTTTTATTTGGTGGAGTAAGGTGAAACGAAGTGGAGCTGAGTGAGGAAAAGAGGTAGAAAACATAGCCTAATAGATAATGACACACCGTGATGGTTAATTTTATATGTTATCGTGGTTATGCTATGGTGCCCAATAGTTTGGTCAAGAACTAGTGTAGATGTTACTGTGAATATATTTTTTAGACGTGAATAACATTTAAATTAGTAGGCTTTGAGTAAAGCAGATTACATTCCGTAGTGTGGGTGGGCATCATCCAAACAGTTGAAGGCCTTAAGAGCAAAGACAAGTTTCCTATAGAAGAATGAATTCAGCCTCAAGACTGTGCCATAGTAACCTTGCCTGAATTTCTCATTTGCCTGTGCAATTTGGGCTCAAGACTATAACATCAATTATTACCTGAATTTCTAGCCTGCAAGCTTGCCCTATAGATTTTAGACTTGCCAGACTCCACAATTTTGTGAGCCCATTTCCCCTTTTGAAATAAAGATTTTATTGATTGATTGATTGATTGATTGATTGAGAGCATGCAGGAGAAGGGGCAGAGGGAGAAGATAACAAGTTTCTAGATAAAAGTTGTGGTTGTTTTTCCCTCCAAATTCTAATCTTCTCTTAAGGATAATACTTTCCTCTTAAATTATAGCCATTTACAGATTTTCTTAAAATCCATTCATGTGCTTTGGAAAGAAATCTAAAATTTGCGGTCTATAAAGAACTATTAATGCTATAAAATTCGTGTTCATTCTGAGGCACCTTTTTTTTTTTAAGGAAAATATTAGATGGGAACTAACATTTAGGAGATTGGCACAGAGTTGTTTGAAAGATTAAGAGGAGTGAAGACTATGGATGTAGTCTGCATGTTTGCACACAATCCAATCAAGAATAAGCTGACCCAATTATCTAGACATAACTGTGCCAGTCTCTTTGGGTGCAGAAGCCTGTGTTCTCCTAAGAGAGACAAAGCTAAAACATACTACACATTTATACCAATATTTTTGGGTTCACAAAACTTTTTGCTCAGATCTATAAATAAAATAATAAAGCAAAAAGTATTAAAAAAAAAAAAAGAGTTGAGCTGCTTGTTCAAGGCTGTGGAGTGACCAGAGCAAGGCTCCACTGGTTTGCTTAAATTTCCCACTGCTCTAGCCCTACTCTTGTAGGTGCCATGGAGAACCATCTGAGAACCATTCAGAACTCACATTTTCTATTTCCTCATATTCTAGAACCTGTGGATTACATATGTGTTATCCATAAAAAGCATTGAGGCTGGACCTAGAATTGCTGAAAAGATATATGTATATACATAGAAAAAAGAGTAAAATTGAAATTTCAATTTCAGAAGATGTAAAATTAAAAAAAAGAAACGGGCATTAAAGACTACATGTCACAAAAATCACAGGAAAATGATTATAAGGCTACAGAAATTCACAAGAGAAAATGCCAACATGACTAAACAAATCAAGACAGACTTTGTTGGGAAGCTGACTCTATAGGTCGGACATGGATGGGAAGAGGACAAGAAGGGAACTGTCTAGGGGTAGCAAGAGCATGAGCACAAGTGCTAGAGCAGAAATGACAAACTGAGAAATTAGGAAACTTGAGAATTTTCCACATCTTTGAGTCCTGACTTCTTTTTGCTTTATACCTTCCTTCAACTCATTTCTCTCTTCTTGCATTTTAGTATAAGGAGTCAGGAGGAAACAAGCTCCTTTAAAACTTTCCTGAGCAATCTACTCAGATAAATATCCGATTTTATTGTTTCCAAGTTCAAACTTCCACAAAATATTAGAACACTCGTTAAGCCAAGTTTCTGCCATTTCATGACAAGGTTCTCCTTTTTTATGGTTTCCAATAACATGTTCCTTATTTCCATTCTGAGATCTCACAGAAAGATCTTCAACATCCATATTTCGAACAATCTGTTTCTGATTAGTTATGTATTCTCTAAGAAGATAGAGTCTATCTCTGAAGCTCTTGCTTTTATTTCTGAACTCTTACCAGAATCGCCTTCAAAATCTATTATTTCTACCAATAGTTCCTTCATAGCAATGTGGGCTTTTCCCAGCATGGCCCTCCAAACTTCTACAGTCTTCCCCCTTACCCAGTTCTAAAGCTGCTTTGGCATTTTTAGGTATTTGTCACAGTAGGACCTACTTCTTGGTACCAAAATCAGAGGGGAAAATGAATGAAATGATCTCTTTAAAGATTTTTATTTAATTAAGAGAGTGCGCATGAGTGAGAGAGAGCAGTGAGGGAGAGGGAGAGAAGGGATCTCAAGCAGACAAAAAAGTATGTAATAAGATAGATATGGTAGGCATTGAAGATAGAGGAGATATTTTGTGGGAAGATATCCTCAATATGAATATATGGGAGCAGGGAAAAAACTTTAAATGGAAATAGCTGGGTCTTGGAAGGGGTTCATTTTTCATTCATTGGAAAAATAAAAAGAAGTATCAAGTGTCATATGGAGATTCCAGTCTTTAGTAACTTAGTAAACTGTAGACATGTAGGTGGATGGACCCATGCCAGATGGGGACTTGGTATCATTCTGCAGTTGTGCCTTTTGGGAAATTACTGTCACTCTCAGTGCTTGGATTCACAGGTGGTTTTTCTGTCACTGATGAAATAAAAAACAAGCATTTATCTTATATCAGAGTACTCTCAGACATGACACTAGACTCCTCTTAATTCCTGATGACATGGATTACACTAAAGAAAAAACGAAGACATGTCAAAACTATGGAGGGATTGATGATATTTGCCTCTAGGTTCTGAATCTAAACTCTGTTTTACAAAATGGCATGTTGCCAGTTAGCTACAATTAGCTAGGCTCCAATAGTACTCGCACTAGTCTCAGGGGAACTTCTCCTAGTTCTATTAATTGCTTTTTTAGAAATGCGTTTTACATCCTTTATCTTATTGAATCTTGACAACATTTCTAAGATTTAGACATTATTTTTATCCACATTTTAGGCATGAATAAAGTGATACTGAGCTAGAATAATTGGCCAAAGGTCATATAGCTGATAAATGGGGGCACTGGAGTTTGTACTCTGGGGGAGGTTGTTTGACATCAAGTCAAGTCCTTTTCTCTCAGTGATGCTGGTTCTTTTCAACTCATTTTACAGAGCACGTGAATCCAGTGTTGGCTCTAGAGCCACTGAATAAAAAGAAGAGGGAGGAGAATTAAAAGCTTCATGCTCTGGTTTCAACCAGAGCACATTTATATATTACAAATATAATTAATTACATATTATATGCTTAACTACCTATATAATATTATGTATAAGTGGCATCCATTTAAAATTTTGTTAGAAAAAATTCCCAAACACTGTATCATACATGCTATCTCCTAATACTGTTAGAAACTGCTTGAAGTTTCTATGCTTCCTTTGGTCTCCAACAGTGTGAAACCTCCCTTGACCTGTGAGCCAGCCTTCGGAAGAAGGAGCAGCTGGGAATCATTGCCCTGGGGATGCTCTGGGCTCCAGAACAGGGCTAAGTATCTGCCAGACCCCCAGCAACCTTGCTGTCTCCATCTGGCTAAAGCCACTTAAATTATTCACAGTACCTGCAGCCTTCTCATTGTTATCACAACTCATTGAATTCTCTCCCAAGAGAGAAGTGATGTCTTCTCCAAATATCTTGAGGCAATTTTCAATCAAAAAGTGTGCAAGAGAAACCTGTAATGAAAAAGACAACAATGGGGTGCTCTTTTTCATAGGACATAGCTATAAGTCACATTTTGTTTATAAATCTTGGATCTAACCATTAATGTGAAAGACTTCTAAGAAGAATTCAGAGTTGATAAAAATATATAGAAACCGGAGTCCTCTAAGAAAAATAACATAGAGTGATACTTTCCGGTGTACTTTGGGTACAGATTTGAAATACTACTAGTCACTGGGCTAAAGTTCTCATTTGTGGCCTATTTTTATAACTTACATTGTGATACCAATGGTTACATTTTTAAAACTAGGATAGTTTTCAAATTAACCTAATTTATTAAAATTTACTTATTTTTTAAAATTTTGTTTCCAGTACAATTGGGTTGTAACTTCTGTATAATATCTTATTAAAATGTATAAAGCAGAAACAAAAACTTATGAAATACATTTCTTAAATGAGAAAATATCTTAGTTGGAAAGTGGAGATTCTTGTGTGTGTGTGTGTGTGTGTGTGTGTGTGTGTGTGTGTGTTTAAGAAAAACATGGCTGGAGAGAAAACATGTCTGTCTGTCCTACTACAGTGCAGTCCCTTCTCATGTCTTGCTTTGCCTAATGCTAGCTCTCAATATGACTGTGGGGAAATTCTATCATCTTACTAGGCATGTGTAGTTCCATTAGGATGTCCTGGAATACTCTAGTTTCTGTCTGATGTAGCAGAGGCAAAACAGTAGCCCACAACTTTTCTAAATGAGCCACAACTTACAGAGGAAGGCCAATGTGTTTGGAGCCATTGGTGCTCATAGTGCCCAAGCCACCTAAGATGTGCCAGTAATGACCAGAGGAGCTAGGTGTTGTTACCATTGTGTCATGAGGAAGCCATGCTTTGCCCAAGGTTACAAGCTCCCTGCTCAAGGATCAGGCTGAATTGATCCTTGGCTTGTCAAATTCCAGAGCCAAAGTTCTTTTCTATCATATTACACCACTCTTCTCTCTCTTTTGTTTAGTCAGTCTAGTATTGTATCTCCTGGATGGAAAAGTGACCCAACTGCTCTGCATTTCCCACTTAACAACATCCCTTCCCATATTAAACCAGAGTAGGATAACGAACTCTGCCATTCCAAGGAATCCTATGAAGATGTGCACTTTTCAGAACTGATCCATCTGATTTACGACTAAACTTTTCAGATTCAAAGCATGGATTCTAAACCCCAGGGGACACATATGAGAGCTCTCTACCTTTTTTATGAAGATGTCTTCCCATTCCAAGCTGCAGGAATTAGGTGGACAAAGAATGCTTTGAGCTATACACACTGATAAATTATAAGCTGTCATCTGATTGGATGAGGATTATTGCTCAATGTTGTATAACACTCTAAAAAGGTATCGCAAGAGAACAACATTCGCTTTTGGCAGCTGGGCTAGAAGCCTAAAGTCAGAAAGATGTACTTTTGAATAAGGCAAGTTATTGCACTTAGAAAGCTGGAAGTATAGAGATGGAGAACAGAGAATATCATTCTAGATCTAGTATACAACCAGCTGTAGCAGAGTTCCAGGCATGAATGTATATAAAAATGTTTCACCGAATTCAATTTCTGAGCTAACCCTCTCTGGCTAAATATTTGACAAGCATAAGGTTATACTACTGGCTGTTGATGTTCTAGCGTCTCTCTTAGGACACTGAATCTTGTCTACCAGTTTTACATATTCAGATTGTGTACAATGGCTAAGGATTCCACATTAATAAGGTCAGGAGAAGAGCAATAATAGCCATAAAGCATGCATGTATTCTGAAACTGGCCTCCATGGGTGTGAAGAATTGAAATTCTTTGGCATTGATCATTATTTTGGTGGAAAAAGTGGCAAAATGTAAGCCAATATATTCTTAATAGTATATTGGCTATATTTCTGAGACATGACCAGAATAGAGTAATTATTGCATCATTACCTCTGGGCTGCATTTATTTTCTCCTCCTTGGTCCCTTCATTAATAACACCAAGCCATTTGTCATAGAGGTCGAAGGAAAATATACCTCCTTGGGTGTTTCGAAGAAAATCCTTATGGAGATAAAAAAATATATATATATACACACACACATATATATATAATAGCATATATATATTGGAAATATTACAGAGAAAACACTTAGTAGAAAACTTCAGCTCAGTCCTTACTTCCTTCATAGATACCCAAACTGTGACCAACATGGAGCTCAGCTCTGACTCTCTATTGCACATGCAAAAGCAGGTGTGTGGATTTTCTCCAACAAATGAAATCATCAAAGCAGAGCCTAGGCTTAAGTGGAAAAGAAGACAAAGCTCCCTTCTATCATATGGCACTTACTCTTTTGTGGGCTTTTTTGCAAACTACTACAAAAGCTACTCTCATAATTGCTTCAATCTTCCTTTCCTTAACTGTACAAAAGTAGAGAGTCTAATGGCAAACTCATGATGGTCCTGAGGATATATTCATTTCTAGTGTAGGCCAATTCTCAAGATAGTTTTCATGATACTATTCAGGCCAAGGTTGCAGAGTCTGATTCTCCACAAAGATTAGTCAACTTTAGGAAGGGAAAACTTTTGAAATGTCTAAGAACTCTACACACACATGGTCACCATCTTCCTAGTCCGTGCTTATAACACGGAAATAGAAAAGACCCTACTAAGTCTTGCTAGAAAAGTCAATTCCATGTGTGCACCTTATGGAGGGCAACACTTACCATGATATCCGAGTACCTAATGTATCATCATTCTTTCCCCTGTCTCTTGATGCCTATATATATATTTACTGGTGTGTTTTACTGTAGCCCAGTGTAGTAGTGGTCAGGGACTATTGCTATTTATCGTATAGTTGAACAATAATGGGGGACAAGGAAAGACCAAATGTGAGAAGGAAGGACCAAATATGACCTTGATTCTAAGAGTGTCGTCATTACTGCATTATCATAGTTTTGTTCAGAGCTGTTAACAAGTGCCAAGGTAGATGGATTAAATTCTTTGTTCTAATTCTCACTTGTTTCTCCATTTCTCTTTTAGGAATAGAACTGGATATCTGTCATTTAGCTGTATAATTTCAAAGGTAATCTATTTTTTGAGTCGATCTATTGAATTTTCAGAATTAATTTTGAAATTTAATATGATTGCTAGTAGTCATATTAGTATTAATATTTTGCACGGAAACTTCAGGTTCGTGGTGTGTGGTGAAAACAAAGTATTTCTAATGTATGGGGCTTTTAACTCCTACAGTAGCTTCCTTAAATTTTGATTTCATGAGGTGTCTTCCAGTGTGACAAGTACTTAATCAGTTATGCCTATCATGGTTCTTGGGCAATCAAAATGAAAGACACCAATCACAGCCTCAGGTGCTCATGTGTGGATAAAGCTAGAACTTTCCCCACTGTTAAAACAGATGCTACCACAAGAACAGATTCACTGTCCAAGTTCAAAGTATCCCCAGAATTTAGTTTCCCCTTTAAGATTCTGTATGATTTCATACTGGCTGATTTTCTGAAGATGCCTTCCATGAGTGGTCCTTTCCAATTGATAAAGGAAAGCATATCCTGTAGGATAAAAAGAAGAGTATATGGCATTTCATATCCCAAGCTCAGAGCAAAAGTTTGCTTCCTTTTTGAAAGACCTAAGGAATGTGATGGTATACGGTTTTAGAGCTGGAAGGACAGAAGTCAATTTAGATTCTTCAGTTAATGTCTATTGTTTCTACCCAAAAATCCACCTTACTTCATACACTGAAACATTGTAATCACTTATTTTAATCAGATTTTTTCATTGAATTTACCCTTTTAAATGAAACTTCCCTGTTTCAAGGCCTTTGTGGAATCCTCGCCTATCTCCTACTTTACCAGTCTTTTCTCCTTATTCCCGTACATAGATGCTCTTCGCCCAAGTATGGAAATCTTTTTGCCATACTCATTTCCCATTTGTTGATTCCTCTTTAAGTGATTGCATCCTCCATTCCTACTATATTTCCCTTCCTCTTTTAAAATCAAGCTCAAATGCTCTCTTCTTATTCTCCGATTACATTCCCTTCATGAGTCTTTCACTGTCCTTTTCTCTATCTTCATGTCCTCTCCCTGCAGCATAGAAAGATAATAAAGGCTGGAGTCAGAAAGACCAAGGGATTGGAAACCTATTATGCTTCTGATCTATTGTGTGATTTGGCATACATGCAAACTGTCGTGAAACCTAATTCATTTGTAAAGTGTGGAGGATGATAGTGCTAGCTACCCCCTAAAACTGCTGTGATGCAAGGACTGGGGTAGTAGCTAGCATGTAACTAACATGGTAAATTTCTTCGCACCTAGCATAACATTCCCAAATCTAGTGCAGTGCTTGCAGAGGTACTGGGCACTCAGTAAATTTCCACACTGACAATTCAGTACACCGATTTGAGATAACACAGGCTAAACTCTGTGGCTGTCATTTAACATATTCTGTTAGGATTAATGGATTCATTTTTGATGCAGGATGAGTCTTTATGCTTAGGTAAGATGTTTTCAATTGTTAGATTAAGTAGACTCAGTTGAAGGAGACTTGAGACTACTGTGAGTTCAGGAAGACAATGGCAGAATGTGAAGATGATTCATGCACACAGAGTCCATTTTGACTGATCTGAACAGGCCTGCAAGGGTCTCTGTGGAAACAAGTGGAATGGACAAAACGTTGTCCTGTCATATTGGCCTCATGACTCTGCAGTAGCTAAATCAAATGACACTACCAAAGCTTCTCAGCCACAGCCAGGGGCTGTCTAATGCTTTCTCCATTTGGGGGTAGGTTTGCACGGGAACACTTGGCCTCTCCGTGTTCCCCCTCCTCAGGAAGGCAATAAAAGACCAAATTGAGACCTACCAGAATTGGGACGGGCAAGTTGTCATTATCACAGATATGTGTGAGGGAAACTCCAAAGAGCTGTCTGGGTTTTGCAGAAGGAGCAGCTGTGCACAGGTTGTTCTGGCAAGTGCCAGCGTGCCGCCAAAAGGCCAAGTTTCTGAAAGCACTGCTTTTCGTGGTCTTCTGGCCTGAATTTAAGGAAGAAGGGAGATCAGTGTATTTTAATTCACTTAGCCTTATTTTCACCATTGCCATCATACAGCGTGTATGTAGTGGCTGGAAGAATGAAAGGGAGTCATTTGTTGTGTACAACTCTCCACGTTCTGATTTTAACTAATAGCATCCTCATGGTGTTGATGAGTTCTTGCCCATATCCTTCAGACTGATGGTTAAACCTAGAGACTTGATCAGACTCAAGGTCAGTATTTCCTGTGCCATCAGTTACTGTCTGTTACACTGCATCAGGAGGCACTGAACCTATAGATGTTTGTTTTCTACTGGTGTGATCATTGGGTTCAGGTGTCAGATCTTATTTTAAAAGCTAGAAGGATTTGGTATTCAAATCAAACTGAGTGTGGTAATCCTCTGCTTTCACAGCCAGTCTCCCCTCAGCCTCAGATTTCCTCTTTGGCTTTCTCAGTGCTCAAGCTTCTACCATCCAAAGGATCTGTCTCTAAGGACACAAGCTCCCTGACCCCTACTTCTCTGGTTCCTCTGCTCTGAGCCATCTCCAAGAATGACTTTCTGCAGTCAGGGTCCTTGGGAAGTAGTCATTACATGCTGGCTATGTGGTGTCTGTGTTCTCTTGTCATACCCCACCAACCCACCCAGAGATGTTTTCGGTTAAATAGGTTTAACATTTACTGAAAAGAGCCTAAACCACAAGGAAGTGTGGAAACACACTTCCTCACACACACACTCAAATATACATGTATATATACACCTACACACAAGTACAAGGCTTGAAAGAAAACATAGAAAAACAATGAGAGGTTATGAATGCATTTATTTACCACCAGTTTTCAGAGGTGATTTTTAATGAGTCAACATTCCCTATCAAAGGAAGAGCTTTCCAAAGAAGAGGTGATCAGCAGTGAAAAGCTGAGTTCAAAGTTTCTACTGCTCAGCTGTGAATGTTTCCCTTTGAAGATACCTTGCTTAAAGTATCTGCTTAAATAACTGAATTCTTTAATAGTCAACAGATGAGCCACGCTGTTGAAGGATAAACAGATAGCAACATTTCACTAAATAACCTTAAACACCTGGACACTTGGCTTTTCTGGGAAGTAGTGCGTGCATCACCACCTCCACTCATGTGGGTGCCAGCACTGCACCAGAAGCATCCTGGTTCTGCCACTTAGGAAGCTCAACATTCTAAAACTTCAGTTTGCTAAACTTTAATATAAATTATTCTGCCTACAACTCAATCAACTAAATATATAATATACTACTCAGCAGAAGGCATGGCTTAGGGCAGCCTTGAAAGTGCTCTGGGGATATAGGGAAAGAAAGGAATAATGGTCTACCTAGAAGATTTAAAATAAGCAAACAACCTTCATAGAAATGAGTTGGGTCTTGATGTCAGATTTTTGAGTTTTTCTAAGCTTGATTTTGGGTAGTTTTTGCGTTCTTGCCTATACTGTTCCTCCTCATCGATGACAATATGCTCACCCAGAAAGAATAAACTGTGTGTCATAAATTGTGTTTAAGCATGGAGACATGAGCCAAGGGAAGGCACTTGAAGAAAGGCAAGTGGCTCACCTCTCCCTTGCTTGTTCTGGGCTGGGTGCCTGGGCTTCAGCATGAACTGAATTTGCATCTCTATGATCTTCTGCTCCAGAAGGAGGGACTCTTGAGTTGTGGAAGGAGAGATGGAGTCCTCTGGTTCCTTTGACAGCGGTTTAGTAGATGGAATATGGCTCATTTTAATTCCATAGGGATGTTCGTGTCCTGTATGGAAATAAACCTGAATATTCAGGCTGATGGTGATGGCTGTCATCAAACCTACCTTACCATGAGTCTAAGCATCACCCTGGTATATGTTGCTATTTTTCTGGGACTTCTAGATAAGGAAGGCTGTGCCTCCTGAGTGAGCATCATATGCACCCTTGTCAGGCACACCCTACAGAAAGCATGTGCCCAAGGGAAAGATTTTAAGAAGAGAAAAAAAGTTAAAGCATGTTACTTTGCTTGGAATACATATATTCATGAATGCATTAAACAATGCTGACTTTTGCTGTGTTTCTATCTGAGAATGTTTAAGGTTTTCTAGTTTGTGCCTTGACACTAACTAGATCTACACATCTTGGGCAAATTACTTGACCCCGTCGAGCCTTACATTCATTCTTTGAAATGCTTGTCCACACACAAACTTATCAGAGTGAATATATTAATAAGCATTGGTGGTTAATATGTTTTATTTTTTATTTATTATTATTTTTGGTTAATATTTTAAAAAATATTTGGAATATATATATTAAGAATTCTTATCTTCACTATTCTCTCCCACATAATGTCAGTTGAACAGATGTTTTTTTTCATTTCCTTTTGTCAATTCTCAAGCCAGAGCTACTCTAGAGTAGTAGGATGGGTTGCCCTTATGCTTTATGGTTCCCTCCCACTGCTGCCCTCCCTCCAAGGGGAGTCTGACCAGGCAATGATCAGAAGGAAGGGTGTGCAGAGTGGGAAACCCAGAAGCAATATGTAAAACGATGGTTAGAGAATAGAAAACCACACCCAGAGCCATCCAGAATTGCCTGCCAAGTGATTTGTTTTGCTCTTTTATGCTTTAAATTGTTTTTCCTCTCTAGAGAATTCTCAAAGACCCTATGCAATGATATGGATTTCATTTTTTAAGAATAGAATGAAAATTCTCAGTCTGTCATTTCAGATATTATTGAATGTACCTAAAGGAGCTTTTGCTGTTCTTTTCATCCGTCATAAATGCAATGTTCACAAGAATCACAGGGACTTCCCTCCATTAAGGAAAAAGAAGCTTCTATGACAGCAATACAACCAAACCAAGATAACCAGGAGTTAATCCACAATTAAGAATTGAGAGTATGTTAAAAAAAATGCATTTTGAATGCTGTAATGGATCATCATGAACAACAGGCTCTTCAGATTCCTTAGAGCTGCGTTCGTGTGTGAAGCTATTCAAAGTCTAAAAAGTTATCATCTACATCATTTTGTCTAAATTAATGCACTTTATTAAAACATATATAAGTATTTAGCTTTTTTCCTTTTTACTGCTAACCAACTATTTTTTTAGATTTTATTTATTTATTCATGAGAAACAGAGAGAGAGAAAGAGGCAGAGACACAGGCAGAGGGAGAAGCAGGCTCCATGCAGGGAGCCCAAAGTGGGAGTCGACCAGCTCTCCAGGATCACACCCTGGGCTGAAGGCAGCACTAAACCGCTGAGCCACCAGGGCTGCCCCTTCCCAACTTTTACAAAGATGTCAACATTAATTTAAAACAGGAAGTGGTATTGGGGGATTTTGTTCTCAGTGATGTGCTTTGTGACTCTATAGTCTAAGACTGGGAATATATAGTTGCAGAAAGAATTTTTTTTTTTTTTAAGAAATTGGTTGTTTAGATTTCCAGATTATTTGAAAAAGAGTTATAGCTTCACAGGTTTATTAAAAGGATAAAAAAAATTCATGTAAGAAAGAATGCTTTAAGGTTTCTAGAAGAGATTATTGTCACCATTACCATCCATTACTATACTTCAAGGTCTGCTACAGATCCTGTCTTCTTTTTCTTTTTTAAAAATCCTTCCATTACTGGAAACACTAAACAATTTTGCTAATCCAAACATTTTTTTTTCAGAGAACTTGTGCTAATAACTATTTTAGAAGAGGTGCAATCTGTTTATCAATAACCTTAAGAACAGTGATGGAAAAAAACTGAGAAACAGCAAAGTGCAGGCAATTTCATCAGTGAAGACTAGAGGAGTTTAAATGTGATTATCTCATTTTCTTTATGATGCAGAGAAAACTGGGTACAGGGCAAGGGTGTTAAATACATATCTATACCTGGATTCAGAGACATAACTGGATTTCAGAGGATTCTCACAAAATAGAGGCTTCTTAGTAGTTAGGAACTAGAATTCAAGATTGAAATATGAAAAATAAATGTATGGGAAAAATTCCAAACCATTTTGGTTTCATACCTAAGTGAGTAAATAAGTAAGTAAATAATAAATAATCACACTTTTTCAGGACAGCTCTGTTTGTCAGGTAAAAAGAAGTAGAAACAAAAATTTACATTTCTCTCCCTCACTAGATGATAGCTGCTGAATGAAGAGATGTTATCAATGCCTGGGAAACAGTACCTGGTAATTATTTAATAAACATGTGAGGGAATATAGCATGTGATTTTCACTTTTAAGGATTTTGAAGCTTAAGAAAGAACAACCATTACTTTGAAACTTAGAGTTACAATTTTGAACCTAATCAATCCCATCTTAGATTTTCCCTGACACTTACCAATTAGTGGAACTTCTTCCTTGCCAGAACTTGCCCACAGCTGGTAGTCTTTCTCAGAGCCCTTGGAAACAAAAAGAACTGGGTGTCATAACAAATCTTTCACAGTACTTGAAGAACACGTTTCCTTAGCATGTCTGTGTTTCCAAAAAGAAAGAATTGGGGCCAGGATAAATGTTATTTGGTCCATGGAGGTAGCTATAGTACTTGTTAACTAGTTCCCCTCACAGCTTCCAATAGACTGTCCCAGATTTTTGTCATTTTTGATAAAGACCAGGAAACCACAGTACAGCTAGCCCCCCACTTTGTGGGTGGCCCATGGCATAAGAAATGAGATTTGTACCCCTTTACTAAGGAGGAAAATTCTCATCTCAGAGTCCTCTCTTCTGCTGTCTCTAGACTCCTTGGATAGCATTGGCTTTTGTCTCCAAATGTCCCTGCCCAGACATGCATATTGTCCAGAGAGCCATATACTCTGCTATGACTAATCCTGAGCAAAGTAACTTGAGAGGCATCAATAGCTCAGCAGCCCTGAGCAAAAGGAGACAAATGCCCAAGAGACCTTGAGGAGATAGTGGACTGAAGTCAGCCACTGGCTTTGGTGCAGGCTAGCCCCACTTTAGGGAGAGAAAGGATGAGGAGTCTAGACATGTCAGATGCAGAAAACGATTACTCCCAGCAGAATTATTGCCCAGTAATACTGGAAATCCCACTTGAAACAAACAATTCTAAATTATAAAGATTGCTGAACTATTTTAAAGAGTCTTCCAGGAGACTAAAGCAAAAAATGTTTGAAATGGAATTATTGGTAATAGTTACCATGCTTGCCTTGACTGTTGATTAAAAATCAACATACCTATCATAGGTATGGATGGGCACAGACACAGATACACACAGACACAGACACACACACACACACACACACACACATAGCTAAATCTGCTCAAGATTGTGTTGCAAATAAGTAAGAGCTAATAAGGTAGGGTAGGGTTTGGAAATGCTATGCTGGAATCCATTAAATCAGGTATACATAAAGCCAAATAACCCCAGTTCCTCATTAAAATAGAAATTCTTTGCCTAGTGACATTGATCACTTTAAGCAAAGAAAATCACAAACATGAAATAATATGAGTTATATCACTAATCGGTCTCCCCAGCTTCATCCCTTAAACCACTCACTCTTTTCCAGGATTTAATTCTTACTTAGGGTTTATATATCATACAGGTTAGAAAAGTATGTAGAGATGTGCTTTAGTAATATAAATTCAATTTTATTTTGGATGTATTATTAAATGTTTTTTGTACAGAAATCATTGATTTCTTCTGCCAAATTCTAGTTGCTCTGAAATTTTAAAGGGCTTTATTATACCATTGGGTCAGATAGAACTTACAAACAATCTTATGATTATGTCATGTCACATTTACAGAGGATTTTAGATAAGAATCCGTACTTTCCAAGTGCTCCCTTTGGTTCTCTCCATCTATCACTGTCCCTTTTTTTCCCTTATAAAACCTCATCCTCAAATATATTTCTCTTTCATAAAAAGATATCAGCAACTCACACCAGCACCATCAAAGCATAAAGGAGAACAGTTAAAACCAAAACACGATGAAAGTGCTATGTACAAATGCCCCAGATCCATGGTCTTATTCAGAACTTGTCTTTGTCTTTACCAGTTCATAAAGGATATGAGCTGCCTCATCCTCAGGATCTGAATCAAAAGGAGGTAGCTTGTAGCCATGTAGTCTTTATGTCAAAATGTACAACAGAACATGTAATTTAGGATTCATTAAACAGATTGAGTCCTTCCTTATGTGATAACTAGGGCCAATAGGGATGGGAACGTTTCAGAATTGAAGACACAGAAAGAAGAGTCCGATAGAGGAGGAAATATTTAGAAATTTAGAAACATCTTATTTTCTGTGTTTAAAATATATACAATAAACTGCATGTTGTTATTTGTACTCTAAAATTATAGCCTAATTTTAAGCTATGACTTTGAATTTGCTGAAAATTTAAAATGGGAATATAAGAATAGCACTCATGTATAAGCTAATACTATAGCTTTGCTGCCTTATAATTTCTAAATTTGGAAGGACAAATATGATTATGTTATCTATAATAATCAGCTGTCTTATGATGGGAGGTGCACAACACACACACACACACACACACAAACACAAATCTCAAAAGCCAAAGTTGGTTCTTAAGCTAAAAACAGTTTGTAGGCAACTTATGGCTATTCTCAGCATTGGTAGTAACATGTTGATAGTGTCATTTGCTGTGTCTGAATTTGTCACTGTTACAGTTACAGAGTGTAAAAAATAAATAAGAAAAATTGCTACAAATTTTTTTAAATTTAAAGCATGTGACTGAATAATTGTTGTCAAATTATTACCCATACTCCAAAGGTGAAGATTGTTTTCAGGTAAGGACAAAGTAAAGCATGTGTAGAACATGAACCCTTAATTATATTTTCATTTTTTTATATAACATGAAGCTAGTAGGAAACATGTCAGTAAAACATATATTTCCCTCCAAGAATTTGTGGCATACAAAATACAGCAGCTGAAGCGAGGAAGAGAAAAACTGAGAATTCCAAGAGGGCACATGGGGTGACCCTCAGCTCCATAAGGCTATTTCCAAAATGGAGGGAGGGGGGTAGTATTAAAGGAAGGCACTAGATACTTTCTGTGTTACTGAGTTGTGTTTTTATAGTATGGCTTAGTTCCTTTGTAATTACATAGTTTCAGTAAAATCAGAGTAAGAACTGGCTATGAAACACTTTTTAAAAACTACTATTTAGTCTGTATTTTCTTTGTGTCAGGCATCATGGTTAACTAAGACTTCCATTGTTGAAATCTGTTAAGACAAATAAAACCAATGAGTCTAGGAAATGAGACTGGAAATGTTAGAAGTTTATGTTCCATTCACAATTCTGCCAGCGAGTAGATACTTATAATAGCTCTCTATCAGACCATACATTGAGAAACTGCTCCATACAACTAGGAAAAGTTTACAGAAAATTTTCTGAAAGGGGTTAATAGGAATCTGAGATGGATCTATGAAACTATCTGAATTACAAAAGTCATTTTAAAATAAGAGAATATGTAACCAGAACATTTACTATGCATACAGTTTTTATAACATTTTTAGGCAATGGGGCCTGTGTCCTTGGGAAACAGTGCATAAAGAAGATCCAAACAGCACAAGTGGACACCCACAGGCCTTGAAAATATTAAAAACAAAGTTAAAAGAAACTCTTTCATAATTCATTCCTTGTCCTTTCATTGTATTTTTCTTCTTATGAATTGAATGCAATTCCTTGATATCACAGATGGTCCAAAAGTAATACAATAGTCATTCAAATAGTAATTCAAGGGATGTATGTATATTTTCCTGCATGTTGTAGGTTCTCCCAACAGACAAATTCCATTAGATAGAACTGTCTCTAAACAAATAACTTCAGAAAAATAAACTATTTTTTGAAATAATTCAAAAGAAAAAAGTTAGTTTTTGTTCATGAGTCAAACTGTTACTTAATATATGAAGAACCAGGAAAATGTGGTCAGCTTTCAAGAGCTGAAGCCACACCTGAGATGATCTAGATGCTTAGACTATTAGCCAAAAACAGCTATTACAATAATGCTCAATGATACAAATGAAAATATGTATGATAGTTATGTGATAACTAGGGCCAATAGGGATGGGAACGTTTCAGAATTGAAGACACAATAAACAAAAATAGAGGCATCTTAGTATAGAAATAAGAAGTATTTATGACTTTTCCTTTTTTGAGAGGAAAAATATTTAAAAATAGAAATTTTTATCTGAAAAATATTTTTAAAAAATTTATTGACTAGGCTACATTGCATAATGGAGATGATGAAAAGAAGTCAGTGATTTGAAAATAGATACTAGAAATTATCCAGTCTGAAGAAGAAAAGGGGGAAAAGATTGAAAAAATTAACAGAGCCTCAGGGATCTCTGAACAATGTGAAAGTGTCTGATATACAAAGAATGGAACTGTCAGGAGGAGAGAAAGAGAAATAATGAGGAAGAAAATATTTGATGTAATAATGATTAAAATTTCCCAAATTTGGTGAAGACATAAATTTATAAATTTAAGAAATTCAGAATATGTCAAATAGGACAGATTCAAAGAAATCCATGCTTAGGTACTTCATAGCCACACTGCTAAAAACCCAAAATAAAGAGAAAACTTGAAAGCAGCTAGAGAAAAAATGACAAATCACCTACTGAGGATTAATGTTTAATCACAGACTACTCATCAGAAAGCATCAAGACCAAAAGACTGGAACATCTCTAAAGGACTAAAAGGAAAAAATTTGCAAACAAAATTCTACATCCCCAAAAATATCCTTCAAGAGTCAGTGTGAAATAAAGCTGTATTCAGATAAAAGAAATTAAGTAAATCTGTTTGCACCAGTTCTGCACAAGAAATCATCTGCACAAGAATCATCTCTCTACGATGAAGTGAAACAGTGCAGTGGGAAACTTGGATCTTTAAGAATGGGTGAAGAACATCAGAAATGTTTATTTCATATAAACTATACCTCAATAAAGTTGATTTTTAAAAATTTCAAGGTAATTTTCCAAGGAAAGTTCTGAATGTAAACCACTGCCACAACTGATATCAAAGGCAGAGACAATGTGCTCTGCTGCTAGAGAATTCTGTCTCCTTCATGCAGTGCATCTAGCCAGCACTTAGATCAAAATATTTGCATGGCTTTTGCTTTAGCCAGGAATACCTTTTTTTTCCCCCCACCTTCAAATACTGTTTTGTGTGATCTAGAGCTACTTCAAACTATAACAACAACTACAAAAAATACCACTTAAAGATACCCAAAGTATCTTGTTCATCATTGTAAATGTCTTGGCTACTGTATTACAATTTCAGAAATCGAATTTTACACACAAAACTGGGCCAATTGATTTTTTTCTCTCCACGGTATAAAGAAAATGAAATAGAAATATGCTGATCCCTTAAAAGTGTCATCCCTCTTAGTTCAATTCAATCCTGATATTCCTTGGAACAAAAGACTTTTCAAAACTCCTCTGCATTTGACATAACTACTCAATGAAACACTTGATCCTTAAGTGGATCCTGTACTAGAAAGGAGACATTATTGAGGCCAACTGACAAAATGAGAATGGGAATGGCAGAGTAAAGTATTATTCCAAGGTTAAATTCACTAAAGGTGATAACTGTAGAATATCTTTATTCTTAAGAAATGCTCAGGTTTAAGGAAAAAGGGCCATAGTATATGTATGACCCTCAAACGTAAGTATACACATACATGTAATAGACACAGAGAAAGAAAATAAATCATAAAGCAAATGGAATAAAGTGTTACCAATAGTGAATCTAGATAAAGAGTATATGGGGTGTTTTTTGTATTACTTTTATATTTACAACTTTTCTCTGAGTTTATAGTTATACCAAATAAAATATCATGGAGGGGATAAAGAACTGTGGAGACAATCCAGACCATTGGTGGCCATTGGAAAAAAATGGCTGATTCTAAATCACTGTATTACAAGCCACTATAAGCAATTAGAAGGATCCAGAGAAATGTTATAGACATTTAACATCCAATACTCTTTCCTTGCTTAAGCACTGTAGTATGTATTCCTCTTGCTTCATATTACCTAGGACACAGTTTTTAGGTCTACAAAGAAGTACATGTAGAGGGGGAAAATACATTTTTCTGCATGGTACTTTTCTAAATATTCTCTCTCTTTTCCTATCTTTTGCTCTCTCCTTGCTCCCTCCCCAACTCATTGCTTCCTCCCTCTCTGTCTCTCCACCTCTATCTCCATGTTTCATTCAGTCAGAATTAGGAACTCGGAAATTAATTGTTGGTCTTAAAAATAAACACAGGCACTGTTCTTGTCGTCTGTGAAGATTTTGAGGTGAATGCTTTTTGGCTGCTCCTTCTCTTTGGCTAGCATGATGTACCTAATCGAATTCGATAGTAACCCAAAATAGAGTAGGATAAATTACCTTACTTTTAAATCGATTTATGTTGCTCATATTTTCAACATACTTTGTTATTTTTAAATGCATATAAATAAGCTCAGCAAAACCAAATTTTGGGTTGGAAGGAAACATGCAAAAATATTTCAGGAAAATAAACTGTGACTCGGAAAACAATAGATCACTCTGGTCATCTGAGATTTGACCAGCAGATCCAGTCACCAAAGCTTTCCTGCCTACACCGGAGGGCATACTAGCACCTTCAAATGTAGGAATGAGAAGCTGCTTTGAGCATTACTCAGTAGAGTAAGCTGCACTTACGGAAATTTAATATGTTTTGAGAATAATGTTAGCTATAATCGTGAGTTGGAGAGTGGGGGAAGATGAGAGTGATAACCAGAATTTCATAAAAAATAAGCAATATATGCATGTAAAGGAGAGCAGGTTATTTGTAGTAATGGCCAGGGTACAATTATATGAGAAATCATTGGAGGATAGTGTAGCAATTTCTACTAAGGGGAGGGAACATAGTTTGGGGGCACTGCTTTGAAGAGATCTACATTTTTTCCATCATGGGTTAAAGACTTATAATAGTACACCGACAAAATACCTTTGAAGGTAAGAACGCCATTTTTCCTTTTGTTCTGAAGAACTGCAATTTAAAAAATGAGAAGAAAAAAATTGAGGAACGTACAATACTCCTACTAACATATTAAGATCACCATTCCAGATTAAAAATATCAGGAGCCCGTTGTTAAGGGATGTGGATGTATAAATTGTACTCCCCTTAGAGTTGGGCTTTTGATGGACTCCACTCTTTTGTGAGTGGTATTAAAGCAATGGGAAGTTGATTTCAAATCTGAAAGCTTAATTGTGACTATGTGATGCAAGCTATGTGATCACGGGCACGTTGTTAACCACTTTGATATTTAGTTTCCAGAACTGGAAAAGGGTTAATTATAGCTCAGTGTTCCTGCAGCTGCAAGGGCTACTCGGATATAAAGAATATTACCATTCAAATTAAATCATATTTAAGAAATTTAGCATTTTGATGGAACTGTCTTGGCTCAGAAACAAGAATATCTTTTTAGGAAAAAAACACCTGTAATATTTTTATTTCTTTATACATATGGCAGATTGTAATATGTTAAATTAGTTCCTAAAAACCGTATTCTTCATCACTGTGATCTTCTGAGAAAGATTGATCCCCTGATGCAAAATTACTAAAGATCAGTATTTTCTCTGCTAAAATTTTCACAGCATTTAATATCCAAAGTCGCGAATGTTTTAAGGCTCATTCACACGTGGACTTATCACTCACCAGCATTTTTTTTTTGTGGTAAATTACACATAAAAGAAAATTGACCATTAGTGACCTTTAGTACTTTCAGTTTTGTGCAATCATCGTGACTGAACATTTTTATCACCCCAAAGCAAACATGTGTCTATTAAGCAGTCACTCTCCCTTCCCTCCTGTCCCTAGCTCCTGTACCACCACGTTTTGTATATTTGTTGATAAACACTTGGTTTGTTTCTTCTTTCTTTCTTTTCTTTCTTTCTTTCTTTCTTTCTTTCTTTCTTTCTTTCTTTCTTTCTTTCTTCTTTCTTTTCTTTCTTTCTTTCTTTCTTTCTTTCTTTCTTTCTTTCTTTCTTTCTTTCTTTTGCTATTGTCAACAATGCTGCTACAAACATTTGTGTATCAATTTTTGCATGGACATATGTTTTCCTTTCTCTTGGATATGTGTCTGGAGGTCAGATGTAATTCTGTTTCACTTATTGAGGAGCCATCAAACTGTCCACCGTGGCTGTCACATTCTATATTTCTACCAGCAACACTGCTCCCCACCCCCTCCATCACCATTTCAGGACCTGTCGCATCAAGAAAGTAGAATGCCCATTTAGTGTTCCAACCTGTCTAGGTGCATAGACACAGCTTCTAGTTACTCATGCCAATCTGCAGAACAGTAATAATAATCAGTAACAAAAGCATTAGGTGCCAGGTGTTGTTATAAATGCCTTGTATGTATTTATACAGCTTTTTAACTAATATAACATGTATAAACTTGGCTTCCACATTTTCCTCCTATTAGGGGAAAAAAACTGTCTTGGAAACTCCCCTACCAAAGACTTTATATATTCCCATTTGAAACTATTTCCTTCCATTTGCGACCTGGAGAAGACATAAGCAATGGGAACTGATGATCTTTATGGAAAAGAAGACCTGCAGAGAGGATATAAATACATGTTTCTTCCCAATAAGCTTTGAAATTTTTTCACAAAGTCAACAGCTGCATTATAGGATTAATAAATTAACAACTTGTAAACATTTTTGTTGTCTTACCTTGATGATGACCTGTGAGATTTTGGTGGAGTGGGGTGAGGAGAAGAAAGCAGTGTGTTAAGTGCAACTGTGTAAAACAGGAATGAGGCTTGGGGTGTGGATGTTTCAAACAGAGATGCAAGTGTGGCATGATCCCTGTAAACTCAGAGGTGTCTGCTCAGGATATCCAGGGTAGAGATCCACATTCCCCATCCTCATGTCAGCCTAAGAATGTGTCTTACACAACTAAACTCTACTCAATGGAATCATATTTTTGTTTTAGATCGTCACCAACTAAGATAATCTGTACACAGCAATTCAGGCAACCTAGTATCCAATGACATGATCAATTTATTTATATAATTACATACTGTTGTTAAGGGAATTAACTTGGGAGTGTGAAAGCAATTTTTCAAATTTAATTGGACCCTTTAATAGTACTTGCTCAAGAAATCTATTCCGGTGATTTAAAAATGCAGATACTCCCTGGGAATCAGAGGGCAGGATCTTGGAGAGGAGACTTTGAACCTCACTCTGTTGATTCTCCTTCCACATAACTAGAACTCCTAACTCCTCAAGTGGCTACTAGAGCCCATTTGAAAAACCACTGATCAAAACTGAAGGAAATTACTCCAGTAGTTCCCACTATATATTATCTACTTGTTTCCATGTGATTATAAGCACCTTCTTTGGCAGAGTACAAGGCAAAACAAGTGTCATGGGAGGTCAAAAAGCGAGTCACCAGCTTGGTAGACAATAGATTACAATGTTATCCTTTTCAAGCCATGTAGATACAGGACACCAAGGCATCGGTCTTACCTGAAGGTGGCCACGAAGTTCACCATGGGCCAGCCCAACACAAAGGACCTCCCAGAATGGTTGTTGGCATCTCCCACTGTATCCATGCAGTTGGCAATCCACATGGTGTTCAGTGGTATTTTCTTTTTTATCTTAAAGTTTTTTTTATACCTAGAAATATCCCAAACAAGACCTCTCTTAGTTCGTTTTAAAAATGTTATGGGAGCAGCTGTGCTCATTAGAGACCAGTTCTCACTGCTCCAGGGAAAATCATGCCTCCCGCATCTCTATTACCCTCTGTGCACACACAGCAAATGGTTAGATGGGCCTTTGCAATGTGTGTGTTGAGCATACTCTGGGTTGGAAACCTGAAAACACTTACTCTAATGGCAGCAAATAGCCATATTTTTGAATGGTGAGTGTTGAGTAACCACTGTATATTTTAAGCTTTGTAAGAAAACCATTAATTCATTTGCTATTGCTGGATTTGTTACTTATTACACATAATTTTTATGGCTATTATTACAGTTAATTATTCATTTATGACTTGCATACTTCAAAAAGTGTTTGAAGGGCTGAACAAAGGTACCTGATACATGACTTATAAATATAGTTATACAATTTTTTTCTTAAGAGAGACAAACCAGGGACACCTGGGTGGCTCAGTCAGTTAAGCATCCAACTCTTGGTTTTGGCTTAGGCCACGATCTCAGGCTCTTGAGATCATGTCCCTGTGTAGGGCTCCCCACTCAATGAGGAGTCTGCTTCCTCTCTCCCTCTGCCCCTGCCCCCACTCATGCTTGCTCTCTCTCTCTCTCTAAAATAAATGAATCTTTTAAAGAGTGAGAGGGAGAGAGATGAAGTCAAAACAAAAAAAAAAATAAGCTTTTTAAATCAGAAAGATTTAAAAGGTACTTTCAACCTTAATTTAAAAAAATATTTTCTAGCCTTTAAAGCATAGGTTATTTTCAATTTCCCTTCTTAAAATTTTGTCCATATCATTTTCCCTTAGATTCTGGCTAAAACGAAAAAACTGTTAGCTTACAGACTGAGCCCGACTGAAAAATCATCCATCCATCCATCCATCCATCCATCCATCAATCAATTCCAGATCAGTGGTCCGGAGGTCTTATATGTAAGTCATGGATACTTCCCATTTCTCTGAGGAGTCAGAAGGGGTGAAACGGCTTTTTGATAATTTCTGCCTAATCTTCTTTGACCTCAAAGATGAAAACAACCATTGATTTATTTTGGTTGATTAATTAATTGATTAATTTGATTAATTCACAACTTTGACTCGCAGGTGGGCTTGAGATTTAAATAGTTACAAGTCCTATAAGGGATGCCTGGGGAACTTGGATCTTCCACTCTGGAACTCCTTACTATTCAGAAACACATGTGGAAAACACTGAACTAAACTGAGATGAAAGACACCTCATGTGCAAAAATCCCTATGACTCCACTGATTCATGGAACAATTAGAGCTAAAACTCTTCGATGGGATTTATGAAATAAAAATAATCTTTTAGGAAGCCCACTTTTTTTTTTTTTTTTTTTTTTAGGAAGCCCACTTGAAGTATAATCTAGATTCAAAGCTTAGGACAGAATGAATATAAATATGATGGATACCAACATCTTTCCACATTTTTTTATTTCAACATTACATCCAAGTGCCTGTATCTGTGTACTTGAAGATTTTTATGAAGCATAATCAATTAACAGATAAAATCATTTTTCTAGATAGTAATTCCAAAGGCATTGTCACATCAAAAATATATGGCCAAGGGGAATGATAGATATCTGTTTGATTTTACAGATTTTTTTCTTTCTAATATAGGTATCTGTGTATATACAGACACCTAAGATCCTGTGTGGAAACTTCCAAATACATTGACCTGGAAAAAGCCATCCAATAACCTTAGTTCAATAAAGCACCAGGATTAGTTGAACCAAGGAATTATCCTAGAGCCCAGAGTGTGGTTTCTACTCTCCTATAACATTTTGAACACTTATCATATGCCAAGCTCTGTTCTAAATATTTTAAAAATATAAATATAAAAAATTTAATCCTCAAGCAACTACACTAGATGGTCTCTATTAGCTCGATTTTACAAATAACAAAACTCACAGAAAGGTTAAATAAATTGTCAAATGCAGGAGACGGGGTTTGAACCCAGACAGCCTAACTCATAAGCCCATGTTTGTAACCACTTGGCCATGAAGTAACCTTTCCATCTTTCCTACCCTCAGCCTCATTTCTGTCCCCAGAGCCATCAGGCTTTCTCATGGGATTTATCTTGGGAGTGAGAAGGTAAATCTCAAGGCATTATATTAATAAAGCCAGTTGCTAGCTTGGAAATCTTTAAAATGTGTTACAACAAAGCTTTATACTTCAATAGATTCTTCTAAGGTCTTATTGTGTTTCTTTACTCTCAATCACTGACCCAATTGGATTATCTCAGCAGAAATTAGAAAGTGCTAATCTACTGTAAACTGACTCAAGAAGGAAGAGGAGGAAAACTGCAGTTTTTATTTCTAAACTATAGTCCTTTACTATAGTTGTATTAACATGATGGATGTCCTTCTTGCTTTCCACTACCTTAACCTTTATACCAGAAAGTAAGCCCCAGTGAACTGTGGAGATTTGCAGGATTCTAGGGAGATTTCCTCTGTTCTAAGATAGAGGCATTCTCTTACAAATGTTGGGAGCAGGGGTCATAGTCTATTCTTTTTTTAAAAAAAATTATTTATTTGTTTATGATAGACAGAGAGTGAGAGAGAGAGAGGCAGAGACACAGGCAGAGGGAGAAGTAGGCCCCCAGCAGGGAGCCTGACGTGGGACTCGATCCTGGGTCTCCAGGATCACACCCTAGGCTAAAGGTGGTGCTAAACCCCTGAGCCACCCGGGCTACCCTGCTCCATCTTTCCTTTTTACTAAACTGCTAAGGTAGAGACCTGATACCATCCATCAGGACTATTGCCTCCCCTAACTACTCTCCCTGCTTCCACTCTTGCTTACCCATCCATCTATTATCTACCAACTGTCAGAAAAATTTGCTAGAAATATAAATCAGATTTGGTCAGTCCCCTAGTTAAAACTCCTTCAGCAAAATATTTCCACATTTTTTTTTTTTAATTTATTTATTCATGATAGTCACAGAGAGAGAGAGAGAGAGGCAGAGACACAGGCAGAGGGAGAAGCAGGCTCCATGCACCGGGGGCCCGACGTGGGATTCGATCCCGGGTCTCCAGGATCGCGCCCTGGGCCAAAGGCAGGCGCCAAACCGCTGCGCCACCCAGGGATCCCTATTTCCACATTTTTTACCATGGCCTGTGAAGACCCTGTGTGACTAGACCCCTGAGCACAGTACCATATCTGATAGCATGGCCCATGCTCCAGGCTCTAGTCAGAGCTCGGCCAAGTAATAGCTAAACTCTTG
The DNA here is from genome assembly GCF_053574225.1 of Canis aureus. Classification (NCBI taxonomy): domain Eukaryota; kingdom Metazoa; phylum Chordata; class Mammalia; order Carnivora; family Canidae; genus Canis; species Canis aureus. The sequence goes on from NC_135643.1 coordinate 39,049,922, forward strand.
TGTTCAGAAACTTTCTGAGGTTATCATATCTGATAGCATGACCCATGCTCTAGCTTCCCTGAGCCCCTCTCTCTGAGGGGTCAGATTGTACCCACTTAGGCCTGTGCCTCGATGGCTCAGGCACATTGTCTGGGAATGTGGCTGCTTCTCCTCTCATAGATTTGGTTTTAATGCTCCACTTCAGAGAGGCCCTCCTAGACTATTTCTCTCTAACACGTTCCCACCCTCTCGGCACAGCCCCCTATCCACCTTCTATCAGCAGCACTAATCATTATCATTCCCCCTCTTATTTTTATCATTTGTAAGTCCCAGGCAGGAGAGACACTGGCCTGTCACATTGTCAATTGTATTCGCTGCAGGGACATGACACAAAACAAGACCTCCAGAAGTTCTCGTGGAATGAAGGATTCAACCATTGGCAAACACAAAAGGAAAAAAAAATGTAATGTTTTCTTATAGTAAGGGTTAATGGGAAGGCAATTTTCTTGAGAATCACAAGAGTACGAAACATGCTACACCTACTTGGTATTAGACATCAGCAACAAATCGCTGTACAAGAAAAGCTGCTGCTTCTGCCTCCTCCAGCCTCTCTTGAGCTCAACAGGGCCATGGATGAGCAAGGTACGAGTGGCACCCTCAGATGATGTAGTGCTTTCGCTCTCGGTGTCCACCTCCACAGATGAGCTCTTCCTGCAACACATCAAACACAGAGCAGCTAGTTACTGGTCAATCTTTTTTTTTTTAATTTTTATTTATTTATGATAGTCACACACACACAGAGAGAGAGAGGCAGAGACATAGGCAGAGGGAGAAGCAGGCTCCATGCACCGGGAGCCCGATGTGGGATTCGATCCCAGGTCTCCAGGTTCACGCCCTGAGCCAAAGACAGGCGCTAAACTGCTGCGCCACCCAGGGATCCCCTAGTTACTAGTCAAATACACAACATAGTTTAATGCCAAGTGTCAAGGTTCACACAACACTAAAATTCAGTCTCAACCCCCAAAACAGAGCTCCAGAGCTCAGAATCAGGGATCCCTGAGTTACAGAAAGCTATAGAAAGAGGTGAGGTCACTTGGGGAACTGATGCAGAGGGAGGACAGTTTCAAGGACAAAGCCCTTGGGCATGCCAACACTTAGAGGTGTGGTGGAGAAAGCAGCAAAGCTAATCATGAGCCATTAGGTAGGCAAGAGCCAAGAAGCCAAAGGTAGAGCAGATTACAAGAAGGTGAATGAACAACAACAAACAGGACAACTTGTGGCCTAATATAAAATAAACAACATGTGAAGAATCAATTACAATTTGCTTTTATGTTAAGATAAAAATGAAGATAACTGAAGATCCTGGAAATTGACCCCCATCTTATCTAATTCAATATTCAAAATTGGGGTAAAAATTCTCAAAGATCAGCAAAAATACTGGAAATCTCAGAAAGTTTCTGAACACAAGAGTTTAGCCATTAGTTGGCTGAGGTCTGACAGGACTTCCTGGTCAAAATAGGTAAAACAACTCAATTGAACAGAATGTAAAAATTCTTTCATAACTAGGACAGGTATTTTCATAGACCCGCTGAAAATTCTGTCTCATGGAGAGAGAGAGTTGGCTCTCTCGTGGAGCCAAGAAAGTGTCTCCACCTCCCCCAAGGATGTATAAAGCCTGCTCCCTTTTGCTCAGCAGCACTGAATCTTATGAACAGGAGCAGCTTTTCAGGAAGCTGGTGCTGGAGTTACTAATTAGTTTCTATGTATTAGAGGAAACAAAACAACAGTTCCTGTTATTGCCGGTCTGTTTGGATGGTCAGAAATAGTGGATCAGAAGACTACCTCATGCGCTGAAGCCTTGAATGTCCACCTGTAAGCTCAGCGTGCTTTCTGATTGACGGGAACATGCTTTTGTCTTCAATTCAAGGGACGGGAAATCGAGTGAGTCTACAGCACTTGGCAGAGTACTGTCAAATGCTTGAAGCCTGAAGATTCCACAGTGGTCCCTGGTCACTGCAATTATGATGTCACAGATTCAGAGCTCATGTCATAACTGCCAAACTGACATACTGGTTTCCCTATCTTGGCCTCCAAGTTTTGATTTTTTAAAAGTAATCTTTTTGAGATAACTGTAGATACATTTGCAGCTATAAGAAATAACACAGAGAGATGACATCAGTTTTTTACAGTCTTCCAGAGACACTTCCATCACCACAAGGGTCCTTCCTATTACCCGTTTACAACCACACAAATTTCTTTCCCCCTCCACCACTTCTTTAATCCCTGGCAATCATAAATCTGTTCTCCACGTGTATAATGTTACCATTTCAAGAATGTTATACAGATGGGATCATATAGTTTATGACATTCGGGGATTTGCTTTTTTCCATTTGATGTAACTGGAGATTCATCTGGATGGCTGCAAGTATTCACAGTTCATTTCTTGGTTTCCCTTAGTAGTACATCATGATATGGATGTATCACAGTTTGCTTAACTTCCTGTTGAAGGAGTTCGAAGTGTCTGCAGGTTTTGGCTGTCACTAATAAAGCTACTATAAACATCTGTGTACAGGTTTCTGTGTCAGCATGAAGTCTTCACTTCTCTGGGCTAAATGCCCAGGATGGGAAGAGCCAGGTCATATGGTAGCTGCTAGGTTTTGTTTTTTAAGAAACTGTCCAACTGTTTTCCAGAATGGCTGTGCCATTTCACATTCTCCCCAGTACTGTATGAGTCATTCAGTTTCCCCTCATCCACAGGAGCATTTGGTGTTGTCATTTTTTATTTTAGCTATTCTGATAGCTGTGTAGTGTGATATCTCACTGTGGATTTCACTTGCATTTCCCAAATGGTTAGTGATACTAACCATTGATTTGCCACCTGGACATCTCCTTCAGTGTCAAAGCACCTACAGGAGCCTGTTAACATGTTACATGAAGACAGTGTTCCCTTTCCACTAGGAAACTGACGATTTTACAGATGATGAGCCTCCTGCGCATACAGGTTGGACTCTGAATCCAAGCAGCCGTGACGTAACATGAAGGATTCAAATCCAGCTGACTCAGGAGGTCACGCAGCTTTCTGTGAGGGCCCCTCCCCCACTCTTCCCATATGTGCAGTGTCTTTCTTTGACAACCCTGGAGGACTGAAATTTAATCCTACAGACAAAGTTTGTGGTTTCCCTTACAGGCTCCTGTAACAGGCATGTGAAAACCTATCTTTTATTCCCCACTAGACTCTATGGACCTCAAGGAAAGAGTCTATGTCTGATTTACCATTAAATTCTCACAAACATTGGCACATCAGAGGAATAAAAAAATTCTGTATTGAACAAGTGAATGAAATGGTTTTCTGGCAGGGATGGACAGGGAAAAAGGCATGACATAAAATAGCCTTTCTCTTATTTACTTCATTCATTCAACAGATAGTGTTTGAACCTGTACTAGGAGAAAGGCACTTGATAGGTCTGGGCAACAGGGAGCCAGGCCCTCCTCTCACAAAACCAGGATTTAAATAAGGGGAGGTGGAGACAGAAATTAAACAGAGAATGCCATCAATACTGCCTAACACAGCCTCTGGAACATACTGCAGAGGAAAATTAAAGAGTGAGATGAGAAATTTAGAGAGGGACTTGACACCTGATTTCAATTATGGAGAGGAAGGCTTCTTTGACGAGCTCATTTGAAATGACCTTTATTTTTTATTTTTTATTTTTTTGAAATGACCTTTAAAGAATAACTTGGGATTACTTAGAAGAGAGAAAGAGGAAGGAAGGGGGAAGGGAGGGAAGATACATTTGTCAGTTGAAGGGACAGAATGTAACTAACTGATGTTTCAGAAACATGGAAGACTTTGCTGGATTGGAGACACAGGCTGAAGGTATGGAGGGGGGGGAATCAGCCTGTAAATTAGGTAGAGGCGAGGGCACAAGTCCTGGTAGTCCACCCACTTTAGGCTTTTTTAAAGCTTCTTATCTTAAAACCAAACTAGCACAAAAAAATGGCATGTAGATAGTAGCCTCCAGAGTTCTCACCACTTTTATTTATTTTTAAAAAATATTTTATTTATTTGAGAGAGAGAGAGTGCATGGCACAAGAGGTGGGGGGAGGGGCAGAGAGAGAGAGAGAGAGAGAGGAAGAAGCACAAATGGTGCTGAGTGTGGAGTCTGACCTGGGGCTCTGTCTCATGACCCTGAGATCATAACCCTGAACTGAAATCAAGAGTCGGGAACTCAACCAAGTAAGCCACCAGGCGCCCCTTCTCACCACTTTTAAAGGACAAGTGCTAGTGTGGCCATGCTTGACTGTATTTAGAACCATGGAGGCTCATTGGGCAACACCTTCTGTCCTCCCATCAAGCACCTGTCAAAATCTATTTCAGGTAAAAAGTAATCTATTTCAGGTAAAAAAAATATAGGCAGACTTATCTCTGCACCTTCCCCAAACTCAGATTATGTCCCATTCTCTGCATCTCCCTTTAGAGAGGTTAGAGATTTAGAGGCCAGGGAAACCTCTCCTTTTAGAATCTAGTCCTGTTGATCAATTCTGATATGCATCAGACTCACTTGGGAGGCTTTTCAGGCACTCATTCTGAAACTGCCTCCCCCAGAGGTTCTGATTCATCAGATCTGGAAAAAGTTCTTTGAGTGATTCTTACATGTAACCAGGATTGTGAGTCACTGGTTTTCAGGAATTAATTGAGAAAGATACAGTGTTTGATAGTATCTTCTCCTTGTAGTAAAGCAAAGGAGAGAAAAGTTTGAGAAAGATAAAGGGAGCTTTGTTTTACCATGTCACAGTTACCTTTGCAGTAATAGCTAAAGCTTAATTTCTTCCATAATACCATTTTTATTTTAATTTGATGAATGAACTCTAAATAGAATAATAGTGATAGGGTCTGTTTTCTTTTCTTTTTTAAAGATTTTATTTATGTATTTATTCATGAGAGACACAGAATGAGAGAGAGAGAGGCAGAGACACAGGCAGAGGGAGAAGCAGGCTCCATGCAGGGAGCCCGACGTGGGACTCCATCCCGGGTCTCCAGGATCATGCCCTGGGCTGACGGCAGCGCTAAACCGCTGAGCCACCCGGGCTGCCCTAGGGTCTGTTTTCATCTATTTCACCAAACACATATGTTTTCAGCCTAAATATCAAATAGAAGAGATACTGTAAGGTGATCTTTATGCCCATAATACCATATTATTATACCATTTTTGTCAATACCATACTGTTTTGATTATTACAGCTTTGTAATGTATCTTGAAATCTGGGACTGTGATACCTCCAGTTTTTTTTCTTTTTCAGATTGCTTTGGCTATTTGGGGTCTTTTGTGGTTCCATACATGCTTATGAATTACTTGTTTTAGTTGTGTGAAAAATATTATTGGCTCTTTGCTAGGGATTCCATCAAATCTGTAGATTATTTTGAGTATGGGACATTTTATTAATACTTGTTCTCTCATCAATAAGCATGGAATATTTTTCCATTTGTGTTGTCTTCAATTTTTTTCACCAATGTTTTATAGTTTTTCAGTGTATATATATATGTCTTTCACTTATTTCTAGGTATCTTATTATTTTTGGTGCAATTGTTAATGGGAATGTTAATTTCTCTTTTTGCTCTTCATTATTAGTGTATAGAAATGCAGTGGATTTCTGTATATTGGTTTGTATCCTGTGACTTTCCTGAACTCATTTATCAGTTCTAGTCAATTTTTGGTAGAATCCTGAGGGTTTTCTACGTATAGTATCATGGCACCTGCAAATAGTAAAAGTTTTACCTCTTCTTTACCCATTTGGATGCCATTTATTTCTTTTTCTTGTCTGATTGCTGGGGCTAGGACTTCCAGTACTATGCTGAATAAAAGTAGTGAGAGTGGAAATCCTTGTTTGTTCTTGATCTTGGGGAAAAGCTCTCACTTTTTCACCATTGAGTATGATATTAGCTGTAGTTTTTTCATATGTGGTTTTCATTCTGTTGAGGTATATTCCCTCTAAACCTACTTTGTTGAGTTTGTATCATGAATGGATGTTGTGATTTTAAATGCTTTTCTGCATCTATTAAAATGATCATGCATTTTTACCCTTCTCTTGTTGATGGGATGTATGATGTTAATTGATTTGTGGATATTGAATCACATTTGCATACTAAGAATAAATCCCACTTGATCATGGTAAATGACTTTTTTAATGTATTGTTGGATTTGGTTGGCTAATACTTTGTTGAGGCTTTTTGCATGTACATTAATCAAAGATATTGGCTTGTAGTTCTCTCTCTCTCTCTCTGTAGTCTCTTTATCTGGTTTTGGTATCAGGGTAATGCTGGCCTCATGGAATACACAGAAGCTTTCCTTCTGTTTTTTGAAGTAGTTTGAGAAGAGTAGGTGTTAATTCTTCTTTATATGTTTGGTAAAAAAAAAATTTTTAAGATTTTATTTATTTATCCATGACAGAGAGAGACAGAGGCAGAGACACAGGCAGAAGGAGAAGCAGGCTCCACGGAAGGAGCACGATGTAGGCCTTGATCCCAGGACTCTGGGATCAAGACCTGAGCTGAAGGCAGACGCTCAATCGCTGAGCCACCCAGGCATCCCCTCTCTTTTTTATGAGTCTGGCTAAAGGTTTATCAATTTGGTTGATCTTTTTAAAGAATCAGCTCCTGGTTTTATTGATCTGTTCTCTTGTTTTTTGTTTTTAATTTCTATTTCATTTATTTCTGCTCTAATCTTTATTATTTTATTTCTTCTGCTGGTTTGGGGTTTTATTTGTTCTTTTTCCAGCTTCTGTAGTGTAAGGTTAGGTTGTTTATTTGATATTTTTCTTGCTTCTTGAGGTAGGGCTGGATTGCTCTAAAGTTCCCTCTTAGAACAGATTTTGCTGGATTCTAAAGTTTTTGGACCATTGTGTTTTCATTTTCATTGGTCTCCAAGTATTTTTAAACTTCTTTGATTTCTTCTCTTAAAATTTTAAATCTTTGATTACATGTGCACATTGGAAAACATTATGTAATGGCAAGAGCATGAGGTCTGGAATCAAATTACATAGTTTTAATCCTTCCTCATAATTTACTACCTACATGACATTGGGTAAACTAGTTACACTTCTGAAGCCTCACTGTTGTCATTTATAAAATCAGGAGGTGATAAAAGCACCTGTTTCATAGGGTTGTTCTGAGAAATAAATGAGATCATACCGCAGAAATCTTAGTATGATATCTAACAGAGTAATCCTTCAAATGATTTAGTTATACTTATAGGAGACAATGAGACTTTTTATTCAGAAATAGTAACAATATCATGGGTATTCTCCATGACCAAAGATAGGGAGAGATTGTAGTAATGCCAATTGAGTAACTACAAATTGCCAAGTTCTTTGCCAGGCAGTTTATGGACATCATCCCATTTCCTTGCAGCAGGTTTGTGAAGTAAGAATCATTATTTCCACTTTATAGTTGGAGAAACTGAAGTTTAGTAAAGTAAGGCACTGAAAACCACCTACCTAATAATTCATAGAGTCAAGTTTGTCTAATTTCAAAGTCCTATAATTTTTCCTTGCCTAAACAATGTTTCCCTCCTGGAAGAGGAAAGAATATATATTTTAAGCCACATCCCATTTAGGCTGGCTCCCAAATTATTTAACTGACACATAAGTGAGTCTTTTCATCAACTGTCAGTGTTCACATATGGTGCCCATGTCCCACTCAGTCTCTTCTCCCGGGAATGGCTGGTTGTGGAACCCAGAGCCACTACTGGTACCATGAACTGACTGTCAGACAGGAAATTTGCATCAGCTCTCAATGTGGATAGGAGACTCCTGGGACTTTACAGAATGAGATCTTAGGCTTTAGACAGGCTGGGAGTAAGAGTCAGGACTTTGAAAGTCTAATAATTCCCCTCCTAATGTCCAGTGGTTCACATCTCTTTGATAGATACCAGGCTATGAATTTGTGGCTAAACATTTCCACTGCCTTCTAAGCTTGATACCCATCCTGGATCAGTATTATGAGTAATTTCTCTCCTGATTCTGGCACTCTGGATTTTCTACTACCACTAATTGATCTCTATAAAGAGGAAAAAAAGGATGCCCAGGCCTTGGCAGTTGAGTGTTCACTCCACTACCCTTTGCTGCCGTCTACTGACCATATCTGGAAATTACATTTAACCTTCCAGGTCCTTGTCCCAAAGCAGATAGAGATACTGCAGTGAGTGAAACCAGGCACACAAAATTTGAGATGCATCAAAAAACTAAGTAAATAAGATATGATATTTTAATTTAACATTTTTAGAAGTCAATTTTCAAAAAACACATGATGAACAAAATACCAAAATGTACCCTAAAACAGTACTACTAGCTTATATGTACAAAGACCCTGCCATCCATCTTTTCATTAAAGAAAGAGGTCTAATACCACAGTGGAAAATCATGATACCAGTGCTGATGAACCCTTTTCATCACTCGCATATATGGGAAAAAGACCCAGAAAATTTAGAATAAACCAAAAAAAAAAAAAAGAGAGAGAGAGAGAGAGAGAGAGATGGTGCAAGTGGAACAGATATTATGACTTCTGAGGAAAACAAGTAAGAGAACGGAAAAAAAAAATTAAGAAAACAAAACCAACTAACATCTTCAGAGTCAAGAAGCCAAAAAAGAGGTGGCTATGAAATAAGAACAAAGGCAGATAAATATTTCTTGTATACTAATGGTATCATCGACCAAATTGAATTTAATAAAAAGTCTTGAAGATTGAGTTCAAGGAATCCCATTTGACCTTGACACTTGGAACATTCATTTCAGTTTTAATGACCTAAGGTTACCCTTTTTTTCTCAATAAATAGAATTATTTAGTCCTTCAGTAAGGAGTAATTTAATCATTGGAATAACAGAAATGCCATTTTAATTTGTAGAATCAACATACAAACAAAGCTTGGAAGACAACAACTGTAAAAGAGAATCTGACTAATATTAACACTGATAATATGAAACAATGGAAGTCTGAATATTAAAGCAGCAGAGAGATATGGAAGATAATGTCACAGAATTTTCTCACCTATTTATTTATATAGCAAGAAATCAATTATATACTGTCTAAAATTGATGTAAGAAAATAGAGTTTAAGTATACTCTTTAAAATGATAATCACCAGAAATATCAAAGCAATGTAACTGGAAAAATGTAGACATGGATGGATCAAAGAAATAAGTTTCTCATCTTCCAATAGACACTATCTAAAGTTGATAAACAAGATAAAAGAAGAAATCAAGTATTAATATATATTTCAGAGGTACTGTGATAACCACCAGGAGAACAGAAAATACTTAAGAATAGGGAGCTGGAAATGAGCCGGGGAACAAGTTCAGGCTGAGAATTTACTTTTCACTTGGTATCACTCTGTACTGCTTGATTTTTAAAACAGGTGTATGTAGTAATTTTAAGTATAAAAGTTAGAAGAAAAAAAAACTCGATTTTTTGCAGCTGCAGCTCTTGGCACCACTCCCTTTCCAGCTGCAATCTCTCTCCTTACACCAGTAGTCCGATTCTACGGAGACAGGAAGGAGTAAAAGAGACTAGAAAAGTTTCTGCCCTGAATTTAAGTTTTTTGGAATCTTTTTGGTCTGTGCTCGGGTTCTATCTTTTCAATGGTGCAACTCTTTGGAATACTAACTTTTGACTACTTTAATCTGTGATATCTAGAATCTCCTTAACGTTTTGCTAAACTTTGTTATCCTTCTTTTACTCCTTGACAAAAGACTAATCCTGACTCATTGCCTCTTACTGTGATCACAGTATTTTATTTTCTTAGATTCTTGATTCTGGCCAACTACTGCTTGGCCTGGCCCAACTCAACCTGCCTAGGTAGGAATGAAACGTCTATGGAAGAGAGATGACAATTACCATTTTCAGAATAAATAAAAAGTCATATACTAGTAAGTTAAACATAGTACTAAGGGAGTAGGGTGATGTTCATTACCCCATTCCTCATGTGTTTATAAAGGAGAGTGTACTTCACTGTTCTGGAGAGAACAGACTTGGAAGAATTTGGGAGTAGAAGTTTTCTCTAGACTTGTGGTCTCACCATCTTGTACCAAAGTAGCCAAAACATGAGACACAAGACACAAAGAAATGGAGAAACCAGAATATCTACCTACATTTTTGAAGAAGGCAATAATGTCTCAAATGTCACTCTCTGAGAGAAAATAGGTAATATATATATGGGAAACCACTGCACACATCACCAAAACAAAACAATAACAGCAAAAGCAAAGGAATACCTATATTAAACATGTGGAAGCACAACTATTGATGGGCACTTTCTGCTCAGTCATACAGATTCACAGGCCGTGGATTCAGTGCGGGTGCAGCTGGCTGGCTTGCCACCGGACTGAGACCAGGTCCTCGCTGTCTCCAGCATAGGTGCTACTAAGTTATCTGCTGTGCTCTTTGGCCGATAGCAGTGTCAGATGACATTAGTCACTTAATTGGGGTACCACAGTTTTGTGACAACTTCTATAGTGGATATGCAGTTTCTTTTTTGACTGCTGACCCCTTGGAGACTAGAACTAATTAGAGATTTGAACCAACTTTGAGGAGGCTGAAGAAGCTATACTCTTTCCTGTGCCAGGACACAGCTTTAGCTATAGGAACCTTGGCTCAGAGTAAAAGCCTCTGGCTGACACTGAGCCAATTGTATAAAATGGAGAGTGAGAGCATTTGGACTTTAATTTCTATGAGCTTTTATTTGCAAGGGGATTTAGTTTGTGGGGAAGTTGAGTAACAAAAATGAGTTTCATATTGTTAAAATTTGGGACATTTTAATGTTGATACAGTTCTCTGTATTCATTTCATAAAGTCTGGTGAGCTATTTTGGACAACATGACTGGGCATAATTAGTGATAAGAAATAGAATTAGAGAGTGAACTTTCAGCTTAGTACTATCTGACTCATGGTGCTAGTCTTTTATGGGCAAAAAGCAAAATGCCCTTCTAGCAGTCCCAGAAGGACTCTGTGTAGGGAGAAGCAGACTTGGGGACTGTGTGAGCACAGCAGCACTGTGAGCATGCACCACTCAGCTGAGAGGGACAGTTGCCTGGTCCCCCTCTGATGCCTGAGTACAAAGGGTTATGACATTGTTTCTCAGCCTTCCATCATGTGTACACCGCCTTCATGACTTTTCTACAAATACTGACATGTTTTTAAGTATTCAGCATGGACTTTACAATCTTTGCTCAGGTAATAATATGCATTAAAACATGTTAGGAAAAAAAAAACAGGTATCTTTCTGACTACAGATGAAAATACATACATAATTACTAAAACTGAAAAAAAAAAAATGCCTGTGAGTATGCTACTTAAAACAACTCACATGGGGATCCCTGGGTGGTGCAGCGGTGTAGCGCCTGCCTTTGGCCCAGGGCGCGATCCTGGAGACCCGGGATCGAATCCCACGTTGGGCTCCTGGTGCATGGAGCCTGCTTCTCCCTCTGCCTGTGTCTCTGCCTCTCTCTCTCTCTGTGTGACTATCATAAAAAAAAAAAAAAAAAAAAAAAAAAAAAAAAAACTCACATGATGCCAGTGGAATCCACAATGTAATATATTTAAAAAATTAAAAAGCTGGCAAATGTTAGAAGGGATGCATGTTATTCCACTCCTCAGGATTTTTCTCCAATCCTGATGACAGAACAGTGTTGGAGAAGATATTTGGGGTCGCTGTCTTCACTTTCTCACACCATCCCAAGCAACATAGAACAGACCTTTTTAAGACCTATAGAACCTGTGTAAAGTGCTTTTGTATTTAAAGAGCTTCTTGGTCCCCTATTGGAGTGGGCTTGAATGAGGACAACTGCAGTTGTCTGGCCATCCCATGGCTTGTTTATGGAGATGCAGTAGCAAACCCTGTTTTTGCATGAGGTCTAAGCCTCTACCCAGCTTTACTAGGAAACTCTATAATTTTTTTTTTAATAATTTTATTTTTAAATTGAGTAGTAATGATAGGCACGCAGTGTGAGAGAGAGAGAGGCAGAGACACAGGCAGAGGGAGAAGCAGGCTCCATGCACCGGGAGCCCGACGTGGGATTCGATCCCGGGTCTCCAGGATCGTGCCCTGGTCCAAAGGCAGGCGCCAAACCGCTGCGCCACCCAGGGATCCCGAAACTCTATAATTTGGATGATAACATATATCTCAATCGCCTTCTGTCTCCCCTCTTTCTCAAACTGGTTCCAACCCGTAAAGAAGCTCAAATTCCAACACAGCATGTAGTTACAAAAACAAGTGAAAGAATGAGAGAAGAAAACGTTGATGGAAGAAAATGCATGCTGCTATTATACAGCAAAATACTATGTATATATAAACATTTAATGAAAGCTTATTTTGAAAAAGTGTTTAAAAAATTTAAGTGTTTTAAAAAAATTGCAACCCGATAATCAAATAGTGTTGAGTTCTTCTTCCCCAACTTGCTGCCAGAGTCATGTAGTATTCCAGTCTTTCTGGCTGAGTCCCTGACACTGGAGCATGGCACCTTCCCCTGTTGCCTAGTTTCTGAAAACCAGTGAGAAAGAATATTGGTTTTGGGGTTCGGCCTGGGGCTAGACCCTGGATGTATGAAGTTCAGCGAATTACCTAGCCTTCCTGAGTCTCAGGTTTTATACATGTAAAATGGGACAATACCCTCTCTAGGGTTGTTGTGAGGATTAAGTAATAATGCATGTGAGACAGTGACACTGCCGTTCAGAAAGAAATCCAGATCCATGTCTAGGTATCCACTGGGTATGTCCATAACTAGATAGTTTGAAGCAGTTTGAGATCTTTCCCTTGCATGGAAGTGGAGCATGAGTGGTCATGCTTATACTCAGAGGCTTTTTTTAGCACAGATAAAATGCCAAAACAATAAAGATTTTGATCTCATGTGTTCCTTTGTGCAAACAAGCTTGCCTAGCAAAACGGTGCAGATAAACGCAGATGAAAATGGACTTTATACAAATAAATGAAATTATGTTTCTCTAGTATAAAAATAGATCAAATGGTAGAGCACAAAAATAGGTGAAATGGTAACATAAACTGACTTGTGTAATCAGAGGGTCAACTCTTGACATTTTTCTCTCTAAGCTTTTTCTAATAGTTTTGTTGCTAAGGCTACAATACAATGTTTTTGCCAGATTGGAACAGGATTGTCAAATCTAATGAAGATTAAGTAGCTTTCCCAACTAGATTTTTTTTAAATAAGCATCAGTTAATGCTGCTGGCTTTCAAAGCCATATTCATGAAGAATGGAAAGATCTTTAAAGAGCTGCTCTTAGAGACTCCTAACTCTGGGAAATGAACAAGGGGTAGTGGAAGGGGAGGTGGGCTGGGGGGATGGGGTGACTGGGTGACAGGCACTGAGGGGGGCACTTGACAGGATGAGCACTGTGTGTTATGTTCTATGTTGGCAAATTGAACTCCATTAAAAAATAAACAAAAATAAATAAAAAATAAAGATCTGCTCTAAGAAGATATAACTAATAAAATTTGAAATTTAGCATTTCTATTCCATAGTTATTCCAACACACAAGTTTTTATCATGGTTACATTGAACAAAAATAACTTAAAACAGAACTTTACATATTTAATTATTTTTTTTTTTTTTTATGATAGTCACAGAGAGAGAGAGAGAGAGAGAGGCAGAGACATAGGCCGAGGGAGAAGCAGGCTCCATGCACCGGGAGCCCGATGTGGGATTCGATCCCGGGTCTCCAGGATCGCGCCCTGGGCCAAAGGCAGGCGCCAAACCGCTGCGCCACCCAGGGATCCCAACTTTACCCCGGTGGCGCAGCGGTTTAGCGCCGCCTGCAGCCCGGGGCATGATCCTGGAGACCCTGGATAGAGTCCCACGTCGAGCTCCCTGCATGGAGCCTGCTTCTCCCTCTGCCTGTGTCTCTGCCTCTCTCTCCCTCTGTGTCTCTCTCATGAGTGGATAAATTAACTTTACATATTTAATAAAAAGATGAAGATATTATTATTTACAACTTTAGCCAAAAATTAATTCCCTAAAGAGTAAAAGGTTATTTAATGAACAATTCTTTTGACTGGTTGGGAAAGTGTTGCACCACGGCTCACAAATTCACACTTGATTTATTCTTTGAAGATATAGATAAGTTACAGGATTAAGTCCTCTGTCTTTTGGTTCCTACCATTAATTGGTTAAAGTCATCTGAGGACAGTGTAATTACAATGCTCCCAAAGAAACCTGGAGTTTTGTAAAGTACAGTAAATGGAAAGTAATGTGTTATGGACATTCAATTGCTAAAAGGATGTAAAAGGGTAGGAGCCATTAGGAAAGGTGAAGAAACACTTCTCTTGATGTGCTTGCTGAGGAGCCAAATGAGCTTCTTGATCATGGACAGAAGAGACCATCTAAAATTTAAAAAATGTAGAGCTGTTTGTGTGTCCATTGATCCTGCATTTCTACTTGTGCACTAAAGCAGGAAAACTAAATGAAATATTACGTAGCCAATACAGGTGATGTGTTTTCTTCCTCTGATGTCTTTATATCTTTGTAGCAAGAAATCCCAATGTTAATTTCCAATAGGAAAAGCTGAATATTAAAGTTAAAAGTTTACCTTAACTTGAATATTGTAGCATTAGTGACATCTGGTGGAAAACGCGTTACAGTGTAGCATTATTTAGGTATCCTGATCTTTCCTGTATACTATCACTTTCATCAGATTTTCACACAGCCCTCTCCCCAAGTCCATGGGAAGAGTGTACTTTCTGGCCCCATTGAAGTTTGGCTTAGCCTTAAGACTTACCTGCATCAGTGGAATATGGGCAAAAATGTCAGTGTGAAAGTTCTGAAGATAAGCTTTAAGAGTCCTGGTGAGGCATTGCCCCTTCAATGATAGAAGGAGACATGTGCCCTGCAGATTTGCATGAGAAGAAGACAAGCACTACAGATAACCCACAGACTTACAGGAAAAAAAGTTGTTATTCTATGGTTGTTTGCTGCAAAAGCCAATTAATACATGAGACTATTACACACCTCTGTGTGAATTCCCATGGAGGCTTGACTCCTCTCTCCAATTGATGACACTGGGAGAAGAATCCTGGAGACATGTGGTTCAGTCCCTTCTGGGGCTTTATTTCAGATCCTGATAGGTCCAGTCGGAACATGTTTCCATTCCTCTACCTATGGTAAGCAAAACTGAGTCAAGAGTCCAGGGCAGGCTCATCAGACTCTCTTAGAATCTTGGTTTCTCTGTTTAACATGGTGTGGAAGTCATGTAGGGCTTTTTTTTTCTTCCAAATTTTTATTTAAATTTTAGTTAGTTAACATATAGTGTTATTGGTTTCAGGAGTATAATTTAGTGATTTATCACTTACTTATAATACCCACTGTCCATAGGTCATTCGCAATTCTTGCATCTGTTGGTTTAAATATCTTCCTCTTAAAGTGGACTTCAAGGTATAAGAGGGCAGGACAAGTTTAGTTAGAGCCATAGGCCAAAGCTTTTCCAATTGAGCTTTACCAATAAAGCTCGTAGCTTGGCTCCTACTCAGCTCCAATATATGTACTAGTAGGAGTCAGTAGTGTTATAAGCCACAAATTATGAGTGGTAATAATAGGATCTTTTAATTTGGCGAATAAAAACAACTAACAGAAATTTAAGTATTATCAGTGATCTATTAAAAAAGTTGTTACTGGTGAACATTTTTCAGGGAATGACCACATTATTTCTGGTTATTTAGCAGAGGCATTTAGTGTTTCCTAAAGCAGTTACTGCTTTCTAAAAAGAATTTCAAACTTTTGTCCCAAAAGTAGGGCCAGAATTTTTAACTCTTCATATTTTTACTGAACTTCCAGTTCTGCTCTCCTCAACCAAATGTTTCATGTTTAGAGGTTACAAACAGCCCAGAATTTAAATGTTTTAATCTTACTAGTGTCCACTTTGTAACATACCTCATGCTTGGAAAACCAGACTCTTGACCATACCTTAATTCAACATCATTTTCATTTCTGCAGAACTGCTTTTCTTATTCAGGAAAAAAGACATATATGGGTGGACCTCAATTAGATAGCTTCAACAATTCTCAAGGCAATGGGCTTTCACAATAGCATTCACTATACCTGTCATCAAATACTGGCACTTATTTGTCTTGCAATGAGAGAATTGCCCTTTATTCTTAACAAGCAGGCAACTGGATCAAAGAGATTAGATTACTCAGGTGAAAAACAAAGACAAATACATAATGAGATAAACCTGTGTAGTAACTGCCTGGAAATTTGCCATCTATTTTCCTCTCCATATCTCAAGCTTCAGAAAGACCAGGACTTTGTTTCATTCATCCTAATACTTGGCACTTTAACAGGTGCTCACTTTGTAATTTCTGAATGAGTGATACAGGCTATACGTGTTTTTACTTTATAGTGAAGGTTAATGAGTTAATTCATATAAAAAGCTTAGAGCGGTGTATGATATTAAGCACTTAATTACAAAACAAGGTAACATTTAGAATAGAGATTAGAAAAGACTTCAAAAATTTGCCTTAAACTGACCCTTAAAAAATAAGGAAAACTAGGCTGGCAATAAGGCTAAGAGGATAGAAAAGTTCTCCAGTCCACTATATGCTAAAATGAATTAATTCCAAATGACATGTATTATTTTATACAGAGAATGATGCTTATTTTAAGTCTAAGGTTATAAGATTAATGGGATATAATAAAAGCTTGTTCGTTAAATTGAAAGTACCTCCAGATTTATTCAAGTTTGTATCTGTAGGCCTCAGTAGGCACAAGATATTATTTGCTATACTGAATCCATTCTATTGTATGTGATAATACCACACCAATATAAACATATTTTAAGACAAATTTTAAACATACATATTTAACTTTATTTCATCATCATTTAAAGCTTGATTTTATAAAACATAAAAAAATTAAAAGTTCTGTATCACAAGAATTTAAACAGTGGCAATATACATAGCTTTGTAGGTTCGAGTTCTACAACAAATTAAAATCAAATAATTGGAAATGTTTTCAATATGGAAAATATACAAATGAAATAAATGGCAGAGACTTATTATGAGCAATGTTTCATTACTTGCAGGTTATCATTAGATAATTTCAGAATCTAAACAAAGACTCTCAATATTCAGACTTCTGTTGCTGTATTTTACATTTAATATCTCCCTACCTATATTCCAGAGTCAAAGTCCTTGACCAAAAGGTCTGATTTAAGAAGGTCTGATTTAGCTTTATGGCAAAAGTTATCCATCTACAGTTACCACTTTTAAGGAATTGACAACAATGCCGATGTGATCTGCTAGTTCCCTTTTGAACAACGTGCAATAATTTATGCCAACCCTGTATAAAGTCATACAGGTAACAAAAAATGGAACAATTGTGCACAGTTCAATAGATGTATAATGTTAAAGTTTTCCCAGTCTAAAAATTAACCAGTGAAACAAAATTTATCAACTATAGTTGACTTGGTTTCAGGAAAACCATATCTGAGAACTACAAGTACATCACTGTCCTTATCTCATCCTCAGTCATTGGTGGGAATTTTATAGGCCACCATGCTATTTACTTTGTGGATAGTAGTAGTAAATGAACAAAGACGGACTTCCTCAGAATTGGTAATAAACTGTGGTCCTGACTCTTCCCATTTTTCAGGTACAACCAAATCTTTGTATAAATCAGTAGGTCAAATGAACTTAAATTGGGGATAAGATCATTAAAGTACAATTATTTTTTAAAAGGTACAACTATCCTTCCTGTCTCCCTCACATGTGAGCCACCTATCATGTCAGAAAAGCTAGTTTAGGGATCCCTGGGTGGCGCAGCGATTTAGCGCCTGCCTTTGGTCCAGGGCGCGATCCTGGAGACTCGGGATCGAATCCCACGTCAGGCTCCCGGTGCATGGAGCCTGCTTCTCCCTCTGCCTATGTCTCTGCCTCTCTCTCTCTCGCTCTCTGTGTGACTATCATAAATAAATAAAAAATTAAAAAAAAAAAGAAAAGCTAGTTTAGCTTGATCTCTAATCAGTTATATTAGCTAATTGCTTTTCTTCAATGGAAATTTTAGTACAGAAAATACTGTACTCCTTTTTACTTAATGAAAAACTCAAGTTTTTTATTTTCTTCAAAGAGAAAAGCCATTAAAGATATTTGCAGAAAGCATATAATTAATCACGAGACAGCAGAATCTAAGCCAGAGAAAGAGAACATCTTGGTTCTGTGACCGCTGTATCCTAATGCCCAGAACCGTGTCAGGCATACAGTAGTAGGCATTTAGGGTATATCTGATGAATGAAGGAGTAACTAAGCTAGAAAAGAAAGACACAGTTATACCTGTAAGTCTTAATTATATACAAGGAAATGTGTAGAAAATAAAAATAATGGAAGAAATTACATCAAAATATTCATCAGGAAACTCATTCCTGTAGGAAACTTTCATTCTTTCCCTATTCAGCACTTGCAAATAAAATGCAACCAGCATTACTTTAGATTCATGACGTTTTTCTCACTTATATACCATGACATGGATAATTAAGAAAAAATTCAACAAAACTGTTAATTCTTAAATAGCTTAGTCTTTCCACAACAAGTCTGAACCAATGTGAAGTCACATAATACTTACAAGAGACTTCCAACAGTGGCAGAAACGTCATGGTAGCTGTGATCTGTCGGATTACAGAGCGGATCTCATCCTGGATGGCCTTCTGAGACTTTTCTCTGGGTGTGCTACTGAAGAAACAAAATGAGTTGATTCATTTTAAGCTTTAACAAGTTATTTAAAACACCGGTAAGATTATTTGTTTGATTAAATGCTTCAAAACTCAAATTAAGTAATGCATTCAAAAGGAGTTTTTAAAAAATGATCATAATTTCATTTATTATTCCAGGTTTTAAGGCTGATCTTAGTATCAGGTCATTAAATAACAGATGACTAGAAAACCTGCCAAGTGCTTCAAGTCAGGAAACATTCAGCATATTGTAAAATAAAGATAACAATTAGTATCTAAGATCTTTAATTGGCATAATCATTTTGGCATTTTTAGGAATACCTAAATGTCTAATTCTGTAGTACTTCAAATAATGTTCTATCAAGTTGTTTTTATAATTAAACGTTTTCTAAAATAGACCAAAGGCTTCAGGAACAAACTACATTTCATTATGAGAGAGAGTTCTAAGTTTACAGGTAAGCATGCCTAGGACAATGCTAAGAATTAGCATATAATGAGGGGTATTTCCCATCCAGAGGATCTAAGAACTTCAGTTCAGAGTGTCTTAGGAAGTTCATAGCGTTAAATGAAATACAGTAGAGCTGCATATCAAGCTAGGAGAAAATCTAGGATAATACTTCATGGTTAAAAGTACCTTGACACAATCCATTAAATGGCCCACCTAATACATCATGTGTAGCTTACATATAGCATCATAAATATTAAAGGGTGAAATTTATGGATTTTAGACTAAGGGCAGTTATGTTAAAAGTACACTATACAAGTCCATAATAGGCACGACTCTTGTGAGCACAGTTTGTGAGTCTTATTCTTCTCCACGGGAGATCTAACATAGTTAGAAACAAATTACCTTATACGAAATGAGTTCAATATAGTTAGAACTCATTTAGTCAAGAAAACAAGTTTTAGGAAAAAAAAATCTATGAAAAGTGGAAGCAATTTAATTCATACTTACCTATCATCTTTTGTAGTCTTGTCGCACTCATTATCAAACTGCCACCTTTCAAGGACTTCACCGCTTTCAATATTTGAGATGAATACCACCAGTTTCTGAACTGAACACTTGTATAACCAATCTGCAATACATAACAAGGCATCTTTTTTGGTTCACTGCATTACAAAGTAACTCTTTCCAGGTCTCACTTTCTACCCTTAGCAAATTCCTACCACTGGTATTTTGGAACTCCTCCAACCTGTACAGAAAACTTGCCTCACAATAACCTAGCTCCCGTTGTCCAATTCTCAGTATCTGTAACAGATGTAGTTAGTACTGAATGCTAAGCACAGAGTAGTGAACATGCAGTATACTCTAATCCAAGGTAAATTCCAGAAGATGAGCATTAATCTAATCACTGCAGCAATAAATGCAAATTTTTAATTGTAATAAATGCTAAGAAGGTGCAGTATGTGATCCAATGAGAGAATATAGGAAAATTTGACTCAGGGAATTCTCACTTGACTTCAGTTCTACAAGTAAATACCATTAAATATGCAAAAAGTTACAGAAAAGGGTACAGGTCTAAAATACTGAAAAGCGAAAAGTATCTGACCAGAGGATTGAAAGGGTCATACAAATACAATTAAGAAAGGGAGAATGAACAAGGTCGGTTTGTGCAAGATACATAGGGGTCAGACCACACAAGGTCACATGGGCTAAATTAAAGAACTTATACTTCAAGAATCAGGGAAGTCATTACTGTGTCTGAAGTAGGGTGTGATGTGATTAAACTTATATTTCAGAACTATCCTTTAGGCTGTGATGTGTGGAAAGTAGAGTGGAAGTAAAGAGAGGATCTAGGGACGCTAATTGATTAGTAATTCAAGCAAGAGGTACTGAAGGCTTAAGGAAGGATAAATTGGTAGAGATGGATCATTATAGGTAGAGTCAAGAGATTTCATGGTTAAAATTGTTAAGATTTATTGGAAACTTATGAGACTAAGGAAAAGGAAATACTCAGGGATAGTTTCCAACTTTCTGGTTTATACCACTGGTTGGAAGGTTGATCCATTCATTAGGAGAAAGAGAATGGAAATGAGACATGATGCTTACAGTTGTTGTTTGTTTGTTTGTTTGTTTTTGGTTTGGTTTTGTTTTTTAAGGTTTTCTTTTTCTTCTTCTCTTTTAAAGATTTTATTTATTTATTCATGAGAGAGAGAGAGAGAGAGGCAGAGACACAGGCAGAGGGAGAAGCAGGCTCCATGCAGGGAGCCTGATGTGGGACTCGATCCCAGGTCTCCAAGATCATGCCCTATTGGGACAAAAGACGAGCAGAAATCTCACAGAGGAAGACAAAGACATGGCCAACAAGCACATGAGGAAATGCTCCGCATCACTTGCCATCAGGGAAAGATAAATCAAAACCACAATGAGATACCACCTCACACCAGTGAGAATGGGGAAAATTAATAAGGCAGGAAACCACAAATGTTGGAGAGGATGTGGAGAAAGGGGAACCATCCTGCACTGTTGGTGGGAATGTGAACTGGTGCAGCCACTCTGGAAAACTGTGTGGAGGTTCCTCAAAGAGTTAAAAATAGACCTGCCCTACGACCCAGCAGTTGCACTGTTGGGGATTTACCCCAAAGATACAGATGCAATGAAACGCCGGGACACCTGCACCCCGATGTTTCTAGCAGCAATGGCCACAATAGCCGAACTGTGGAAGGAGCCTCGGTGTCCATCGAAAGATGAATGGATATAGAAGATGTGGTTTATGTATACAATGGAATATTCCTCAGCCCTTAGAAACAACAAATACCCACCATTTGCTTCGACATGGATGGAACTGGAGGGTATTATGCTGAGTGAAATAAGTCAATCAGAGAAGGACAAACATTATATGGTCATTTGGGGAATATAAAAAATAGTGAAAGGGAGTAAAGGGGAAAGGAGAAAAAATGAGTGGGAAATATCAGAAAGGGAGACAGAACATGAAGACTCCTAACTCTGGGAAAGGAACTAGGTGTGGTGGAAGGGGAGGTGGGCGGGGGACGGGGTGACTGGGTGATGGGCACTGAGGGAGGCATTTGATGGGATGTCACTGGGTGTTATTCTATATGTTGGCAAATTGAACACCAATAAAAAATAAATTTATAATAATAAAAAAAAATTTATTGGGTACTCTATTAGTAGTATTTTCTTTTTTTTAAGTTTAATTCCCAGGCTGGATACAATTTCATTTTCTTTTATCTTAAAATAATGATGGTTTTGAATTCTAGGCAGCTATAGAAAATACATCATGTTAAAAATATATAGTGGATTTCTCTCCAATAATAAACATCATCATAGTTATGTAAAATTCCAACTCGTTCCACCTGGCTACACGAACTGCAAAAATCACTTCAAAGGGAGTTGATAGAGATTGTTTTGTGAAGCCAGATCAGATTCCTAACATCAACGTATTTAACTCACTCAAAATGTGGTAGGGAAGAGTGGACTTTCTTTCAACTTATTTGCTTCCTTCCGATTGAGAATCACTATATTTGAGATTGCAGTGTTCTACACCTCTTTGTATAGAGCTGAAAAATGAACACCAAGATGCCAGAAAGTACGGGTCCAAGAAGGCCTGCAAAACTCAAATTGGTTTTCAACAATTAAATACCTTTCACTTGTCCACTACATGATTGAATTATTTTATGAGCTCAGATCTGTTGTTATAAGCAAGGTGAGTCCGTATTTCTGCACTCTGGTAGAGGTTTCAGATGGATATATGCCACGCTGATATAAAATGCTGTTGATGCCAAATGCTGAAAACAAAAGGAATATTAAAGTTATTTCCACTTTGTAACTCTGGAAAATAAAGCCTATTTAGATGTGGCTGCGGTTTCAGTCATGGCGTCAAACTGAAAAAGCCTAAACGTGCGTTTGTGCGTGTCTTCCTGAAAGCAGAGTAGGTGAAAAGTGCCACTGAAAATCCTTAAAAATGTTGCTTCTAAATCAAAAGAACACGATACCTGCGTTTATGCGGAAATAAAAATGTCAAACTGCATTAACCTAGCGTCAAAGTAGAACTACAAGCTCAGGGTAATGCAAGCCCCAATTCAGGTTACGTGATCACAGGGTGTGGAAATAGGCTTTTGCGTCTGGATTAGCAATTGATTGATTAACCGGTCGGATGCTCCAGAGCAAGCCTCTCCCTCACTTTTCCCTCCTCTTCTCCTGCCAGAGTCTATCAGAGGGTACAAACACGGCCTGGTCCAGGACAGAGTTTCCTAAATCTAGCCCATCGCCCTCAGTACCGGAATCAAAGCTTGGTGGATGGGCTGTTCAAAGTGCACTGGGCTCCACCGCTCGGGGTGGTGCCGGGCGGCCGGGCTGGGCAGCCTGTGGGATCCGCAGTTTCCCGCAAGGCTGCTGGTGCAGGGGCGCGGCGCGAGGCAGGCCGGGCAGCACCTGGGCTTCCCGCTCCCCCAGGAGCAAGGCGCCTAGATTAGATTCCCCAGCCAGGCGGGCGCTGGAGCAGAGCCGCCCCCACCCCCGGCCCCCGCCTCCGGGCCGGCCGGGCCTCCAGGGCCGCTGGCCTCAGCTGTCCCCGCCCTCTGGCCTGCGGGAGGGGGACTCACAGAAGAACTCGGCCACCATTTCCGCCTCCCGCGCAGGGTGATGCCTTGCTCGCGGGAGAGCTGCGGCGCCATGGCCAGGCCTAGGGACGAGGGAGCGCGCTGCTGCCCGGCAGACCAGACGGCGACCGCACGGCCTCCAACGGTTCCCGCCAGTCGTTTGGAAAGTAACGACGCTGCTCCCCGGGGCCTTCGCGCAGGCGCGACGAGCCTCTCGGCCCGCCCAGCGCCAGTCTCCCCGCTCGCCGGAGGGGGCGCCTCGCGCAGGCGCAGTGGGTAGGCGTGGTCAGGCGCTTCCGGGCTGTCGGGGCTCGAAGGGTCCTGGCGGGCACCTGGAATTGTGGTCGCGGGGCCGCAGCTGAGGCGAGAGGACTGCAAAACCTGGCTCTGAGCCCGCTCCGAGGCCTGCGGAGTGAGGCCCAGGATCCCGGTTCGGCAGTTTCAAAGCGATTTTCTTTTTTTTTTTTTCCCCAAAGCTATTTTCAAAGTGATGTGAACTGCGCGCCGGTTGCATCTTAACGTGGCCCCAGGGACCCCCCCCCCCCCCCGCAAACTTTTGCTTAGATGCTTCGAGCCAGTCAAGAAGCCGCCTGCGTGGCACCGAGCACAGCTGGAGAGGGCCTGGTGACTGTCTGCCCGCGCAGCTTTTAAGAAATTGGGGGCGGCCCGGGCGGCCCAGCGGTTGAGGCGCCTTCAGCCTGGGCCTGACCCTGGAGCCCAGGGGTGGAGTCCGCGTGGGGCTCCCTGCGTGGAGCCTGCTTCTGCTCTGCCTGTGTCTCTGCCTCGCTCTCTCTCTTTCTCTGTGTGTCTATCATGAATAAATAAATTCTTCTTCAAAAACAAAGGAATCGGGTTGGGGTGAAAGGGGTGAGCCGCAGCCCTTGTCCTGTGCTGTCAGCCGGGAGCCGCAGGGGCAGCCTCTGTGCCCGGGAATAAGTTGCTCGGGAATAAGTTCCCCCACCAAACAGGCCCAGACACAGTGAAGAAGTTGTCAGGGAATTTTGACCCACGAATTCACTGATTTTACGTTAGGATGAGAAGCTTGGCAGAGAGCGCACAATCCATGTCAATTGCAAAAACAGTGTAGTCCTTGAAGGAGCTAGAAATATTATTTGTAAAACTCAAGCCTCGAAAACTACCTACCAGACATGCTATCCTACTTGCTTAAATGAGAAATGCCCTAGTGTCTTACTGTTCTATGATCGCATGACAAGTGACCGCAAATTGATGGCTTAACACACATTTATTATGGTCGGGTAGATCAGGGGTTGGTGTGACACAGCTGGATGCTCAGCTTAAGAGTCTCACGCAGTTGAAATACAGGTGTCTCTGCAAGTGGAATCTCATCCGCTTGCATCCATCAACCCAGAAGATCCAGGGTTCTCGTCCAAGCCCCTTGGTTGTTGGCAGAATTAATAACCTTGTGTTTCTTGGACTGGCGTTATTGTTTTGCTCGTTGGCCAGAGGGGAGTCTTGTGCCTTAGCCAGATGGCTCTTCCATAGACCTTCTCATACTGCGAGTCTCTCTGACTTCATGGAGATCCCTTTTAAGGATTCATCTGATTGGGTTAGACCTAGTCAGTTAATTTCCCCTTAGCTGATTTTTTTTTTTTTTAACCTTTGATGAATTTAATCCGGGAAGTGAATCCTATCATAGTCACAGGCTCTGGCCACACTCAAACAGAGGAGAGTATCTAAAATGTGCTCCTTCGAAGTCATGGATTTTTCTGCCATCTTAGAATGCTGCCTATGACCGTGTTATCAGATTTTGATCAGTTTGAAACATAGCTAATAGGCCAAGTAGCCGTAAAATATTTTCCTTACACCCTTTACTCTTTTGTACCTGTGTATACACAGGTGTGTTTAAATCACCATCTTTCACTCCTTCCACCAGGAACGTAGAGGCAGAACTCAGGCATGATACTGGTAGAGCCACATGCTCAGCTTACAAAAATAAAAATTGTTTCTCTTTCTGAGGAATTTTATATCGATACTGAGCTCTTAAGGAAATATTTTTTTCGGTTTCATTTTTCTGAATATGTAAATAATTGTTGGTATAATTCTGGAGATTCTACAATTTATTTTTTTAATTTTTTTATTTAATAAATTTATTTTTTATTGGTGTTCAATTTACAACATACAGAATAACACCCAGTGCTCATCCTGTCAAGTGCGCCCCTCAGTGCCTGTCACCCATTCACCCCCACCCCCCACCCTCTTCCCCTTCCACCACACCTAGTTCATTTCCCAGAGTTAGGAGTCTTTATGTTCTGTCTCCCTTTCTGATATTTCCCACACATTTCTTCTCCCTTCCCTTATATTCCCTTTCACTATTATTTATATTCCCCAAATGAATGAGAACATACAATGTTTGTCCTTCTCCGATTGACTTATTTCACTCAGCATAATACCCTCCAGTTCCATCCACGTCGAAGCAAAGGGTGGGTATTTGTCATTTCTAATGGCTGAGTAATATTCCATTGTATACATAGACCACATCTTCTTTATCCATTCATCTTTCGATGGACACCGAGGCTCCTTCCACAGTTTGGCTATTGTGGCCATTGCTGCTAGAAACATCGGGGTGCAGGTGTCCCGGCATTTCATTGCATCTGTATCTTTGGGGTAAACCCCAACAGTGCAACTGCTGGGTCGTAGGGCAGGTCTATTTTTAACCCTTTGAGGAACCTCCACACAGTTTTCCAGAGTGGCTGCACCAGTTCACATTCCCACCAACAGTGTAAGAGGGTTCCCTTTTCTCTGCATCCTCTCCAACATTTGTGGTTTCCTGCCTTGTTAATTTTCCCCATTCTCACTGGTGTGAGGTGGTATCTCATTGTGGTTTTGATTTGTATTTCCCGATGGCCAGTGTTGCAGAGCATTTCCTCATGTGCTTGTTGGCCATGTCTATGTCTTCCTCTGTGATATTTCTCTTCATGTCTTTTGCCCATTTCATGATTGGATTGTTTGTTTCTTTGGTGTTGAGTTTAATAAGTTCTTTATAGATCTTGGAAACTAGCTCTTTATGTGATACGTCATTTGCAAATATCTTCTCCCATTCTGTAGGTTGTCTTTGAGTTTTGTTGACTGTATCCTTTGCTGTGCAAAAGCTTCTTATCTTGATGAAGTCCCAATACTTCATTTTCGCTTTTGTTTCTTTTGCCTTCGTGGATGTATCTTGCAAGAAGTTACTGTGGCCAAGTTCAAAAAGGGTGTTGCCTGTGTTCTCCTCTAGGATTTTGATGGAATCTTGTCTCACATTTAGATCTTTCATCCATTTTGAGTTTATCTTTGTGTATGGTGCAAGAGAGTGGTCTAGTTTCATTCCTCTGCATGTGGATGTCCACTTTTCCCAGCACCATTTATTGAAGAGACTGTCTTTCTTCCAGTGGATAGTCTTTCCTACTTTATTGAATATTAGTTGACCATAAAGTTCAGGGTCCACTTCTGGGTTCTCTATTCTGTTCCATTGATCTATGTGTCTGTTTTTGTGCTGGTACCACACTGTCTTGATGACCACAGCTTTGTAGTACAACCTGAAATCTGGCATTGTGATGGCCCCAGCTATGGTTTTCTTTTTTAAAATTCCCCTGGTTATTCGGGGTCTTTTCTGATTCCACACAAATCTTAAGATGATTTGTTCCAACTCTCTGAAGAAAGACTATGGTATTTTGATAGGGATTGCATTAAATGTGTACATTGCCCTGGGTAACATTAACATTTTCACAATATTAATTCTGCCAATCCATGAGCATGGAATATTTTTCCATCTCTTTGTGTCTTCCTCAATTTCTTTCAGAAGTGTTCTATAGTTTTTAGGGTAGGGATCCTTTACCTCTTTGGTTAGGTTTATTCCTAGGTATCTTATGCTTTTGGGTGCAATTGTAAATGGGATTGACTCCTTAATTTCTCTTTCTTCAGTCTCATTGTTAGTGTATAGAAATGCCATTGATTTCTGGGCATTGATTTTGTATCCCGCCACGCTACCAAATTGCTGTATCAGTTCTAGCAATCTTGGGGTGGAGGCTTTTGGGTTTTCTATGTAGAGTATCATGTCATCAGCGAACAGGGAGAGTTTGACTTCTTCTTTGCCAATTTGAATGCCTTTAATGTCTTTTTGTTGTCTGATTGCTGAGGCTAGGACTTCTGGCTATGTTGAATAGCAGTGGTGAGAGTGGGCATCCCTGTCTGGTTCCTGATCTTAGGGGAAAGGCTCCCAGTGCTTCCCCATTGAGAATGATATTTGCTGTGGGCTTTTTGTAGATGGCTTTTAAGATGTCGAGGAATGTTCCCTCTATCCCTACACTCTGAAGAGTTTTGATCAGGAATGGATGCTGTATTTTATCAAATGCTTTCTCTGCATCTAATGAGAGGATCATATGTTTCTTGGTTTTTCTCTTGCTGATATGATGAATCACATTGATTGTTTTACGAGTTTTGAACCAGCCTTGTGTCCCAGGGATAAATCCTACTTGGTCATGGTGAATAATTTTCTTAATGTACTGTTGGATCCTATTGGCTAGTATCTTGTTGAGAATTTTTGCATCCATGTTCATCAGGGATATTGGTCTGTAATTCTCCTTTTTGGTGGGGTCTTTGTCTGATTTTGGAATTAAGGTGATGCTGGCCTAATAGAATGATTTTGGAAGTACTCCATCTCTTTCTATGTTTCCAAACAGCTTTAGTAGAATATGGTTTCTTCTTTAAACGTTTGATAGAATTCCCCTGGGAAGCCATCTGGCCCTGGACTTTTGTGTCTTGGGAGGTTTTTGATGACTGCTTCAATTTCCTTCCTGGTTATTGGCCTGTTCAGGTTTTCTATTTCTTCCTGTTCCAGTTTTGGTAGTTTGTGGCTTTCCAGGAATGCATCCATTCCTTGAGATTCTAGAATTTAAAAGCCTGGCAAAATATGTTTTTCATGTATAGAAGAAGTATTTATTAAATGCTTTTTAAATAATATTTTATTTATTCATGAGAGACACAAAGAGAGAGATAGAGGCAGAGACACAGGCAGAGGGAGAAGCAGGTTCCATGCAGGGAGCCCAACATGGGACTCGATCCCAGGTCTCCAGGATCATGCCCTGGGCTGAAGGTGGGCAGTAAACCACTGAGCCACCAAGACATCCCTTATTAAATACTTTTTTGTGCACTATGAGGAGATGTGAAATATTTAAGTTTAGAAGACCAGTCTGTACCTTTTGAGGAGTTTGTAATCTAGTGTTGTTTAAATATGCACACTTGAAAAGAAACAAAAATTGAAGTCTTATAAACTTGGCTTTATCCAGCTCCTGCCTAACTCCATGGCTGTCTTTCAGATTACTTTACCAATCTGCATATTCCTTTTGTCACTTTTCCATCTCAGGGCTTTTCATAATGTGCTTACTGCTGCCTATAAATTTCTACCTGTTCAAATTACTTGATTGATTGATTGATTTTTACTTAATGTAACTGTATTTTAGAGATTTCCTTTGGCCTCTCAGACTATAAGATCCTACCCTTATGCATTCTCCTAGCATTTCAGAGCACTATTTCAAAGCAATGCTTTCATTGTTACAATGAAAACGATGACATTGTAATACTTCTGTAATGATTTGTGTTATATCTTCCTTGTTGCCATGGAGGATCCATGATGACATTTAGTTGGTACTCCATCAATATTTGTTGAATGAATGATCATTTGACTATTTTCCTAGGAAAATTTCATGGAAGAACTCAAGGCCTTTTCAAATTGGAGAGCAGGTTGGATGGATGAGGTGAGGCCACATTTTGAGAGCTTCAAATATCCACCCTAGTTGGATGTACCAGGGATTTCTAGGCTCTTAGAACTGACATAATTAAAGGTAGTGTTGTAGAGTGGATTGTATATAGGTCAGTCTAGAGTGGTGGTCCTCAAACTTGAGAGTGTGAAAGAATCACTTGGGTATTTTGCTATATGTAGATTCCTGACTTTTATTCTCTTTTCTCCAAATCTAATTCAGTCCAGTACCATAGCCACTAGCCACAGCTGGCTCGTAGTCACTTGAAATGTGCTTGTCTGAACTGAGATATGCTACAATTATAAAAATATCAAATTTCAAAGACTAGTATATAAAAAAAAAGAATGTAAAGTTTCACACTGATATGGTTTTTAATTGATTACATATTGAAATAATATTTTCACATGCATCAGAATAATTTTACTTGTTTCATTTTAGTTTTTTAATCTGACTACATGAATATTTAAAATTATATTTGTGACTCATCTGAAATTTCTGTCAACAGTGCTGGTATAGATGATGACATGCTCTAACCAGCATCCCAGATGATCCTTACATTACTTTTAGAAAAGCATGAAACCATAATGGATATTTTAGTAATGCAGGCCTAGGAAGTTGAGAGCCTGGACAGATGGATGCCAAAGAGTTTGAATAAGAAGGTATATGTGTATTAGAACAAGATATTTTGAAAATTGAGTTAATGACTCAAAGGAAGAAGGGTACACCAAATGAATCCAAGGGGACAAGCCTGTAATACAGGCTAGTGTTGGTAAAATCTATGGGGATGTTAGGAAGAACTGCCCAAACTTGAGCCTATTCTGTTTCTTATTTATTTTGTAAACACTTAAGATTCCAGAAGCTTTGGAGAGATTTCTTTTTTCTTTTTTAAGATTTTATTTATTTATTCATGAGAGACACACAGAGAGAGGCAGAGACAGAGGGAGAAGCAGGCTCCCCACAAGGAACCTGATGTGACTCCATCCCGGATCCCAGGATCAGGACCTGAGCCAAAGGCAGACACTCAACTGCTGAGCCATCCAGGCATCCCTGAGAGATGTCTTTGCTATTTTAATTGCTCTGTTTGACATTGACATCTTATTTAAATCATCATGAATGTTTTTAAAAACTTGTTTTCAGTTACTTCAGTTTAGTTTTATTTACAATTCAGTGCTGTCTTTCTACTGTGTAGGAGAAGGCTATTTGGGCAGTGAGAAGGATAAATATAAATTAAGATTTATTTCCATAGAAAATTCAAGCAGAGAGCATAACCAGACAAAACCGCATAAGTAAAAGAGATAACTATGAGAAAGTGTCATAAACAGGCCTATATTCAGTAATAGGATGCTAAAATCAGAAATGAAATTTCTAAAGCTAAAATCAAATGGAAATTTAGACTGCAAGAAACTTAATTAATGACTTGGTTGAACAGTCTTATTTCCTCAGTTGAGGAGACTGAGGTCCTGAGGAGACATGTGATTAGTTTAAGATTCAATATCTAGTTAGAAGATTTAGTAGTAGAATCTAGAGTTCATGACTTAGTCCCTTTTTAAATTTTATCAATTTAAAGACATGGTAATGAATGCTTTTATTTTTAAAGGCTATTTAAAGAAATCAACTGATTTTAGTTTAAAGTTATTACCCCCAGACTTTTTATTTATTTATTTATTTATTTATTTATTTATTTATTTATGAGCATGCATGAGTGGGAAGGGTAGACAGAGGGGAGAGAGAATCTCAAGCCAACTCAGAACTGAGCTCTGAGCTCCATAGGGGGCTCAATTCCAGGACTCTGAAATCACGATCTGAGCCAAAACCAAGAGTCGGAACTTTAACTTACTGAGCCAACCAGATGCCCCAAGATTAAGGGTTTTTATTCATTAAACTGTACACATAATTTGTCAAGAAAATGGCAGTACAATCCATAATGAATTGTATGTCAATATACAAATAGTTTCAACTGCCAGAAGATGACACTGTTTACATGTGATCAGGGTATATGTTTAAATTTGTGCTTCAGCTCAAAGTAAAATGAAGGAAAAATGTATTTAATGGCTTCTAAGCTATCCGTATATGTGAAATACATCAGAATGAAAAGTTGAATCATAATATATTACAGATTTCATATCCTTGTAACTATTTATTATAGGGATACTATTTATATTTACATTCAATTTGCGTATTAATTTTTTACATGGACAAAGTGGTTGAATCATTTCTTTTTTTCAATCATTATTCTTTTTTTAAATAATAAATTTATTTTTTATTGGTGTTCAATTTGCCAACATACAGAATAACACCCAGTGCTCATCCCGTCAAGTGCCCCCCTCAGTGCCCATCACCCAGTCACGCCCACCCCCACCCTCCTCCCCTTCCACCACCCCTAGTTCATTTCCCAGAGTTAGGAGTCTTTATGTTCTGTCTCCCTTTCTGATATTTCCCACACATTTCTTCTCCCTTCCCTTATATTCCCTTTCACTATTATTTATATTCCCCAAATGAATGAGAACATATAATGTTTGTCCTTCTCCAATTGACTTATTTCACTCAGCATAATACCCTCCAAAGAATATATGGTTTATGTATACAATAGAATATTACTCAGCCATTAGAAATGAAAATACCCACCATTTGCTTCAACGTGGATGGAACTGGAAGTCCTAGTCTTTCTTCAAAACTCAATTCAAGCACCACTTCTTTTGTGAAATCTTATCTATAGCTCCTCTGGACTCTAATCACTTCTTATAAGTATTTCCATTATTTAACTGATCATGAATTCTACTTGGCTGGTTTTGTGTCTGCCTCTTTATACTTAGCTGCTCCTCCCTAAGGGCCCAGGCCATACTGCTCTGTAGTCTCAAGAACTAAGTTCAAGTGCCAACTTCACACTCTACTAGCATCTTCTATGTGCATCTGTATCTGTAGACGTACAAGCAATGCTGGCCATGTATGTTGTTGTGAGAATAATTCAAAATAATGTGTGAAAACCCTCAGAAAGGTTATTGATTTTTATTATTACATGTCATTTTTATTTTCATGGATACATACTGTGCATAGTGCTTAATATATAAAAAACAATTTTTAATGTTTTTCCAATGAAGGGGGTGGAAGGATGTACAGGAGAGTCATGTATATTTTTGATCAAGGTTCCCAAGAGTATATTCAGGGAGGGAGCAATAGCTTTTTTTTTTTTTCCTGACGCCTTTAATTCTGTCACTACTAATTTGTGTTAAGGTAAAATATTGTATTTAGGTGAACCTCTTTCATCTTAGAGGGTAATGGTCTAGGAAATCAGACTGCCAGATTTCAATCCAGCTCTGGAACTTGTGAAACATGAGATTTCAGAGAGGATATTTAGCTTCTACTTAACCTTCCTGATCTCTATCCAAACATTTATTCATTCAATGCTCAACAAACACATATGTGATGTTCTGTTGATTCTTCCTCCTCTTCAGGAGGAAGGAGAAAAAGAGGCACAGTGATGAGGGTCATGAACTCTGTTTTAAGTATCCAGGATATGAATTGAAGCTTGTGGTTCCAAAGCTCATATTCTAATTAGAGAACTAAACTGCAGTGATTAGTCAGGCATGGGATCTTTGCTTACTATGCAAAGGAGATTTAGCATTTGAGTCTATGTCAGGAACCACCTGTACCAAGGGAAATCCCAACACTGTCATTATGACATCATCTCAGTGGTTACAAAGCACAGGGGAGCTCTTGAGCTGTAGTAGTACAGATCCTGTCATAGTCACTAATAGGAAAAGGACACAGAAACCTGGTAAGTTCTGCATTATAGCACTGGTCAGTCAAAACATGACTATGGTCAGCTTAAAGCTAAGATAGTGGTCAATTCAAATCCATGGTTGTGTCATTTTGAAGATTCTGAGTGTTTGGAGGCACGATTAGATACACAGTTGATGTCTGTCAGTGCTGAGCTGTTCTTCAGCAAGTGACCTTGATCTGCTCAGAATAAAGGAGTTTCTTTCATGGTATTTGATAGTATCGTATGTATGGGGAGCACTAGTAATGCTGAAATCCTGTGACTCTACCCCTGGGACAAGGAAAGATTAGACTCAATGGCCAGTTTGTTAGCTTGTTATCCACCAACCTCATTGATTTCTCTTGTACAGCTGAGATACAGAGCTAATCAATGCCTGTTCAATCAGTGTCATGGCATCATCTGACTTCAGGACATATCACAAAAATACTCAGAATTTTCAGCAGAATGGCAAGTGCCTGGCTGGATCATTGGTGGAGGATGTGACACCTGATCTAGAGTCATGTGTCTAGTTTCTATGTTGGACATGGAGCCTCTATAAGGAAAAAAAATTATGAGACACATGTGGTAGTATGTCTGATAACATCATCACTCTGAGGCCTAAAACATGCTTGAATGTCATGAATTCAGAATAACTGTTCATCATGTTTGGTCAGTTGAAGGAAAGCTAGTTCTTGGAATAGCCCTCATTGGACAGCATTCTTGGAACGTCCTGGGTTCTACGTCAGCTTGGGAGCAGTCCACTTGTAATTGAGGGTTGTCCACTGGTGCCCAGGATGACTCCGTGTGAGAAAGCTGGCAGTGTTTACACTGGGGAAGGTTGATCACAATTGGGTGACTGTCGCCATACCACATCTTTACTTTGGGTCAACTGCTTTGTGTTTTGGGTCAGGGATTGAAACCAGGAGTTAGATGACTGAGGATATGGACCTTACTCTTGGCTCAGGCAGTCCCCCAGTTTGTGAAATGTCTTCCATAGAGAATCAAGGGCAGGAAGATTTGAGACATAGGCAGAGGCAGCTTTTGGACCAGGAGTGCAGAGCATGATCTCCATGACACTTGGAAGGTCTCAGGTATTCAGGTACTCTCTACACACATATTCAACCCCACTCCTCTCCTGGACCCCTTACTCATCATATTGTAACTCTTGGCAAGTCATCAACACAATGATTTCAGATCTCAATTAATATGTTGTTCTGTATTTCCATATTGTCTCATCTAAAGAAAGATATATGCCCACACAGTGTCTGCTAGCGATTTTCCTTTCCATTTGACAGTAAGTGCATTTGATATCATCTCATCTCTTCATGATTTTCAAGCCTATAATACAGTGTTGTTAATTACAGGCCCTTGATTGCAGATAGAAATCCAGAACATTCTGAATTTGCATCATTGAAGTTTGTACCCTACCTGCATCATTTCCCACTTTTCCTCCTTCTAGCTCCTATACTATTCTCTGATGCTGTGTATTGACTATTCTAGGTTCCCCATATATGTCCCAACATGCAGTATCTGTCTTACACTGCCTGCTTATTTCTCTTACATAATGGCCTCCATAGGCATGCATGTCATTACAATTATTGAGATTTCCTTTCTCATAACATGGATTAATATTTCATTAGAGATGAATAATATTTCATTATTTTATTAGAGATAAATTAATTTTTATCCTTTTGTTCATCAATGAACATGATGTTGTTTCTTTTTTCTCCAACGTTGTAAATGCTATTGCACTACATGTGCAGAAACCTTTGTAAAAATCAGATTTCAACACTTTGAAGTCTATTTGCCAAACCTAAGACTTCTAGATTAATGTGACAGATCTTTTTAAATATTGTGAGGGCACTCAATGTTGTTTTTCATTCTGACTTTATCAGTTTATATTCTTGTTTGGCTACCTTAAGAATACTGCAACTCCGAAGCCTTTGTACAGCCTACTGAGCCAGGTGGCTCTGCAAGACAATGATGTGTAATGGGATCAATAGTTTGAACTCTGATAATGTTACCAATCATTTTGGATTGTCTTCTAACATGAAGATGTCAACAGCTCTTTCTATGCTCATCCATTTCCTAGGATGTACAATTAAAAGCCCAAAACAAAAACTATTTATGAAATCAACTGGATACAATTAGCCTGAAAAGTGGGTGAAAATATTTCAAGTTTGCAGAAAAAGAAAAATACACCCATCCAATGAGTCAATGGAAGGTACAATAAAAAAATCATTCATTAAATTGACTCAAGAAACATTGTTCTAGGGCTACTGCATGTTTCTGCCAGCTAAGTTTCTGCCTCCTGGTTTTCAGCTGTGGTCATGATCTCAAAGTCATCAGATTCACCAATATTCAATATGAAGCCTGCTTAGTATTCTCTCTTCCTTTCCCTCTGACCCTCTGCTCCTTACACTAACTCTTTGCCTCTCTCTGAAAAAAAATCATTATTACATTTTGCTTAGGCTGCCAAGTAAAGAAAAATATACTAAACCATATATACTAAGCCATATTCCTTATGTTTCATGTGTGAACATCTTAATTTAAATTTAAATGGTCTGGCATAGTAAAACATATTGAGAAATCTAATTACATCAGATTAAATGGTAGCTGTTGAGAAGCTAGCATTTGGATATATTAGTCCATGTTAAATATTAACACATAAAACTATTATTGTGGTTTAATAAATAGACCTCACTACTGACATTAGAGTTAGTCTGATGTCACAATGCAGCATATAATATAAACATTTTTCCTATCACCAAATCCTTTGGCACATAATTTCCACAATTATTCATACCTACACTATTGGGCAACATTCACCACAAAGTACAAAGTGATTTGGTCATATTATTATCATTGCTGTTGACCACTAATATTAAGGACTGCTCTGTGCTATGCATTAGTGTGCATTTTGATGTATGCATAATATAATGTATCTCAGGAGCTTGAAAACATGACCCAAGACAAAGGGAGGTGCTTTGCAAAGGAACCACTATGGTGCCCACGTTACTACTGCTTCTACTTTTGGGTCAAGATGACCCCCAAGGATACATTTGTTTAAGGTATACCACACATGGACACAGCTCAGCTGGTGGCTCAGGCAAAAGCTCCATGCAGAAGAGCTGCACAGCTCCTGGAACAGTTTGTCCAGCATCTCAGGTAGCGGCCCCACGGGGATGGAGCTGGGCAGACTTAGAAATGCATTTCAGGACCGCAGGCCCCAGAGACCAAAAACCGCTCAGTACCCCATCATTTAATAGTGAAATTTGCAAATTCCAAAAATAAAGAAAAGACCCTTAAATCAGCAAAAGACAAAAAATCCCTAACTTTTATGGAGAAAAGCCTTAAGATAACAGCAGACTTCTCCACAGAGACCTGGCAGGCTGGAAAGGACTGACAAGATATATATAGTGTCCTAAATGAGAAGAATATCCAGCCAAGAACATTTTATCCACAAGACTCTCATTCAGAATAGGAGAAGAGATAAAGAGCTTCCAAGATAGGCAGAAACTGAAAGAATATGTGACCATCAACCTGACTCTGCAAGAAATACTAAGGGGGACTCTGTACTACAAAGAGGAATGGCAAGGAAAGAATCCACAAAAACAGGGACTTAATAGGTATCACGATGACACTAAACTCATATCTTTCAATAGTAACTCTGAATGTGAATGGGCTTAATGACCCCATTAAAAGGCGCAGGGTGTCAGACTGGATAAAAAAGCAAGACCCATCTATTTGCTGTCATCAAGAGACTCATTTTAGACATAAGGACACCTACAGCCTGAAAATAAAAGGTTGGAGAACCATTTACCAATCAAATGGTCCTCAAAAGAAAGCAGGGGCAGGTATCCTTATATCAGATGAATTAAAGTTTATCCAAATGACTATAATAACATATGAAGAGGGACACTATATTATATTTAAAGGATCTATCCAACAAGAAGACCTAACAATCATCAATATTTATAGCCCTAAAAAATATTTATACCCCAAATGTGGGAGCTGCAAAGTATATCAATCAATTAATAACCAAAGTTAAGACATATTTAGATAATAATACACTTATAGTTGGCGACTTGAATACGGTGCTTTCTACAATCGACAGATCTTCTAAGCACAACATTTCCAAAGAAACAAGAGCTTTAAATGATACACTGGACCAGATGGAATTCAAAGATACTTACAAAACGTTATATCCAAACGCAACTGATTACTTACTCTTCTCAAGCGCACATGGAACTCTTTCCAGAGTAGACCACATGCTGGGTCACAAATCAGGTCTTAACTGATACCAAAAGATTGGGATCATCCCCTGCATATTTTCAGACTATACTCCTTTGAAACTAGAACTAAATCACAAGAAGAAGTTTGGAAGGATTTCAAACACATGGAGAGTAAGGACCATCCTGCTAATACATGAAAGGGTCAATCAGGAAATTAGAGAAGATTTAAAAAGATTCATGGAAACTAATGAGAATGAAGATACGACTATTCAAAATCTTTAGGATACATCAAAACCAGTCCTGAGGGGGATATATATCGCAATACAACCATCCATCCAAAAAGTGGAAAGAACTCAAAAACAAAAGCTAACTCTGTACCCAAAGGAGCTGGAGAAAAAAAAGCAAATAGATCCTACACCCAGCAGAAGGAGAGAGTTAATAAAGATTCGAGCAGAACTCAATGAAATAGAGATCACAAAATCTGTGGAACAGGTCAACAAAACCAGGATTTGGTTCTTTGAAAGAATTAGTGATATAGATAAACCATTCCCAGCCTTATTAAAAAGAAGAGTGAAAAGATTCAAATTAATGAAATCATAAATGATAAAAGAGAGATCACCACCAATACCAAGGTAATAAATATGATTTTAAAAGCTTATTAGCAGCTATACGCCAATAAAATAGGCAATCTAGAAGAAATGGACACATTTCTGGACAACCACAAACTACCAAACCAGGAACAGGAATAGAAAACCTGAATGGACCAAATGCCAGGGAGGAAATAGAAGCAGTCATCAAAATCTTCCAAGACACAATACTCCAGGGCCAGATGGCTTCCAACGGGAATTATATCAAACATTTTAAAATAAACCATATCTATAATACTAGAGCTGTTCAGAAAGATAGAAATATTTGGAATACTTGCAAACTCCATTCGAATCCATCATCACCTTAATTCAAAAACAAAGACTCCACCAAAAAAGGAGAATTATATACCAATATCCCTGAAGAAGATGGATGCAAAAATTTTCAAAAACATAGTAGTCAATAGGATCCAACTATACTTTAAGAAGATCATTCACAATGACCAAATGGGATTATTCCTGGGATTCAAGGCTGACTCAATACACGTAAAGCAATCAATGTGATTGATTATATAAGCAAGAGAAAAAACAAGAACCATATTATCCTCCAACTGGATGAAGACAAAGCATTTGACAAAATACAGCATCCATTCCTGATCAAAACTCTTCAGAGTGAAGGAATAGAGGGAATATTCATCAGCATCTTAAAAGCCATCTAAGAAAAGCACACAGTGAATATCATTCTCAATGGGGAAACACTAGGAGCCTTTCCCCTAGGATCATAAACAAGAGAGGGATGTCCACTCTCACCACTGCTATTCAACATAGTACAAGATGTCCTAGCCGCAGCAATTAAGCAACAACAACAACAACCAAAAAAGGCATTCAAATCGGCAAAGAAGCTAAACTCTCCCTCTTCACAGATGACATGATACTGTACGTAGAAAACCCAAATGACTCCACCCCAAGATTGCTAGAACTCATACAGCAATTCGGCAGTGTGGCAAGATACAAAGTCAATGCCCAGAAATCAGTGGCATGTCTATACACTAACAATGAGACTGAGGAAATAAAAATTAAGGAGTCAACCTCACTTACAATTGTACCCAAAAGCATAAGATGCCTAGGAATAAACCTAACCAAAGAATTAAAGGATCTATACCCTAAAAACTACACTTCTGAAAGAAATTGAGGAAGACACAAAGAGATGGAAAACTATTCCATGCTCATGGATTGGAAGAATTAATATTGTGAAAATGTCAATATTACCCAGGGCAATTTACATATTTAATGCAATTCCTATCAAAATACCATGGACTTTCTTCAGAGAGGTGGAACAAATCATCTTAAGATTTGTGTGGAATCAGTAAAGACTGCAAAGAGCAAGTGGAATATTGAAAAAGAAAACGAGAGCTCGGGGCATCACAATGTCAGATTTCAGGTTGTACTGCAAAGCTGTGGTCATCAAGGCAGTGTGATACTGGCACAAAAATAGTTGCATAGATCAATGCAATAGAATAGAGAATCCGGAAGTGGACCCTCAACTTTATGGGCAACTAATATTCGACAAAGCAGGAAAGGCTTTCCTTTGGAAAAAGACAGTCTCTTCAATAAGTGGTGCTGGGAAAATTGGACATCCACATGCATAAGAATGAAACTGGACCATTCTCTTACACATACACAAAGATAAACTCAAAATGGATGAAAAATCTAAAAGTGAGACAAGATTCCATCAGAATCCTAGAGCAGAATACATGCAACAGGCTTTTTGAACTTGACCACCATAACTTCTTGCAAGACACATCCATGAACGCAAGAGAAACAAAAGCAAAAGAGAACTATTGGGACTTCATAGAGATAAGAACCTTTTGCACTGTGAAACAGTCAAAAAATGTAAAAGACAAGATACAAAATGGTAAGATATTTACCAGTGATCTATCAGACAAAGGGCTAGTATCCAAGATATAGAAAGAACATGGCCAACAAACAGATAGAAAATGCACACCATCACTTGACATCAGGGAAAAACAAATCAAAACCACAATGAGATACCACCTCACACCGGTGAGAATGGGGGAAATTAACAAGACAGGAAACAACAAATGTTGAGTAGGATGTGGAGAAGGGGAACCTTCTTGCACTGTTGGTGGGAATGTGAACTGATACAGTCACTCTGGAAAACTGTGGAGGTTCCTCAAAGAGTTAAAAATAGATCTGCCCTATGACCTCGCAATTGCACTGCTGGCGATTTACCCCAAAGATACAGATGTAATGAAACACTGGGTAAACTGCACCCCAATGTTTCTAGCAGCAAAGTCCACAATAGGCAAACTGTGGAAGGAACCTCTTTGTCCTTCAAAAGATGAATGGATAAAGAAGATATGGTATATGTATACAATGGAATATTACTCAGCCATTAGAAATGACAAATACCCACTATTTGCTTTGACATGGAGGGACCTGGAGGGTATTATGGTGAGTGAAGTAAGTCAATCGGAAAAAGACAAACATCATATGCTCTTATTCATTTGGGGGATGTAAAATATAGTGAAAGGGAATAAAGGGAAAGGATAGAAAATAAGTGAAAATATCAGTGGTGGTGACAAAACATGACAGATAACTCTGAGAAATTAACTTGGGGTAGTGGAAGAGAAGTGGGTGGGGTGTCTAGGTGATTGGGTCATGGGTAGTGACACCTCCTTCAGGAAAAGCAACTTCCTCCATTTGTCCTGTCATTTATTTGGGCACCAATATCTCAAACATGATGTTCCATCTGGCTTCTTTATGTCATCGGGAGCTTTAAAATCAGTTCAGACAGACAGTATAATGGGAGCTGAGCCTCATGGTGTCCTCTTTTGTACCTGCAGGTGGCCTCACGAACTTGTGAAAGCAGTATGTATTCTGCAACTGGGCTCTTCCTGTATTTCGTCAGGAGCAACAATCTGATTCTGGGTTCTCACTGGAATGAGGATCACAGGTGTAGAGGAAAAAACAAAAAAAATGAGTAGGAGACATCAGTGAGGGTGACAAACATGAGAGATTCCTATCCTGGAAAACAAATGGGGGTATTGGAAGGGGAATTGGTGGTAGGATGGGGTTACTGGGTGATAGGCAGTGTGGGGTGCCCTTGATGGGATAAGCACTGTGTGCTACACCATATGTTGGCAAATCAAACTCCAATATAAATATACACAAAACAGTGACCACCAGAAAAGCAGTCTTCCAGGTGGAAACCCATGGTCATTTATTTTCAAGCAAAGATGTATCATTCATGTAACAAATTTGTGTCCATGGAGGTAAGAGGAAGTGGAAGGACATGGACTCCAGTGCTCACTGAGCCCAGCCAAGGGATGGAGGCTGATTCCAGAGTCAAAGTACTCTGTGCAGTTCCATTTTATGGTCTACGGGACATCAGTTTGAGTGTTTCCCTGAAATGCTCTTAGATTCCTCAGGTCCAAACTTTGTGTCCTCATACTCAAGATGACAAAAGCACTGATTACAATTTGTCCCTGCAAAGTCATCAGCAAAACGTCCCTCATTTCTTGTCCCTACACTACTTAGCCCTGAGAAGTCCCTGATCTAAAACCCCTGGACAGAGATCCAGTTCCAGGTTGCAAAGTATGTGCACAGCTTTTCTGGGGTGTTGGGCCCCACACTAAACTAGGTACCTACCCAGGCTCTAGCCTGTATAAGGAAGGAAAGTGTGAGGTCCTGAAAAGGGTGATGTGTCACCTTTCTGCCTCATTCATCTGAATATGACCAGCACAGATGTGTGGGGTCATAGTCTTGTCCTTGCCCACCATCAGCACGTTCTGGGATTCCT
Source organism: Canis aureus (assembly GCF_053574225.1). Lineage (NCBI taxonomy): Eukaryota > Metazoa > Chordata > Mammalia > Carnivora > Canidae > Canis > Canis aureus. The sequence continues at coordinate 39,091,333 of NC_135643.1, forward strand.
CTGGGTCATGAGAGTGGACATTCTTTTCTGAGTGTTGCCAGGACCTCACGTAGTGATTAGGCACCTGATGGATAAGAGCCCAGAGACCAACGGAAATGAACCATCATGTCAGGGCAGCAAATTCCACTCATGAATCCGGGGTCAGGGATGGCATAGCTGCTTCATTTTTGGATAGACCTGAGCTATCTAAGGAGGCGGCCAATAGCCAGACATGTCTACATATGTTGAAATTACTTAAAGTCATTGAAGTTACATGTTCCATCCTTCATCATACAACCACATTTCTGGTGTCCAGTAGAGTATTTTTAAACACAGATGATTTTGATCATCACAGATGGCTCTCCTTGGCAGCTGCTCTGAGTCTGACACAGCAGCTGCTCACAAAACCTTCTAACCCAGTGTGTGTCCATCATCAATCACAGGTGGAACTCAGGGGGATCCATGCCCAAGTGAGAGCTATCATGATCCTATGGAAATGGGGAAATGACAGGTGGAGGGGGTCCTTTCTCTCAAGGAATATTTGCAACTGTGTCCAATGTCTTGTTGAATGGCTATAACTCGCAAAGCCCAGAGAAGGTCGGAGGATCTGGAGGAAGAGCATGTGTTGACAGCTGTTCCCAAGCTGGCCTTAGCTGGAGTAGCAGGAATACAGGGCCCCACTCTCGAATCACCTTCTCATGCTATGTCTCTAAAGATTGGGCGGTGGAGACTATTGAGGATGCAATTACTGAAGAAAAAGAATCCTTAGGTAGGGTGTTACAATGAGGCAGGAAAATATGGAGAGCATCCCTGGGAGGAGGTGGATTATACATGCTATTTTTATTTTTATTTTTTATTTTTTTTCTATACATGCTATTTTTAGACTGAGGGTGGGCTGGATGATATCAGAAAGATTAATATAGGAATGCAATTGTATTTATCTATCTATATCATTTATTTATATATTTATTTATTTATATGAGAGAGATGAAGGGCAGAGGGAGATGGAAATTCAGACTCCACACTGAACAGAGTCTGACACAGTTCTGCCCTTAAGATCTTTGGATAATGTTCTAAGCTGCAGTCAGAAAATTTACTTACTGAGACACAAAGGTGCTCTTCTTTAGTCTATTGTATCATAAATAACAAGGTTACTTTGGTAAAATAGTAAGAAACATTCTGACCTGGGTTATGGAGTTGGTCATATTCTTCTGATTCTTATTTAATTATCATTCCTGAAGACCAGATCCCGCTCCCTTTGTCACTGGGAAGCACTAAAGTCCTAACTTATGTTTGGTTAGAATTTCTTAGGAATAGAGCAGGAGAGCTTTTGTTCCAGGTGATTGCCTTTGGTCTTGGATGGATCCAATCTCTTGAGATACACACTGCCATACCATTCTGAACTTGCACAAAGGGTGTTTCTGTTGCTGCCAGGTACTGGTAGAGCTAGAGACCCACTCCCTCTGCACCTATATGTCACACCGTAGCAGTGTCGGGCTACGCTCAGTTCTGGCCAGGGGTGTAAGGGCACTCTAGGGATGGACATCATAGAAATGTTCCCTCCCAGCACATGCCTCAGGTTCCAGCAGAAGTGAGTTGGGAGGTACGGTCAGTAGCTCAGTTCCCTCCTCCTTTCCTTGCACAATCCTCAGTCCTGGGACAAAAATAAAATCTGTACTTGCCTGTCTGTGAGAGAGGCTCAAGTGCAGCCACCTTAGGCCATCGCTGGGTGGACAGAATCTGGAGGAAAATTTGAAAGCTCCTGGTCGGGTGGTACACACTTGTGCTCAAGGTTCTGCAGAGTGAGTCTCCTGGTCTGACCAGGCCTAGGACAGGCTCTAGGCAGGGCGGCCAGGGTTTCTGTTCCTGTCTGATTTCACTACTATAACCACACAGTACAGGGCCTGCTCCCCATACCAGGGTCTTGGACCAGCCTCAGACTTTCCCTCATGCCTGCCTGGAGCCCATGGCCCAGTCTTTCAGAAGCAGGGCAAATGCTGGCTCGAGCTGGTATTGATGCGGCCTCATCTGCTTTGGAAAACCCATAATCCCAGATTTAAACTAAAGGATATTGGGAAGATATTTTACCTCTACCATCACATTCACCTCCTCTGTGGGCTACAATATGTATGGGCTGTTCTAAAGATTCAGTGTCTCCCAGATTTAGGAGTCTCTCATGGTTTGTGTCACTCTCTAATTTTTCCCACTCAATTCCACTCCTTTCCCTCATAATGCCTTTCCCTATTTCTTAAATGCCAAGAGGAGGGCATTTGATAAGATGAGCACTGGATGTTGCCAAATTGAATTTACATAAAACTAAATAAATAAGCATTTAAAATATATATAAATGTTAAGCTTGTCTCAAGTATCTAAGAGCACCCCAAGCACAAAGTAGTCAACATAGCCCAGTGAGATGGCACCCTCATGACCACATGCAACCCCAACCCATAGGCCCGCAGCCCATTGCAACTACTCCAGCGTTTCCTGTATTGGATCTTTGATCAACTGATTAAGGAGGGTCGCATAAGAAGCTGATCAATCTCAAGCATTCCCTCACCATAGAATATAATGGCTTTTGGAGGTGAAGGAGAAGAGAAATGAGCAATTAATGCTTGGGAGAAACAAGAGAGTGAAGCAGGAGTGAGCAGAAAGAGGGATCATAACGTGGGATGAGAAAGTCATAGAAAATTTGCTGGCTTCTTTGAAGAATGGGATGACAGGCCTTGTTTCCTGGTTCAGGATATTGAATATGAGACCAGGGAAAGCACAGAGACTCAAGGCCATTCCCATCATAGATTTGAAAGGATGTTGTTTCTAGGTATGTGTGGATGAGAAGACTAGAGCAGAAGGCAAAACTGAGTTCTGGGGTTCAGGACATAGATCCTAGGAGCTGTGACTCATCCTCCTGTACCCTTAACTGTCCTCTATTCTTTCATCAGACCATCCATCCCCGTTCGTATGCTGCTGCACAAGGAATATTATTTTGGTGACTGTGGAGACTCAGTATTAAATCAACTTCATATGTAACTTATTTCCTGTCATTCATTTTATACTATTTTGTTTTGTAAGTAGTCATTTGTTACATTTTGAGATAGAGAGACTCTGTTTTTTGCGGGGTGGGGCAGAAGGTGTGAGAGAACCCCATGAAGATAGGCTGCAAATCCTGCTATTGAGCTCAAACCAGCACCCTGAGTTCAGGACATGAGCTAATTCCTTGATAAGAACCTGATCTATTAAGTCACCAGGCACCACCATCGTCTCTCTTAATGATATGCTCCTATGGAGGATTCTCATCTTGCAGCATTTGCGGTCATCCAGCACTTGACAACTTGGGATCTTTAAATGTATAATCTCTCTCTTCTTCCTAGCCCAAAAACTTCCCTAGCCTTCTCCTAGTAGAAGGTCCCCAGGGAACTTGGAAAATTGAAAGTATAAATAATAGCCAGATAGTTCATTCAGAGAGATTTCTGACCCACAGCCAATCATGGAACCAGCTCATTATCTTGCAGTTATTCAAGGGAGAAGGCCTTGTTTATATCAGATAGAGCGTAGAATGTTTGGCGGCTGTACCCAGCACCTGGTGTTTGTTTACATCAGAATATTTGGTCCACCTGATTCAAGATTCTACCGAATAACCTTATACCACTCTAGCCACAGGCTCAGGATTCCACACCATAACCACTGTCACACTGAGAACTATGAATAACTGAGAGCTTTCCTAACACTTGTCCCAAGTTCCTACCTAGTACCACCGATCAGTAAGAATCATCATTCACAATTACATATGGTGCCTCACTTCTGGACAGCTCTCTATACCCTCTGCATACAATAGCTTCTCATTAAGGCATAACTGAAGCCTTCCATTTAAACCCTACAGTGAGTTTGCACCCTTCAGTCTGATGCTGGGGCTCTGCTCAACACAAATAATAGTGGCTGACTCCCTTGCTCTAACATGATCTGAGTCAATATTCTTTAATTACTTTCATTTAGTTGGCCATCGTTCATCATAAGGGATCCATGGGACATGTTCAGAGCATCCTATTGCTTTGAGCAAGGGCACTCAAAGAGGCCCTCTGTGCCTTGCTCTTGGCAGCTATCGAGTCCATGGGAGGAGCCCTCCCATGAAGAGGGAGCCCTCAATCTGAAATGTGTTCTCTGAGGCAGTTCCTAGACAGCTTGTACTCAGTATGGCACCTGGATACCATTTTTGTTCCCACTTCTTTGGACTCTTATGGAATCAGACTATTCCTTTAGGTCCCCTTATGCTGTTTTTGGTTACCATTTTGTGCATCGCTGTGCTGTGTAAAACTGGTGTGTGTCATAAGAAGAAGCATCTGAGCATAGAAGCAGGAATAGTGCCCTATGAGTCTTCACTGAGCCAGCATCACAGAGCAGTGAGTGTGAGGATCTCACAGGACTGGCATCCACCCTGAAAAAGAACTTTTCTGAGGCTCAGAAATCCCATCAGTTGAGTTTCTCTGACTATCTCAGTTTTGTGTCCTGAAAGTATTCACTCTGAGGTTGTGCCTGCTGGGGTGGACACATCATTAGCTGTTTGTTCCGTGCTGACCAGTTGTAATTTTGGGGGACTCATGGAATGAGGTACACAAATTCCATCAAATGTTACTAGCTGTCTTGGGACCAACTAACCTGAATCCTCCCCTCTACCTGAAATCATGTTTGTTTCTCCTATGTCTGGTTCTCTCGATTTTAATTCTTGATCCACACCACTTCACCAATGTGTTTTGGGACTTCAAGGCCAACTCTGGATTAATAGAACTGAACAAATTAATTCCCTAGAGAAATCTCTTAAAAAAGAAGGAGGATGAAAGGGCAGCACCGTTGGTTGATACACTGAGGCCTCACAAAGGAAATAGGCATCAAATTTGTTTCATTAACCATTTTTTTTTTGGCCAAAGCTAAAGAACAATTTGACAATGCTAGGGAAGAATAAACTAGAGGCACCTCTTTAGTAAATGCTCCTACTCGCCTTCCTCTAGCTGTTTTTCTCCACTTCTATCTTATTATCCTGTTTTGTTTCCTCTTGCACCTCCTACCCACTCCTCCCCTTCTCCAGATACCTAACTTTCTGCAACAATTCATCTGAAGCATCAAAGTGCCACGTGCTTCTAAAAATAGACCCCTCCCATAGCCAGGTGTGAGGAAAGAGTAAACAGTTGAAACATTGAACTGAGCTTAATGAAGACATACACTGGAATTTTTTCTAACCCCCTAACCCCCCAAAAAAGCCAAGGTGTATTCATATGCTAATAGAATTCTTTTAGATGCAGGTATGACCTGGTGTTACCTGTCCATTATCAGCTTATACACACTCATGGTTTGATATTCAGATGACCCATTTTGAATAGCAAAGCTGTTTGGACTGACCTGGAAAGTTACCTACAAGATCCCCTTTTCAATGGAAAATTAATGGTCAACAACATATACATAGAATGGGAGTGGGCAGACTCTTGATTTTTCCTTGGTTCATGATCTCAGGCTTCTGAGATCAAGCCCCTAATCAGGCTCCATGCTGAGCAAGGATCCTGCTAAGAGATTCCCTTCATCCTCATCTATCCGTAACCCTAACTAGAAACACTCTTTCCCTCTTTCAAGAAGAAAATAATAAAACAAGAATGAAATAAAAAATAATGGAGCTTTCAAGCCATCCAAAAGATCTCAATGAATGCTATGTGTATTCATCAAAATGAAGGAGATGAGTCTGAGAAAGTAATATGGTTCATGATTCAAAGTATATGACATATTCAAAAAAAGAAAACTGTAGAATATGAAATGTATTCATGTATTTGCTCTCAATCTTCACAAGAAGTAATATAGAGTTCAAAGAAATTACAATTTTGCTGGAACACAGTTCATTATTTAGGATATAACCTATTTAAAGAGAGGAAAATATTTTCAGTTGTCCATTTAAATAGGAAAAGCTTTCAGAATCCTGTGAGTTCCCTTGGTGCAAGTACACAGTAGCAAAGATGGTTACCCAGTCCATTCCCTTCAGTAATCCTGGTTCTTTCACTGTAAATTAGGAGCTGGAATATCCATAAATCTAGGAATTTCAGCACCCAGACTAGAAGGCACTACTTTACTACATGCAGAGATGGCAACATCTTAAAAAACAGTTAGGATATTACCCAAGTTTTTCACCACCAAGTTAAGGCAAATGTTCCTCAAATGTTCCTAGAAGCCTTGTCTGTTCTTCAACTGGAGATGTTTCTAAAGGAAGAGAGAAATATGAAAAACTACCCTGACACCTCACTAAAAGGGACCTTATGATGTCTATGTAAAAAGAGCAATGGAACTCTAGGATTTTCCAACTTTAACAAAATTTTAAAAAATTCAGAATTGGTTGTAATAAAAAGCTACTCAAAGAGACATCTCTTTTTTTTCCAGGAAAATAGTTTATTTTGGTCCTTTAACATCCAGGTTGAGTATCTCATAGTGTAGCATTTATTTCGTTCTTGTTGTTTCAGTTCAATTTGCCAATGTATAGCATAACACCCACTGCTCAGCCTGCCAGCTGTCCCCCTCAGTGACCATCAGCCAGTCACCCCAATCCCTTGCTCAACTCCCTTTCCAGTTCCCCTAGTTTGTTTCTCAGAGTGAGTTGTCTCTCATGTTTTTTCAAGAGGGAGAATCTTAAGCAGGATCCAGGCACAGCAAGTGGCTGTCACATGGCTTCATCTCAAGAACCTGAGGTCATGACCTGTACAAAAATCCAGAGTCACAATCTTAACCAACTGAGACATAGAGGCTTTCCAAGGCTCAATCTCTTTTTATTACAGAATAACAATTCCTCGTAGGAATTACATTGAAGATTCTTTTTCATTCACTTAAAGAGGGACAGCTTCGTAGTCTCTAGTTTGGATGATACTAAATAAAGGTGAATTTATTTGCAAAAGAAACTTGAATTTCTTGGGAAATGACAGTTTCATGGACTAACCATCTGAATAACTTTGGGTGAAGCCCTTAAAATTGTTTTTTCAGATGGATGGAAGATGGTGGGGTAGAGGTACTAATGTCAGCTAGTCCCCTAAAATTAGCTATATAACTATCAAGCCATCCTGAACACCAGAGAATTCAAGCTGAAATCTAATCAAGAATGGCTGATACTACTAAATAGAAAAGTTAAAAAAAATTGTCTGGTGGAATGGAAAAGCAAAATGGAAGGGATTAATCAGAAGATAATGAGCGGCTTGGAGGTAGCATGTGTAAGCCAGTTGCTTGAAAATGAAAGAGCCCTGATGTTCAAAATCTGGACCTTTAGAAATGTGTTTCTCCAGAGAATTCCCTGCCCTGCCATAAGTGAAAGGGCCCAGACCACAGGTAAGTGAGTGGAGTCTCAATATTCCTGGAAGCCAGAAAGTACCCAAGCACCTGAGCAAGCACAGACCCCATGTATTGGTTCAGGGAAATGGGTTTGGATCAGCAAGCATGGGAGAATGTTCAACTTGAGGTGCCATTATCCACGGTCTCATGCTTGGCCAGGAGACCATGGTCCATGCTGGGTCCATACAAGGGACTGGAACACATCTTCCCCCTTCCTCTGGGAGGCAGATTGTGTGACCATTGGACAGGTTGATCGTTCCTTATGGGGGACCAGTGACCACACAAAAAGGGACAAACTTCCCTTTCCTCCAGGAAGAGGGGGTAAGAGCAAGAGCTGCAAAGCCTCTCCCTGAGGAAATGTAAACATTGCACATTTCAGTGTCCCCCCATGTCTGCTAGGAGAGAATTGTAGGAGGCATCACTGGAGTCTGCAGATTTGTCAATCACCACTTCACTCATCTCCAGGGCTGGAGATCGATTGTGGTCTTTTTTCCTCTCACCCCGAAAATATATGAAAGGATTCAGGGAACAAATCACCCACAGAGCAAACAGCTTACAATGAGCCTAACACCCTGACAACTTCGCTGCAATAGCACCCAGGCACAGACCCCTGAGAATATGTGCAGCAGGCCCTTCCTAGGAGGATCACCTGGAAGAACAGGTGACCAGCACATTTCCTGACCAAACAGAACTGGAACTTCCAGCACCAGGGGAACATAGCAAAGCAGCTCAAGGTTTTCCTTTTATGATATGATATTATTTCAAGACAAAATTATCCAATTTTTAAAATTCTTGTCTAACCTAGATTATTGATTTATCACATCTTTTTAAAATCTTTCATTTTAACTACTATATTTTAAAGCCATATTCTAATAGCTCATGAAAATTCCCACAATATTGGAGCAAACATTTCAATAAAGAGGACCTACACGTGGCCAAAGGCACAAGGCACATGAAAGAATGCTCCACATCACTTGTGAACAGAAAAATATAAATCAAAACCACAATGAGATACCAAATTACATTGGTGCAATTGCTAGATTTTAAAACCTTCGTAGGTGAGGATGTGGAGAAAAAGGGGAACCCTCTGACACTGGATGGTGGGAATGAAACTTACAACAGCCACTATGGAAAATGGTGTGGAGTGTCCTCAGGAAGCTCATAATAGAGTTTCTGATCCAAAGTGTTTCTCTCAGATCCAGGGGCGATATGGCAGAAGAGTAGGATCCCCAAGTCACCTGACGCCACCAAATTACCTACATAACTTTCAAATCATCCTGAAAACCTATGAATTAGGGTTGAGATTTAAAGAGAGAACAGCTGAAATGCTACAGTGAGAAGAGTGCACGCTTCTATCAAGGAGGAAGATGGGCAGAAAAAGAAATAAAGAGACAAAAGGCATCCAAGGGGGTGGAGCTCCATAAGGAGCCAGGCTAAGGTCTGGGACAGTGCCGCCAGTACAGGAGAGCCCCGTGTCTGAGAAGCAGTAGTTTCACCAATCTTCCCAGATGGAAAGGCACTAGCAGGGAGTTAGAGAGAGATCCCAGAAGGGGCAGGGATGCCCTCAGGCTCCCAGGGATACTAACAGAGGACCTCAGCCCCTAGGAGAACACCCCAAACCTCACAGCCAAGCTCCCTAAAGGACTGCAGCACATGCCTGGCTGGACCTGGGAATAGCTTGGAGGTGGTCCAGCAGAGGCTTCCTGTGGAGGTGGCTGCCCAGCCCTGGGAGCAGCTCCGGGGCAGCTTGGGCAGATGCTCCACCCAGAGAGAGCTGCATGAATGGGAGCGTGATTCCAACAGCACAGGCCAGGGAGCACAGAGCACATGAGACACATCCCAAGATCTGGCGCTCCCCACCGGGACAAGCAGAGGGTGCGAGGGCACAGAACAGCAAGGACGCTCCAGCCTCCAGGATGGCCAGAGCTGAGCAGATTGGCAGCCCCCAACCCTAGAGCATCCAGGCCCCTGCAGACTGAGACCTCCATAGTTACTGCTGGAGTTGAATCCAGGGCACAGCAGACCCATCCCCTGAAGACCAGATAGACCCACAAGAGATAAACAAATTATTGACCAAGCAGCACCGAAAAGTCCCAGGGGAAATCACGAGAATTACAGAATGAAGAATGAGAGTATACTCCCCCTTGTTTTTTGTTTTTTGATTTCTGTTTGCTTCCCGCCCTATTTTTTCTTCTCTTCTCTTTTTTCCTTCTTTTTTTTTCATTTCTCTTTTCTTTTTCTTTTCATCTTTCTCTTCTCTCTTTTTCTCCTTTTCCCAATACAACATGTTTTTTGGCACTCTGCACTGAGCAAAATGACTAGAAGGAAAGACTCACCTCAAAAGTAAGAAGCAGAAACAGTCCTTTCTCCCACAGAGTTACAAAATTTGGTTTACAATTCAATGTCAGAAAGCCAATTCAGAAGCACTATTATAAAGCTACTGATGGCTCTAGAAAAAAGCATAAAGGACTCAAGAGACTTCATGACTGCAGAATTTAGATCTAATCAGGCAGAAATTAAAAATCAATTAAATGAGACGGAATCCAAAATAGACGTCCTAACGACAAGGTTTCAAGAGGTGGAGGAATGAGTGAGTGACATAGAAGACAAGTTAATGGCAAAGAAGGAAACTGAGGATAAAAGAGAAAAACAATTAAAAGATAATGAACATAGATTAAGGGAAATATGTGACAGCCTGAGGAAGGAAAATCTACATTTAATTGGGGTTCTCCAGGGCGGCAAAATGAACAGAGGTCAAGAATATGTATTTGAACAAATCACAGCTGAAAACTTTCCTAATCTGGGAAGGGAAACAGGCATCAGATCCAGGAAATAGAGAGAACCCACCCTAAAATCAATAAAAACCATTCAACACCTCGACATTTAATAGTGAAGCTTGCAAATTCCAAAGGTAAAGAGAATATCCTTGAAGCAGCAAGAGGCAAGAAATCTCTAAATTTTATGGGGAGAAATATTAGATTAACAGCAGACCCCTCCACAGAGATCTGGCAGGCCAGAAAGGGTTGGCAAGATATATTCAGGGGCCTAAATGAAAAGAACATGCAGCCAAGAATACTATATCCAGGAAGGCTCTTCTTCAGAATGGAAGGAGAGATAAAGAACTTCCAAGACAGGCAGGAACTCAAAGAATATGTGACCACCAACCCAGCTCTGCAAGAAATTTTAAGAGGGAGTCTTAAAATTCCTCTTTCAGAGGAAGTCCAATGGAATAATCAACAAAAGCAGGTACTGAATAGCTATCATGATGACACTAAACTCATGTCTTTCAATAGTAACTCTGAACATCAATGGGCTCAATGACCCTATCAAAAGGCGCTATTGCAGACTGGATAAAAAAGCAGGACCCATCTATTTGCTGTCTACAAGAGACTCACTTTAGACAGAAGGACACCTACAGCCTGAAAATAAAAGGTTGGAGAACCATTTACCATTCAAATGGTCCTCAAAAGAAAGCAGGGGTGGCCATCCTTATGTCATGTCAGATAAACTAAATTTTATCCCAAAGATTGTAGTGAGAGGTGAATAGGGACACTATATCATACTTAAAGGATCTATCCAAGAAGAAGACTTAGCAATCCTCAATATATATGCCCGAATGTGGGAGCTGCCAAATATATCAATCGATTAATTACCAAAGTTCAGACATACGTAGATAATAATACACTTATACTTGGTGACTTCAATGTAGCACTTCTAAACTCGATGGGTATTCTAAGGACAACAACCCCAAAGAAACAAGAGCTTTATTTTATTTTATTTTTTGAAACAAGAGCTTTAAATGATACACTGGACAACATGGATTTCACATATATCTACAGAAGTTTACATCCCAACTCAACTGAATACACATTCTTCTCAAGTGCACATGGAACTTTCTCCAGAAATGACCACATACAGGGTCACAAATCAGGTCCTACCAATATCAAAAGATCTGGATTGTCCCCTGCATATTCTCAGACAATAATGCCTTGAAATTAGAACTAAATCACAACAGGAAATTTGGAAGTCTTTCCAACACATGGAGGTTAAGAACATCCTGCTAAAAGATGAAAGATTCAACCAGGAAATTAAGGAAGAATTAAAACAATTCATGGAAACTAATGAGAATGAAGATACAACCATTCAAAATCTTTGGGATACTGCAGAAGAACTCCTGAGGGGGAAATACATCGCAATACAAGCATTCCTTCAAAAAGAGGAAAGAATTCAAATACAAAAACTAACCTTGCACCTAAAGGAGCTAGACAAAAAACAGCAATTATACCCGACACTGAGCAGAAGAAGAGAGTTAATACAGATTTGAGCAGAACTCAATGAAACAGAGACCAGAAGACTGTGGAACAGATCAACAAAACCAGGTGTTTATTCTTTGAAAGTATTAATAAGATAGATAAACCATTAGCCAGCCTTATTGAAAAGAAGAGATAGAAGACTCAATTCAATAAAATCATAAATGAAAAGGAGAGATTACTACCAACACCAAGGAAATACAAAGGATTTAAAAACATATTATGAACAGCTATACACCAATAAATTAGGCAATCTAGAAGAAATGGATGCATTTCTGGAAATCCACAAACTACCAAAACTGGAAATGGAAGAAATGGAAAACCTGAGCAGGCCAATAACCAGGGAGGAAATTGAAGCAGTCATCAAAAACCTCTCAGGACACAAAAGTCCAGGGTCAGGTGGCTTCCCTGGGGAATTCTATCAAACTTTTAAAGAAGAAACCATACCTATTCTAATAAATCTGTGCAGGAAGATAGAAAGAGTTGGAGTACTTCCAAATTCGTTCTATGAGGCTAGCATCACCTTAATTGCAAAACCAAAACTCCACCAAAAAGAGAATTCTAGACTAGTATCCCTGATGAACATGGATGCAAAAATTCACAAGATTGTAGCCAATAGGATCCAACAATACATTAATATTATTCACGATGACCAAGTAGGATTTATCCGCGGGACACAAGCCTGGTTCAACACTCATTAAGCAATCAATGTGACTGATCATATAAGCAAGAGAAAAAAGAAGAACCATATGACCCTCCAATAGATTCAGAGAAAGCATTTGACTAAATACAGCATCCTTTCCTGATCAAAACTCTTCAGAGTGTAGGCATAGAGGGAACATTCCTCAACATCTTAAAAGCCATCTATGAAGTGCTCACAGCAAATATCATTCTCACTAGAGAATCACTAGAAGCCTTTCCCCAAGGATCAGGAACAAGACAGGGATATCCACTCTCACCACTGATATTCAACATAGTACTAGAAGTCCTAGCCTCAGCAATCCAACAACAAAAAGACATTAAAGGCATTCGAATTGGCAAAGAAGAAGTCAAATTCTCCGTCTTCGCAGATGGCATGATTCTCTACATAGAAAAACCAGACTCCACCCCAAGATTGCTAGAAGTCATACAGTAGTTTGGCAGTGTGGCAGGATACAGAATCAATGTCCAGAAGTCAGTGGCATTTCTATACACTAACAATGAGACTAAAGGAAGAATCAATCCCATTTACAATTGCACCCCAAAGCGTAAGATACCTAGTAATAAACCTAACCAAAGAGGTAAAGGATCTCTACTCTAAAAACTACAGAACTCTTCTGAAAGAAATTGAGGAAGACACAAAGAGATGGAAAACTATTCCATGCTCATGGATTGGCAGAATTAAGATTGTGAAAATGTCAATGTTACCCAGGGCAATTTACACGTTTAATGCAATCCCTATCAAAACATCATGGACTTCCTTCAGAGAGTTAGGACAAATTATTTTAAGATTTGTGTGGAATCAGAAAAGACCCCAAATAGCCAGGCGATTATTAAAAAGGAAAACCATAGCTGGGGGCATCACAATGCCAGATTTCAGGTTGTACTACAAAGCTGTGGTCATCAAGACAGTGTGGTACTGGCACAAAAACAGACAAATCAATGGAATAGAATAGAGAATTCAGAAGTGGACCCTCAACTTTATGGTCAACTAATATTCAACAAAGGAGAAAAGGCTATCCATTGGAAAATAAAACAGTCTCTTCAATAAATGATGCTGGGAAAATTGGACATCCACATGCAGAAGAATGAAACTAGACCACTCTATTTCACCATACACAAAGATAAGTTCCAAATGGATGAAAGATCTAAATGTGAGAGAAGATTCCATCAAAATCCTAAAGGAGAACACATGCAAAACCCTTTTTGAACTTGGCCACAGTAACTTCTTGCAAGATACATCCATGAAGTCAAGAGAAACAAAAGCAAAAATGGACTATTGGGACTTCATCAAGATAAGAAGCTTTTTCACAGCAAAATAAAGAGTCAACAAACTAAAAGACAACCTACAGAATGGGAGAAGATATTTGCAAATGACGTATCAGATAAAGGGCTAATATCCAAGATCTTTAAAGAACTTATTAAACTCAACAATAAGTAGTAAACAATCCTATAATGAAATGGGCAAAAAATAAATAAACAGAAATCTCACAGAGGAAGACATAGACATGGCCAAAAAGCACATGAGGAAATACTTTGCATCACTTGCCATCAGGGGAATATAAATCAAAACCACAATGAGATACCACCTCACACCAGTGAGAATGGGGAAAATTAACAAGGCAGGAAACCACAAATTTTGGAGAGGATGTGGAGAAAAGGGAACCCTCCTGCACTGTTGGTGGGAATATGAACTGGTTCAGCCACTCCACTGTGTGGAGGTTCCTCAAGTTAAAAATAGATCTTCCCTAAGACCCAGCAATTGCACTGCTGGGGAGTTACCCCAAAGATACAGATGCAATGAAATGCCGGGACACCTGCACCCCATGTTTATAGCAGCAATGTCCACAATAGCCAAACTGTGGAAAGAACCTCGGTGTCCATCAAAAGATGAATGCATAAAGAAGTTGTGGTCTATGTATACAATGGAATATTACTCAGCCATTAGAAATGACAAATACCCACCATTTGCTTCGACATGGTTGGAAATGGAGGGTACTGCTGAGTGAAATAACTCAATCAGAGGACAAACATTATATGGTCTCATTCACTTGGGGAATGTAAAAAATAGTGACAGGGAATAAAGGACAAGGAGGAAAAAAGAGTGGGAAGTTCAGAAAGGGAGACAGTATATGAGAGATTCCTAACTCTGGGAGACGGGCTAGGGGTGGGGGTGACTGGGTGATGGGCACTGAGGGGCCACTTGATGGGTGTTATTCTACATGTTGGCAAGTTGAACACCAATAAAAAATGAAGTTACAAAAAAACCCACAAAGTGTTTACTCTCAAATATTAAACTTGTCTCCCTGGATACATCCCCTTCTAGACAGCAGAAGTTGGCTGCTGTGCATCTGAATTCACTTTGAAGAGCATTATGACATCACACGTTGCCATGGTGCCGAGAAATATACCTCTGCCTCTCTTCCCAACTGTCACTCTGAGCTGAGCATTTCAAAGTTGATTTTGAGGCAATTCTCAGCTCTCTACCTAGCGTCTTTGAAGATGGGCAATTGATGCTGCTGCGATGGTATGTTCCTAAGATCTACTGAATGCTCTTTGCTACCAACTGGATACTTAACTCGTTCTCAAACTATTTTTCCCATTGTTTAAAATTTCCTGTACCAACATTGTCTTGCGGAGTTATACCTACATGTGTTCTTTGTTCTAGACTTCTATTTTATTTTTGATTATTCTACCAAAAGAGCTGCATTGAATATTGCACATCTATTTTTTTAAAAATGTGTTACTTCCTATTATATCCTGCACCTATCATTTGTCAACACAAAGGTCCTCACAGAGGTAAGTATGGCCACGTGTGTTTTCAGGTTTTGCTAGGGTCTAAAATTTATATTGAAATAATTCATTTCAGAAATTAAGTGTGAATCTGGAAAGGTCGATATGGAGAATAATTGTCATTGTTTTAGCAATGCTTAAAATGACTTCCTCAATATTTTTCCCACAATGGGTATCAAGTTCCGTATTTGTGGGGGACTTGTTGCTACCCTCATCTTAATGTTGGCCCAAACTCACCCTGTGAATATGAGTGTCTATGTTTCAATTTATGTCCCAAACACACATTTCCTTTCACACTTCAGGCGTTTTCCAAAACTACTGTTTAGAGAGATATCGATTTTATACCATCCTTCATCCGACCTAACAATGATTATAATTAGTGTAAAAAGTATAGAAGAAGAAAAGAGGTAAAGGGGGTAATTCTGGGTGAAGACCTACAAGAGGTTTGTGGAAAGTAAGAAAATTATTTTAACTGAGTGGATAGAAAATGGAGAAAGATTTAGATGAGAATCTTGGGTGGAAGTTGCCCACTATCTATAATCATTTGCCTGTTGTGAAAGAATTGATCAACTGTCTTTTCCTTTTTTTTAATAATAAATTTATTTTTTATTGGTGTTCAATTTGCCAACATACAGAATAACACCCAGTGCTCATCCCGTCAAGTGCCACCCTTACTGCCCGTCACCCATTCACCCCCACCCCCCACTCTCCTCCCCTTCCACTACCCCTAGTTCGTTTCCCAGAGTTAGGAGTCTTCACATTCTGTCTCCCTTTATGATATTTCCTACCCATTTCTTCTCCCTTACCTTCTATTCCCTTTCACTATTATTTATATTCCCCAAATGAATGAAACCATATAATGTTTGTCCTCCTCCGATTGACTTATTTCACTCAGCATAATACCCTCCAGTTCCATCCACATTGAAGCAAATGATGGGTATATGTCATTTCTAAGGTTGAGTTATATTCCATTGTATATATAAACGACATCTTCTTTATCCATTCATCTTTTGATGGACACCGAGGCTCCTTCCACAGTTTGGCTATTGTGGACATTGCACTATAAACATTGGGGTGCAGGTGTCCCAGCATTTCATTGCATCTGTATCTTTGGGGTAACTCCTAAGCAGGGCAATTGCTGGGTCAAAGGGCAGGTCTATTTTTAACTCTGATCCTCCCAATAGATGCAGAGAAAGCATTTGACAAAATACAGCATCCTTTCCTAATCTAAACTCTTCAGAGTGTAGGGATAGAGGTAATAGTCCTCAACATCTTAAAAGCCATCCACGAAAACCCCACAGCAAATATAATTCTCAATGGGGAAGCACTAGTAGCCTTTCCCCTAAGATCAGGAACAAGACAGGGCTATCCACTCTCACCACTGCTATTCAACATAGTACTAGAAGTCCTAGCCTCTGCAATAAGACAACAGAAAGACATTAAAGGCATTCAAATTGGAAAAGAAGTCAAACTCTCCCTCTTTGCCGATGACATGATACTCTACATAGAAAACCCAAAAGACTCCACCCCAAGATTGCTAGAACTCAGGGATCCCTGGGTGCCGCAGTGGTTTGGCGCCTGCCTTTGGCCCAGGGCGCGATCCCGGAGATCCGGGATCGAATCCCACACGTCGGGCTCCCGGTGCATGGAGCCTGCTTCTCCCTCTGCCTGTGTCTCTGCCTCTCTCTCTCTCACTGTGTGCTTATCATGAATAAAAAAAAAAAAAAAAGATTGCTAGAACTCATAGAGCAATTTGGCAGTGTGGCAGGATACAAAATCAATGCCCAGAAGTCAGTGTCATTTCTATACACTAACAATGAGACTGAAGAAAGAGAAAGTAAGGAGTCAATCCCATTTACAATTGCACCCAAAAGAATAAGATACCTAGGAATAAAGCTAACTAAAGAGGTAAAGGATCTATACCATAAAAACCATAGAACACTTCTGAAAGAAATTGAGGAAGACACAAAGAGATGGAAAAATATTCTATGCTCATGGATTGGAAGAATTAATATTGTGAAAATGTCAATGTCCCCAGAGTAATTTACACGTTTAATGCAACCCCTATCAAAATACCACAGACTTTCTTCAGAGAGAACAAATTATTTTAAGATTTGTATGGAATCGGAAAAGACCCCGAATAGCCAGGGGGATTTTAAAAAAGAAAACCAGAGCTGGGGGCATCACAATGCCAGATTTCAGGTTATACTACAAAGCTGTAGTCATCAAGACAGTGTGGTACTGGCACAAAAACAGACACATAGATCAATGTAACAGAATAGAGAATCCAGAAGTGGACCCTCAACTTTATGGTCAACTGCCTTTTCCTAAGACTGATTGCTTGCATAAGATCTCTGCGGAAACTATTTAAGAAGCTTATAATTTTGCTGAATTCAGAATTTTTTTAAAAATGTAATTAAAGAATGATCTTCCTAGATATTCATTGCTTTGTTTTTAAATAGATCAATAAGTTCCCTTTCAGTGATGTGTCAGGGCAGTTTTCCATATTTGGTACTTCCTTCAGAAATATCTCCTATTAAAAACAAACAAAAAAACAAAAAAAAAAAACAAAAAAACAAAAAAAGAAATATCTCCTATTGAAGAGCAGGAAAAGGCTGTTAGGAAAATTTGAGGAACATTTGCCTTAACTTGTTGAAAAATTTGGGTAATAACATAAGCGTTCTTTAAGATCCTACCATATCTGCATTAGTATGGTAGTGCCCTCTAGGGGTGGTGAAATTCCTAGACTTGTGAATCTTGCAGCTCCTAATTTACATGAAAGAATCATTATGTACCAAAGGGAAGGGACTGGATAGCTCTCCTTGCTATAGTGTCTATTTGCACCAAGGGAACTCACAGGATTTTGAGTGTTTTCTCTATCTTAATGGATGGATGAAAATAATTTCCCTTCTTTAAATAGGTTATGTCTAGAATAATGAAATTATTTAGCAAAACTGTAATTTCCTTTGAATCTGTATAATTCTTTCTCATAAGTTTTGGAGCAAATATGTGGATCCTTTTTGTTGTGTGTGTGTGTGTGTGTGTGTTCTCTGTACAAAGTGGAAGACCATCCACTTATTGTTATTGTATATGAAAGGAATTACAAGAACACCTGTGTGGCTCAGTGGTTGAGTATCTGCCTTTGGTTCAGTTCATGATCAAGGTGACATCAGGCTCTCTACAGGGACCTGGCCCCTCCTTTTGCCAATGTTTCTTCCTCTCTCCCTCTCTCTCTAAAGGATAAATAAAAAATCTTTAAAAATTAAAAAGAACTAAATGACTTTAGATTATTTAAGTCTTGATTAGGCACAGGGGAAAACCGAAGGGGTCTTCAGTGAACTCCTATGTCATGATTGTCCAAGAATACCATTGTAATCTTCTGGAGAGAGGGAAATGGATTGACCCTCTGATCCAGAGGCACACTGAGAAAGGAGACCAACTATTCGGTAGAGCACAGTGGGTAGCTTTGGAAGAATTGATAATAGTTCAGCTTTTGGGCGAGGTCCTAGCAAAAAGAAAAAAAATCAATTTTGTTGATGACCCTGAAGTCCTGAATAAATCAGTATATTTCTTCATTTGGTGCCTTTCCTGGCAGTACAAGGATGGTACTAGCACAAATGGAGGGTATATGAAGACTTATTTAAAAGGCTTTTAATTAGAAGATTGATCCTTGGTGATCCCTGGGTGGCTCAGTGGTTTAGTGCCTTCCTTTTGCCTGGGGTATGATGCTGGAATCCCGGGATCGAGTCCTGTGTTGGGCTCCTGGCATGGGGCCTTCTTCTTCCTCTGCCTGCTTCTCCCTCTACCTCTGTCTCTGCTTCTCTCTCTCTCTCTCTCATGAATATATGAATAAAAAATCTTAAAAAAGAACTACATATTTAAAAAAAAACTTTGATCCTTACTTTCCACCTCCTAAATTATTAAATTTTAGGTTACAGTTTGTTGGTTCCCTCTCCTCATTTCTAGGTTGTGCTCTATTTCTTTTACCTATGTCAATGGGATTTGTAGCCTGTGAATGTCAAGTACACAAAATTCTTGTGGAAGGT
Source organism: Canis aureus (assembly GCF_053574225.1). Classification (NCBI taxonomy): domain Eukaryota; kingdom Metazoa; phylum Chordata; class Mammalia; order Carnivora; family Canidae; genus Canis; species Canis aureus. The sequence goes on from NC_135643.1 coordinate 39,110,504, forward strand.
ATGTTTACCTCCAATGGAGTAGGCAAAATTATATCCAGAGCAGATATATCTCAGTTATGAATAGACCCATGGGTCTTCAAGTCATTGTCATTGTGTATACATTAAATATTACAATTAAAATTCAAAGTCTCTCCCAAGTAAATCTGCAGGGCTGGAATCATATAGAAGCAAATATTAGTGTTTTCACTTAAGGGGCCACAGGTTGTGATGACCTTAAGTGGGGAGTCAAGGAAACTTTGTGTGATACTTGATACCTACAGCATACAAGATATATCTCCTCCAAGGATGAGCAGGAGCACGGGTAGCATTTAAGAAACAAGTAGGAGGGGATCCCTGGGTGGCGCAGCGGTTTGGCGCCTGCCTTTGGCCCAGGGCGCGATCCTGGAGACCCGGGATCGAATCCCACATCGGGCTCCTGGTACATGGAGCCTGCTTCTCCCTCTGCCTGTGTCTCTGCCTCTCTCTCTCTCTCTCTCTCTGTATGACTATCATAAATAAATAATAATTAAAAAAAAAAGAATAAGTGGTAATGTTAGAGGCCTAGCAGGTGAGCTAGTTCTTTAAAAAAAAAAAAAAAGAAAGAAACAAGTAGGAGCACCAGGGTGTACCAGGAATTAATGAGAATGTTCGTTTATATTTCTAGATAATTCATCTTAAATCCATAAGCCTACAGAGGTACCTGAGTGCTTCCTCTTTCCTTGCAACATCTTCAGTTATTTTAACTGGAGAGCTTTACTAGGTCTTTGTCTTTTTTTGTCCTGAAGACATATTTTTTCCACCATGTTGATTTGTTTACACTGTTTACAGATGACTTGGGTACTTCATTAAGGTATGTTACACCAAGGTGTGTCTCTACAGGCCCTTCCACTGCTCCTCTTATCTCCTTTTTGTAATAAAGCCCTTTGCAAAAGACCTACCAGTGTGTTGTGGTACACTTAAGGACTTCATGTCCCTTTTCATGTATGTTTTTGAGTGAGGTCTCCAATTTTGAGTTTAGCTTGTTTGACAGCAGGAGATGAAAGAGTTACTATTTCAACAGCATCTCTTTCAACTAATGAATGAAATGGAAAGTTATTTCCTACTCTGGATGGAACTTTTAATTGCCTGATTATTTAATTAGTTTGCTTTGTATTTATTTCATTAATGGTAGTGTCTTTTCAGAATATCTCCATCTGTAGGGAAAAAAAGGTGGTTTTAGAATATAATGGTGGAGGTTATAACAAATTCTGACCCCTTCCTCTATGTCTTCTTCCTTCTTTATATAAGAACCTAATTTTGTTTTAAGAAAGCGATGTGGTCACCTAAAATATCGACCGACACATGAGTACATTTTCTAAGGACCATGGTTAATTTAGTCTTTTGATGATGCCAAGAGTGAATACTTTGCTTGGGTTTGCTCTCTGCATAAACATGTCCCTATATGATGGGCACATCTATTCCTAATTGTTTGTGGGCCCAACACAGGACTCGATCCCAGAACCTGAGTTTATGTACTGAGACAGAGACAGATGCTTAATTTCCTGAAACAGCCAAGCTTCCGGGAAGGGTCCTGCACAAAGGACTTAGTCCCCCTCTAGTGTGGGGCCTACAGAAGGATGAGTAGTCTGTAGAGAGTGGATCTGAGGGAGCATGGAGGGAGCAGGAAAGGGGACCACTCAGAGCTAGTGCAACCAAAGCCTACTGCCTGTCAGGCCTTATCCCCAGGTACTCACACTGTTACTGAGACCCACAGTCAGTGAACTTTGTGTGGCTTAGATGTCATCCATTAAGCCCCCCGTCAAAAGCCTAAATAACCACTTTCTTTGTGAATTCATAATATGTGCTCATCAAGGTTTGGTCGATTGACAGAAATACAACTTAATATCAGTAAGGTCTGCTATTTGACAGTGGTTTGGAATGTCATGGATTCTGAGTCAATTTGGGAGATGGGCAGACCACTCACTGGTCACTGAGGGTGGTCAGCTGGTCCCTGGGAGAACTCTAAGTGACACAGCTGGTAGTGTGAAATCTAGGTTAGAAAGCCACAGTTGGGCTTCTCTGGCCTTTCTTTTTTTTAATTTCTTTGAGTTTTTTTTATTTATGTTTATTTATTTATGATAGTCACACACACACAGAGAGAGATAGAGAGAGAGAGGCAGAGACATAGGCAGAGAGAGAAGCAGGTCCCATGCACTGGGAGCCTGACGTGGGATTTGATCCCGGGTCTCCAGGATCGTGTCCTGGGCCAAAGGCAGGTGCTAAACCACTGCGCCACCCAGGGATCCCTCCTCTGGCCTTTCTAAGAGGCTTTACTTGAGGAAGTGCACTGTGATTGGGGTCAAGGTGGGAGGTGAGAGGCTGTTAGGATTTGCTCTTTTTTTTCTCAGGGACTTCCTCTAGGTTATGGAATATCTCCCACAGTGAACCTAGTGCAGGAGGATTTGAGTAACAGACTGACAGAGATCCAGGTTCAGGGGTATTTGTTCTGAACTCGGGTGCCTAAAGGACATCTCAGGTATTATGAGAACCTTCTCCAAACTGAGACAACTCCATTCTTTTCTGGACCCGTCACTCTCACCAGTTTGATAACTCTTGGTAAGTCACCAACCATATGATATAAATGAATGTGTTGTTCCATCATTCTCTGTTGTGTCATCTACATCTGTGTAGGATTTGTCCACACAGTTATCTGCTAGAGCTCGACTTCTTCTTGACTCTAGGCTCCGTCTTTGGAAATATCACCCCAGTGACTTTCAGAAATATAATACAATTTGTTTAATCAAGGCCTCTATGTTGTCTAGAGGCCTTCCAGAACATATTTAATGTCCTATCATCCACATTTCCTCATTTGTCTGTTCCCCCAGCGACTGTTTGACTTTTTTCTTCTTTGTCTTTGGCTATTTGAGTTTCAAATGTATATTTCATCATGCAATATTTGTCTTACAGCTCCTGGCGAATTTAGCTTAACATAATGTCTTCTAGGGCCATCCATGTTGTCAACAATGTTAATATTAATATTTCCTTCCTTTGAAGGAGGGATAAGATGCCACTTCCTGGATAGACTCAATTTTCTTTATTCATCTGATCAGTGTAGACATGAATTTTTTCTATAATCTTGCCTGTTGTGATTAGTGCAGAACATGCATAGATATCTCTCTGAAGTTCAGATTTCAATCTTTGAGATATGTTTCCAAAAATTCATTATGCTGCTCTATATTGTATTTTTTAAATTTTTATTGAGGAACTTCCGTATTTGTTATAGTGAGTGCATCATTTTACATTCTCTCTTGAGACATTTAAGTGTAGAGCAATTCATGTCCTATTTAAAGCCCCAGTGAATCAGAACCTCTGAACCAGGTTGCTCTTCTAGACAAAGGATTAGGAATGCAATCAAAATTTTGAACTCTGAAAAAGTTATCAGTCATTCTGTATGGTCTTCTGACCATAGGATATTAACATGTCAGTGTACTTCATTACATTTTGCAGTCTATATTCAAGAACTCCAAAACTGATACATAGCAAGGATTGTAACTGTGTGCTTCCTCAAGTGAGCCATAACTTTCCACCGAGTGAAAGAACAAAAGACATCATAAATGGCTCAATTGAAGGTATCATGGAAATTCATTCATGGATTTAAATATAACTATTCTATGGACACCTGGTTGACTCAGTCATGTAAGTGTCCAATTCTTGATTTTCCCCTAGATCATATTCTCATGTTCATGAGAGGTAGCTTTGAGAGTAGCTGTGTGCTGCATATGGAATCTGTTTAGATTATCTTCAGATTTTCATCTCCCCCTCCAGTATTTACACTCTATCTCTCTGTAGCTCAAAAAACGGGTCAGTGTTCAGGTTTGTTCAATGTCTCAATCTTAGGAGAAATGTAATAAGCCATATTCTTTTTATTTTGCTTGTGAACATTTCAAATTAGCTAGTGAGACATTATTCTATAAGCAGAATAGTCAATTTACATTTTCTTTTTTTTTTCAATTTACATTTTCAAATCAAGTTCAGTCATTTAGACAGGATATTTTTATTTATTTATTTATTTATTCATTCATTCATTCATTAGTTCTTTCATTCATTCTTTCATTTATTTATTATTTATGGGAGTATAAGAAAAAGGGATGGAAATAGAGAGAGAACATGAGCAGAGGGAGGGGCAGAAGGAGAAGTAGGATACCCATTAGGAGGGAGCACAACATGGATTGAATCCTGAACATGGATCATGCCCTGTCCCCCAGGCATACAATTAAGTGACTGTTTCCACTAGCACCCTATAATGGAAATGTGATTATCAATGTAATTATTTTGAATCTAATATTTGGATATTAATCTAGTATAAAACATTAGAAAATGTAAGTCTCTTATTGTTTTTAATCAATAGATGGTATTACCTAGATTAAAACTGATCTTTACTACTCTGAAAGACTTTAGGAAGCCAGAAGAAACATACTGCTTGAGATAGTGGCGCCCAAAGTAAGTGAAAGGATACCTGGAGGAAGGTTTTTTCCTGAAGGATGTGTCTCTTCAGTCCACTCAGGATGGTGACTACAACATTCCTCAACCAAGTAGGGGAAAGTGTTGTTGAGGGAAAGTATCCCATCACACACTTTATAACCAGCTTCGTGGTCACCAATGGCAAACATCCTCTCAAATAAGGTAATGGTTGGCAAGAAGCAACCACTCAGCACTCTTCCCAGGAGGCAGATGGTGTATTTTATCTCACATGGAAAATGTCTGATTTTTATCAGAATTTGTGTGAAAAGAAATCAAGAAAGTGACATTCGATCTTTGGTCAAAGATAGTCAAGCTCACTTTGATAATACTTATTTGATCTTCTGCGATGTTCTTGAAGAACTCTCTCATTAAAAGGGATCATTTGGGTGCTTCTAGAAGGACAGAGAGTACCCCTCAGCATGTTGGTCGTACCGCTCAAGTATAACTCAGGTAGGGGTGCCTGAGTTGGTAAGTCAGTTAAGTTTCTGCTTTGGTCAGGTCAGGGATTCTGGGACCTGAATCAAGCCTAGCATGGTTCTCCTTTACAAGTGAGGGGTTTGTTTTTCTATGTCCAACTACCTCTCACCTCTCATGCTCACTTCAACACCACATGGGCAGTGATATTAAAGTGGATGGCCTTCAAAGAAAGAACAGGTTGCAGCCATGAAAAAGCATGAGCTATTCTTGGGAGATAGATCTTTCCAGTTCAGTGAAGGAACAGCATGAAATTCTTAACTCAGGAAGGAAAAACCTCACGTGAGATAAAGGTCTCCAACAACACTGTTTATAATCTCCTCTTCCAACACCCCATGAAAATGGCCCGTACACCTAAAAAACACACTGTTCCTTGTCATATTTGAATTCACTCCAAAGAGGAAAAAAGTCCCATTTGTACTTCAGAATAGCCAAGCATTCCATAGAAGAAATTGGAGATTCCTTCACTGATTTCTTGTGGAAAACCTCCTGCATCACACCCTTGGTAAGATTTAGGAGGACACAGAGTAACTGTCAATGCATTGGGTGTGGAGCTCAGGAATTGCTGAGAGATTACTGTTTATATGGATACAGGGCAAGACTGTAGTGTAGTCAGTGATTAATAAGCATCATATGAGGGTCTGGGGGGGCCATCCTCCTTGGTGGATGAGGAAAAGCCCTTAGCTCAGGCCAAGGTCCAGTGTCCTGGAATCCATCCCCTATTTGGGGCCTTGTTCAGCTTTAAATATGCTTCTCCCTTTGCCTCTTCTCTTTTCTTGTGTTCTCTCAAATAAATAAACAAAATCTTCAAAAAAAGTCAAAGACAACTTCAAGTAGCCTGACATACTCAATGCATGAATGGAACTGATCTGCACATCGATTCCAATGAGAAGTTCCCATCACTCATGCAGCTAGTTGTGAAACCCAACTAAAAGCTCCTACCTTCTGGACATCTGGAAAAATCAATTCTGACATTGTAGATCCACATATACTCTTCGGTATTTTGTAAGTTTTTTCACTTGATTTTACCCATAATCTTCATAGGTGTGTTTCAGTGCTAGCAATTACTCTCTTTTTTCTATTTAATCTAGTCTATTATATTTAGTTGCTAATCAGGTTTTTAAAAAATATTTTATTTATTTATTCACAAGAGAAACAGAGGCTGAGACATAGGCAGAGGGAGAAGCAGGCTCCACACAGCGAGCCCAATGCAGGACTCGATCCCAGGACCCTGGGGGTCACAACCTGGGCTGAAGGCAGACGCTCAACCACTGAGCCACCCAGGCATCCAGGTGCTCAATATTGTTTTTCTTTTTGTACCAGTTCACCTACTGATGGATATAAGAGTTTCAGCCATTTTTCCCTGCAGGGAGCCTGATGTGGGACTCCATTGCAGGCCCACGAGACCATGACCTGGGCCAAAGGCAGATGCTCAAACACTGAGCCACCCAGATGACACCACTATTAAGTTTTGATGAAAATATTCCATCCAGGAGAGATTTAAATATGGGAAGTATACCATTTGCCAATAGCAATAGCTGTGAAACAGAGTGGGAGGGACAGGTTTCCCATTTTCCATGAAGAAGTCACAGAGTTCAAAATACTGCATAGGGAATATGATCAGTGGAATTGTAATAGTGCTCTATGCGGATACATGGTATCTACACTAGTTGTGACACTGTATTAACTATATAAGTATCGAAATCCTATATGGTATACCTGAAACTAATGTGACCTTGTGTGCCATCTCTATTTCAATTAAAAAACAGTAATAATTTGGCCACCAGACTGGTTCCTTTGGTTGGGCATCTACTTTGGGCTCATATCATGATCCTTGGATACATAATATGCATTTTTAAGAACATGCACAAATGCATAACATGAAGCAGACACTATTCAAGACATTTCATAATCTGGAGGGCTGCCTGAGCCAACAGTAAGGTTCACATCCTAACTCAGTCATCAACCTCCTGGTGTCAATCTCCAATCCAAAACACAAAGGAGTTGCCCCCAAGTCAAAATCTGGAATACGGTCTGTAGCCCAACTCTGGTTATCCTCCCCCAGCATTCATAACACCAGCTGTCTCACATGGAGCCTTCCTGGGCACCAGTTGGCCATCCTCATTTACAAGTGAACACTGGGGCAGCCCTTGGTTCAGGGTGCACAGCATGATATCTGGGACCTTTGGAATACCTCAGGTGTTCAGGGACCTCTCTCAACAGGGATCCAACTCAGACCCTGTCCTAGACCCCTTGCTCATTATATTGTAACTCTTGGCAATTCATCAACACCATGCTTTCAGCTCTCAATGAATGTGTTGTTCTGTATTTGTATATTGTCTCACCTAAAGGAAGGTATCTCCCCACACATACTGGTGCTAGCGATTTTCTTGTCCTTTTTTGACAGTAAGTGCATTTGATATAATCTCATCTCTTCATGATTTTCAAGCATATAATGCAGTGTTGTTTATCACAGGCCCTTGATTGCAGATAGAATTCCAGAACATACCGAATTCTTTTTTTTATTTTTTTAAATAATAAATTTATTTTTAATTGGTGTTCAATTTGCCAACATACAGAATAACACCCAGTGCTCATCCCATCAAGTGCCCACCTCAGTGCCCAAATTCGTATCATTGAAGCTTGGAACACTACTTGCAACATTTCCCTTTGTCTTTCCTTCTAGCTCCTACTCTGTTCTCTGATGCTGTTTATTGACTTTGAGGTTCCCCATGTAAGTGCCATCATGCATTATTTGTGTTACACTGCCTGCTAATTTCTCTTAACATAATGGCCTCCATATGCATGCATGTCATCACAATTGTTGAAATTTCCTTCCTCTCAATGTGGGATAATATTTCATTGTAGGGATACACTAATTTTTTATCCTTTTGTTCCTCGATGGACATGAAGTCATTTCTTTTTTCTTGGGTGTTGTAAGTGGTGTTGCAGAACATGTGCAGATACCTCTGTGAAATGCATATTTAATTTCTTTGTGACCCATTTGTCAAAACTCAGATGGCTAGATTATATGACACATCTTTTTAAATACTGGGGGAGGGGCTCTCAGTGTTGTTTTTCATTGTAACTTTATCACTTTATATTTGTGGTTGGCTACTTTAAGAATACTGCAACTCCAAGGACTTTGTACAGACCACTCTGAGTCAGGTGGTTCTGCAAGAGAATGATGTGTAATGGGATCAAAAGTTTGAACTCTGATAATGTTATCATTTTGGATTGTCCTCTAATATAAAGATGTCAACAGCTCTTTCTTTACTTATCCATTTCCCAAGATGTACAATTAAAAACCCAAAACAAAAACTATTTGTGAAATCAACTGGGTACAACTGGCCTGAAAAGTGGGGAAAAAATTTCATGTTTGCAGAAAGTGAAAAATTCACTCATCAAAGTAGTCAATGGAAGGTACAATAAAAATTCTTTCATTAAAGTGACTCAAGAAATATTGTTCTAGGGGCTGCTGGGTGTTTCTGTCAGCTAAGTTTCTGCCTCCTGGTTTCAGCTCTGATCATGACCTCAACGTCATCAGATTCACCCATTTTCAGTATGGAACCTATTTAGTATTCTTTCTTGCATTCCCTCTGCCCTTCTGCACCTTAGACTTTCTCTTTTGCTCTCTCTGAAAAAAAAAATAAGTATTCAATTTTGCTCAGGGTGCGATACTAAAGACAAATATACTAAGCCATATTCTTTATGTTTCATGTATGAAAATCTTCATTTAAATGGTCATGCATTAGTTTATTGCCAAAATAGTAAAACCCATTGAGAAATCTAATTTGACTAGATTAAATTGCAGCTTTTGAGAAGCTAACATTTGTATATATTAGTCCATGTTAAATATTAGCAAATAAAACTTTATTATGTTTTAATAAATAGACCTTACATTAGAATTAGTCTGATGTCACAATGCAGCATATAATATGAAATTTTTCCTATCACCATATCCTTTGACACACTAGTCCTACAAACATTCACACCTACATCAGTGTGGAACATTCATCACAAAGCACAATTCGATGTAGGCATACTATTATCATTGCTGTTCATCACAGATATTAAAAACTGCTCTGTGTTATGCTTTAGTGTGTATTTTGACATATGCATAATATTTTGTATCCCAGGATACTGGGATCATGACCTGAGCCAAATGGAGATACTCAACCCATGGAACCACTATTGTGATAACATTATTACTGCTTTTACATTTGGGTCAAGATAACCCTCATGGTTATACTAGTTTAAGGTGTACCACACATGACTGACACATGTTTATTGAAACTACACTCACCTCAAGCATATATACCATGTGTCCCCATGGAACACTATTACCATTCCGATAGTCATATTCTCTATGCTGTACCTTTCATCCTGTGATTTTTTAAATGCATGTCGAAGCCTGTCCCCTCCTCTCCTTTTCACAATTATGGCTATTTGTAAAGGGTATATATTCTGTATTTAAATCTTTTCCATAGTGGATGATTTTTTCAACATCAGATTTGTGAATAAATACAATAGAGTACTAGACTCACTAGAACAAAAGACCACAATTGCCTAATATTGAAAAAGTACACCAAAATATGGTTGAAATTAATTGAAAACCATACAAATAAGATGAATGCATGGATCTACAGAGGCAGAAATGATTTTGGAAGACGTCAATAAATTATGAATATTTAGCTGGGCTTCACCACAAGTGCTATGAATGAAGGGAACCTATCTTTGAATTCGATGTGTACATCAGTTCTATTTTACATTGTTTATTTCATGTTACTTAAAGTTGTCCTTGTCTTTTTTAAAGTTTTTATTTATTTGAGAGAGACAGACAACAAGAGAGAGCATATGCAAGGGGAGGGTAGAGGGAGAGAGAGAAGCACAACCCCGCTGAGTGGGGTGCCCAAAGAGGAGAGGGATCCCAGGCCCTGGGTCCTTGGCCTGAGCTGAAGGTTTTTCCCCATCCACCAATGAGGATGGCCTAGCAGTAGCTTTATGCTTATTACCCAGTCATTACCATCTAGTCATCCCCTGGATCCATATAAACATTGATCTTACAAATATCTGAGGACCACCACCAATGCACTGACAGTTATTCTGTGTTCTCCTGAATGTTGCCAAGGCTGTGGTGCTGCATTTTGTCCACCAAAACCCAGTGAATGACTCTCTACCCTCTTGTATGATAAGCCTGCCCCATTTGGTGTGAATTAAAAATGCTGGTCTCTTGGTTTTCCTCTTTTCAACGTGAATACACATGTAATAAGAAAAAGTGAAAAAAAAGTGTATTTTTCGGGGTAAGGGCCATTTTGATGGGGTGTTGTAAGGAGAGGAGGTTAAATGTGCAGTAGGGGGACATTTTCACAGAAGCACTTTCTCTGCCTTGAATTCTGTAGTTGGAATTGCTGTTTCAGTCAACTTGAGATATCTATCCCCTGGAAAATATCATGCTTTCTCCATAGGTGCAATGTGTGATTCCTTTGGGGGCCTTTGACACTACTATATTTGCTCATTTTGTGTTCACTACTTATCAGGATAACCAATGACAAAGTACACACATAAACCGACAGCCATCTTATCCTCTTTTGTGTAAATGCAGGACATCTCAGAAACCACCCAAACTGGTATGTATTCTGGAACCAGTCTCTTGCTTGGGAAAGTCTCTAAGTAGTAAGGCAGATGTTTGTTGTACTCATTCTGGGAAGATGCCCAGCTTCCATGGTCCTGAGGCTTGGGAGTGTGTGAGATAGGCAGCTTTTCCAGGTGAGAAAATAGGTCCATGTTTCTACACTCCTAGGAAGCCAATGTATTCTCTGTGTAGAGTGGTTATGAGTGCAACAGGCTTGTCGGTGGTGACTTGTTGACTCTATGTAGTGTGTGAGAGTGTGACTGTGAGTTTGTGTATGTGACAGAGAGAGAGACGCAGAGAAAGACAGAGGAGATTGAGAGAGAGAGATAGAGAGAGAGAGAAAAGAAAGATAGATAAAGACAGGGAAATACAGGGAAAGGGAAAAGAAGAGGTAAAGAGTGAGGTAGATTCTCCAGCAGATATGTCTTAATGAATCCACACGAGGGACACAGTAAACATTTTCAAAAAAACCAAACCAAACCAAAACAAAACAAAAAATGCCATTACACAGAACCTTTTAGAGTCCTAAGATCATGGGTGACCCAACAGTGCAGATCATCCCATGCTTCATCACCAAATGCCTTCGTATTCACTAGGTCTCCATTGATATGAGTAGTATTCCCAAATCACTATTTCTCTTTCTTCAAGCTCTAATTTATGTATTTGATATAAAGAGACCAGAAGAGAGTGAGAGGTGCAGAGGGGGAGAGAAACATGCCCTTTACTGAGCAGGGAGCCCCACACTAGTCTTGATTTCAGGACACAGAGAGCCTCACCTGAACTGAAGGTACACTCAGGCACCTGTACCTGAGTTATTCTTGAGTGGCAATGAAATGTCCTGACAGGTACTCTGTGTCCTTCTAGATGCACCCTATGATCCTTTGGTTATTACACTCTTCCAGGTGATCAGAGCGAAAGTGAAAATTAATGATGTCAAGGCGAGCTTGAGTATCTTTCACTGAGGAACAAATGTCACTTTCATGGTTGATTATCACAAAAATTCCAATGAGAATCAGACAGTGTTCATTTGAGGTGAAATAAACAATCTTCCTGCTGGGAAGAGAGTTGAGTGTTTGCCTCTTGCAAAACATTACCTTATTTGAGAGTATGTTTAATGCTGGCAACATCAAAGCTGGAAATAAACAGCACGATAGGGTACTTTGCCTCAAAAACAGTTTCTCCTGCTTGATTCAGATTTGTTGGAATCGCCATCCTGAATGGACTGGAGAGACACATCCTTCAGGAAAAGAAGCATCTTCTTCCAGGCATCCTGTCATTTATTTGGGCACCAATATCTCAAACATGATGTTCCTTCTGGTTTTCTTAAGTCATTGAGACCTTTATAATCAGTGCAGACAGACACCATAATGGGATCTGAGCTTCATGGTGTCCTCTCTTCTGTACATGCAGGTAGACTCACAAACTTGTGAAAGCGGTACATATTCTGGAACCAGGTTCTTCCTGTCTTTAGTCAGGAGCAACAGTCTGATTCTTGGTTCTCATTGGAATGAGGATCACAGGTGTAGAGACCAAACAATACAAAAAAATGAGTAGGAGACATCACAGTGGGTGACAAAGCATGAGAGACTCCTACGCTGGGAAATGAAGGGGGGGTGGTAGAAGGGGAGTTGGATGGTAAAATTTGGTGACTGGGCAATAGGCACAGAGGGGGGCACTTGACAGTATGAGCACTGGGGGCTATACTATATGTGGATATTACAAAATCAAAAAAAATTTTCAAAAAATTAACCACCAGAAAACCAGTCTTCCAGGTGGAGACCCATGTTCATGTTTTATTGTTAATTTATTTTTAATGGTGTTTAATTTGCCAACATATAAAATAACACCCAGTGCTCATCCCATCAAGGGCCACTCTCAGTTCCTGTCACTCAGTCACCCTACCCCACACAAACCTCCCTTTCTACGACCCCTTGATCATTCCCAGAGTTAGGAGTTTCATGTTCTGTCTCACTTGCTGATACTTCCCACTCATTTCTTGTCCACTATTCAACATAGTACTACAAGTCCCAGTAATCAGACAACAAAAAAGGGATACCTGGGTAGTGCAGTGGTTTAGCATCTACCTTTGGCCCAGGGCGTGATCCTGGAGACCCGGGATTGAATCCCATGTCAGGCTCCTGGTGCATGGAGCCTGCTTCTCCCACTGCCTGTGTCTCTGCCTCTCTCTCTCTCTCTCTCTCTTTCTCTGTGACTATCATAAATAAATAAAAAATTAAAAAATAAAAGGCATTCAAATTGGCAAAAAAGAAGTCAAACTCTCCCTCTTTGCAGATGACATTATACTCTACATAGAAAACCCAACAGACTCCACCCCAAGATTTTGAGAACTCATAGAACAATTTGGCAATGTGGCAGGATTCAAAATCAATGCCCAGAAGTCAGGGGCATTTCTATACACTAACAATGAGGCTGAAAAGAGAAATTAAGGAGTCAATGCGATTTACAATTGCACCCAAAAGCTTAAGATACCTGGGAATCAACCTAACCAAAGAGGTACAGGATCTCTACCCTAAAAACTACAGAATACTTCTGAAAGAAATTGAGGAAGACACAAAGAGATGGAAAAGTATTCCATGCTCATGGATTGGAAGAAGTAATATGTGAAAATGTCAATGTTACACAGGGCAATTTACACGTTTAATGCAATCCCTATCAAAATACCATGGACTTTCTTCAGAGAGTTGGAAAAAAATTATCTTCACATTTGTGTGGAATTAGAAAAGACCCCAAATAGCCACAGGAATATTAAAAAGGAAAACCAGAGCTGGGGCATCACAATGCCAGATTTCTGGTTGTACTACAAAGCTATGGTCATCAAGACAGTGTGATACTGACAAAAAACAGACACATAGATCAATGGAACAGAATAGAGAATTCAGAAGTGGACCCTCAACTTTATGGTCAACTAATATTAGACAAAGGAGGAACCCTATTCACTGGAAAAAAGTCTCTTCAGTAAATGGTGCTGGCATAATTGGACATCCACATGTAGAAGAATGAAACTAGAACATTCTCTTACACCATACACAAAGATAAACTCAAAATGGATGAAAGATCTAAATGTGAGACAAGATTCCATCAAAATCCTAGAGGAGAACACAGGCAACACCCTTTTTGAACTTGGCCACAGTAACTTCTTGCAAGTTACATCCATGAAGGCAGGAGAAACAAAATAAAAAATGAACTTTTGGGACTTCATCAAAATAAGAAGCATTTGCACAGAAAAAAAAAAAAAGTCCACAACACTAAAAGACAACCTACAGAATGGGAGAAAATATTTGTCGATTACATGTCAGATAAAGGGCTAGTATCCAAGATCTATAAAGAACTTATTAAACTCAACAGCAAAGAAACAATCCAATCATGAAATGGGCAAAAGACATGAACAGAAATCTCACAGAGGAAGACATAGACATGGCTAACAAGCATATGAGAAAATGCTCCAAATCACTTGCCATCAGGGAAATACAAATCAAAAGCACAATGAGATACCACCTTACACCTTAAGAATGGGGAAAATAAGGTAGGAAACAACAAACGTTGACGAGGATGTGGAGAAAGGGGACATCCCTGTCTTGTTCCTGATCTTAGGGAAAGTCTCCCTGTGTTTCCCCATTGAGAATGATGTTTCCTGTGGGCTTTTTGTGGATTCCTTTTAAGATGCTAAGGAATGTTCCCTCTATCCCTACCCTCTGAAGAGTTTTGATCAGGAATGACTGCTGTATTTTGTCAAATGCTTTCTCTGCATCTATTGAGAGGATCCTACGGTTCTTGTTTTTTTCTCTCGCTGATATGATGAATCACATTGATTATTTTACAAGGGTTGGACCAGCCTTGCATCCCGGGGATAAATCCCACTTGGTCATGGTGAATAATCTTCTTAATGTATTGTTGGATCCTATGGGCTAGTATCTTGTTGAGAATTTTTGCATCCATGTTCATCAGAGATATTGGTCTATAATTCTCTTTTTTGGTGGGGTCTTTGTCTGGTTTTTGGAATTAAGGTGATGCTGGCCTCAGAACGTGTTTGGAAGTATTCAATTTCTTTCTATTTTTCCCAAGAGCTTTAATAGAATAGGTATGGTTTCTTCTTTAAACGTTTGATAGAATTACCCAGGGAAGCCATCGGGCCCAGGAATTTTGTGTCTTGGAAGGTTTTTGATGACTGCTTCAATTTCTTCCCTGGTTATTGGCCTGTTCAGGTTTTCTATTTCTTCTTGTTCCAGTTTTAGTAGTTTGCGGTTTTCCAGAAATGCGTCCATTTCTTCTAGATTACCTAATTTATTGGCGTATAGCTGCTCATAATATGTTTTTTAGAATAGTTTGTATTATCTTCGTTTTGGTAGGGTTCTCTCCTTTATCTTTCATGATTTTATTAATTTGAGTCTTTTCTCTCTTCTTTTTAATAAGGCTGGCTAATGGTTTATCTATCTTATTAATTCTTTCAAAGAACCAAGCCCTGGTTTTGTTGATCTGTTCCACAGTTATTCTGGTCATAATTTCATTGAATTCTGCTCAAATCTTTATTAAGTATCTTCTGTTTGGTGTAGAATCTATTTGCTGTTTTTGCTACAGCTCTTTGGGGCATGTTAGCTTTTGTATTTGAGTCCTTTCCGGTTTTTGGATGGATGCTAGTATTGCAATGTATTATCCCTTCAGGACTGCTTTCACTGTATCCCCAAGAGTTTGAATGGTTGTATCGTCATTCTCATTAGTTTCCATGAATCTTTTATTTATATTTTATTTAATTATTTTTTTGTTTTTAGTTTTTTTGTAAATTTATTTTTATTGGTGTTCAATTGGACAACATATAGAATAACACCCCGCGCTCATCCCATCAAGTGCCTCTCTAAGTGCCCATCACCCAGTCAGCCCCACGCCCCACCACCACCTCTTCCCCCACCCCTAGTTTGTTTCCTAGTCAGGAGTCTCTCATGTTCTGCATCCCTGTCTGATATTTCCTACTCATTTTTTTCTCCTTTCCCCTTTATTCCCTGTCACTATTTTTATATTCCCCAAATGAATGAGACCATATAATGTTTGTCCTTCTCTGATTGACTTATTTCATTCAGCATAATACCCTCCAGTTCCATCCACTTCGAAGCAAGTCGTGGGTATTTGTCATTTCTAGTGGCTGAGTAATATTCCATTGTATACATAAACCACATCTTTTTTTTTTTATCCATTCACCTTTTGGTGGACATCAAGGCTCCTTCCACAATTTGGCTACAGTGGACATTGCTGCTATGAACATAGGGGTGCAGGTGTCCCAGGGTTTCACTTCATCTGGATCTTTGGGGTAACTCCCAGAAGTGCAATTGCTGGGTCATAGGGAAGATCTATTTTTAACTAATTGAGGAACCTCCACACAGTTTTCCAGAGTTGCTACACCAGTTTACATTCCCAGCAAAAGTTCAAGGAGTTTTCCTTTCTCCACATCATCTCCAACATTTTTTGTTTCCTGCCTTATTTTCCCCATTCTTATGGTGTTAGTTTGTATCTCTTGTGGTTTTGATTTGTATTTTCCTGATGGCAAGGGATGCATAAAATCCTGATGTTTATAGCAGCAATATGCACAGTAGCTAAACTAATGGAAGGAGCCATGAATCTTTTTAATTTTTCCCTAATTTCCTGGTTGACCTTTTCTTCATTTAGTAGGATGGTCCTTAACCTCCACATGTTTGAAATCCTTCCAACTTCTTCTGTGACTTAGTTCTAATTTCAAAGCATTATGTTCTGAAAATAAGCAGGGGACAATCGCATTCTTTTGGTATCCGTTCAGACCTGATTTGTGACCCAATATGTGGTCTGTTCTGGAGAAAGTTCCTTGTACACTTGAGAAGAAGTTCTATTCAATTGCCTTTGGATGTAAGGTTCTGTAAATATCTGTGAAATCCAGCTGGTACAGTGTATCAGTTAAGGCTCTTGTTTCTTTGGAGATGTTGTGCTTAGAAAACCTCTCAATTGTAGAAAGTGCTACATCGAAGTCACCAAGTAGAAGTGTATTATTATCTAAGTATGTTTTAACGTTGGTTATTAATTGATTGATATACTTGACAGCTCCCACATTCAGGGCATATATATTGATGATTGTTAAGTTCTCTTCTGGGATAGATCCTTTAAGTATGGCATAGTGTCCCTCTTCAACTCTCAATACAGACTTTGGGATAAACTTTAGCTTATTTGATATAAGGATGTCTACCCCTGCTTTATTTAGAGGATCATTTGAATGGTAAATGGTTCTCCAACCCTTAATTTTCAATCTGTAGGTGTCCTTATGTCTAAAATGAGTCTCTTGTAGATAGAAAATAGATGGGTCCTGCTTTTTTATCCAGTCTGAAACCCTGCACCTTTTGATGCTTTCATTAAGCCCATTCATGTTCAGAGTTACTATTGAAAGATATGAGTTTAGTGTCATCATGATACCTATTTAGCCCCTGTTTTTGTGGATTGTTCCATTGGAGTTCCTCTTAAAGAGGAATTTTAAGAGTCCCCCTTAAAATTTCTTGCAGAGCTGGTTGGGAGGTCACATATTCTTTCAGTTCCTGCTTATCCTGGAAGCTCTTTATCTCTCCCCTATTCTGAATGAGAGCCTTGCTGGTAAAGTACTCTTGGCTGCATGCTCTTCTCATTGAGGATTCTCAATATATCCTGCCAGCCATTTCTGGCATTCCAGATCTCTGTGGAGAGATCGGCTGTTAATCTAATATTTCTCCCCATAAAAGTTAGATGTTTCTCATCTCTTGCTCCTTTAAGGATCTTCTCTTTATCTTTGAATTTGCAAGCTTCACTACTAAATGTCAAGGTGTTAAGTGGTTTATATTGATTTTAGGAGGGGATCTCTCTATTTCCTGGATCTGAATGGCTGTTTTCCTTCCCAGATTAGGAAAGTTTTCAGCTGTGATTTGTTCAAATATATATATTCTGGACCTCTGTCCCTTGGGAACCCCAATTATAGGTAGATTTTTCTTCCTCAGGCTGTCATTTATTTCCCTTAATCTATCCTCATGATCTTTTAATTGTTTGTCTCTTTCTTACTCAGTTTCCCTCTTTGCCATCAACTTGTCTTCTATGTCACTCATTCCTTCTTCCACCTCGTTAATTCTGGTCATTAGGACCTCTAGTTTGGATTGCATCTCATTTAATTGATTTTTAACTTCTGCCTGATTAGATCTAAATTCTGCAGTCATGATTCTCTTGAGTCCTTTATGCTTTTTTTAGAGCCACCAGTAGCTTTATAATTGTGCTTCTGAATTGGCTTTCTGACATTCAATTGTAATCCAAATTTTGTAATTCTGTGGGAGAAAGAACTGTTTCTGATTCTCTTTTGAGGTGGTTTTTTCCTTCTAGTATTTTGCTCAGTGCAGAGTGGCCAAAAACAGGTTGTATTGGGAAAAGGAGAAATAGAGAGAAGAGAAACAAAAGAAAAAGAAAAAAAAGAAGAAGGAAAAAAGAGAAGTAAAGAAAAAAATGGCTGCTCTGGTGGCTCAGTGGTTTAGTGCCTGCCTTTGGCCCAGGGTGTGATCCTGGAGACCTGGGATCGTGTCCCACATTAGCCTCCCTGCATGGAGCCTGCTGCTCCCTCTGCCTGTATCTCTGCCTCTCTCTCTCTCTCTCTCTCTCTATTTCTCTCTCCCTCTCTGTATGTCTCATAAATAAATACCTTAAAAAAAGAAAAGTAAAAAAGGGGGGAAGCAAACAGAAATCAGTAAACAAGGGGGAATATCCTCTGATTCTATATACTGTAAATCCCTCGACATACCCTGGAACTTTCCATGTTGCTTGGTCAATAATTTGTTTTTCTCCTGTCGTCTAGCTGGTCTTCTGGGGGAGTGTCCTGATGTGGACATCCTCAGGTGTGAGCACTTGGGGAGTTACTCAGCCTCTTCCTGGTGCAAGGCTCAGTGAATGTTGTTTAATCTGTTTATCCTGTGAGGCCATGGTGATGCACAGTGGGGGTTGATTATCCTGTGAGACCCCAACAGGATCAACAAGAGTGGCAGCCAGTTTTTTAGCCCTGGAGTCAGCTCCTGCTGTAACTATCAGAGCTCTCAGTCTCTAGGGGCCTGGATGCTATGAGTGTGGGGCCGCTGATCTGCACACCTCAGCACTGCACAGTGGCAGGAAGGTCCTTGCTGTCCTGTGCCCTCCCAGCCTCTGCCTGTCCCAGGGGGAGCACCGGATCTTGGGCTGTGTCCCCCAGGCCCTGGGCTCCTGGACTTGCATTCCCAGTCACGCAGTTCTGCCTGTGCAGAGCTTCTGCCAGAGCTGCCCCTGAGCTCTTCAGGGGCCCAGCAAGGTGCAGGCTGCAGCCCTTTAGGGAGCTTAGCCCCAGGGTTGGCGGGCTCTCCCCCAGGTGCAGTTGCTCTGTTAGTGTCCCTGGGAGCCTGATGGCATCCCCACCCCTCCTGGGATTCTGCTCCAACTTCCTGTGAGCTCCTTTCTGTCCCGGAAGTTTGGTGAAGCTCCTGCTCCTCTTGGATGGGGCTTTCCTGTCCTGGGGGCACTTGCCATGTGGCCTTAGCCCAGTTCCTTATGGGGCCCCTCCCCTTGGATACCTTTAGTTTTTTTATTTCTTTTTTCCTCTCATCTTCCTACCTTGATAGAAGCGTAAACTCTTCTCACTGTAGCAATCCAGCTGTTCTCTCTTTAAATCTCAGGCCGAATTTATAGGTTTTCAGGATGATTTGAAATTTATCTAGATAATTTGGTGGGACAGCTGACTTGGCAACTGTACTCTTCTGCCATCTTGCCCCACCTCCCCATGTTCATGTTTTAAAAAAAAATCATATAGCATTCAGGTAAGGAGTTTGTGTCCATGGAGGTAAGAGGAAGTGGAGGGTTAAGGACTCCAGTGCTGAGTGAGATCGGCCGAGGGATGGAGGCCAATTCCAGAGTCAAGGTGCTCTGTGCCACTCCCCTTTATGGTCCACAGGACAGCATTTGATGGTTTCCCTGAAATGGTCACAGATTACTCAGGTCCAAACTCTATCTGTATTCTCATACTCAAGGTGACAGGAACACTGATTCTGAGACTCACTGCAAAGTCATCAGCAAAACTTCCTCATTTCTTGTCCTCACACTTTTTAGCTCTGAGCAGCCCTTTTTTCAAACCCTAGGCAGGGATCCAGGTGTAGGTTGGAAAAATTCCCTGCTCAGCTTCTCTGGGGTGTTGGGTCCCACACTAAACTATGTTTCTACCCAGGCTGTAGCCTACATCCGAAGGAAAGGGAGACCTCCTGAAGAGGAAATGTGTCCACTCTCTGCCTCATTTATCTGAATACAACCAGCACAGGTAGGATCATAGTCTTCTCCTCTGCCTAGAAGTAGCCCCAGTTGGGATTCCTCTAGTATGCAAATGTGAACCTTCCTTTCTGAGTGTTGCCAGGACCTCACATAGTGCATCCCTCTGGATAGGAACCCACAGACAAATGGAAATGAACACTCATATCAGGCCAGCAAAATCCACTGCAGAAATCCCCAGGGAAGGCTGGTAACAGCTTCCTCATTTTTGATCCTAGACCTGAGCTTTCCAAGGAGGTAGGTAATAGCCAGACGTGCCTGCATATGTTCACATTACTTTAAGTCAGTGAAGTTACACATTCGATCCTTCATCATACATCCACATTCCTGGTACCCAGTAGATTATATTTAAATCACAGATCATGTCCATCATCATCGATGGCTCTCCTGGGCAGCTGTTCTGAGTCTGACACAGGGGCTGCTCACAGACACCCTCTAACCTAGTGTGTGTCCATCACCCATCACAGGCGAATCCCAGGTGGATCAGTGTCCAAGTGACAGCCTTCGTGATCTTTTGGAAATGAAATGCCAGGAGAAGGGGGTATTTTCTCTTAAGGAAGGTTTGCAACTGTGGTCAATGTCTAGTTGAAGGACTCTAACTCCCAAAGCCCAGGTAAGGTCTGAGGATCTCAAGGAAGAACAGGTGTTGACAGTGATTCACAACGTGGCCTCAGCTGGAGTAGCAGGAACATGGGGCCCCACTCTATAATCATCTCCTCTCCAAGCTTGTGTCTCTAAGGATTGGATATCGAGAACACAATTACTGAAGATGAAGAATACTTAGGTAAAGAACTACAATGAGGTGGGAATCAATGGAGAGGGTCTTGGGAGCAGATGGATTACACATGTTATTTTTAGACTGAGGGTGGGCGGGATTATGTCAAAAAGATTAAGGAATGGAATTGTTCATTATTTAGACTATAACCTATTTAAAGAGGGGAAATATTTTCATCTCTCCATTTAAAGAGGAAAAACATTCAGAATCCTGTGAGTTCCCTGGATGTAAGTAGACACTAGCAAGGATGGTTATCCATTCCATTTCCTTCAGTAATACAGGTTCTTTCACTGTAAATTAGGAGCTGGAGGATCCATGAGTCTAGGAATTTCAGCACCCAGATTAGAGCTCACTACTTTACTACATGGAGAGATGGTAACATCCCTAAGTAATCACCACCAATGTAAGGCAATGTTTCCTCAAATTTTCCTATTAGCCTTGTCCTGCTCTTCAACTGGAGATTTTTATGAAGGAAGACAAATGTGAAAAAATGCCGTGAAGCACCGCTGAAACGGACCTTATCAGGTCTATGTAAAAAGAGCAAATTAAACTCTAGGAGGTTCAAACTTTAACCAACTTAAAAAAATTCAGAATTGGACAGAATAAGAAAGCTACTTAAACTGACTCCTCAGACATCTCCTGGAAGAAATCAGTTATTGGAAAAAGGTATGGACCCAAGACTTTCACCACAGGCAAACGATGATAGATAATGGGCAGCTTCCACCCAAGATAATGGGACAAGATTATCATCTAATTCATTTCTATTTTATATTAGCTCAGTTAAAATAATTCTTCTCACTTTCCACAGACCCCTTGTGGCCTTACAGCCAGAATGACCCTTTTCTTCTTTTCATACTTGCTATACTATTTATAATCATTGTTAGGTCAGAACATAGCCATGCAGGTGCCATGACTACCTGTTTTTCTGCCTATGCCATGCATCACGGAAGTTCATGGTAAATCCCTCTGGAAAATGTGGATTTCATCCAATGAAATGAATCACCAAGGCTGGAATTTCCAACTTATTAGTGAATTTCCATATGAGACCACTTTTGTTTGTTCAGACACAGGACTCAGAGAAATTACTATTCATGCGAAAGATTAGGAAATTGTTTCCATGGGTGGAAATTGCAGAAATCAGGATGCCGAGAAAAACAGCAACCTGTCATTTTGGCAAATGTTACTGGTCACGTCCCAGATGGAATACCAATCAGTCAAATCCTATTAGGATGAAGAGTGGTGGATGGTCACATACCCTAGATTTCCTGTTGGCTGGATGTGGGGACATCAGTGTCATTGTTAACAACTTCTGTACTTGGACCAATAAAGTCAAGAAGGCTGAACAAGCTGTGAAGTGCATAATGGAAGAATCTGTCTAGCTTTCAGTTTGATTCTTATGGCTTCCAGGATTTGTTCTTTTTATCTGGCTTGGGCAAATGGGGTTCCTCAATTGAGGTACTTTTTTTTAGGTACCTTAACTTGTTCTTTGTTTGTTTGTTTGTTTTCATAGTAGTCATAGCCCTGGTCCAATGCATTCTATCTGGAGCCTTAACGGGTTCTATAGAGATAATCTAGTGTGACATGAATGTCAACAAAATCTTCCAATTCAGCTGAATATGAAGATGACTAGAGCATATGCAGCAGCACATGTGGGATCTGTTTTCTGAGTGGTTCAACCTCTCCCAGGTGAGACAAGGACCATAATGGGGACTGCGAATAGAAGACACAAATGGGCAGTCTGGACACAGCCTGGACACAGATAAAATTGAACACTCATCAGTAACCCACCAAGGAAACCAACTGATTCTCTAGGCTTTCCTCCTTACAGTAATTCAGAATAGTATCTCGGGTAAGCAGTCCAGAAGGTAACCAGTAAACCTTGACAAAATTGATCACATGAATTGTCCCTGAAATAGTCCCCGATTCTTCTCCCTTGGCAATAAACCACCAGCAGACAAAAGAGCCCAAACCATCACAATGGATGCCCTGCCATCGGACTCCCAACCCTGCCCTCTGCACACCACTCATGGATGATCAGTGACATTCAGTGGTCCAAACCCAGGTCAGGAGTCAGGGTGACACCAGTTGATTAAGTGACATGATCAACTTCAGGTATACTATAGAAAAGGGAGATGCAAGGGAGAAAGCATCAGGTTGGTACCGTGTTTCCAGAATGATAATCATCCATAAGAGACACACAGAGAGAGGCAGAGATACAGGCAGATGGAGAAGTATGCTCCATGCAAGGTGCCCAATGTTGGACTGGATCACAGCTCCTAAGATCACACCCTGAGATGAAGGAAGATGCTCTACTGCTGAGCCACTCAGGTGTCCCCAGAATGATAATCATCCAAATATAGATGGGGTAGAGGCACAGAGGTAACTTAAGGCTAAACAAGAAATAGAAAAAAGAAAAGCTAGAGGGCAGATGAAAGTGTCATGCATATGACTGAGGCCTGTGTCCTAATCCTCAGGATTTGTAAGATAGACTTCTGTGTACACTGGGGCATTGACAGAGACAGGATGGCCTTCATAAAGAGATAATGGAGTCACAGGTGATGAGAGAACTTGGATCATTGCTCCTGGGGTTGTGTCCCTGAACCTGGAGTACCACTCTGTCCTCACCACTGCATTCCTCCAGGGACCAGGATCTGTTTCCCAGGAAGGGAGGAAAGGATCCATATTTTAGGATGATTTTTCTCTCCCAGATTTCATAAGGGAGGCCAGCAAGCAGCCTCTGAACCGCCCTGTCCCTTCAAGAAGCAGTCATTGTACCCATGATATTATGTTGGGAATATTGACTTATTCCCTGTTCAACAAACCCCTCCATGAAAACACTCCTGTCACTTGATTCATGCCCATTTCACTTCTCTGAATTGGCCTACACCTTTGTGTTTCTTTCCAAAATCAAAAAAGCAGAGAGGCTTGGTCAAGGGCATGTTGACACACTCCCTTACCAAAAAAACGATCAATGAATGAATCCTGTCAAATCCAGGGGCACCTTTATGATTTGAATGCTCCTTGGAGAATGAAACCAACTCTGCACAACATATCACTAGCCTTTGCTGTTTCTGTCCTCAGCGTCGTGGGAGACAAGGAGCTTCACCCTTGTCTGTCCATGGCATCTTCACCTGCCCATGGCATCTTTGGCCATGAAGAGAGGTGAATATGATATTAGAAATAATCTATCTTGGGATCCCTGGGTGGCACAGTGGTTTAGCGCCTGCCTTTGGCCCAGGGCATGATCCTGGAGACCCAGGATCGAGTCCCACGTCGGGCTCCTGGTGTGTGGAGCCTGCTTCTCCCTCTGCCTGTGTCTCTGCCTCCCTCTCTCTCTCTCTCTATCATAAATAAAAAAATAAGAAATAATCTATCTTGTTAAAAATCCCCCAGTCTGTAGGTGAAGGGTGGGAAAGGTAAAGCCTTTTCTCCTACCCATTGGGGGGGGGGGGCTACCAGCCTTTGATCCAAGCATTGAAAGTATTGCAGAGACCATTAGCAGGCTGGAGGGAAGACCCAACATGGGGCCATGATCCTAATGTTGGGAACAGAACTATGACTCAGTATCTAGCATAGCAAAATGACATGGGAGCACAGAACCTGACCCATAGGCCCAGAGCCTCAGTCCTCAATGTGGTCAATCCTAGGAAACCAGCTCTTTGGAAAGAGAGAGAGAGAGAGAGAGAGAGTGAGCTTGTGGCTACATGAGCAGGACCACATAGGCCTCTAGAATTCCCAGCCCAGGGAGGATCTTGAGAGGCTACACTCATGTCAGTCTAGAAAGCAAGATGTAAATCTACTGCATACATAACAGGCTACAGTATAGTGCAAATGTAACTCTTGTATGTATTGTAAAAAAACCAAAAACAGGGATCCCTGGGTGGCGCAGCGGTTTGGCGCCTGCCTTTGGCCCAGGGCGCGATCCTGGAGACCCGGGATCGAATCCCACATCAGGCTCCCGGTGCATGGAGTCTGCTTCTCCCTCTGCCTGTGTCTCTGCCTCTCTCTCTCTCTCTGTGACTATCATAAAAAAAATTTAAAAACCAAAAACATATTTGACCCACTGTATGGGGATATTTGATTTATTATGTTAGTCTCAACAGAACCCACCCGGTCTCAGACCTGCATCTCTATCATTGTACACACAACCATGGTGGACCTTGAGTGAGGATGCTGCCCTCTTGAACTTAAAACCTTGGAATTGTTCACCTGCTACCCTCATGTGGCCTGCTTAGTCTCTTTGCTGTCCTTTTACCCCTCTGTTTCTTTTTCCTCTTAAGTTTAGCCCACAGCCCTGAACTCCTTGGTCACACATGGAAACAATGGGGTAACTGTCTCTGGATCCCTAGAAACCTCGCTCTTGGTATCACTCATTTTAAAAATCACATGCAGCCTAGGTCCCCGAAGGCACCACTGGGAACCTAAGATGTAGATATTAAGGATCTCTGGTAACAAGAAGTATGATTCTGAGGAAAATAATTGCTGTTTTCAATGAAGTAGCCCATCTCTCTCTCCATGGGTGAAATATCAACATCTGTAGAACAATCCAGTTCAATTTTAAGAGTATGTATTTAATGCAGAAGTCATATTGCAAAAGGATCCTCAAATTATGATTGAGATAATTATTCAATTTTATTATTAATTCAACTAAAAAAATTACCCTGAATTGTTTCCTTCTACGATAAGTCAATAATCCGATTCAAATATAGGGCTTCCAGAACATGAACGACTATCCTGCTATCACGTACTGAGTGTCTCTGGGCCTTGCAACATACCTCCTTCCATCTGTTCTCCTAGGTGGGAACCCAACTGCCAACCCTGACACTCAGACCAAAGACAAACCTTGTGCTTCTCTTCATCTAACAGAGTGTTTCTTGTCCCATAACCATGACTGGCTTGGTGATAGCAGGCAGTCTTTCCTCAAGGGAAGCCATTTCTGACTTTTGGCAGCATTTTCTGAAGCAAAATATTAGACTGTAGTGGGTGAAACCTGGATGAAGATTGCTCCAACTCTGTCAAGATAGCCTTCCTCCTCTTTGGATCCCTCCAGAGATGGGCATATAATGTAGCACCTGGGGCTGCACATGACAGCCCTCTAGATAATGTAGAGGATTCTTTCTCAGGATCCTTTAATCAAAAGGGTTTGGGAACAAAAGGAGGGTCAGGAAGGAAGTATCAGTGGGGAAATATCCCTTTCATCCTGAAAGAACTGATGAAACAATGATCCTGGTATCAGTGTAGTTTCCAGTGTGCAGAGAGTCCCACATGTGGAGGAACAGGAACAAGGCTTAAAAGTATTACTGATGCCAAACATAGGTATAAGTTTAGAGTCTCCCCCACAGAACATAGAGATGTGGAAAAGGTGTACTGGATTGTGTTTAAATGGCCTTGTCCCAGAGACTGACTCCCCATCTGCTGGCACATAGTTGTGAAATTTTCAGCATCCTTGTGTATGTAGGCCAGCAAAACCAGTATTTTGGAGATAACCATGTATATACTATACAAATGATTCCATTGAAGATACCATGGAGATTCTTTCACTGAGTTGATTCAACATTAATTATTCTAGTGGCACCTGGGTAGTTTTGTCAGTTAAGTGTTTATTTCTTGATTTTTACTCAGGTCATGATCTTCAGGTCCTGAAATTGAGCCTCACAATGGGCTCAATGTTGGCCATGGAGCCTGCTCAATATCTTTTTCCCTCTGCCCCTCCTCCCCTCATATTTTCTCTTTCTGCTTTAAAAAATAATAAAATTAATCATTATGATAGTTTAGTCAGTGTGACGTACTTCAGAAAAACATATTAAGGCATGTTATTTTTGTTTCACATGTACATTTTAATTTTCTGGCGAGTTTTCAGCTTATTACAACAGTAGAAAGAAAATAATTTGCAACTCAAATTTGATCTCATTCCATGAGATATTATGAAGCTAGCATTTGAGTATTAGTTTGTTGTTAAACATTATCAAAATTGATATCATTACTGTTTAATATACTTTATTACTTAGATTAAGTTGGAATAATTCAGCAAGTAATATAAACCATTTCCCTATATCCTTATTCCCTGGCACATTATTTCAACAATAATTAAAACTGGAATATTTGTCATGAAGACACCAGTGGAGTGATACTTTTATTCGTTGAAGTCTACCATTTCTATGAAGGTCAGCTCTAAGTTGTGCTACTGCACAGGTTTCGACAAATGAATAATATCATGCATGCACTATGTACAGTGTATTTCAATGTATTTTTAAAAATCTTTTATTTATTTATTTGAGAGAGAGAGAGTTAGAGACACAGGCAGAGGGAGAAGCAGGCCCCATGCAGGGGGCCCAAAGTGAGACTCGATCCCAGGTCTCCAGGATCATGTCCTGCATTGAAGGGGCACTAAGCCACCTAGGATTCCCTAGGTTCACTGCTTTTAATTCCCTTGTTCAACTATTAATGCTTCTGGACATTCTATAGAAATATTAGCAACAATTGAGATATGTAATCTGTATAGGTTAGCTTTTTTCAAAATTAAAGCATAAAACATATCACTGTTTGGGACAACCTTACATTTTCATGTATAACTTTTCAGTTAATGTTCATCCATGTCTTTTTGGGGGCTTGAAAAATCAATTATTTTTGTTGCTTATATTTCTGGCTCCTGTTTGACAACATTGGGAGGATTCCGACTTTTGTTGGTTTTGAGCTGCGTGTGTGTCTATCACATGCAGCTATCCCGTGCAGCCATCAGATCCTCTGGCTGGGTCACCCAAAACCCCGAAATGGTTGGCAGAACATCATTTCTGGTGCTGGCACTGGGCGGCTAGCTGGGCTCTCCTGGCCACGTCGGGGCTCACTCGTGCAGGAACTTTCAGCTGGAGGGTCACCTGAGCTGGAAGTTCTGGCTCGGCCACATTCCCATGTCCAGCAGGGGGTCTGGCTGCCCTGGAAGGCATGTGGGGACGTCAGCTGTGTGTGCCTGGTGGCGCCCCTGCAGGGGCTGGTTGGGGCCTAGGCGGTGCCCCCTCCTCCTCTGTAGGGGTCTCTCCACAACCCAAGCACATAGTTCTGGGAGACACAAAAATGGGCTGGCTCTGCATTTTCACACCACAACAGTTTATTGACTTTCTACAGCAAAGGGCTCAGAGCCATGAGTTCGTGCCTTCCCCTGGAGAAGGAGACCTTTCTGTCCTTTAAGGGGGGGCAAGAATCACATGGGTTGGGGGGGCGGGTACTGGAGTCCCCCACCTGGGAGCATGTGTGGACTCCAGTTGGGGGTGAGTGTCCTGAGGTTTCAGCCTGATTGACGGTTCTGAGGACAGCAGAGCTGACCTGGACCTGCAGCTCATGGGCTACTGCTCTGGGTCCCCGCAGGGCAGCTGGACCCTGGCCTGGGCTCTCTGGGGCCACAGAACCTGGAGGAGCCTGCCTCCTGGTGTGGGTGCGGGTGTGGCCCACCGGCTTACCCCTCCTCTCCCCACACTGGTGTGTCCTGGGATCCCCAGGGCTGCCCTAGATCAGCGACCTGGATCTGTGGGGCATGCCCAGGGCCCAGGAGGCCACATCAAGCTGTGAGAGGGCTCGCTCAGCCCGGGGCCAGAATCCAGGGTTGGCCAGGGCCATGGGGGCCTGATTCCATTAGTCTTTGAGTTGGGACTGGTGGGGGCTCAAATCAACCCAGCCCCCAAAGAGCCTGGGCCCAAGTCAGCCCAGGTCCCTCTGGGTTAGGGGCTGGTGTCCTGTGCAGGATGTGCCACCCTCCAGGAGGAAGAGTGGGAGGAGGCAGGGCACAGTGCTTCCTCTGCTCTACCCACCTGCACCCACCCTGTCGGGGGGTCCCTGTCTTTCCTCCTCCCTGCAACCCCTGGACACTCTATGGGACACTGGGCTTCTGATGGTAGCAGGCTGTCCAGAGAACCCCGGGGAGGCTGAGCATGTCCCACAGGGTGCAGCTGCACTGGGTCCTTGCTGGGGGGTGATGGTGTGTGAGTGGATGATGTGGGGGCAGGGGTATGATGGTGGTGGATTGAGGGGGATGGTGTGGGGGGATGGTGTTGGGGTATAGTGTGGGTGGGGTTTGTGTGGGGGTGTGTGGGTGTGAGGGGGATGGTGTAGGGGGGATGCCATGAGGGATAATGATGTAGGGGGATAGTGTATGGGTAGGGAATGAGGGGGATGGCGTGGAGGGCCTGTGGACACAGGGCATCCCCTTTCTTTAAGATGCACACCGAGACATCTACAGATAAAGGCGACCACAGTCTGGGGTTTGTTGTGACATCTGCCCCAGGGGTCCTATGTGGTCAGTGCAGGGCTCTGGCTGGACCGGGCACATTATCTGGGGGTCATCATACTATGTATGTTTACAAATTGCAAATTGTCTCAAATTAAATGCATAGAATTTAGAAATATATAAAGCACTGTGGGTGGGTGTCACTCTGACCCTTCCGACCCTCATCGGATCAATGTGTGTTCTCCTCCAGTCACAGCCATACAACCTGCCCCCAGGTCCCCTTAATGCCCCCCATGGCCCCCACCCAGGCACCTGGTTTTCAGGGTGCCGTCCGTAACCCCTTTGGGGTTCAGCTAACATGGCAATCCCTGGAGGCCTTGTCCTAGTGGCCTCCTCATCCCTGAGACCCCGAGGGTGGGGGCACGGTGTTCATCCCCAACAACCTACCATGCAGCCGTGTGTTGTTGGCTGCTGTTTTTCTCCCAGGCTCTGAAGCCCCATGTTCCCTACCCAGAAGCCCCCGGTCCTCCCGGGTCCCGATGCCCCTGGCCCCTCAGCCTCAGCCTACCCCATAGTAGTCCCAAAACATGACGTGACTGCTGAACATCCTGTTGATGTCCAGGTCCCCCAGCGTGATGTCCCTAGAGGAG
The DNA here is from genome assembly GCF_053574225.1 of Canis aureus. Classification (NCBI taxonomy): domain Eukaryota; kingdom Metazoa; phylum Chordata; class Mammalia; order Carnivora; family Canidae; genus Canis; species Canis aureus. Next base: position 39,140,059 of record NC_135643.1, read on the forward strand.
ACCAGGGCCTCCTCATTCATTTCCTACGGGAAAACTGGGGAGGAGGAGCTGGCGTCAGGGACACAGACCCTAACCTGTCTGTCCTGGGCAGGGAGCCCTGGGGCCACCATGGGAGTGGGTACTGCCAAAACCTCCTTCCTTCCTCTGGGAGGCCAGGGACGGCGGGAGTGCCCACCGTGCCCATGGGACCTGTGTGACGGCCTGTGCCCAGCTGTTGTAGGCAGGGAGGTGATTGTCACCCTGGGTGGGAGGGGATAGCGGTTCAGCCAAGGTGGGAGGGGACATGGGGGTGTTGTGCCCAAGATTGCGAATCCGAGAAACCACTAAGGGGCTGACACCAATGCAAACACACAAGGGTTGATTTCCAAACTCGAGCTTGCGTCCCAAGTACACCCAACACTGCGGAGCAGGGACTTGGACCCTGAGGTGGGTTTTAGCTTAGTTTTAAAGGCTTGTCTCGGGGTCCTCCAGAAGGGCTGGAGCAATTCCTCAAGTTCTGTTTACATTTTGATATGGGGCCTTCAAGGGTATTGAACTCTGCTCTCATTCTAATAGGCGCTTCCAGCCCTTGGCATGGGCTCAGATTCATTCTATTGTGGGGCTTTCTAGGACATTAAGCTGTAAACTTTTGCTTTTTCCGGTAACTGAATAATGTAAATTTCAGCTCTTCTTCACAGGGACCTGGGATGGGTGGACTTGTGCTAACACTGCATTTAAATTGGAATGGCCTTAATTTTCTTGGCCTCCACGCTTCCCATCCCATCCTATCTAGCTCCTTCCCCCTTCCCCAGAGCTCCTAAGAGAGCAATTGAAAATGACCTCAGAGTGGCAGCCTGTGTTGGGGGACAGGCCCAGGGATTTCGGATCAGGAAGACCTGGGGCACGGGCTTCCCAGCTGTGCAGCGGGATTCAATGCTGTAGACTCTTATTCCATAAGGCTATCTTGACAACAGACTTAGTACATAAAAAAGCTCTCCTTTGTCTTTAAAAGATGAAGAGCGAGTCAAAGCATTTTTTCTCTGCCCATCTGATTGCTCAGATTCCAATCTGAGACATATTTCCTGTTAATAAGGATAATTTACTATCCGTGGTACTATGGTTAAAATATTCTGACACAAGTAATTCAGAGAGATGAGGGTTTCTCATCTCTTTCTTCACAGCTCAGTCACTCATCAGGAAATGCATCTTTATGGATTTGGAAAGAACTGAGAGACATTATTACCAATGGTCCTATTATTTATGTGAAGGATCCTTCCCTGAGATGCTTCCCCTGTTTCAACTGACACTGAAACACTTTGAACTCTTTGGAAGACAAATGTCAAGGAAATAAATGTTATGCATTGCTAATTTTAAATGCACTTGCAATATGGTGTCTATTATACTAGAAGTATTTTTATCTGATTTTTGCTATTTATTATCCTTTCCTGCTTTTCAGGTTGAGGAGGCATTATACGTGTTCTTAAGTGTTGTTCTTTCCTTCTGATCTAAAATTCTTACTTTGTTTCCATCAAAGGAACTCTTTAAGAATAAGGCAAAAGTTAATTCAACAATTCTTAAAATGTCTTCACACTTGGAGCCTGATTCATTTAAGTCAATTTTCAAAATAAATCTTATTTATTAGGAAAAAACAAAGATTTATAGGGAAATTGAGAAGATAGTACAGAGCATTCGCATACACTTGCACTCAATTTCTCCAATTATTGATATATTAGTACGGTACAAATATGAGCTAATGAATCAATATTTAAAAATTTGCATTAAACAAACACGGAAAGAAAAAAAACAAAGACCATAGTTTATTCAGATTTCCTTAGTTTTTGCTAAGTTACCAATCCTCATATCACATTCCATTTGTCCTCCTGTTTCCTTAGGCTCATCTGGATTGTGACAGTCTTTCAGCCTTTCCTTGTTGTTGAACTGGAACACTTTGAGAAGTAGAGTATTTTGTAAAATTACCCTCAGTTGGGACATGTCTGTTGTTTATCTCATGACTGAACTGTTTTTGTGGATTATATACAGAGATATACTGCCGTTTTCATTATATCATATAAAGGATAGATACTATCAACATGATTTATCAGTCTTGGTATCGATCTGATCATCTTGCTGAGGTAGTGTTTGTCAGCTTTCTCAGTAGTAAACTGATTCTTCATTATTATTATTAATTATTATTATTATATTATCATTATTATTTTAAGGTTTTCATATGATATTTTGTAGAAGGAAGTTACTATGTGTATTCCACACTTAAGAGTGGGAAGCTATGCTCATGAACTTGAGGGTGGAATATCTTCAAATTGTTTGAAATTATTCTACATGGGCAATTTCTCTTCCTTGTGGATTTGTTTGTTTGTTTCTTTTTCAAAGATGTTTTTTATTTATTTGAGAGAGAGAGTAGAGATAAAGCATGAGCGAGAGGGGAAGAGGGAGAGGGAGAAGCAGGTTCCCTGTTGAACAGGGAGCCTGCCTTGGGACCTGGATCATGATCTGAGCCTAAGGCAGAAGCTTAACTGACAGAGCCACACAGGTGCCACTCATTCTTTCCTTCTTTCCTTCTTTCTTTCTTTCTTTCTTTCTTTCTTTCTTTCTTTCTTTCTTCCTACCTTCCTTCCTTCCTTCCTTCCTTCCTTCCTTCCTTCCTTTCTTTCTTTCTTTCTTCTTTCTTTCTTTCTTTCTTTCTTTCTTTCTTTCTTCTTTCTTTCTTTCTTTCTTTCTTTCTTTCTTTCTTTCTTTCTTTCTTTCTTTCTTTCTTTCTTTTTGTCTTTCTTTTCAATACAGCAACTTCTGAGGAATTCCTCCCTCAGATGGGAGCTACATACTAACTTCCAAACCTGAGTACCTCCCTGAAAGCTCACTCGGGGGAACTTCCCTCTCGGAGATGAGCTGAAACGTGGTCCTTCCCAGTTCCACACTGCCTGCAGATACACTTATAAACATCCTCACTAGACATGTTTGTCAGAAGCTCATGGGACGCAAGGGGCAAGCTGCAGGCTTCAAGGTTGTGTCTCCAGGTGCAGTAAAGCGGTATTCATGGAACATCCTGAATTACAATGCTGCCACGTTCTCATGCCCATCAGAACGCAGTTAGTAAAAAGCTGGCTTCCAGGCATGCCTCCTTTGAAAGCTGAGCTCAGGGCAGGAGCCTCCCGCATCCTGCCTGCCTGTAGTCGTAGCTGCTAACATCCTTATGTTAGGTGTTCAGAGAGGTTGGAGAAATGCCAGTGGAAGTGTCAGGACTGTACTCATATGTATCTGAGTTCAATAGAGCGATTTCCAACGTCCATGTTCAATTAGAGTGTAGCTCCGGTATACCTCGTCTCGATAAGTGTCTAGCAGACTTCGGCCTGCAAAGCAAACACACTTCTGAGAGTTCAACTTATGGCCTGTACCTCCCCCATCCGGACTGCCTGTATGTTCCACGTCCACAGCATTTCGTTGTATGCGGGACAGTAGTGGAGTGAAAACCACGTGTCTCCCTTGTCAATTTTGTGCCTAGCAGACAGCTGCCTCCAAGGCATGCACGCTCCTTTGGATTGAGATTATGGCTTGTACCTCCCACATGCTGATGGCCTGTACGCTTCACTTCCAAAGGATTTCGTCCAATATGGGACGAAAGTTTTCCGAGAGGCAAGTGTCTCTTAGTTCCATCCAGCGACTTCTGAGGAATTCCTCCCTCAGAGGGGTGCTACATACTAACTTCCAAACCTGAGTACCTAGCTGAAAGCTCTCTCTCTGCGGAATTTCCTTCTTCAAGATGAGCTGACACGCGGTCCTTCCCAGTTCCACTCTGCCTGCAGATGCAGTTACGAACATCCTCACTAGACATGTTTTCAGAAGCTCATGGGACGCAAGGGCCAGCTGCAGGCTTCAAGGTTGTATCTCCAGGTGCAGTAAAGCGGTATTCATTGTAAGCGTACTGCCTTACAATGCTGTCACGTTCTCATGGCCATCAGAACGAGCTAGTAGAAAGCTGGCTTCTAGGCATGCTTCCTTTTGAGCTAAGCTCAGGTCAGGACCCTCCCTCATCCTTCCTGCCCGTAGAAGTAACTGCTAATATGCTTATGTTAGGTGCAGGGAGAGGGCGGCGAAATGCTTGTGGAAGTGTCAGGCCTGTACGCACGATTATCTGAGTTGAATACAGCGATTTCAAACGGGCTTCTTCAAAGAGTGTAGCCAGTTTCTAACTCCCATGTACAAGTGGGTAGCAGACATCTGCCTCCCAGGCATACACACTTTTGAGGGTTGAGCTTACGGCCTGTACTTCCCACATCCTGCCTGCAGGTACACTTCGCTGCTAACAGGCCTAGGCTCGATGCGTGACGGAAGTGTTGTGAGAGGTAAGTGGAATGTCCCGGCACACAAGACTAGTGCCTCCAAGCTCAATCCAGCGATTTCCTAGTAATTCCTGTCTCAGACTGGTGCTACATACTAAGTTCCATAGGTGAGAAGCCAGCTGAACGCCTTGTCCAAAAGCGACTTACTTCTGAGAGTTGAGCTCACACTCCATCCCTCACAGTTCCACACTGCCTGCAGAATGAGTTTCCAACATCTTCAGCATAGACGTTTGTCACAGGCTTCTGAGACGCCAGTGGAACAATGGAGACCTGGACGGTATGTCCAGGTGCAGTAGGGTGGTAATCTTGGAACCTCCTGACTCAGAATACTGTTGCGTTCTCACTGCCATAAGAACGCAGCTGGTTGAAAGCTGGCTTCTAGGCATGCTTCCTTGTGAGAGCTGAGGTCAGGGCAGAACCCTCCCGCATCCTGACTGCCTGTAGACATAGGTCCCAGCATCCTTATGTTAGGTGCTGGAAGAGGTTGTGTGAAAAGCTTGTGGAAGTGACAGGCCTGCACTCTCGTGTATCTGAGTTCAATACAGCGATTGCCAACGTCCCTGTTCAATTCGAGTGTAGCTCGGTTCTAACTCCCCTGAAAAAGTGTCTAGCACACATCGGCCTGCAAAGCATACGCACTTCTGAGGCTTGAGCTCATGGCCTTTACCTCGGCCATTCTGACTGCCTGTATGGTTTGCTTCCACAGCATTGCTTTGTATGCAGGACAGTAGCGAAGTGAGAACCAAGTGTCTGCCTCCTCAATTTCACGCCTAGCAGACGGCTGCCTCCAAGGCATGCACACTCCTTTGGCTTGAGCTTATGGCTTGTACCTCCCACATGCTGACCGCCTGTACGCTCTGCTTCCAAAGGATTTCGTTCGATCCGGGACGCAAGCTTTGTGAGCGGCCAGTGTCTCTTAGCTCAATCCAGCGACTTCGGGGGAATTCCTCCCTCAGAAGGGAGCTACATACTAACTCGCAAACCTGAGTACCTCGTTGAAAGCTGTCTCTCTGGGGAACTTCCTTCTGCGAGGTGAGCTGACACGCGGTCCTTCCCAGTTCCACACTGCCTGCACATGGAGTTATGAACATCCTCACTAGACATGTTTGTCAGAAGCTCATGGGACGCAAGGGGCAAGCTGCAGGCTTCAACGGTTGCGACTCCAGGTGCGGGAGAGCGGTATTGACGGAACGTCCTGACATACAATGCTGCTACGTTCTCACGGCCATAACAACTCAGCTAGGGGAAAGCTGGCTTGCAGGCATGCTTCCTTTTGAGAGCAGAGCTCAGGGCAGGCCCCTGCCGCATCCTGCCTGACTGGAGACGCAGCTGCTAACATCCTTATGTTAGGTGCTGGGAGAGGTTGTGAGAAAAGCATGTGGAAGCGTTGGGCCTGAATTCATGTGTATCTGAGTTCATTGCAGCGATTGCCAACGTCCTTATTTAATTAGAGTGTACCTCGGTTCTACCTCCCATCAATAAGTGTCTAGCAGACATCTGCCTGTAAAGCATACACACTTCTGAGAGTTGAACTTATGCCCTGTACCTCCCACATGCTGACTGCAGGTACACTTCGCTCCTATCAGGCTTAGGCTCGAATCGTGTTAGAAGGGTTGTGAGAGGTTAGTGGAAGGTGCCGGCCCACATGCCTAGTGTCTCCAAGCCCAATCCAGAGTTATGTGAGGAACTGCTCTCTACGATTGGTGCTACATAGTAAGTTCCATACATGAGAAGCTAGTGGAATGCAGTGTCCAAAGGGTGCTTTCTTCTGAGACTTGAGCTCACCCCCAGTCCCTCACAGTTCCACATGGCCTTCAGATGAAATTTCGAACATCTTCACTAGACGTGTTGGTCAGAAGCTCATAGGACAAAAGGAGCTAGCTGCAGGCTTCAATGTTTGTGTCTCTAGGTGCAGTAGAGCGGTATACATGGAACTTCCTGACTTACAATGTAGTTACATTCTCACGGCCATATGAATGCAGCTAGTGGAAAGGTGCATTTGAGGCATGCTGCTGAGGATCAGAGTCACCCGTTCCAGGTGAGGCCCAGGTGGGGCCAGAGTCACCTGGTACAGAGGAGGCCAAAGTGAGGACAAGAGTTACCAGGTCCAGGTGAGACCAACCTGCAGGCCATGCAGAGGAACCATGTCCCAATGATGCCCAGGTAGGGACCAGAGTTACCAGGTCCAGGTGAGGCCAACCTGCAGGCCATGCAGTAGAACCATGTCCCGATGATGCCCAGGTAGGGACCAGAGTCACCAGGTCCAGATGAGGCCCAGATGGGGAGCATATTCACTAGGTCCAGGTGAGGCCCAGTTGAGGACCAGAATCACCAGGTCTAGTTGAGGCCTAGAGGGGTACCAGAATCACGTGGTCCAGGTGACATCCAGATGGGGACCAGAGTCACCAGGTCAGGGTGAGGGCCAGAGAGGTTCCAGAGTCATCATGTCCAGGGGAGGCTCAGGTGTGGAACAGAGTAACCAGGTACCAATGATGCCCAGGTGAGGACCAGTCACCAGATCTGGGTGACGCGCAGATAGGATCAGAGTCACCAGTTCCAGGTGAGGGAAAGAAGGAGTCCACAGCAATCAGGTCCAGGTGGGGAACAAAGTCACCAGGACTGGGTGAGGCCCAGATGGGGACCAGATTCACCAGATTCAGGTGAGGCCCAGGTGGTGACCAGAGTCCCCGGGTCTGGGTGAGGACCAGGTAAGGACCAGATTCACCAGGTCCAAGAGGCCCACGTGGGGACCTGAGTCACCAGGTATGGGTGAGGCCCAGGTGGCAACCCCACTCACCAGGTCCAGGTGAGGCCAACCTGCAGGCCAGAGTCACCAGATCCAGGTGAGGCCCTGGTGGGGACCGGAGTCACCAGGTAAATGTGAGTCTACAAGAACACCACAGTCACCAGGTCCAGGTGTGGTTCATGTGGGAATGAGAGTCACCAGGTCCTGGTGAGACCCAGGTGGGGACCACAGTCACCAGGTCCAGATTGAGGCCTAGGTGGGGGGACCAGAGTCATGAGGGCCAGGTGAGGCCAAAGTGTGGAGCAAAGTTATCATGTCCAGGTGAGGCCCAGGTGGGGAACAGAGTAACCATGTCCCACTGATGCCGAGGTGGGACCAGAATCACAAGGTCCAGATGAGGCCTAAGTGAGGAGTAGATTCACCAGGTCCTGTTGAGGCCCAGTTGAGGACCAGTGTCCCCAACTCCGGGTGGGTCCCAGAGGGGGACCAGAGTCACCCGGTTCTGGTGATATCCAGGTGGGGACCAGAGTCACCACGTCAGGGTGAGGCCCAGAGGGGGACGAGAATCACTAGGTCCAGGTGTGGCCCCAATGTGGAACTGAGAAACCAGGTCCCATGATGCCCATATGAGGACCTGAGTCACCAGGTCCAGGAGAGGTCCCTGTGGGAACCAGTCACCTCGTCCAGGTGAGGCCCAGGTGGGACCACAGTCACCAGGTCAGGGTGAGGTCCATAGGGGGACCAGAGTCACCAGGTCCAGGTGAGGCCCAAGTATATAAGAGAGTAACCAGGTCCCAATGATGCCCAAGTAAGGACCAGAGTCAACAGGTCCAGGTGAGGCCCAAATATGGATCAGAGTCATTTTTTTCCAGGTGAGGCCAGATGGAGACCACAGGAACCAGGTCCAGGAGAGCCCCATATGGGAACCAGAGCCACCAGATCCAGGTGAGGTCCAGGTGGGACCACAGTCACAAGGTCCAGGTGAGGCGCAGGTGGCAACAGGATTCACCAAGTCCAGGTGAGGCCCAGGTGGCGACCAGTCACCAGATCCAGGTGAGGACCAGCTAAGGACCAGATTCACCAGGTCCAAGTGAAGCCCAAGGGGTGACCAGAGTACCAGGTAACGGTGAGGCCCAGAGGGGGAACCAGAGTAACCATTTTAGTTTGAGGCCCAGAATGGGACCAGAGGTCCCTGGTCAAAGTGAGGCCCAGGTGTGGAATAGAGTATCCAGGTCCCAATGATGCCTGGGTGAGGACCAGAGTCACTAGGGCCATGCAGGGCCCAGATGGGGATCAGAATCACTCGGTCCTGGTGAGGCATAGAATAAGACCACAGTCAGCAGTATCAGGTGAGCCCCTTGTGGGAACCAGAGCCACTCTATCCAGCTGAGTCCCAGGTCCATGTGAGGCCCACGTGAGGACCAGATTCATCAGGTCGAATTGAGGCATAGCTGGGGACAAGAGTCACCAGGTCTGGGTGCGGCCTAGGTGGGGCAAGATTCAGCAGTTCTGAGTTAGGTCAAAGTGGGAACAAGAGACACCAGGTCCAGGTGAGGCCAAACTGAGGACCAGAGTCACCAGATCCAGGTGAGGTCCATGTTGGAAAGAGAGTCACCAGGTCCAGGAGAGGTCCAGGTGGGGACCAGAGTCACCAGATCCAGGTGAAGTCCAGGTGGGGACCAGAGTCACCATATCCAGGTGAAGCCCAGGTGGGGACCAGAGTCACCAGGTCCAGATGAGGCCCAGGTGAGGACCAGAGTTACCAGGTACACGTGAGGCCCCGGTGGGGATCAGAGGCAACAGGTCCATGTGAGGCCGGCTTGGGGACCATGGTCAACAGGTCTACTTGAGGCCCAGGTGTGGAACACAGTAAGCAGGTCCAGGTGAGTCCCCGGTGGTGACAAGAGTCACCACGTCCAGGTGAGGCCCAGGTGGGGACCAGGATCACCAGGTACAGGGGAGACCCTTGAAAGAACCAGAGTCAACAGTTCGAGGTGAGGTGCAGGTGGCAACCAGGGTCAGCAGGTCCAAGTCAGGCCAAAGTGGGGTTCACAGTCACTAGGGCACGGTGAGACCCAGAGGGGGACCAGAGTCACCTGGTCCAGGTGAGGTCCAGTTGTGGAACACAGTCACCGGGTCCCAATTATGCCCAGTTGAGGACCATAGTCAACAGGGCCAGGTGAGGCCCAGATGGGGATCGGAGTCCCCAAATCCAGGTGAAGCCCAGGTGGGGACCACAGTCACCAGATCCAGGGTAGTCTTAGTTGCAGACCAGAATCACCAGGTCCAGGTGAGGTGCAGGTGGCAACCACACTCACCAGGTCCCGGTGAGGCCCTGGTGGGGACCAGAGTTACGAGGTACATGAAAAGCTAGAAACACTTCATCCACCAGGTCCACATAATGTCCATGTGGGAACGAGAATCACCAGTTACAGGTGAGGACCAGGAGGGGATCCGACTCACCAGGTCCAGGTGAGACCCAGGTGGGAACCAGTGTCACCATGTCCAGGTGTGGCCCAGGTGAAGACCAGAGTTAATAGGTCCAGCTGGGTCACTGTTAGTGAACAGTGTAACCATATCCTGATGCTACCCAGGTGGGTACCAGAGACACCAGGTCCTGGTGAGGCCCAGGTGAGACCAGAGACATGAGGTCCAGGTAAGGTCCCGATGGGAACCACAGTCACCAGGTCAGGTGAGGCCATGCTGATGATCAGAGTCATCAGTTCCAGGTGAGGCCCAGGTGGAGCCAGAGTCACCTGGTACAGAAGAGGCCAAAGTCAGGACCAGAGTTACCAGGATCAGGTCAGTCCCAGTGGGGAATCGAGTAACCATGTCCCGATGATGCCCAGGTAGAACCAGAGTCACCAGGTCCAGATGAGGCGCAGGTGGGGAGCATATTCACTAGGTCCTGGTGAGGCCCAGTTGAGGACCAGAGTCACCAGGTCTAGTTGAGGCCTAGAGGGGTACCAGATTCACCTGGTCCAGGTGACATCCAGATAGGGATCAGAGTCACCATGTCAGGGTGAGGCCCAGAGAGGATCCAGAGTCATCATGTCCAGGTGAGGCTCAGGTGTGGAACAGAGTAACCAGGTCATAGTGGTCCACAGGGGAGGACCAGAGTCACCAGATCTGGGTGAGGCCCAGTTAGGATCAGAGTCACCAGTTCCAGGTGAGGCCAAGAAGGAGTCCACAGCAATCAGGTCCAGGTGGGGAACAAAGTCACCAGGACTGGGTGAGGCCCAGATGGGGACCAGATTCACCAGGTCCAGGTGATGCCCAGGTGGTGACCAGAGTTACCAGTTCAGGGTGAGGACCAGGTAAGGACCAGATTCACCAGGTCCAAGTGAGGCCCACGTGGGGACCTGTGTGACCAGGTATGGGTGAGGCCCAGGTGGCAACCCCACTCACCAGGTCTAGGTGAGGCCAACCTGCAGGCCAGAGTCACCAGATCCAGGTGAGGCCCTGGTGGGGACCGGAGTCACCAGGTAAATGTGAGTCTACAAGAACACCACAGTCACCAGGTCCAGGTGTGGTTCATGTGGGAACGAGAGTCACCAGGTCCTGGTGAGACCCAGGTGGGGACCACAGTCACCAGGTCCAGATTGAGGCCTAGGTGGGGCCCAGAGTCATCAGGGCCAGGTGAGGCCAAAGAGTGGAGCGAAGTTATCAGGTCCAGGTGAGTCCCAGGTGAGAACCAGTCACCTCGTCCAGGTGAGGCCCACAAGAGTAGTGCCTCCAAGCTCAATCCTGCGATTTCCTAGTAATTCCTGTCTTAGACTGGTGCTACATACTAAGTTCCATACTAGCTAATTGAACCCTGCATCCAACGGCAACTTAGATCCGAGAGTTGGGCTCACACGCAGTCCCTCACAGCCCACACTGCCTGCAGAATGTGTTTCCAACGTCTTCACCAGAGAAGCTTGTCAGAAGCTTGTGAGACGCAAGTGGAATAATGCAGGCCTGGAAGGTGTCTCCAGGTGGAGTAGAGTGGTATTCTTGGAACCTCCTGAGTTAGAATACTGCTGCGTTCTCAGGGCCAGAAGAATGCAGCTAGTTGAAAGCTGGCTTCTAGACATGCTTCCTTGTGAGAGTTGAGGTGAGGGCGGGACCCTCCCGCTACCTGACTGCCTGTAGACATAGGTCCTAACATCTTTATGTTAGGGGCTGGAAGAGGTTGTGAAAAGCATGTAGACGCTTCAGGCATGTTGTCACGTGTAACTGAGTTCAATACAGCGATTTCCAACAGCCTTGTTCAATTAAACTGTAGCTGGGTTCTAACCCCCATAAAAGAGTGGCTAGCAGACATCTGCCTGCAAAGCATACACGCTTCTCAGAGTTGAGCTTATGGCCTGTACCTCCCACAATCTGACGGCCTGTACGGATCGCTTCCACAGCATTCCGTTCTATGCAGGACAGTAGCGGAGTGAGAACCAAGAGTCTGCACTGTCAATTTCGCGACTACAGGACACCTGCCTCCAAGTGATGCACACTCTTTTGGATGAGCTTATGCCTTGTTCCTCCCACATGCTGTCCGCCTGTACCTTTCACTTCGAAAGGACGTCGTTCGATACGGGACACAAGTTTTGTGAGAGGCAAGTGTCTCCTAGCCCAATCCAACGACTTCTGAGGAATTCCTCCCTCAGAAGGGAGCTACATACTAACTTCCAAACCTGAGTACCTCGTTGAAAGCTGTCTCTCTGGGGAACTTCCTTCTGCGAGGTGAGCTGACACGCGGTCCTTCCCAGTTCCACTTGCCTGCAGATGGAGTTACGAACCTCCTCACTAGACATGTTTGTCAGACGCTCATGGGACGCAAGTGGCAAGCTGCAGGCTTCAACGGTTGTGTCTCCAGGTGCAGTAGAGCTTCATTCATGGAACGACCTGACTTCCAATGCTGTAAAGTTTGGGTTAGGTTACGGGTTAGGGTTAGGGTTAGGGTCCTGTTTAAGCTTAGGGTTAGGGTTAGGGTTAGGGTTAGGGTTAGGGTTAGGGTTAGGGTTCAGGTTAGGGTTAGGGGTAGGTTCAGGGTTAGGGGTAGGCTTCGGGTTAGGATTAGGGTTAGGTTACGGGTTAGGGTTCGGGTTAGGTTACGAATTAGGGTACGGGTAAGTGTTAGTGTTAGGGTTAGGGTACGGGTTAGGGTTCGGTTTAGGTTTACGGTTAGGGTTAGGGTTAGGGTACGGGTTAGGGTTAAAGTTAGGGTACTGTTTAGGGTTAGGGTTAGGGTTAGGTTACGAGTTAGGGTTAGGGATAGGGTAAGGGTTAAGGTTAGGATTAGGTTAGGGTTAGGATTAGGGATTGGGTTTTGTTAGGTTTAGGGTTGGGGTAAGGTTAGGGTTAGGGTATGGGTTAGAGTTTGCGTTAGGGTACGGGTGAGGGTTAGGGTAAGCATTAGGGTACGGGTTAGGTTTAGGGTATGGGTTAAGGTTAGGTTTAGGTTTAGGGTTAGGTTTAGGGTTAGGTTTAGGGTTAGTGTATGGGATAGGGTTAGGTTTAGGGTACTGTTTAGCGTTAGGGTTAGGGTTAGGTTACAGGTTAGGGTTACGGTTAGGGTTAGAGTACGGGTTAGGGTTAGAATTAGAGTTCGGGTTATGTTTAGGGTTCAGGTTAGGGTTAGGCTACTAGTTAGGGTTAGTGTTAGGGTTATGATTAGGGTTCGGTTTAGGCTTAGGTTAGGGTACAGATTAGGGTTAGGGTACGGGTTAGGGTTAGGTTTAGGGTACGGTTTAGAGATATGGTATGGATTACGGTACGGGTTAAGGTATGGGTTAGTGTATTGGTAACGGTTAGGGTTTGGGTTAGGTTTAGGGTACGGGTTAGGGTTTAGTTTAGAGTTAGGGTTAGGGTACAGGATAGGGTTAGGTTTACGGTTAGTGTTAGGGTTTGAGTTAGGTTACGGGTTAGGGTTAGGGTTAGGGTAGGTTATGGTTAGGGTTAGTGTTAGGGTTAGGTTTCGGTTAGGGTTAGGGTTCGGGTTAGGGTATGGGATACGTTTTGGGTTAGGGTTAGGGAACGGGTTAGGGTTAGGGTTGGGGTTAGGGTTAGGCTTAGGGTACGGGTTCAGGTTAGGGTTAGGGGTAGGGTATGGGTTTGTTTATGGGTTAGGGTACAGGTACGGTTCCGGGTTAGTGTATGGGTTAGTGTTAGAGTTTGGGTTAGGGAACGGGATAGGATTAGGGTTTGGGTACGGGTTAGGGTACAGGTTAGGGTACAGGTTACGTTATGGTTTAGGGTTAGGGTACAGGTTAGAGTTAGGGTTCAGGTTACGGTTAGGGTTAGGTTTAGGGTACAGGTTAGGTTTAGGGTCATGGTATGGGTTAGGGTACAGATTAGGGTTAGGGTTAGGGTACGGGTTAGGGTTAGGGTTCGGGAGAGTTAGTGTTAGAGTTAGGGTATGGGTTTTGGTTAGGGTTAGGTTTAGGGTACGGCTTAGGGTTAGGTTTAGGGTTAAGGTTAGGGTTAAGGTACATGTTAGGGTTAGGGTTAAGGTATTGTTTAGGGTTAGGGTTAGGTTTAGTTTACGGGTTAGGGTTAGGGTTAGTTTACATGTTAGGGATAGGGTTAAGGTGAGGTTTAGGGTTAGGTTAGGGTTAGGGTTAGGTTTAGAGATTGGGTTAGGGTTATGATTAGTGTTAGGGTTAGCTTAGGGGTAGTTTTAGTGTGACGGTACGGGTTATGGTTTAGGGTTAGGGTGGGTTAGGTTTAGTGTTAGGGTTAGGAGTTAGGGTTAGGGTTATGGTTAAGGGTTAGGGTTAAGCGTTTTGGTTAGGGGTTAGGGGTTTGGATTCGGGTTAGGGTTAGGGGTTAGGGGTTAGGGTTAGGGGTTAGGGGTTAGTGTTAGGGTTAGGGTTACCGTTAGGGTTAGGAGTTAGGGTTAGGGTTAGGGTACGGCTTAGGGTTAGGTTTAGTGTTAGGGTTAGGGTTAAGGTACATGTTAGGGTTAGGGTTAGGGCACTGTTTAGGGTTAGGGTTAGGGTTAGGTTTAGTTTATGGGTTAGGGTTAGGGTTAGGGTTAGTTTATGTGTTACGGATACGGTTAGGGTGAGGGTTACGGTTAGGTTAGGTTTAGGGTTAGGTTTAGAGATAGGGTTAGTGTTATGATTAGAGTTAGGGTTAGGTTTAGGGGTAGTTTTAGTATTAGGGTACGGGTTATGGTTAGGGTTAGGGTAGGGTACGGTATAGGGTTAGGTTACGGGTTCGGGTTAATTTTAGGGTTAGGATTATGGTACGGGTTAGGGTTAGTGTTAGGGTACCATTTAGGGTTAGTGTACGGGTTAGCGTTAGGGTTGGGGTTAGAGTAAGGGTTAGGGCACGGGTTAGGATTAGGGTTAGGGAATTGTTTGGGTTAGGGTCAGGGTTAGATTTAGGTTATGTGTTAGGGTTAGGGTACGGGTTAGTGTTAGGATACGGGTTAGGATTAGGGTACGGGTTAAGGTTGGGGTTAGGGTATGGTTCAGGGTTAGGGTACGGGTTAGGGTTAGGGTACGGGTTATGGTTAGGGTTCGGTTAGGGTTAGGGTAAGGGTTAGGTTTAGGTTTAGGGTTAAGTGTTGAGGTTAAGGGTTACGGAGAGCGTTAGAGGTTAGGGTTAGGGGTTAGGGGTAGTGTTAGCGTTAGGGTTAGGGTTAAGGTTTGGGGTTACAGTTAGGGTTCGGGGTTAGGGTTAGGGTTTGGGTTAGGGTTAGGGTTAAGGGTAGGGTTAAGGGTTAGGGTTAGGGTTAGGGTTAGGGGTTACAGGTTTGGGTTAGGGTTAGGGGTTAGGTTTTGGGTTAGGGTTAGGGTTCAGGTTAAGGGTTAGGGTTAAGGGTTAGGGTTAGGGTTAGGTTTAGGGGTTGTGGGTTAGGGGTTAGGGTTAGGGTTGGGGGTTAGGGTTAGGGTTACAGTAACGGTTACGGTTAGGGTTAGGAATTAGGTTTAGGATTTGGGTTAAGGTTAGGGTTAGTGTTAAGGTTTAGGGTTAAGGGTTATGGTTAGGTTTAGGGATAGGGGCTTGGGTTAGGGTTAGGGTTAGGGGTTAGGGGTAAGGGTTAGGTTTAGGGTTGGGGCTGGTTTTAGGGTTAGGGTTAGGGTTAGAGTTAGGGGTTAGGGTTAGTTTTAGGGATAGGGGTTTGGGTTAGGGTTAGGGGTTAGGGGTTAGGGTTATGGTTAGGGTTATGATCCGGGTTAGGGTACGGGTTAGGGTACAGGTTAGGATTAGGGTACAGGTTAGTGTTAGGGTGCAGGTAAGATTAGGGGTAAGGTACAGGTTAGGGTTAGGGTTAGGTTTAGGGTATGGGTTAGGGTTAGAGTCCGGGTTAGGGTTAGGGTAGGGTACGGGTTAGGGTTAGGGTTAGGTTATGGGTTAGTGTATGGGTTAGGTTTCGGTTTATGTTTAGGGTTAAGGTTAGGGTTATTGTTAGGGTTAGGTTTAGGGTTAGGGTTAGGGTGAGGGGTGATGGTTAGTGTTAGGGTTAGGGGTTAGGGTTAGGGTTAGGGGTAGGGTTAGGGTACGGGTTACGGTTAGAGTACAGTTTATGGTTAGGGTTAGGGAAGAGGTTAGGGTTAGGGTTAGGGTACTGGTTAGTGTACGGGTTAGGGTTCGGGTTAGGGTCAGGGTACGGGTTAGGGTACGGGTTAGGGTTAGGGTATGGTTTAGGGTTAGGGTTAGTGTAAGTTTTAGGGGTAGGGCTACTATACGGGATAGGGTTAGGGTTAGGGTCCGGGTTACGTTTAGGGTACGGGTTAGAGTTAGGGTACAGTTTAGGGTTAGGTTTAGGTTATGGGTGAGTGTTAGGGTTAGGGTACGGGTTAGTTTATGGGTTAGGTTTCAGATTAGGTTTAGGGTTAGGATTAGAGTTAGGGGTTAGGGTTAATGTTAGGGTTAGTGTTAGGGTTATGGTTAGGGTGAGGGGTTAGGTTTAGGGCTAGGGTTAAGTGTTAGTGTTAAGGGTTTGGGTTAGGGGTAGGGTTAGGGGTTAGCGGTTAGGGGGTAGGGCTAGGGTTAGGGGTTAGTTGTTAGGGTTAGTGTTAGTGTTAGGGTTAAGGTTAGGGGTTAAGGTTAGGGTTAGGGTTTAGGGTTGGGTTTGGGTTAGTGTTAGGATTAGGGTTAGGGTTAGGGTTAAGGTTTAGGGTTAAAGGTTAGGGTTAGGTTTAGGGTTAGTGGTTAGGGGTTCAGGTTAGGGGTAGGGGTAGGGGTTAAGGTTAGGGTTAGGGGTTAGCGTTAGGTTTTGGTTTAGGGTTAGGGTTAGCGGTTAGGGTTTAGGGATAGGGTTAGGTGTTAGGGTTTAGGGTTAGGGGTTAGGGTTAGGGTTATGGTTAGGTACGTGTTAGGGTTAGGTTTAGGATTCGTGTTAGGGTACGGGTTAGTGTTAGAGTACTGGTTAGGTTAGGTTTAGGGGACGGGTTAGTGTACGGGTTAGGGTATGGGCTTAGGGTTACTGTACGGGTTAGGGTACGGGTTAGGGTTGGGGTACAGGTTAGTGTTAGTGTACATGTTAGGGTTAGGGTACGGGTTTGGTTAGGGTACGGGTTAAGTTTAGGGTTAGTGTTCGGGGTAGGTTTAGGGTTAGGGTTAGGGGTTAGGGGTTAGGGTTAGGGTTAGCGTTATGGTTATGGTTAGGGTTAGGGTTAGGGTTAAGGGTTAGGGTTAAGGCTTAGGGTTAGGATAGGTTTAGTGTTAGGGGTTAAGGGTTAGGGGTTAGGGGTTAAGGTTAGGGATTTGATTCGATTTGATTCTTTTCGATTCGATTCCTTTCAATTCAATTCTTTTCGATTCGAATCGATTTGATTCAATTCTTTCAATTCGATTCTTATCGATTCAATTCTTTTCGATTAGATAGATTCTTTTCTATTCGATTCAATTTTATTCGATTTATTCTTTTCGATTCGATTCGATTCGAGTCTTTTTGATTCGTTTCGTTTCAATTCGATTCTTTTCAGTTCGATTCGATTCAAATCTTTTCGATGCGATTCAATTCGATTCTTTACGATTCAATTCGATTCTTTTCCATTCGATTTGATTCGATTCTTTAATACGATTCAATTCTATTCTTTTCGATTTGATTCTCTTCTATTCAATTCGATTCGATTCTTTTCGATTCGATTTTTTCGATTCGATTCGATTCCTTTTGATTCGATTCAATTCGATTCAAATCTTTCGTTTCGTTTCGATTCTTTTTGATTTGATTAGTTTTTTTTCGATTTGATTCAATTCTTTTTGGGTTGATTCAATTCGATTCGAATGTTTTCGAATCAATTCTATTCTTTTCAATTCGATTCGATTCGATTCTTTTCGATTCGATTTGATACTTTTCGATTCGATTCTTTTCAATTCGATTTGATTCTTTTCGATTTGATCGATTCTTTTCATTCGGTTCGATTCGATTCGATTCAATTTGATTCTTTTCGATGCGATTCGATTATTTTTGATTCGACTCAATTCAATGGTTTGATTAGATTATTTTCGATTCGATTTGATTCGATTCTTATCGATTCGATTTGATTATTTTCGATTCAATTCGATGCTATTCACATATTTTCAATTCGATTCGATTGCATTAGATTCGATTATTTTTTATTCAATTCGATTCGATAATTTTTTATTTGATTCGATTCATTTCGGTTCGATTAAATTATTTTCGATTCATTTGAATTCAATTTGATTATTTTTGATTCGACTTGATTGGATTCGATTCAATTATTTTCGATTTGATCTGATTATTTTTGATTCGATCGATTCTTTTCGATTCGATTCGATTCTTTTCATTTCGATTCGATTATTTTCGATTCAATTCGGTTCGATTTGATTTTCAACTCAATTCGGTCGATTCAGTTCAATTATTTTCGATTCGATTCGATTCGATTATTTTCGATTCTATAAGATTACTTTCGATTCGATTATTTTCGATTCAATTTCATTATTTTTAATTCAATTCAATTCGATTATTTTCGATCCGATTCAATGCGAATCGATTATTTTCTATTAGATTCGATTCAATTATTTTCAATATGATTTGATTCGATTATTTTCAATTCGATTCAATTTGATTATTTTCAGTTCGATTAGGTTCGATTCGATTCTATTATTTTCGATTCGATTCGTTTCGTATCATTTCGTATCGTTTTGATTCAATTCGATTATTTTCTATTTGAATCGATTCTTTTCGATTCGATTCTTTTCTATTCAGTTTGATATTTTCGATTCGAATTGACTCTATTCTTTTTGATTCTAGTATATAAGATTCGATCCGATTCTTTTCGATTCAATTCGATTCGATACGATTCTTTTCGATTTGATTCGATTCGTTTTGATTCGACTCAATTCTTTTTGATTCAATTCTTTTAGATTCAATTAAATACGATTCTATTCTTTTCGATTTGATTTGATTTGATTCTTTTTGATTCGATACGATTCGATTTGATTCGATTCAATTCGATACTTTTTAATTCAATCATTTCGATTGATTCGATTCGATTCTTTTCATTTCGATTCGATTCTTTTCGATTCGATTCAATTCTTTTCAATTCGATTCGATTCGATTCTTTTCGTTTCGATTTGATTCTTTTCTATTTTATTTGATTCGATTCATTTCAATTAGATTCGATACTGTTCGATTCGATTCTTTTTGATTCAAGTCGATTGGAATCGATTCAATTCTTTCGATTCTATTCGATTCGATTCGATACGATTCTTTTCGATTCGATTCTTTTCGGTCTGTTCGATTCGATTCTTTTCGAATCAGTTCGATTCGATTCGATTCTTTTCTATTTGATATGATTCTATTCGTTTCGATTTTTTTCGATTCGTGTCGATTCGAATCTATTCGATTCTTTTCTATTCAATTTGATTCGATTGATTCTTTTCAATTCGATACGATTCGATTCGATTTTTTTGATTCGATTCTTTTCAATTCGATTCGATTATTTTCAATTTGATTCTTTTTGATTCGATTCGATTCGCCTCTTGTCGTTTCGATTCGATTCTTTTTGATTCGATTCGATTCGATTCTTTTCGTTTCGATTATATTCTCTTCGATTCGATTCAATTCGAGATGATTCGATTCTTTTCGATTCGATACCATTCGATTCGATTCTTCTCGAATCGATTCAATTCAATTCGATTCTTTTCGATTCGATTCTTTTCGATTTGATTCGATTCGATCATTTGGATTCGATTTGTTACATTTTGATTCGATTCTTTTTGATTTGATTCGATTCAATTCTTTTGGTTTTAATTGGATTCATTTAGATAATTTTTGACTCGATTCGATTCTTTTCCCCTAGCTTCGATTTGATTCTACTTGATTCAGTTCATTTCGATTCTTCTTGATACAATTCTTTTCGATTCTTTTGGATTCGGTTTGATTCTTTTCGATTCAATTCGATTCTTTTCAATTCGATTCGATTCGATTCAATTGTTTTTGAATCCATTTGATTCGATTCAATTATTTTCGATTCGACTCGATTTGATTTGATTCGATTGGATTATCAATTTGATTCAATTCCAATTATTTTTGATTCGATTCGATTTGATTATTTTTTATTCAATTCAATTCAATTATTTTCGATTCGATGCAATTCGATTCGATTCTTCTCATTTCAATTCAATTCGATTCTTTCGAATTCGATTCGATTCGATTCCTTTCGTTTCGATTCGATTGTTTTCGATTTGATTCAATTCTTTTCAATTCTATTTGATACTGTTTGATTCAATTCTTTTCGATTCAATTCGATTCGATTTGATTCTTTTTGATTAAATTCGATTCGATTCTTTTCGATTTGATTCGATTCTTTTTGATTCAATACGATTCGATCGATTCTTTTCAATGCGAATCAATTCGATTCCATTCTTTTTGATTCAATTTGATTCAATTCTTTTAGATTTGATTTGATACGATTCTTTTCAATTCAATTCGATTTGTTTCGATTCGTTTCGATTCTCTTTGATGTTTTTTGATTCGATCTTTTCAATCGATTAAATTCGATTCGATTCATTTCGATTCGATTCGATTCGAATTTTTCAATTCTATTCTTTTCAATTTGATTCTTTTTGATTCGATTCGATTCGATTTTTTTCTATTCAATTCTTTTCGATTTGATTCGATTCGTCTCTTTTTGTTTCGATTCTATTCTTTTCGATTCGATTTGATTCTTTTCGTTTCGATTAGATTCTCTTCGATTTGATTCTTTTCGATTCAATTCTTTTCGATTCGATTCGATTTGATTCTTCTCCATTCGATTCGATTCGATTCTTTTCGATTCGATTCGATAAGATTCTTTTCGTTCGATTCAATTCTGTTCGATTCGATTCTATTTGATTCAATTAGATTCTATTATTTTCAGTTCGATTCTATTCGATTCTTTTCGTTTCGATTCGATTCTTTTCGATTTGATTCGATTCGATCATTTGGATTCGATTTGTTACATTTCGATTCGATTCTTTTCTATTCAGTTCAATTCGATTCTTTTCGATTCGAATGGATTATTTTCCATTCGATATGATTCGATTCGTTTCAATTTTTTCGATTCGTTTTGATTAGAATCTATTCGATTCTTTTCTATTCAATTCGATTCGATTATCTTCGATTCATTTGATTCGATTCGATTTCATTCGATTCGATTGTTTTCGATTCGATTGGATTCAATTCTTTTCGATTCGATATGATTTCGATTCTTTTCGATTCGATTCAACTCAACTCGATTCTTTTCGATTCAATTTTTTCGATTTGATTCTTTTCAATTCGATTTGATTCTTTTCGATTTGATTCTTTTTGTTTCAATTCGATTCGATTCTTTTCGATTCGATTTGATTCTTTTCGTTTCAATTAGATTCTTTTCGATTTTATTTGATTCGATTCTTATCAATTCGATTTGGTACTGTTCGATTTGATTCTTTTCGATTCAATTCGATTGGAATCGATTCTTTTCGATTCGATTCGATTCGATACGATTCTTTTCGATTGTATTCGATTCGATTCTTTTTGGTTCTATTTGATTCGATTCTTTTCGATTTAATTCGATATGATTCGATTCTTTTCTATTCGATTCGATAATATTTGATTCGATTCGATTCGATTCTTTTCGATTCGTTTTGATTCTTTTCATTGTATTTGACTCAATTCTATTCGATTTGATTTGATATGATTCGATTCTTTTTGATTCAATTCGAATCTTTTCAATTCTATTCGATTTGATTCTTTTCAATTCAATTCGATATGATTCGATTCTTTTCAATTCAATGATACCATTCGATTCGATTCTATTCGATTCGATACCTTTCTTTTCGGCTCAATTTGATTCTTTTCAATTCGATTCTTTTCAATTCGAATCGATTATGTTCGATTGGATTCTTTACGATTCAATTCGATTCAATACGATTCTTTTCAATTTGATTCGATTCGTTTTGATTCGATTCGATTCTTTTCGATTCAATTAAATACGATTCTATTCTTTTCGATTCGATTCGATTTGATTGTTTTTGATTCGATACAATTCGATTAGATTCTTTTCGATTTGATTCAATATGATTCTTTTCAATTCGATTCGATTCGATTCGTTTTGATTCGTTTCGATTCTCTTTGATTTTTTTGATTCGATTTTTCAATCGATTTGATTCAATTCGATTCTTTTCGATTCAATTCTTTTCGATTCGATTTGATTCTTTTCTATTCGATTCTTTTCCATTCGATTTGATTCTTTTCGATTCGATTCGATTTGATTCTTTTCGTTTAGATTCGATTCTTTTCGATTTGATTCGATTCGATTCGAATCTTTTCGTTTCGATTAGATTCTCTACAATTCGATTCTTTGGATTCGATTTTTTTTGATTCGATTCGATTTGATACTTTTCGATTCGATTCGATTCTTTTCAATTCGAATCGATTCAATACGATTCAATTTCTTTTGATTCGATGCAATTTGATTCGATTTTTTCGACTCGATTTGATTCAATTCGATTATTTTCGACTCGACTCGATTTGATTCGATTCGATTATCGATTCAATTCAATTCCAATTATTCTCGATTCAATTCGATTCGATTATTTTTTATTCATTTCAATTATTTTCAATTCGATGTGATTCGATTCTTTTTGATTCAATCAATTCGATTTGATTCTTTTCAATTCGATTCGATTCTTTTCTATTTGATTGCATTCGATTCAATTCTTTTCGATTCGATTTGATTCTTTTCAGTTCGATTCGATTCTTTTCATTACGGTTCAATTCGATTCGATTCTTTTCTTTTCTTTTTTTTTTAAAGATTTTATTTATTTATTCATGATAGTTACACAGAGAGAGACAGAGAGGCAGAGACACAGGCAGAGGGAGAAGCAGGCTCCATGCAGGGAGCCCAATGTGGGATTCGATCCCAGGCCTCCAGGATCGCGCCCTGGGCCAAAGGCAGGCGCTAAACCACTGCGCCACCCAGGGATCCCTGATTCGATTCTTTTCGATTCAATTTGATTCTTTTCGGTTCGATTCGATTCGATTCTTTTTGATTCTATTCGATTCTTTTGTATTCTTTTCAATTCGATTTGATTCGATTATTTTCGATTCGATTCGATTCAATTCGATTCGTTTTTTTTAATCGATTCGATTCTTTTCGATTCCACTCTTTTCGACTTGATTTATTTGGATTCGATTCTTTTCGATTCGATTCAATTCGATTCTTTTCAATTCGATTCGATTCTTTTTGATTCGTTTCTTTTCGATTCTATTCGAATATTTTTGTTTCGATTAGATTCTTTTCGATTCAATCAGATTCGATTCGAAACTCTTAGATTCAATTCTTTTTGATTCGATTCGATTCGATTCGATTGTTTTGGATTCGATTCAATTCAATTCTTTTCAATTCGATTCGATATTTTCGATTCTTTTTTATTAGATTTCTTCGATTCTTTTCGATTCGATTCGATTTGATTTTTTTCGTTTCGATTTGATAGTTTTTGGTTCGTTTCTTTTTGATTCGATTCGATTAGAATCTTATGGTTCGAGTCTTTTTGATTCGAATTCCTTTCTTTACCAAACGATTCGATTCGATTAGATTCTTTTCCATTCGATTTGATTCTTTTCCATTCGATTCGATATTTTAGATTCGATTTGATTCCTTTTTATTAGATTTTTTCGATTCTTTTCTATTCGATTCGATTCGATTTGATTTGATTCTTTTCTATTCGATACAATTTGATTCGATCCTTTTTGATTCGATTCGATTCTTTTCAATTCGATTCAATTCGATTCTTATATTCGATTCAATTCGATCTTTTTCGATTCGATTCGATTCTCTCTGATTCGATTCGATTCGATTTTTTTCATTTCCATTCGATAGTTTTCTATTCGTTTCTTTTCTATTCGATTCGATTCGAATCTTTCTATTCAAGTGTTTTTTATTTGAATTCCTTTCTTTTCGAATCGATTCGATTTGATTCTTTTCGATTCGATTCAATTTGATTCGATTCTTTTTGATTCGATTCGATTCAATTCGATTATTTTCACTTCCATTCGATTCGATTCTTTCGATTCGGTGCGATTCGATTCGATATTTTCCAATTCAATTCGTTTCGATTATTTTCAATTCTAGCCTCTTCTATATGAATTTCTTTCTTTTCGAATCAATTTGATTCGATTCTTTTCGATTTGTTTTTTTAATATATTTTTTAATTTTTATTTATTTATGATAATCACACAGAAAGAGAGAGAGAGAGAGAGAGGCAGAGACACAGGCAGAAGGAGAAGCAGACTCCATGCACCGGGAGCCCGACGTGGGATTCGATCCTGGGTCTCCAGGATCGTGCCCTGGGTCAAAGGCAGGCGCTAAACCGCTGTGCCCCCCAGGGATCCCTCTTTTCGATTTGATTCGATTCGATTCTTTTCGATTCGATTTGATTCCTTTCTATTCGATTTGATTCGATTCGATCCTTTTCGATTCGATTCGATTCTTTTTGATTTGATTTGATTCTTTTCCATTCGATAAAATTCGATTTGATCCTTTTCGATTCGATTCAATTTTTTTATTAGATTCGATTAGATTCTTATATTCGATTCCATTCGATCTTTTTCGATTCGATTCGATTCTCTTCGATACGATTCGATTCGATTTTTTTCATTTCCATTCGACAGTTTTCTATTCGTTTCTTTTCTATTTGATTTGATTCTATTCTTTTCGATTCAATTCGATTCGATTCTAATCTTTCTAATCGAATGTTTTTGATTTGAATTCCTTTCTTTTCGAATCGATTCGATTCTTTTCGATTCGATTCGATTCGATTCTTTTTGATTCGATTCGATTTGATTCTATTATTTTCACTTCCATTCGATTCAATTCTTTTGATTTGGTGTGATTCCATTCGATTTTTTTTTATTCGTTTCGATTCAAATCTTTTCGATTCGATTCTTTTCGATTCGAATGTCTTTCTTTTCAAATCGATTTGATTCGATTCTTTTCTATTCGATTAGATTCTTTTCGATTTGATTTGATTTTTTTTATTCGATTCGATTCTTTTCGAGTCTCTTCGATTCGGTTTTTTCGAATCGATTCCATTCTTTTCGATTCGATCTTCTATTCGATTATTTTGGATTCGATTCTTTTCGATTCGATTCGATTCTTTTCTTTTTTTTCGATTCGATTCTTTTCGAATCGATTTGATTCTTTTCGATTCAATTCGATTCAGTTCTTTTCTATTCTTTTCAATTCGATTCGTTTCAATTATTTTCTATTTGATTCAATTCAATTCGATTTGTTTCTTTCTAAACGATTCGATTCTTTTCGATTCCACTCCTTTCGACTCGATTCATTTGGATTCGATTATTTTCGATTCGATTCGATTCTTTTCGATACAATTCGATTTGATTCTTTTTAATTCGTTTCTTTTTTATTCCATTCATATGTTTTTGGTTCGATTAGATTCTCTTCGATTGAATTCGATTCGATTCGAAACTCTACGATTCGATTGATTTCGATTGGATTCGATTGGATTCGATTGTTTTTGATTTGATTCAATTAAATTCTTTTCGATTCGATTTGATTCTTTTCGATTCGATTCGATTTTTTTCTATTCGATTCTTTTTTATTTGATTTGTTTCGATTATTTTCTATTCTATTCGATTCGATTCTTTTCGGTTCCTTTCGATTCTTTTTGATTCGTTTAGAATTGATTAGATCCTTTCCGATTCGATTTGATTCGATTTTTTTTATTAGATACGATTTTTTTCTTTTCGATAAGATAGTTTTCGATTAGTTTCTTTTCGATTCTATTTGATTCGATTCTTTTTGTTTCGATTAGAGTTGATTCGAATCTTTCGATTCGAGTCTTTTCGAGTCAAATTCCTTTCTTTTCAAATCGATTCCATTCAATTCTATTCGATTCGATTCAATTCGATTCGTTTTTTCTGAAACAATTCGATTCTTTTTGATTCCACTTTTATTCGATTAGATTCATTTGGATTCGATAGTTTTTGATTGGATTAGATTCGATTCTTTTCGAATCGATTCAATTCAATTCTTTTTGATTCGTTTCTTTTTGATTCCATTCGAATCTCTTTGGTTCGATTAGATTCTTTTCTTTTTTTTAAATTTATTTTATTTATTTATGATAGGCACACAGTGAGAGAGAGAGGCAGAGCCATAGGCAGAGGGAGAAGCAGGCTCCATGCACCAGGAGCCCGATGTGGGATTCAATCCCGGGTCTCCAGGATCACGCCCTGGGCCAAAGGCAGGCGCCAAACCACTGCGCCACCCAGGGATCCCCGATGAGATTCTTTTCGATTCAATTCGATTTGATTTGAAACTCTTCGATTCAATTGTTTTGGATTCGATTCGATTGGATTCGATTGTTTTCGATTCGATTTGATTCAATTCTTTTCGATTAGCTTTGATTCTTTTCGATTCGATTCGATTTTTTCTATGCGATTCTTTTTTATTTGATTTATTTCGATTATTTCCTATTCCATTCGATTCTTTTTGATTCGATTCGATTCTTTTTGATTCGTTTAGAATTGATTAGATCCTTTTCGATATAATTCGATTCGATTTTTTTGATTCGATACGATTCTTTTCTTTTCGATATGATAGTTTTCGATTAGTTTCTTTTCGATTCTATTTGATTTGATTCTTTTTGTTTTGATTTGATTTGAATCTTTCGATTCGAGTCTTTTCGATTCGAATTCCTTTCTTTTAAAATCGATTCGATTCAACTCTTTTCGATTCGATTCACTTCGATTCGTTTTTTCTGAAACAATTCGATTCTTTTTGATTCCATTCTTTTCGATTAGATTCATTTGGATTTGATACTTTTCGATTCGATTAGATTCGATTCTTATGAATCGATTCGATTCGAATCTTTTTGATTCATTTCTTTTTTATTTCATTCGAATCTTTTTGGTTCGATTAGATTCCGTTCGATTCAATTCGATTCGAATCGAAACTCTTCGAGTGAATTCTTTTCGATTTGATTCTTTTCGATTCGATTCTTTTCGATTCGATTCAATTCATTTCTTTTAGATTCGATTTTTTTCTATTCAATTCCTTTTTATTTGATTTGTTTCAATTATTTTCGATTCGATTCGATTCTTTTCAATTCGATGCGATTCGATCTTTTTGGATTCGATCTGATTCGATTCGATTTTTTTTGTATCGATACGATAGTTTCCAATTCATTCTTTCCGATTCTATTCGATGCGATGCTATTTGTTTCAATTCCAATTGCATGTGGAAGTATCAGGCCTCTACTCACCATTATCAGAGTGGAATATGGCGATTTCAAACGGCCTTCTTCAAAGAGTGTAGCTAATTTCTAACTCCCATGTACGAGTGGGTAGCAGACATCAGCCTCCCAGGCGTACACACTTTTGAGAGTTGAGCTTATGCCCTGTACTTCCCACATCCTCCTCCAGGTACACTGCGCTGGTAACAGGCCTAGGCTCGATGAGTGACTGAAGTGTTGTGAGAGATAAGACGAAAGTCCCGGCACACAAGACTAGTGCCTCGAAGCTCAATCCTGCGATTTCCTAGTAATTCCTGTCTTAGACAGGTGCTACATACTAAGTTCCATACGTGAGAGCTAGCTGAACCCCAAGTCCAAAAGCATCTCTCTTCCAAGAGTTGAGTTCACACCCAATCCTTCACAGTTCCACATTGCCCGCAGAATGAGTTTTGAACATCTTCACCAGAGACGTTTGTCAGAAGCTTGTGAGAAGCAAGTGGAATAATGCAGGCCTGGAAGGTGTCTCCAAGTGCAGTAGAGTGGTATTCTTCGAACCTCCTGAGTTAGAAGACTGCTATGATCTTACGGCCATTAGAACGCAGCTAGTTGAAAGCTGGATTCTGGGCATACTCTCTTGTGAGAGTTGAGCTCAGGGCAGGACCCTCCCGCATCCTGCCTGCCCATAGTCATAGCTGCTAACATCCTTAAGTGAGATGCTGGGAGAGGTTGGAGAAATGCAAGCGGAAGTGCCAGGACTGCACTCTCGTGTATCTGAGTTCAATACAGCGATTGCCAACGTCCTTGTTCAATTCGAGTGTAGATCGGTTCTGGCTCCCCTGAAGAAGTGTCTAGCAGACATCGGCCTGCAAAGCATACACACTTCTGAGAGGTGAGCTCATGGCCTTTACCTCGGCCATCCGGACTGCCTGTATGGTCTGCTTCCACAGCATTTGGTTGTATGCGGGACAGTAGCGAAGTGAGAACCAAGGGTCTGCCTTGTCAATTTTGCGCCTAGCAGACGGCTGCCTCCAAGGCACGCACACTCCTTTGGATTGAGCTTATGGCTTGTACCTCCCACACGCTGACCACCTGTAAGCTTCGCTTCCAAAGGATTTCGTTAGATACGGGACACAAGCTTTGTGAGCGGCAAGTGTCTCTTAGCTCAATCCAGCGACTTCTGAGCAATTCCTCCCTCAGAAGGGAGCTGCATACAAACTTCCAAACCCAAGTACCTCGTTGAAAGCTGTCTCTCTGGGGAACTTCCTTCTGCGAGGTGAGCTGACACGCGGTCCTTCCCAATTCCACACTGCCTGCACATGGTTACGAACATCCTCACTAGACATGTTTGTCAGAAGCTCATGGGATGCAAGGGGCAAGCTGCAGGCTTCAATGGTTGCGACTCCAGGTGCGGGAGAGTGGTATTGACAGGAGGTCCTGACTTACAATGCTGCTACGTTCTCACGGCCATAACAACTCAGCTAGGGGAAAGCTGGCTTGCAGGCATGCTTCCTTTTGAGAGCAGAGCTCAGGGCAGGCCCCTGCCGCATCCTGCCTGACTGGAGACGTAGCTGCTAACATCCTTATGTTAGGTGCTGGGAGAGGTTGTGAGAAAAGCATGTGGAAGCGTTGGGCCTGAACTCAGTGTATCTGAGTTGAATAAAGCAATTTCCAACGGCCTTCTTCAATCAGAGTGTAGCTAGTTTCTAACTCCCATGTACGAGTGGATAGCAGACATCTGCCTCCCAGGCGTACACACTTTTGAGGGTTGAGCTTACGACCTGTACTTCCCACATCCTGCCTGCAGGTACACTTCGCTGCTAACAGGCCTAGGCTCGATGCGTGACAGAAGTGTTGTGAGAGGTAAGTGGAATGTCCCGGCACACAAGACTAGTGCCTCGAAGCTCAATCCAGCGATTTCCTAGTAATTCCTGTCTCAGACTGGTGCTACATACTAAGTTCCATAGGTGAGAAGCTAGCTGAACGCCTTGTCCAAATGCAACTTACTTCTGAGAGTTTAGCTCACACGCAGTCCCTCACAATTCCACACTGCGTGTACGTGGACTTTTGAACATCCTCACTAGAAATGTATGCCATAAACTCATGGTACGTTGGGGGCAAGTCGCAGGCTTTATGGTTGTGTCTCCAGGTGTAGTACAGCAGTATTCATTGAACCTCCTGTACTACAGCTTTGTGCCATGCTTCCTTTTGAGAGCTGAGCTCAAGACAGGACCCCCCCGCATCCTGTCTGCCTGTAGATGTAGCTGCTATCATCCTAATGTTAGGTGCTGGGAGAAGTTGTGAGAAACGCATGTGGAAGCGACAGGCCTGTACTCACGTGTATCTGTTTTGAATATGGCGATGTCCAATGGCCTTCTTTATTCAGAGTGTAGCTAGGTTCTTTTTTTAATTAATTAATTTATTTTGGATAGTCACACACACACAAAGAGAGAGAGAGAGAGAGAGAGTCAGAGACATAGGCAGAGGGAGAAGCAGGCTCCATGCACTGCGAGCCCGATGTGGGATTCGATCCTGGGTTTCCAGGATTGCGCCCTGGGCCTTAGGCAGGCGCTAAACCCCTGCACCACCCAGGGATCCCTCTAGCTAGGTTCTAACCTCCAAATATGAGTGGGTAGCAGACATCTACCGCCCAGGCATACACACTTCTGAGAGTTGAGCTTATGGCCTGTACCTCCCAAATCCTGCCTGCAGGTACACTTCGCTCTTAACAAGCCTAGGCTCGATGCGTTACTGAAGTGTTGTGAGAGGGAAGTGGAAGGTGCTGGCACACAAGACTAGTACCTCCAAGCTCAATCCAGTGATTTCCTAGTAATTCCTGTCTTAGACTGGTGCTACATACTAAGTTCCATACGTGAGAAGCTACCTGAACCCCGTGTCCTAAGGCAACTTACTTCTGAGAGTTGAACTCACACCCAGTCCCACAGTTCCACACTGCCTGCAGAATGAGTTTCAAACATCTTGACCAGAGACGTTTGTCAGAAGCTGGTGAGACGCAAGTGGCATAATGCAGGCCTGGAAAGTGTCTCCAGGTGCAGTAGAGTGGTAATCTTGCAACCTCCTGACTCAGAATGCTGCTACGTTCTCACTGCCATAAGAACGCAGCTAGTTGAAACCTGGCTTCTAGGCATGTTTCATTGTGAGAACTGAGGTCAGGGCATGACCATCCCACATCATAACTGCCTGTAGACATAGGTCATAGAATCCTTATGTTAGGTGCTGGCAGAGGATGTGTGAAAAGCATGTGGAAGTGACAGGCTAGGACTCTTGTGTATCTCAGTTCAATACAGCGATTGCCAAAGTCCTTGTTCAATTAGAGTGTAGCTCGGCTTCTAGCTCCCATCAATAAGTGTCTAGCAGACATCTGCCTGCAAAGCATACACACTTCTGAGTTGAAAATATGCCCTGTACCTCCCACATGCTGACTGCAGATACACTTCGCTCCTATCAGGCCTAGCCTCGATGCGTGACAGAGGGTTGTGAGAAGTTAGTGGAAGGTGCCGGCCCACACGACTAGTGTCTCATATCCCAATCCAGAGATATTTGAGGAACTGCTCTCTTAGTTTGGTGCTACATACTAAGTTCCTTACATGAGAAGCTAGTTGAACGCAGTGTCCAATGGGTACTTGCTTCTGAGACTTAGCTCACCCCCAGTCCCTCACAGTTCCACACAGCCTTCAGATGGAATTTTGAACCTCCTCACTAGACAAGTTTGTCAGAAGCTCATAGGACACAAGGGCCTAGCTGCAGGCTTCAATGCTTGTGTCTCCAGGTGCAGTAGAGCGGTGTACATGGAACCTCCTGACTTACAATGCTGCTACGTTCTCATGGCCATAAAAAGGCAGCTAGTAGAAAGCTGGCTTCGAGGCATGCTTCCTTTTGAGAGCTGAGCTCAGGGCAGGACCCACCCGCATCCTGCCTGCCTGTAGACTTAGCTGCTAACATCCTGATGGTAGGTGCTGGGAGAGGTTGTGAGAAAAGCATGTGGAAACGTCAGGCCTATACTCCCGTGTATCTGAGTTGAATACAGCGATATCCAACGGCCTTCTTCGATTAGAGTGTAGCTAGGTTCTAACTCCCATGTAGGAGTGGGTAGCAGACATCTTCCTCCCAAGACTGATAAATCATGTTGATAGTATCTATCCTTTATATGATATAATAAAAATGGCAGTATATCTCTGTATATAATCCACAATCACAGTTCAATCATGAGATAAACAGACATGTCCCAACTGAGGGAAATTTTACAAAATACTCTACTTCTCAAAGTGTTCCAGTTCAACAACAAGAAGGAAAGGCTGAAAAACTGTCACAATCCAGAGGAGCCTAAGAAAACATGAGGACAAGTGTAATGTGATGTGAGGGATGGTAACTTAGCAAAAACTAAGGACATCTGAATAAAGTATGGTCTTTGGTTAATGCGAATATTTTAATATTGATTCTTTAGCTAATATTTGTACCGTACTAATATTAGATCTTGATAATAGGAGAAATTGAGTGCAAGTCCATGAGAATTCTCTGTACTATCTTCTCAATTTCCCTATAAATCTTTGTGTTTTTTTTCTAATAAATAAGATTTATTTTGAAAATTGACTTAAATGAATCAGGCTCCAAGTGTGAAAACATTTTGAGAATAGTTTAATTTTTGCCTGATTCTTAAAGAGTTTCTTCGATGGGAAGAAAGTAAGAATTTTATATCGGAAGGAAAGAAAAACTCTTATGAACACGTATAATGCCTCCTCAACCTGATAAGCAGGAAAGGATAATAAATAGCAAAAATCAGATAAAAATACTTCTTTTATATTAGACACCATATTGCAAGTGCATTTAAAATTAGCAATGCATGGGATCCCTGGGTGGCGCAGAGGTTTGGCGCCTGCCTTTGGCCCACGGCGCGATCCTGGAGACCCGGGATCGAATCCCATGTCGGGCTCCCGGTGCATGGAGCCTGCTTCTCCCTCTGTCTGTGTCTCTGCCTCTCTCTCTCTCTGTAACTATCATAAATAAATAAAAATTTAAAAAAAATTTTAAAAAATTAGCAATGCATAACATTTATTTCCTGGACATTTGTCTTCCAAAGAGTTCACAGTGTTTCAGTGTCAGTTAAACAAGGGGAAGAATCTCAGGGAAGAATCCTTCACATAATAACATGATCATTGATAATAATGTGTCTCAGTTCTTTCCAAATTCATACAGATGCATTTCTTGATGAGTGACTGAGCTGTGAAGAAAGAGATGAGAAACCCTTATCCCTCTGAATTACTTGTGTCAGAATATTTTAACCATAGTACTACGGATAGTAAATTATCCTTATTAACAGGAAATACATCTCACATTGGAATCTGAGCAATCAGATGGGCAGAGAAAAACCGCTTTGACTGGCTCTTCATCTTTTAAAGACAGAGGAGAGTTTTCTATGTACAAAGTCAGTTGTCAAGATAGCCTTAGGGAATAAGAGTCTGCAGCATCGAATCCCACTGCACAGCCACCCAGGACGCCCGCACTCCAGGTCTTCTTGATCCCAAATCCCTGGGCCTGTCCCCCAAAACATGCTAGCACCAGAGGTCATTTGCAATTGCTCTCTTAGGAGCTCTGGGGAAGGGGGAAGGAGCTAGATAGGATGAGACATGTGGAGGCCAAGAAAATTAAGGCCATTCCACTTTTTTTTTTTGCCATTCCACTTTATGTTCAGCGTTAGCACATGTCCAGCCATCCCAGGTCCCTGTGAATAAGAGCTGAAATTTACATTACTTCAGTTACAGGAAAAAAAACAAAAGTTTACAGCTTAATGTCCTAGAAAGCCCCACATTATAATAAAAACTGAGCCCAAGCCAAGGGCAGGAAGCCCCTATTAGAATAAGAACAGAGCTCAATGTCCTCCAAGGCCCCATATCAAAATGTAAACAGAACTTGAGGAATTGCTTCAACCCTTCTGGAGGTCCCTGAGACCAGCCCTTAAAACTAAGCTAAAAAAAAAAAAACAAAACAACAACAAAACAAAACTAAGCTAAAACCCACCTCGGGGTCTAAGTCCCTGCTCCGCCCTGTCGGGTATACTTGGACGCAAGCTCGAGTTGGTAAATCAACCCTCCTGTGTTTGAATCTGTGTCGGCTCCTTAGTGGTTTCTCGGATTCACAATCTTGAGCATAACACCTCCATGTCCCCTCCCCACCTTGGCTGACCCCCTGTCCCCTCCCACCCAGGCTGACCCTCAGTCACCTCCCTGCCCACAACAGCTGGGCACAGGCCCTCACAGAGGTCCCATGGGCATGGTGTGCACTGCCACTGTCCCTGGCCTCCCAGGGGAAGGAAGGAGGTTTTGGCAGGACACACTCCCATGGTGGCCCCAGGGCTCCCTGCCCAGGATGGCAGCTGGTGACAGGTCGGGGTCTGTGTCCCTGATGCCGGCTCCTACTCCCCGGTTTTCCCACAGGAAATGAAGGAGGAGGCCCTGGTCTCCTCCAGGGACATCACGCAGATAGGCCTGGACGTCAACAGGACGTTCGGCAGCCACACCATGTTTTGGGACTGCTACGGGGTCGGGTGAGGCTCCTGGGCTGGGGCGGGGGGGGGGGGGTTCGGGGCCCCAGGGGAGGCCCGGGGGCTTCTGGGTAGGAAACACGGGGCTTCTGAGGCCGGGGGTAGCAACAGCAGCCAACAACACACCGCCGCATGGTAGGGTGCTGGGGATGACCCCCTGCCCCCACCCCTGGAGTTCGGGGATGAGGACGCCACTAGGATGGGGCCTCCAGGGGTTGCCATGTGAGCTGAACTCCAAAGGGTTGAGGGACGGCCCCCTGTAAAGCAGGGGGCTGGGGTGGGGGCCGTGGGGGGAAGTAAGGGGACCTGAGGGCCAAGCAGCATGGCTATGGCTGGAGCAGGACACACATCGATCCGATGAGGGCTGGACGGGTCAGGGTGAAACCCACCCTCGATGCTTTATATATTTCTAAAGTCTATGCATTTCATTTGATACAATTTGCAATTTGCAGGGATCCCTGGGTGGCGCAGGGTTTTGGCGCCTGCCTTTGGCCCAGGGAGCGATCCTGGAGACCCGGGATCGAATCCCACGTCGGGCTCCCGGTGCATGGAGCCTGCTTCTCCCTCTGCCTGTGTCTCTGCCTCTCTCTCTTTCTCTCTGTGTGACTATCATAAATAAATAAACAATAAAAAAAAACAATTTGCAATTTGTAAACATACATAGTGGGATCCCTGGGTGGCGCAGCGGTTTGGCGCCTGCCTTTGGCCCACGGCGCGATCCTGGAGACCCAGGATTGAGTCCCACGTCGAGCTCCGGGTGCATGGAGCCTGCTTATCCCTCTGCCTGTGTCTCTGCCTTTCTCTCTCTCCCTGTGACTATCATAAATAAATAAAAAAAATTAAAAAAAAGCATACATAGTATGATGACCCCCAGATAATGCCCCCGGTTCAGCCAGGGCCCTGCACTGACCACACGGGGCCCCAGGGGCAGGTATCACAGCAAACCCCAGACTGGGGTCGCTTTTATCTGTAGAAGTCTCCGTGTGCATCTTAGAGAAAGAGGATGCCCTGTGTCTGCAGACACCCCGAGCCATCCCCCTCATTCCCCACCCCCACACCATCCCCCTACATCATCATCCCCCATGGCATCATCCCCATACCATCCCCCCTACACCATCCCCCTCACACCCCCACACAATCCCCACCCACACTATACTCCCACACCATCCCCCCTACACCATCCCCCACACTCCACCACCATCATACCTCTGCCCCCACACCATGGGCCCCCAGCAAGGACCCGGTGCAGCTGCCCCCTGTGGGACATGCTCAGCCTCCCCGGGGTTCTCTGGACAGCCTACTCCCATCAGAAGCCCTGGTGTCCCATAGAGTACCCAGGGGTTGCAGGGAAGAGGGAAGGCCGGGAGCCCCCGACAGGGTGGGTGCAGGTGGGTGGAGCACAGGATGCACTGTGCCCTGCCTCCTCCCACTGTCCCTCCTGGAGGGCGGCACACCCTGCATAGGACACCAGCCCCTAACCCAGAGGGACCTGGGCTGGCCTGGCCCCGGGCTCTGTGGGGGCTGGGGTGATTTGAGCCCCACCCAGGCCCAACACAAAGACTAATGGGATCCAGCCCCCCATGGCCCTGGCCGGGCCTGGATTCTGGCTCTGGGCTGAGGGAGCCCTCCCACAGCTGGATGTGGCCTCCTGGGCCCTGGGCGTGCCCACAGACCCACAGATCCGGGTCGCTGACCTAGGGCAGCCCTGGGGATCCCGGGACACCCCAGGGTGGGGAGAACAGGGGTAGGCCGGTGGGCCCCACCAATACCCACAGCAGGAGGTAGGCTCCTCCAGGTGCTGGGGCCCCAGGGGGCCCGAGGCCGGGGTCCAGCTGCCCTGCAGGGACCCAGCGCAGGAGCCCATGAGCTGCAGGTCCAGGTCAGCTCTGCTGTCCTCAGAACCGTCTCTCAGGCTGAAACCTCAGGACACACGCCCCCACACGGAGTCCACACATGCTCCCAGGTGGGGGACTCCAGCCCCCGCGCCCCACCCCGTGTGATTCTTGCCCTCGCCTAAAGGACAGAAAGGTCTCCCTCCCCAGGGGAATGCGTGCACCCTCGGCTCTGAGCCCGTTTGCTGTAGCAAGTCATGAAAGTGCTGTGGTGCGAAAATGCACAGCCAGCCCATTTCTGTGTCTCCAGGAACTCTGTGCACGGGGCGTGGAGAGATCCCCAGAGAGGAGGAGAGGGCACCACCCAGGCCCCAACCAGCCCCTGCAGGGGCGCCGCCAGGCACACACACAGCTGACGTCCCCACGTGCCTACCAGGGACGGCCAGACACCAGGGTCAGGACCCCACCAACTTTACTGGGACTCAGCCTGTGCCCCGCGGGCCAGGAGGGGCTGGGACAGAGTGACAGTCAGGGAGCCTCAGGTCACCAGGGTCTGTGCAAAGCGACCTAGGAGGTCTGTGCTCCCTCTGTCCTGGGGGCCTGAGCTGGCCGGGTTCCTGGGCACTTCCTCCCCTCCCCGCATCCCCATGCCTGTGTGCCTCAGGCACAGAGGGCCTGTGGGGCAGTCAGTGTGGCCCTGGAAGGGAGGTCAGGGCAGAAGGCCCTGGTCTTGTGCCCAAGATTGCAAATCCGAGAAACCACCAAGGAGCTGACACCGATGCAAACACACGAGGGTTTATTTACAAGCTCCAGCTTGGGTCCAAATATACCCGACACTGCGGAGCAGGGACTTGGACCCCGAGACTAAGAGGCGGCGTAGCAGCTTTATAGGGGCCAGTGGTCCATGGGATACACAGAAAGGTGCACAGTCATGTCGGTCCACACGCAGGTGGCCGATTGAATTACATCTTACCCTATAGGATCCATTTTAGCTGGCCTATTACTTTGGTCAGAATTGGCGCGCGGTTTTGGCGGGCACAAAGCAGGGTTACATTGTTATGAGCCGATTTCCGATTAGGGTGTGCCCAGCGGCTCGACTAGGGTGGGGCAGCGCCTTAAGCAATAAGCAGGTTATGTGGGGGTCATACAGGAGTTGGCAGGTGTAGCACAAAATGGAATCAGTCCTGCTCTGCTTGTCCAGGAGTAGGGGATTTTTGTTAAATTTCCTAGGTCCCACATTCCCCCCTTTTTCAGAGGATCCTATGCAGGATCCAATCAAGGGTCCAGGTTGCTCTTAGAGTGAGCCAGGTGGAATGATTAAACCAGGATTTTAACCAACCTTGTTGCTGTTCTCGCTGCCATTTATATTCCAGCAAAGAAGCAGCATTCTACGTTTAAGGCAGCACATAACCCCCCCCCACACACACACACCCTTTGTTGTAAGAAGACTAAGTCTAATCCCTTTCTATTTTGAAGGACAACCTCAGACTAGGGAGTCTTGGAGGTGCGAAATTAGTGAGAACGGCGCACTCTTAGCTTTAGGGGATTGTCCTTGTCTGGGTGGCTTTTCCATTCTGGAACAAAGTTCTTGAGAACGGTGTGTGGGTCAGCTGGCTGACGTGGGTTTAGTGGACACAGGGAGTAATCCCGTCGACCTTGAGAGTGGTGGGAGTGGTCAGGATCATGGTGTAAGGTCCCTTCCAGCGAGGTTGAAGTGTCCGGTGTTGGTATCTCCACACGTACACACGTACACCCAGTCACCTGGCCGATATCGATGGGGATCCGGGGGTGGCCCAGTCTCATAGAGGGCCCTCAGCTTAGGCCGCACCTGCTCATGGGTTCATGACATTTGGAGGGAGAAAAGAAGTTGGTGATCATCAAATTCAGCAAGCACCTCAAGTTTTAAAATGGGGATAACAGGTGGAGGAAGACCGAACATGATCTGATAGGGAGTCAGTCCCATCTTATATGGGGAGTTCCTCACCCTATATAGGGCGAAGGGGAGGAGAGTCACCCAGTCCCCGCCAGTCTCCAGGGCTAATTTAGTTAAGGTCTCCTTTAATGTTCTGTTCATCCTCTCTACCTGTCCTGAGCTCTGGGGCCTATACGCACAATCTAATTTCCAATCTGCCCCAAGTACTAGTGCCACTCCCTGTGTTACCTTAGAGAAGAATCCTGGGCCGTTGTCTGACCCAATCTTAACAGGAAAGCCATACCTCGGTAAGATGTCTTCCAGCAGTTTCTTGGTCACGGTCTGTGCCGTTTCATGTTTGGTGGGAAATGCCTCTGTGCATCCTGAAGAAGTATCTACAAACACTAATAAATACCTGTATCCGTATTTTCCAGGTTTTACCTCAGTGAAGTCCACTTCCCAGTAGGCTCATGAGCGGTCCCCCCGGAGCCAGGTGCCTGGGTTAGATCTATGGGCGGTGGCATTAGTTAACTGGCATGAGTGGCAGCTCGCCATGATCTGCTCGATCTTTGCTCGAGAGTCTTTAATAGTGATCTTTGCATGTCGTATGAGGTCTTCCATCTTCCTTGTTCCCGTGTGAGTACTCCGATGCGTTTTGGATAGGACTCGCCGTCCCAGTTCCTCTGGCAAGATGATGCTGGAGTCTGTGGCCCTCCACCAGCCACACAATCACTGGGTCATAGGCAAGTGTTGGATCCAGTGTAAGTCAGCATCACTATAGTTGGGGGTGTCCGGCAGGGTCTGTTCCCCCGGATCAGGTAGCGTGGTTGCTAAGACATGGGTCACCAAAAGGGACGCCTCCTTTGCTTTTAAATCGGCTAGCCGGTTTCCCCTGGCTACTGGTGTGTCTGCCTTTTGGTGCCCCGGACAGTGGATGATGGCTAGGGTCTTGGGCAGTCAGAGGGTCCTCAGGAGTTCAAGAATCTCCGTTTTGTTTTTAACAGTCTTTGCCTCTGCTGTCAGAAGCTCTCTCTCTCTCTGTAAAGGGCTCCGTGGATGCGAGTGGTGGCAAAGGCGTACCTGCTGTCGGTGTAGATGTTTATTCGTTTACCTTCCTCCATGGTCAGCCCCTTGGCCAGTGGGATCAGTTCTGCCCATTGAGCCAACATTCAGGCTGTCAATGGCTCCGCCCAGACGGTCTCTGTCTCCGTGGTTATGGTATGGCTGCCCCCGCAAATCGGACTCCTTCTCGGACAAACTGCTGCCGTCCGTGTACCAGGTGGCATCGGCGTTCGGCAGTGGCTGTTCCTGGAGATCAGCTCTGATTCCGTACACCTGTGCCAAAATTTCTTGACAGTCATGCAGAGGGAGGTCCCAGTCTGGGTTAGGGAGTAGCGTTGCCAGATTCAGGGTTGTCGGTGGCTTAAATAAAATTCTGGTGGGGTTTAGCAGTAGGCTCTGATAATGGGTCAGATGGGCATTGCTGATCCAGCTGTCTGGGGGCTGTTTGAGTACCCCTTTAATAGCGTGTGGGGTGGTAACATGCGGTTCTTCCGGACTTTTTCTATTATAGGCTCGTTCTGCTATTATCACTAAGTCCTGCAAGCTCTTCTCTCCCAGTCTCTCTACTCTTTGCAATTTCTTTTTAATGTTCAGAGCGGCCTGGTTAACAAAAACCATGATAATTGTGGCCTTTGTTTCCGGGGCTTCTGGGTTCATAGGGGTATACTGCCTAAAAGCCTCTATGGCTCCCTCTATGAAGGCTGCTGAACTCTCATCCTTACCCTGTCTCACATCATAGACCTTGGCCAGATTGTTAGTCTTGCATGCAGCAGCCTGGAGACCTGCCATTAGAGTCTGGCGTTGGAACCGGAGTCTCTCCTTACCTTCAGGCGAGTTGTGTGCTTTGGGGAGTAAAAACGGGTTTTAGCCAAGGAGGGGAATTCTCGATCATGTCCTGACAGGCCAGGATGTTGGGCATCTGGTCAGGGTGGCCATCTGGTTTGTCCCTGAAGTTCACGGCCTTAAGCTGTAAGATAATAGGTAGGTGAAAATTTCCTTCTCGGGGCCATCCCACGTCAAAGGTTGGCCATTCTGATATGCAATAAATTTGGAATCTCTCTCTCTGTATGTCTATGCTCAGAATAAGAGCTCTTTCCCTAACATCCGACAAGTGGGAGAGCATAAGAGACAAGGGTATGGTTTGCATCTGTCCCATTATGTCCCCCGTCCACACCAAGGCACAGACAGTTACGACAGTTCACAAATAACACAGTCAAACACACAGTTAACAAGAACACAGTAACACAGACCAGCACACAAACAGGTAACACAGACAGTGTGCAAAGAGGTAAGAAGAACACAGTAACAGACAAACGTTCTAGTGCGGCTGCGGACACAAGACAGAAAGTAATCCGAAGGGCTGGCAGCCAGCCCTCCTTACAGATGAGGACCCCCGTCCTCCATACAGAGGAGGACCCCCGTCCTCCTTACAGATGAGGACCCCGTCCTCCATACGGATGAGGACCCCCGTCCTCCTTACAGATGATGACCCCCGTCCTCCATACAGATGAGGACCCCATCCTCCTTACATATGAGGACGCTCATCCTCCATACAGATGAGGACCTCCGTCCTCCTTAAACATAGGACCTCCATCCTCCAGGCAGGGGCAAGGGACGTCTCCTCAAGACCCCCGGTTGATGGCCCATCAGCGCGTCCACCTAAGCCAATGCCGACCTAATACAGATTGGAATTCCTACAGGTTAGAGCTCTCAGAGAATATGCACACAAAAGGTGGAAAAAGTTGAATGCACTCACCACACGTGAAATCCTCCGGATAAGGTCCTGGAGGTCTCTCAGATCTCGGACGAGCCCCCAAATGTTGTGGCCAAGATTGTGAATCCTAGAAACCACCGAGAAGCCGACACCGATGCAAACACAAGAGGGTTTATTCACAAGCTGGAGCGTGGGTCTAAGTATCCCCGACACAGCGGAGCAGGGACTTGGACCCGGAGACTAAGAGGCATAGCAGCTTTATAGGGGCCAGTGGCCCATGGGATACACAGAAAGTTGCACAGACATGTCGGTCCACACGCAGGTGGCCGATTGAATTACATCTTACCCTATAGTATCCATTTGAGCTGGCCTATTACTTTGGTCAGAATTGGCGCGCAGTTTTGGCAGGCACAAAGCAGGGTTACATTGTTATGGGCCGATTTCTGAGTAGGGTGTGCCCAAAAGCTTGACTAGGGTGGGGCGGCACCTTAAGCAATAAGCAGGTTATGTAGGGGTCATACAGGGGGTGACAGGTGTAGCACAAAATGGTATCTGTCCTCCTCTGCTTGTCCAGGAGTAGGGGATTTTTGTTAAATTTCCTGGGTCCCGGGATCCGTGGGTGGCGCATCGGTTTAACGCCTGCCTTTGGCCAGGGGCTGATCATGGAGACCCGGGATCGAATCTCATGTCGGGCTCCCGGTGCATGGAGCCTGCTTTTCCCTCTGCCTATGTCTCTGCCTCTCTATCTCTCTCTCACTGTGTGACTATGATAAATAAATAAAAAGAAATTTCCTGGGTCCCACACTGACTGCACGTACCCTTCGCTTCTAACAGGCCTAGGTTTGTTGCGGGACAGAAGTTGTGTGAGAGGCAATTGGAAGGTGAAGGCCAGGA
Source organism: Canis aureus (assembly GCF_053574225.1). Taxonomy (NCBI): domain Eukaryota; kingdom Metazoa; phylum Chordata; class Mammalia; order Carnivora; family Canidae; genus Canis; species Canis aureus. The sequence goes on from NC_135643.1 coordinate 39,180,786, forward strand.
GACAAGTGTCTTGAAGCTCAATCCAGCGACTACCGAGGAATTCCTCTCATACATTGCTACTACTTCCATACAAGAGAAGCTAGTTGAACGCAGTGTCCAGGGGAACTTGATTCTGAGAGGTGAGACCCCATGCAGTCACTCACAGTTCCACACTGCCTGCAGATAGAGTTTCAAATATCCTCACTAGAGATGTATGCCAGAAGCTCATGGACGCAGGGGGCAAGTCGAAGGCTTCAATGGTTGTGTCTCCAGGTGCAGTAGAGCGGTATTCATTGAACCTCCTGACTTTCGGCTTCGAGGCATGCTTCCTTTTGAGAGCTGAATTCAAGACAGGACCCTCCCGCATCCTGCCGGCCTGTATACATAGCTGCTAACATCCTTATATTAGGTGCTGGGAGAGGTTGTGAGAAATGCATGTGGAAGCATAAGGCCTGTACTCACGTGTATCTGAGTTCAATACAACAATTTCCAACGTCCTTGTTCAATTACAGTGTAGCTCGGGTATACCTCGCCTCGATAAGTGTCTAGCAGACATCGGCCTGCAAAGCATACACACTTCTGAGAGTTGAGCTTTTGGCCTGTACTTCCCACATCCTGCCTGCAGGTACACTTCGCTGCTAACAGGACTAGGGTCGATGCGTGACTGAAGTGTTGTGAGAGGTAAGTGGAAAGTCCCGGCACACAAGACTAGTGCCTCCAAGCTCAAGCCAGCGATTTCCTAGTAATTCCTGTCTTAGACAGGTGCTACATACTAAGTTCCATACGTGAGAAGCTAGCTTAACCCTGAGTCCAAAAGCATCTCTCTCCCGAGAGTTGAGCTCACACCTAGTCCCTCACAGTTCCACACTGCCTGCAGAATGAGTTTTGAACATCTTCACCAGAGACGTTTGTCAGAAGCTTGTGAGACACAAGTGGAATCATGCAGGCCTGGAAGGTGTCTCCAGGTACAGTAGAGTGGTATTCTTCAAACCTCCTGAGTTAGAAGACTGCTATGGTCTCACGGCCATTAGAACGCAGCTAGTTGAAATCTGGCTTCTAGGCATGCTCTCTTGTGAGAGGTGAGCTCAGGGCAGGACCCTCCCGCATCCTGCCTTCCCATTGTCATAGCTGCTAACATCCTTAAGTGAGGTTCTGGGAGATGTTGGAGAAATGCGAGTGGAACTGTCAGGACTGTACTCACGTGTATCTGAGTTCAATATAGCGATTGCGACGTCCTTGTTCAATTAGAGTGTAGCTCGGGTATACCTCGCCTCGATAAGTGTCTAGCAACATCGGCCTGCAAAGCATACACACTTCTGAGATTTGAGCTTATGGCCTGTACCTCCCCCATCTGACTGCCTGTGCGTTCCGCTTCCACAGCATTTCATTGTATGCGGGAGAGTAGCGGAGTGAGAACCAAGTGTCTGCCTTGTCAATTTGGCGCCCAGCGGACAGCTGCCTCCAAGGCATGCACACACCTTTGGATTGAGCTTAGGACTTGAACCTCCCACATGCTGACCGCCTTTACGCTTAGCTTCCAAAGGATTTTGTTCAATATGGGACACAGGTTTTGCAAGAGGCAAATGTGTGTTAGTTCAATCCAGCAACTCTGAGGAATTCCTCCCTCAGATGGGAGCTACATACTAACTTCCAAACCTGAGTAGCTAGCTGAAAGCTCTCTCTCTGGGGAACTTCCCTCTCATAGTTGAGCTGAAACGTGGTCCTTCCCAGTTCCACACTGCCTGCAGATACAGTTACGAACATCCTCACTAGACATGTTTGTCAGAAGCTCATGGGATGCAAGGGGCAAGCTGCAGGCTTCAAGGTTGTGTCTCCAGGTGCAGTAAAGCGGTATTCATGGAACATCCTGAATTACAATGCTGCCACGTTTCATGGCCATCAGAATGCAGTTAGTAGAATGCTGGCTTCGAGGCAGGTCTCCTTTTGAAAGCTGAGCTCAGGGCAGGACCCTCCCGCATCCTGCCTGCCCATAGTCGTAGCTGCTAACGTCCTTATCTTAGGTGCTGGGAGAGGTTGGAGAAATGCAAGTGGAAGTGTCAGGATGGTACTCACGTGTATCTGAGTTCAATACAGCGATTGCCAACGTCCTTGTTAAATTAGAGTGTAGTTCGGGTATACCTCACCTCGATAAGTGTCTAGCAGACATCAGCCTGCAAAGCATACACACTTCTGAGATTTGAGCTTATGGTCTGTACCTCCCCCATCCTGACTGCCTGTATGTTCCACTTCCAAGAATTTCATTGTATGCAGGACAGTAGCGGAGTGAAAACCAAGTGTCTGCCTTGTCAATTTCGCACCTAGCGGACACCTGCCTGCAAGGCATGCACACTCCTTTGGATTGAGCTTATGGCTTGTACCTCCCACATGCTGACCACCTGTACACTTCACTTCCAAAGAATTTTGTTCGATACGGGACGCAAGTTTTGCGAGAGGCATGTGTCTCCTCGTTCAATCCAGCGACTTCTGAGGAATTCCTCCCTCAGATGGGAGCTACATACTAACTTCCAAACCTGAGTACCTAGCTGAAAGCTCTTTCTCTGGGGAATTTCCTTCTGCGAGATGAGCTGACACGTGGTCCTTCCCAGTTCCACACTCCCTGCAGATGCTGTTACGAACATCCTCACTAGACATGTTTGTCAGAAGCTCATGGGACGCAAGGGCCAGCTGCAGGCTTCAATGGTTGTGACTCCAAGTGCAGTAGAGCGGTATTCATGGAATGTCCCACCTTACAATGCTGCTACATTCTCACGGCCATCAGAATGAGCTAGTGGAAAGCTGGCTTCTAGGCATGCTTCCTTTTGAAAGCTGAGCTCAGGGCAGGACCCTCCCGCATCCTGCCTGCCCGTAGACGTAACTGCTAATATCCTTATGTTAGGTGCTGGGAGAGGGCGGTGAAATACATGTGGAAGTGTTAGGTCTGTACTCACGTGTATCTGAGTTCAATACAACGATTGCCAACGTCCTTGTTCAATTACAGTGTAGCTAGTTTCTAACTCCCATGTACGAGTGGGTAGCAGACATTTGCCTCCCAGTTGTACACACTTTTGAGAGTTGAGCTTATGGCCTGAACTTCCCACATCCTGCCTGCAGGTACACTTCGCTGCTAACAGGCCTAGGCTCGATGCGTGACTGAAGTGTTGTGAGAGGTAAGTGGAAAATCCCGGCACACAAGACTAGTGCCTCCAAGCTCAATCCAGCGATTTCCTAGTAATTCCTGTCTTAGACAGGTGTTACATACTAAGTTCCATACGTGAGAAGCTAGCTGAACTCCGAGTCCAAAAGCATCTCTCTCCCGAGAGTTGAGCTCACACCTAGTCCCTCACAGTTCCACACTGCCTGCAGAATGAGTTTTGAACATCTTCACCAGAGACGTTTGTCAGAAGCTTGTGAGACACAAGTGGAATCATGCAGGCCTGGAAGGTGTCTCCAGGTACAGTAGAGTGGTATTCTTCAAACCTCCTGAGTTAGAAGACTGCTATGGTCTCACGGCCATTAGAACGCAGCTAGTTGAAATCTGGCTTCTAGGCATGCTCTCTTGTGAGAGGTGAGCTCAGGGCAGGACCCTCCCGCATCCTGCCTACCCATAGTCATAGCTGCTAACTTCCTTACATTAGGTGCTAAAAGAGGTTGGAGAAATGCGAGTGGAAGTGTCAGGACTGTACACGTGTATCTGAGTTCAATATAGTGATTGCCAACGTCCTTGTTCAATTAGAGTGTAGCTCGGAAAAAAAAAAAGAGTGTAGCTCGGGTATACCTCACCTCGATAAGTGTCTAGCAGTCATCGGCTTGCAAAGCATACACACTTCTGAGATTTGAGCTTATGGCCTGTACCTCCCCCATCCTGACTGCCTGTACGTTCCGCTTCCACAGCATTTCGTTGTATGCGCGAGTGTGGCGGAGTGAGAACCAAGTGTCTGCCTTGTCAATTTCGCTCCTAGCAGACAGCTGCCTCCAAGGCATGCACACTCCTTTGGTTTGAGCTTAGGACTTGAACATCCCACATGCAGACCTTCTGTAAGCTTCGCTTCAAAGGATTTCATTTGATAGGGGCGCAAGTTTTGCGAGAGGCAAATGTGTCTCCGGGCCTCCTCTCTGGGCCTCTGTGGTCTGACGACTTGGTGGCAACGAGTGGTCTGTGTGGTGTCTGGGGATGGGATGTGGCGCTGATTGTCAGGTGCACATCTGCCTGGGAGATGCACCTGTGAGGATCAGTGACGGGGTGGGCGTCAGCACCTCTGGCCTCCAGGGGGCAGTGCTGTGCTGCCCTGAGACTGGGATCTGATGGGGGGGAGGCGGGTGGGGATGCTGGGTCCTCTGGCTCTAGGACTGAGGATTCCACCCCCCAGTCTGCAGGCCCACCACAGAAGAGCCGCCAAGCCCCTGGTTCCCTGCCGCTTCTCTCAGAACCCTGCTTTCACTCTGCCCGCGTCTGAGTTTCTTTTGGTTTTGTTTTTTATCTCAGACTGTTGTGCCCAAGATTGCGAATTAGAGAAACCACCAAGAAGCCGATTCCGATGCAAACACACGAGGGATTATTTACAAACTCGATCTTGTGTCCAATTATACCCGACATTGCAGATCAGGGACTTGGACCCCGAGGTGAGTTTTAGCTTAGTTTTAAGGGCTGGTCTTGGGGACCTCAAGAAGGGCTGGAGCAATTCATCAAGTTCTGTTTACATTTTGATATGGGGCCTTCAAGGGCATTGAGTCCTGTTCTCATTCTAATAGGGGCTTCCTGCCCTTGGCCTGGGTTCAGTTTTGATTCAATTGTGAGGCTTTCTAGGACATTAAGCTGTAAACAGCAAAGGTTCCACACCTGGAAGGGGGAT